>NW_026871222.1:0-600000 GCF_028564815.1 Eubalaena glacialis
GAGGGTACGGCATAGGGTAGAGGTTAGGGTTAGGTTTAGGGTTAGGGTACGGCTTAGGATACGGGTTAGGGTATGGGTGAGGGTACGGCGTAGCGTATGGTTAGGGTTAGGGTTAGGGTTAGGGTTAGTTTTAGGGTTAGGGATTGGTTTAGGGTACGGGTGAGGATTAGCGTACGTGGTTAGGGTTAGGGTTTGGGTTAGGGTTAGGGTACGCATTAGGGTTAGGGTTAGGGTACACGTTAGGATTAGGGTATTTATTAAACCTATCCCACTCTCCTAGATACCACTTAGCACGTAAAGGAATATTATTTAGGGTCCAGCCATGGAGAAGATTTTCGTTACTAGGATAAGATAAAGAATAAACACATTATAAAAAAATCACATTAGGATTTTCTTTTTTAACCTGTTCCTTAAAACACTAGTGCTTAGAATCTAATGGAGCAAAAGCAGTCAAGGGTAGTTTAGGGTTAGGGTTAGGGTTAGTGTTAGGGTTAGGGTACGGCTTAGGGTATGGGATAGGGTATGGGTGAGGGTACGGCATAGGGTAGGGTTTAGGGTTAGGGTTAGTGTTAGGGTTAGGGTTAGGGTATGGCTTAGGGTACGGGTGAGGGTACTGTGTAGGTCATTGGTTAGGGTTAGGTTAAGGCTTAGGATACAGGTTATTGTATGGGTTAGGGTACGGCGCAGGGTATGGGTAAGGGTTAGGGTTAGGGTTAGGGTTAGAGTTAGGGTACGGCTTAGGGTACGGGTTAGGGTACGGGTGAGGGTACGGCGTAGTGTATAGGTTAGGGTTAGTGTTAGGGTACGCTTTGGGTACGGGTTAGGTTACGGGTGAGGGTACGGCGTAGGGTATGGGTTAGGGTTAGGGTTAGGGTTAGTGTTAGGTGTTAGGGTTAGGGTACGGCTTAGCGTATGGGATAGGGTACGGGTGAGGGTACGGCGTAGGGTAGGGGTTAGGGTTAGAGTTAGGGTTAGGGTTGGGGTTAGGGTACGGCTAGGGTACGGGTGAGGGTACGGGTGAGGGTACTGCGTAGGGTATTGGTTAGGGTTAGGATACGGCTTAGGATACGGGTTAGGGTACGGGTTAGGGTATGGCGTAGGGTATGGGTTAGGGTTAGGGTTAGGGTTAGGGTTAGGGTTAGGGTACGGCTTAGGATACGGGTTAGGGTACGGGTGAGGGTACGGCGTAGCGTATGGGTTAGGGTTAGGGTTAGGGTACGTCTTAGGGTACTGGTTAGGGTACGGGTGAGGGTACGGCGTAGGGTAAGGTTATAGGGTTAGGGTTAGGGTTAGGGTTAGTTTTAGGGTTAGGGATTGGTTTAGGGTACGGGTTAGGATTAGCGTACCTGTTAGGGTTAGGTTTTCGGTTAGGGTTAGGGTACGCGTTAGGGTTAGGGTATGGGTTAGGGTTAGGGGTACACGTTAGGATTAGGGTATTTATTAAACCTATCCCACTCTCTAGATACCACTTAGCACGTAAAGGAATATATTTAGGGTCCAGCCATGGAGAAGATTTTCGTTACTAGGATAAGATAAAGAATAAACACATTATAAAAAATCACATTAGGATTTTCTTTTTAACCTGTTCCTTAAAACACTAGTGCTTAGGAAATCTAATGGAGGCAAAAAGCAGTCAAGGGTAGTTTAGGGTTAGGGTTAGGGTTAGGGTTAGTGTTAGGGTTAGGGTACGGCTTAGGGTATGGGATAGGGTATGGTGAGGGTACGGCATAGGGTAGGGTTTAGGGTTAGGGTTAGTGTTAGGGTTAGGGTTAGGGTATGGCTTAGGGTACGGGTGAGGCTATGGGTGAGGATACTGCGTAGGGTATTGGTTAGGGTTAGGGTACGGCTTAGGATACGGGTTAGGGTACGTGTTAGGGTATGGCGTACGGTATGGGTTAGGGTTAGGGTTAGGTTAGGGTTAGGGTTAGGGTTAGGGTACGGCTTAGGGTACGGGTTAGGGTACGGGTGAGGTTACGGCGTAGGGTATAGTTTAGGTTAGGGTTAGGGTTAGGGTACGGCTTAGGATACGGTTAGGGTACGGGTGAGGGGTACGGCGTAGCATATGTTTTAGGGTTAGGGTTAGGGTACGGCTTAGGGTACGGGTTAGGGTACGGGTGAGGGTACGGTGTAGGTTATGGGTTAGGGTTAGGGTTAGGGTTAGGGTTAGTTTTAGGGTTAGGGATTGGTTTAGGGTACGGGTTAGGATTAGCATACGGTGTTCGGGTTAGGGTTTTGGTTAGGGTTAGGGTACGCGTTAGGGTTAGGTATGGGTTAGGTTTAGGGTACACTTAGGATTAGGGTATTTATTAAACCTATCCCACTCTCTAGATACCACTTAGCACGTAAAGGAATATTATTTGGGGTTCAGCCATGGAGAAGATTTTAGTCACTAGGATAAGATAAAGAATAAACACATTATAAAAAAATCACATAAGGTTTTCTTTTTAACCTGTTCCTTAAAACACTAGTGTTTAGGAAATCTAATGGAGGCAAAAGCAGTAAAGGGTAGTTTAGGGTTAGGGTTAGGGTTAGGGTTAGGGGAGGGCTTAGGATACCGGTGAGGGTACTGGTGAGGGTACTGCGTAGGTTATTGTTAGGGTTAGGGTACGGCTTAGGATACGGGTTAGGATATGGGTTAGGTTACGGCGTTGGGTATGGGTGAGGGTTAGGGTTAGGGTTAGGGTAAGGCTTTGGGTACGGGTTAGGGTACGGGTGAGGGTACGGCGTAGGGTAGAGGTTAGGGTTAGGTTTAGGGTTAGGGTACGGCTTAGGATACGGGTTAGGGTATGGGTGAGGGTACGGCGTAGCGTATGGGTTAGGGTTAGGGTTAGGGTTAGGGTTAGTTTTAGGGTTAGGGATTGGTTTAGGGTACGGGTGAGGATTAGCGTACGTGTTAGGGTTAGGGTTTGGGTTAGGGTTAGGGTACGCATTAGGGTTAGGGTTAGGGTACACGTTAGGATTAGGGGTATTTATTAAACCTATCCCACTCTCTAGATACCACTTAGCACGTAAAGGAATATTATTTAGGGTCCAGCCATGGAGAAGATTTTCGTTACTAGGATAAGATAAAGAATAAACACATTATAAAAAAATCACATTAGGATTTTCTTTTTAACCTGTTCCTTAAAACACTAGTGCTTAGGAAATCTAATGGAGGCAAAAGCAGTCAAGGGTAGTTTAGGGTTAGGGTTAGGGTTAGGGTTAGTGTTAGGGTTAGGGTACGGCTTAGGGTATGGGATAGGGTATGGGTGAGGGTACGGCATAGGGTAAGGGTTTAGGGTTAGGGTTAGTGTTAGGGTTAGGGTTAGGGTATGGCTTAGGGTACGGGTGAGGGTACTGTGTAGGTCATTGGTTAGGTTAGGTTAAGGCTTAGGATACAGGTTATTGTATGGGTTAGGGTACGGCGCAGGGTATGGGTAAGGGTTAGGGTTAGGGTTAGGGTTAGAGTTAGGGTACGGCTTAGGGTACGGGTTAGGGTACGGGTGAGGGTACGGCGTAGTGTATAGGTTAGGGTTAGGGTTAGGGTACGGCTTTGGGTACGGGTTAGGTTACGGGTGAGGGTACGGCGTAGGGTATGGGTTAGGGTTAGGGTTAGGGTTAGTGTTAGTGTTAGGGTTAGGGTACGGCTTAGCATATGGGATAGGGTACGGGTGAGGGTACGGCGTAGGGTAGGGGTTAGGGTTAGAGTTAGGGTTAGGGTTGGGGTTAGGGTACGGCTTAGGGTACGGGTGAGGGTACGGGTGAGGGTACTGCGTAGGGTATTGGTTAGGGTTAGGATACGGCTTAGGATACGGGTTAGGGTACGGGTTAGGGTATGGCATAGGGTATGGGTTAGGGTTAGGGTTAGGGTTAGGGTTAGGTTAGGGTATGGCTTAGGATACGGGTTAGGGTACGGCTGAGGGTACGGCATAGCGTATGGGTTAGGGTTAGGGTTAGGGTACGTCTTAGGGTACGGGTTAGGGTACGGGTGAGGGTACGGCGTAGGGTAAGGTTTAGGGTTAGGGTTAGGGTTAGGGTTAGTTTTAGGGTTAGGGATTGGTTTAGGGTACGGGTTAGGATTAGCGTACGTGTTAGGGTTAGGTTTTCGTTAGGGTTAGGGTACGCGTTAGGGTTTAGGTATGGGTTAGGGTTAGGGTACACGTTAGGATTAGGGTATTTATTAAACCTATCCCACTCTCTAGATACCACTTAGCACGTAAAGGAATATTATTAGGGATCCAGCCCATGGAGAAGATTTAGTCACTAGGATAAGATAAAGAATAAACACATTATAAAAAAATCACATTAGGATTTTCTTTTTAACCTGTTCCTTAAAACACTAGTGCTTAGGAAATCTAATAGAGGCAAAAGCAATCAAGGGTAGTTTAGGGTTAGGGTTAGGGTTAGGGTTAGTGTTAGGGTTAGGGTACGGCTTAGGGTATGGGATAGGGTACGGGTGAGGGTACGGGTGAGGGTACTGCGTAGGGTATTGCTTAGGGTTAGGGTACGGCTTAGGATACGTGTTAGGGTACGGGTTAGGGTACGGCGTAGAGTGTGGGTTAGGGTTAGGGTTAGTGTTAGGGTTAGGGGTTACGGTACTTCTTAGGGTACGTGTTAGGGTAACGGGTGAGGGTACGGGCGTAGGTTATGGGTTAGGGTTAGGGTTAGGGTAGGGTTAGGGTACGGCTTAGGATACGGGTTAGGGTACGGGTGAGGGTACGGCGTAGGTTATGGGTTAGGGTTAGGGTTAGTGTTAGGGTTATGGTACGGCTTAGGTTATGGGATAGGGTACAGGTGAGGGTATGGCATAGGGTAGGTGTTAGGGTTAGGGTTAGGGTTAGGGTTAGGGTTAGGGTACGGCTTAGGGCACGGGTGAGGCTATGGGTGAGGATAATGCGTAGGGTATTGGTTAGGGTTAGGGTACGGCTTAGGATACGGGTTAGGGTACGTGTTAGGGTATGGCGTACGGTATGGGTTAGGGTTAGGGTTAGGGTTAGGGTTAGGGTTAGGGTACGGCTTAGGGTACGGGTTAGGGTACGGGTGAGGTTTACGGCGTAGGGTATAGTTTAGGGTTAGTGTTAGGGTTAGGGTACGGCTTAGGATACGGGTTAGGGTACGGGTGAGGGTACGCGTAGCATATGGTTTAGGGTTAGGGTTAGGGTACGGCTTAGGGTACGGGTTAGGGTACGGGTGAGGGTACGGTGTAGGTTATGGGTTAGGGTTAGGGTTAGGGTTAGTTTTAGGGTTAGGGATTGGTTTAGGGTACGGGTTAGGATTAGCATACGTGTTCGGGTTAGGGTTTTGGTTAGGGTTAGGGTACGCGTTAGGGTTAGGGTATGGGTTAGGTTTAGGGTACACTTTAGGATTAGGGTATTTATTAAACCTATCCCACTCTCTAGATACCACTTAGCACGTAAAGGAATATTATTTGGGGTTCAGCCATGGAGAAGATTTAGTCACTAGGATAAGATAAAGAATAAACACATTATAAAAAATCACATAAGGTTTTCTTTTAACCTGTTCCTTAAAACACTAGTGTTTAGGAAATCTAATGGAGGCAAAAGCAGTAAAGGGTAGTTTAGGGTTAGGGTTAGGGTTAGGGTTAGGGTAGGGCTTAGGATACCGGTGAGGGTACTGGTGAGGGTACTGCGTAGGTTATTGGTTAGGGTTAGGGTACGGCTTAGGATACGGGTTAGGATATGGGTTAGGTTACGGCGTTGGGTATGGGTGAGGGTTAGGGTTAGGGTTAGGGTAAGGCTTTGGGTACGGGTTAGGGTACGGGTGAGGGTGCGGCGTAGGGTAGAGGTTAGGGTTAGGTTTAGGGTTAGGGTACGGCTTAGGATACGGGTTAGGGTATGGGTGAGGGTACGGCGTAGCGTATGGGTTAGGGTTAGGGTTAGGGTTAGGGTTAGTTTTAGGGTTAGGGATTGGTTTAGGGTACGGGTGAGGATAAGCGTACGTGTTAGGGTTAGGGTTTGGGTTAGGGTTAGGGTACACGTTAGGATTAGGGTATTTATTAAACCTATCCCACTCTCTAGATACCACTTAGCACGTAAAGGAATATTATTTAGGGTCCAGCCATGAGAAGATTTTCGTTACTAGGATAAGATAAAGAATAAACACATTATAAAAAATCACATTAGGATTTTCTTTTTAACCTGTTCCTTAAAACACTAGTGCTTAGGAAATCTAATGGAGGCAAAAGCAGTCAAGGGTAGTTTAGGGTTAGGGTTAGGGTTAGGGTTAGTGTTAGGGTTAGGGTACGGCTTAGGGTATGGGATAGGGTATGGGTGAGGGTACGGCATAGGGTAGGGTTTAGGGTTAGGGTTAGTGTTAGGGTTAGGGTATGGCTTAGGGTACGGGTGAGGGTACGGGTGAGGGTACTGCGTAGGGTATTGGTTAGGGTTAGGGTACGGCTTAGGATACGTGTTAGGGTACGGGTTAGGGTACGGCGTAGAGTGTGGGTTAAGGTTAGGGTTAGTGTTAGGGTTAGGGTTACGGTACGTCTTAGGGTATGTGTTAGGGTACGGGTGAGGGTACGGCGTAGGTTATGGGTTAGGGTTAGGGTTAGGGTTAGGGTTAGGGTACGGCTTAGGATACGGGTTAGGGTACGGGTGAGGGTACGGCGTAGGTTATGGGTTAGGGTTAGGGTTAGTGTTAGGGTTATGGTACGGCTTAAGTTATGGGATAGGGTACAGGTGAGGGTATGGCATAGGGTAGGGGTTAGGGTTAGGGTTAGGGTTAGGGTTAGGGTACGGCTTAGGGTACGGGTGAAGCTATGGGTGAGGATACTGCGTAGGGTATTGGTTAGGGTTAGGGTACGGCTTAGGATACGGGTTAGGGTACGTGTTAGGGTATGGCGTACGGTATGGGTTAGGGTGAGGGTTAGGGTTAGGGTTAGGGTACGGCTTAGGGTACGGGTTAGGGTACGGGTGAGGTTACGGCGTAGGGTATAGTTTAGGGTTAGGGTTAGGGTTAGGGTACGGCTTAGGATACGGGTTAGGGTACGGGTGAGGGTACGGCGTAGCATATGTTTTAGGGTTAGGGTTAGGGTACGGCTTAGGGTACGGGTTAGGGTACGGGTGAGGGTACGGTGTAGGTTATGGGTTAGGGTTAGGGTTAGGGTTAGGGTTAGTTTTAGGGTTAGGGATTGGTTTAGGGTACGGGTTAGGATTAGCATACGTGTTCGGGTTAGGGTTTTGGTTAGGGTTAGGGTACGCGTTAGGGTTAGGGTATGGGTTAGGTTTAGGGTACACTTTAGGATTAGGGTATTTATTAAACCTATCCCACTCTCTAGATACCACTTAGCACGTAAAGGATTATTATTTGGGGTTCAGCCATGGAGAAGATTTTAGTCACTAGGATAAGATAAAGAATAAACACATTATAAAAAAATCACATAAGGTTTTCTTTTTAACCTGTTCCTTAAAACACTAGTGTTTAGGAAATCTAATGGAGGCAAAAGCAGTAAAGGGTAGTTTAGGGTTAGGGTTAGGGTTAGGGTTAGGGGAGGGCTTAGGATACCGGTGAGGGTACTGGTGAGGGTACTGCGTAGGTTATTGGTTAGGGTTAGGGTACGGCTTAGGATACGGGTTAGGATATGGGTTAGGTTACGGCGTTGGGTATGGGTGAGGGTTAGGGTTAGGGTTAGGGTAAGGCTTTGGGTACGGGTTAGGGTACGGGTGAGGGTACGGCATAGGGTAGAGGTTAGGGTTAGGTTTAGGGTTAGGGTACGGCTTAGGATACGGGTTAGGGTATGGGTGAGGGTACGGCGTAGCGTATGGGTTAGGGTTAGGGTTAGGGTTAGGGTTAGTTTTAGGGTTAGGGATTGGTTTAGGGTACGGGTGAGGATTAGCGTACGTGTTAGGGTTAGGGTTTGGGTTAGGGTTAGGGTACGCATTAGGGTTAGGGTTAGGGTACACGTTAGGATTAGGGTATTTATTAAACCTATCCCACTCTCTAGATACCACTTAGCACGTAAAGGAATATTATTTAGGGTCCAGCCATGGAGAAGATTTTCGTTACTAGGATAAGATAAAGAATAAACACATTATAAAAAAATCACATTAGGATTTTCTTTTTAACCTGTTCCTTAAAACACTAGTGCTTAGGAAATCTAATGGAGGCAAAAGCAGTCAAGGGTAGTTTAGGGTTAGGGTTAGGGTTAGTGTTAGGGTTAGGGTACGGCTTAGGGTATGGGATAGGGTATGGGTGAGGGTACGGCATAGGGTAGGGTTTAGGGTTAGGGTTAGTGTTAGGGTTAGGGTTAGGGTATGGCTTAGGGTACGGGTGAGGGTACTGTGTAGGTCATTGGTTAGGGTTAGGTTAAGGCTTAGGATACAGGTTATTGTATGGGTTAGGGTACGGCGCAGGGTATGGGTAAGGGTTAGGGTTAGGGTTAGGGTTAGAGTTAGGGTACGGCTTAGGGTACGGGTTAGGGTACGGGTGAGGGTACGGCGTAGTGTATAGGTTAGGGTTAGTGTTAGGGTACGGCTTTGGGTACGGGTTAGGTTACGGGTGAGGGTACGGCGTAGGGTATGGGTTAGGGTTAGGGTTAGGGTTAGTGTTAGTGTTAGGGTTAGGGTACGGCTTAGCGTATGGGATAGGGTACGGTTGAGGGTACGGCGTAGGGTAGGGGTTAGGGTTAGAGTTAGGGTTAGGGTTGGGGTTAGGGTACGGCTTAGGGTACGGGTGAGGGTACGGGTGAGGGTACTGCGTAGGGTATTGGTTAGGGTTAGGATACGGCTTAGGATACGGGTTAGGGTACGGGTTAGGGTATGGCGTAGGGTATGGGTTAGGGTTAGGGTTAGGGTTAGGGTTAGGGTTAGGGTACGGCTTAGGATACGGGTTAGGGTACGGGTGAGGGTACGGCGTAGCGTATGGGTTAGGGTTAGGGTTAGGGTACGTCTTAGGGTACGGGTTAGGGTACGGGTGAGGGTACGGCGTAGGGTAAGGTTTAGGGTTAGGGTTAGGGTTAGGGTTAGTTTTAGGGTTAGGGATTGGTTTAGGGTACGGGTTAGGATTAGCGTACCTGTTAGGGTTAGGTTTTCGGTTAGGGTTAGGGTACGCGTTAGGGTTAGGGTATGGGTTAGGGTTAGGGTACACGTTAGGATTAGGGTATTTATTAAACCTATCCCACTCTCTAGATACCACTTAGCACGTAAAGGAATATTATTTAGGGTTCAGCCATGGAGAAGATTTTCGTTACTAGGATAAGATAAAGAATAAACACATTATAAAAAAATCACATTAGGATTTTCTTTTTAACCTGTTCCTTAAAACACTAGTGCTTAGGAAATCTAATGGAGGCAAAAGCAGTCAAGGGTAGTTTAGGGTTAGGGTTAGGGTTAGGGTTAGTGTTAGGGTTAGGGTACGGCTTAGGGTATGGGATAGGGTATGGGTGAGGGTACGGCATAGGGTAGGGTTTAGGGTTAGGGTTAGTGTTAGGGTTAGGGTTAGGGTATGGCTTAGGGTACGGGTGAGGCTATGGGTGAGGATACTGCGTAGGGTATTGGTTAGGGTTAGGGTACGGCTTAGGATACGGGTTAGGGTACGTGTTAGGGTATGGCGTACGGTATGGGTTAGGGTTAGGGTTAGGGTTAGGGTTAGGGTTAGGGTTAGGGTACGGCTTAGGGTACGGGTTAGGGTACGGGTGAGGTTACGGCGTAGGGTATAGTTTAGGGTTAGGGTTAGGGTTAGGGTACGGCTTAGGATACGGGTTAGGGTACGGGTGAGGGTACGGCGTAGCATATGTTTTAGGGTTAGGGTTAGGGTACGGCTTAGGGTACGGGTTAGGGTACGGGTGAGGGTACGGTGTAGGTTATGGGTTAGGGTTAGGGTTAGGGTTAGGGTTAGTTTTAGGGTTAGGGATTGGTTTAGGGTACGGGTTAGGATTAGCATACGTGTTCGGGTTAGGGTTTTGGTTAGGGTTAGGGTACGCGTTAGGGTTAGGGTATGGGTTAGGTTTAGGGTACACTTTAGGATTAGGGTATTTATTAAACCTATCCCACTCTCTAGATACCACTTAGCACGTAAAGGAATATTATTTGGGGTTCAGCCATGGAGAAGATTTTAGTCACTAGGATAAGATAAAGAATAAACACATTATAAAAAAATCACATAAGGTTTTCTTTTTAACCTGTTCCTTAAAACACTAGTGTTTAGGAAATCTAATGGAGGCAAAAGCAGTAAAGGGTAGTTTAGGGTTAGGGTTAGGGTTAGGGTTAGGGGAGGGCTTAGGATACCGGTGAGGGTACTGGTGAGGGTACTGCGTAGGTTATTGGTTAGGGTTAGGGTACGGCTTAGGATACGGGTTAGGATATGGGTTAGGTTACGGCGTTGGGTATGGGTGAGGGTTAGGGTTAGGGTTAGGGTAAGGCTTTGGGTACGGGTTAGGGTACGGGTGAGGGTACGGCGTAGGGTAGAGGTTAGGGTTAGGTTTAGGGTTAGGGTACGGCTTAGGATACGGGTTAGGGTATGGGTGAGGGTACGGCGTAGCGTATGGGTTAGGGTTAGGGTTAGGGTTAGGGTTAGTTTTAGGGTTAGGGATTGGTTTAGGGTACGGGTGAGGATTAGCGTACGTGTTAGGGTTAGGGTTTGGGTTAGGGTTAGGGTACGCATTAGGGTTAGGGTTAGGGTACACGTTAGGATTAGGGTATTTATTAAACCTATCCCACTCTCTAGATACCACTTAGCACGTAAAGGAATATTATTTAGGGTCCAGCCATGGAGAAGATTTTCGTTACTAGGATAAGATAAAGAATAAACACATTATATAAAAATCACATTAGGATTTTCTTTTTAACCTGTTCCTTAAAACACTAGTGCTTAGGAAATCTAATGGAGGCAAAAGCAGTCAAGGGTAGTTTAGGGTTAGGGTTAGGGTTAGGGTTAGTGTTAGGGTTAGGGTACGGCTTAGGGTATGGGATAGGGTATGGGTGAGGGTACGGCATAGGGTAGGGTTTAGGGTTAGGGTTAGTGTTAGGGTTAGGGTATGGCTTAGGGTACGGGTGAGGGTACGGTTGAGGGTACTGCGTAGGGTATTGGTTAGGGTTAGGGTACGGCTTAGGATACGTGTTAGGGTATGGGTTAGGGTACGGCGTAGAGTGTGGGTTAAGGTTAGGGTTAGTGTTAGGGTTAGGGTTACGGTACGTCTTAGGGTATGTGTTAGGGTACGGGTGAGGGTACGGCGTAGGTTATGGGTTAGGGTTAGGGTTAGGGTTAGGGTTAGGGTACGGCTTAGGATACGGGTTAGGGTACGGGTGAGGGTACGGCGTAGGTTATGGGTTAGGGTTAGGGTTAGTGTTAGGGTTATGGTACGGCTTAAGTTATGGGATAGGGTACAGGTGAGGGTATGGCATAGGGTAGGGGTTAGGGTTAGGGTTAGGGTTAGGGTTAGGGTTAGGGTACGGCTTAGGGTACGGGTGAGGCTATGGGTGAGGATACTGCGTAGGGTATTGGTTAGGGTTAGGGTACGGCTTAGGATACGGGTTAGGGTACGTGTTAGGGTATGGCGTACGGTATGGGTTAGGGTTAGGGTTAGGGTTAGGGTTAGGGTACGGCTTAGGGTACGGGTTAGGGTACGGGTGAGGTTACGGCGTAGGGTATAGTTTAGGGTTAGGGTTAGGGTTAGGGTACGGCTTAGGATACGGGTTAGGGTACGGGTGAGGGTACGGCGTAGCATATGTTTTAGGGTTAGGGTTAGGGTACGGCTTAGGGTACGGGTTAGGGTACGGGTGAGGGTACGGTGTAGGTTATGGGTTAGGGTTAGGGTTAGGGTTAGTTTTAGGGTTAGGGATTGGTTTAGGGTACGGGTTAGGATTAGCATACGTGTTCGGGTTAGGGTTTTGGTTAGGGTTAGGGTACGCGTTAGGGTTAGGGTATGGGTTAGGTTTAGGGTACACTTTAGGATTAGGGTATTTATTAAACCTATCCCACTCTCTAGATACCACTTAGCACGTAAAGGATTATTATTTGGGGTTCAGCCATGGAGAAGATTTTAGTCACTAGGATAAGATAAAGAATAAACACATTATAAAAAAATCACATAAGGTTTTCTTTTTAACCTGTTCCTTAAAACACTAGTGTTTAGGAAATCTAATGGAGGCAAAAGCAGTAAAGGGTAGTTTAGGGTTAGGGTTAGGGTTAGGGTTAGGGGAGGGCTTAGGATACCGGTGAGGGTACTGGTGAGGGTACTGCGTAGGTTATTGGTTAGGGTTAGGGTACGGCTTAGGATACGGGTTAGGATATGGGTTAGGTTACGGCGTTGGGTATGGGTGAGGGTTAGGGTTAGGGTTAGGGTAAGGCTTTGGGTACGGGTTAGGGTATGGGTGAGGGTACGGCATAGGGTAGAGGTTAGGGTTAGGTTTAGGGTTAGGGTACGGCTTAGGATACGGGTTAGGGTATGGGTGAGGGTACGGCGTAGCGTATGGGTTAGGGTTAGGGTTAGGGTTAGGGTTAGTTTTAGGGTTAGGGATTGGTTTAGGGTACGGGTGAGGATTAGCGTACGTGTTAGGGTTAGGGTTTGGGTTAGGGTTAGGGTACGCATTAGGGTTAGGGTTAGGGTACACGTTAGGATTAGGGTATTTATTAAACCTATCCCACTCTCTAGATACCACTTAGCACGTAAAGGAATATTATTTAGGGTCCAGCCATGGAGAAGATTTTCGTTACTAGGATAAGATAAAGAATAAACACATTATAAAAAAATCACATTAGGATTTTCTTTTTAACCTGTTCCTTAAAACACTAGTGCTTAGGAAATCTAATGGAGGCAAAAGCAGTCAAGGGTAGTTTAGGGTTAGGGTTAGGGTTAGTGTTAGGGTTAGGGTACGGCTTAGGGTATGGGATAGGGTATGGGTGAGGGTACGGCATAGGGTAGGGTTTAGGGTTAGGGTTAGTGTTAGGGTTAGGGTTAGGGTATGGCTTAGGGTACGGGTGAGGGTACTGTGTAGGTCATTGGTTAGGGTTAGGTTAAGGCTTAGGATACAGGTTATTGTATGGGTTAGGGTACGGCGCAGGGTATGGGTAAGGGTTAGGGTTAGGGTTAGGGTTAGAGTTAGGGTACGGCTTAGGGTACGGGTTAGGGTACGGGTGAGGGTACGGCGTAGTGTATAGGTTAGGGTTAGTGTTAGGGTACGGCTTTGGGTACGGGTTAGGTTACGGGTGAGGGTACGGCGTAGGGTATGGGTTAGGGTTAGGGTTAGGGTTAGTGTTAGTGTTAGGGTTAGGGTACGGCTTAGCGTATGGGATAGGGTACGGGTGAGGGTACGGCGTAGGGTAGGGGTTAGGGTTAGAGTTAGGGTTAGGGTTGGGGTTAGGGTACGGCTTAGGGTACGGGTGAGGGTACGGGTGAGGGTACTGCGTAGGGTATTGGTTAGGGTTAGGATACGGCTTAGGATACGGGTTAGGGTACGGGTTAGGGTATGGCGTAGGGTATGGGTTAGGGTTAGGGTTAGGGTTAGGGTTAGGGTTAGGGTACGGCTTAGGATACGGGTTAGGGTACGGGTGAGGGTACGGCGTAGCGTATGGGTTAGGGTTAGGGTTAGGGTACGTCTTAGGGTACGGGTTAGGGTACGGGTGAGGGTACGGCGTAGGGTAAGGTTTAGGGTTAGGGTTAGGGTTAGGGTTAGTTTTAGGGTTAGGGATTGGTTTAGGGTACGGGTTAGGATTAGCGTACCTGTTAGGGTTAGGTTTTCGGTTAGGGTTAGGGTACGCGTTAGGGTTAGGGTATGGGTTAGGGTTAGGGTACACGTTAGGATTAGGGTATTTATTAAACCTATCCCACTCTCTAGATACCACTTAGCACGTAAAGGAATATTATTTAGGGTCCAGCCATGGAGAAGATTTTCGTTACTAGGATAAGATAAAGAATAAACACATTATAAAAAAATCACATTAGGATTTTCTTTTTAACCTGTTCCTTAAAACACTAGTGCTTAGGAAATCTAATGGAGGCAAAAGCAGTCAAGGGTAGTTTAGGGTTAGGGTTAGGGTTAGGGTTAGTGTTAGGGTTAGGGTACGGCTTAGGGTATGGGATAGGGTATGGGTGAGGGTACGGCATAGGGTAGGGTTTAGGGTTAGGGTTAGTGTTAGGGTTAGGGTTAGGGTATGGCTTAGGGTACGGGTGAGGCTATGGGTGAGGATACTGCGTAGGGTATTGGTTAGGGTTAGGGTACGGCTTAGGATACGGGTTAGGGTACGTGTTAGGGTATGGCGTACGGTATGGGTTAGGGTTAGGGTTAGGGTTAGGGTTAGGGTTAGGGTACGGCTTAGGGTACGGGTTAGGGTACGGGTGAGGTTACGGCGTAGGGTATAGTTTAGGGTTAGGGTTAGGGTTAGGGTACGGCTTAGGATACGGGTTAGGGTACGGGTGAGGGTACGGCGTAGGTTATGGGTTAGGGTTAGGGTTAGTGTTAGGGTTATGGTACGGCTTAAGTTATGGGATAGGGTACAGGTGAGGGTATGGCATAGGGTAGGGGTTAGGGTTAGGGTTAGGGTTAGGGTTAGGGTTAGGGTACGGCTTAGGGTACGGGTGAGGCTATGGGTGAGGATACTGCGTAGGGTATTGGTTAGGGTTAGGGTACGGCTGAGGATACGGGTTAGGGTACGTGTTAGGGTATGGCGTACGGTATGGGTTAGGGTTAGGGTTAGGGTTAGGGTTAGGGTACGGCTTAGGGTACGGGTTAGGGTACGGGTGAGGTTACGGCGTAGGGTATAGTTTAGGGTTAGGGTTAGGGTTAGGGTACGGCTTAGGATACGGGTTAGGGTACGGGTGAGGGTACGGCGTAGCATATGTTTTAGGGTTAGGGTTAGGGTACGGCTTAGGGTACGGGTTAGGGTACGGGTGAGGGTACGGTGTAGGTTATGGGTTAGGGTTAGGGTTAGGGTTAGGGTTAGTTTTAGGGTTAGGGATTGGTTTAGGGTACGGGTTAGGATTAGCATACGTGTTCGGGTTAGGGTTTTGGTTAGGGTTAGGGTACGCGTTAGGGTTAGGGTATGGGTTAGGTTTAGGGTACACTTTAGGATTAGGGTATTTATTAAACCTATCCCACTCTCTAGATACCACTTAGCACGTAAAGGATTATTATTTGGGGTTCAGCCATGGAGAAGATTTTAGTCACTAGGATAAGATAAAGAATAAACACATTATAAAAAAATCACATAAGGTTTTCTTTTTAACCTGTTCCTTAAAACACTAGTGTTTAGGAAATCTAATGGAGGCAAAAGCAGTAAAGGGTAGTTTAGGGTTAGGGTTAGGGTTAGGGTTAGGGGAGGGCTTAGGATACCGGTGAGGGTACTGGTGAGGGTACTGCGTAGGTTATTGGTTAGGGTTAGGGTACGGCTTAGGATACGGGTTAGGATATGGGTTAGGTTACGGCGTTGGGTATGGGTGAGGGTTAGGGTTAGGGTTAGGGTAAGGCTTTGGGTACGGGTTAGGGTATGGGTGAGGGTACGGCATAGGGTAGAGGTTAGGGTTAGGTTTAGGGTTAGGGTACGGCTTAGGATACGGGTTAGGGTATGGGTGAGGGTACGGCGTAGCGTATGGGTTAGGGTTAGGGTTAGGGTTAGGGTTAGTTTTAGGGTTAGGGATTGGTTTAGGGTACGGGTGAGGATTAGCGTACGTGTTAGGGTTAGGGTTTGGGTTAGGGTTAGGGTACGCATTAGGGTTAGGGTTAGGGTACACGTTAGGATTAGGGTATTTATTAAACCTATCCCACTCTCTAGATACCACTTAGCACGTAAAGGAATATTATTTAGGGTCCAGCCATGGAGAAGATTTTCGTTACTAGGATAAGATAAAGAATAAACACATTATAAAAAAATCACATTAGGATTTTCTTTTTAACCTGTTCCTTAAAACACTAGTGCTTAGGAAATCTAATGGAGGCAAAAGCAGTCAAGGGTAGTTTAGGGTTAGGGTTAGGGTTAGTGTTAGGGTTAGGGTACGGCTTAGGGTATGGGATAGGGTATGGGTGAGGGTACGGCATAGGGTAGGGTTTAGGGTTAGGGTTAGTGTTAGGGTTAGGGTTAGGGTATGGCTTAGGGTACGGGTGAGGGTACTGTGTAGGTCATTGGTTAGGGTTAGGTTAAGGCTTAGGATACAGGTTATTGTATGGGTTAGGGTACGGCGCAGGGTATGGGTAAGGGTTAGGGTTAGGGTTAGGGTTAGAGTTAGGGTACGGCTTAGGGTACGGGTTAGGGTACGGGTGAGGGTACGGCGTAGTGTATAGGTTAGGGTTAGTGTTAGGGTACGGCTTTGGGTACGGGTTAGGTTACGGGTGAGGGTACGGCGTAGGGTTTGGGTTAGGGTTAGGGTTAGGGTTAGTGTTAGTGTTAGGGTTAGGGTACGGCTTAGCGTATGGGATAGGGTACGGGTGAGGGTACGGCGTAGGGTAGGGGTTAGGGTTAGAGTTAGGGTTAGGGTTGGGGTTAGGGTACGGCTTAGGGTACGGGTGAGGGTACGGGTGAGGGTACTGCGTAGGGTATTGGTTAGGGTTAGGATACGGCTTAGGATACGGGTTAGGGTACGGGTTAGGGTATGGCGTAGGGTATGGGTTAGGGTTAGGGTTAGGGTTAGGGTTAGGGTTAGGGTACGGCTTAGGATACGGGTTAGGGTACGGGTGAGGGTACGGCGTAGCGTATGGGTTAGGGTTAGGGTTAGGGTACGTCTTAGGGTACGGGTTAGGGTACGGGTGAGGGTGCGGCGTAGGGTAAGGTTTAGGGTTAGGGTTAGGGTTAGGGTTAGTTTTAGGGTTAGGGATTGGTTTAGGGTACGGGTTAGGATTAGCGTACCTGTTAGGGTTAGGTTTTCGGTTAGGGTTAGGGTACGCGTTAGGGTTAGGGTATGGGTTAGGGTTAGGGTACACGTTAGGATTAGGGTATTTATTAAACCTATCCCACTCTCTAGATACCACTTAGCACGTAAAGGAATATTATTTAGGGTCCAGCCATGGAGAAGATTTTCGTTACTAGGATAAGATAAAGAATAAACACATTATAAAAAAATCACATTAGGATTTTCTTTTTAACCTGTTCCTTAAAACACTAGTGCTTAGGAAATCTAATGGAGGCAAAAGCAGTCAAGGGTAGTTTAGGGTTAGGGTTAGGGTTAGGGTTAGTGTTAGGGTTAGGGTACGGCTTAGGGTATGGGATAGGGTATGGGTGAGGGTACGGCATAGGGTAGGGTTTAGGGTTAGGGTTAGTGTTAGGGTTAGGGTTAGGGTATGGCTTAGGGTACGGGTGAGGCTATGGGTGAGGATACTGCGTAGGGTATTGGTTAGGGTTAGGGTACGGCTTAGGATACGGGTTAGGGTACGTGTTAGGGTATGGCGTACGGTATGGGTTAGGGTTAGGGTTAGGGTTAGGGTTAGGGTTAGGGTTAGGGTACGGCTTAGGGTACGGGTTAGGGTACGGGTGAGGTTACGGCGTAGGGTATAGTTTAGGGTTAGGGTTAGGGTTAGGGTACGGCTTAGGATACGGGTTAGGGTACGGGTGAGGGTACGGCGTAGGTTATGGGTTAGGGTTAGGGTTAGTGTTAGGGTTATGGTACGGCTTAAGTTATGGGATAGGGTACAGGTGAGGGTATGGCATAGGGTAGGGGTTAGGGTTAGGGTTAGGGTTAGGGTTAGGGTTAGGGTACGGCTTAGGGTACGGGTGAGGCTATGGGTGAGGATACTGCGTAGGGTATTGGTTAGGGTTAGGGTACGGCTTAGGATACGGGTTAGGGTACGTGTTAGGGTATGGCGTACGGTATGGGTTAGGGTTAGGGTTAGGGTTAGGGTTAGGGTACGGCTTAGGGTACGGGTTAGGGTACGGGTGAGGTTACGGCGTAGGGTATAGTTTAGGGTTAGGGTTAGGGTTAGGGTACGGCTTAGGATACGGGTTAGGGTACGGGTGAGGGTACGGCGTAGCATATGTTTTAGGGTTAGGGTTAGGGTACGGCTTAGGGTACGGGTTAGGGTACGGGTGAGGGTACGGTGTAGGTTATGGGTTAGGGTTAGGGTTAGGGTTAGGGTTAGTTTTAGGGTTAGGGATTGGTTTAGGGTACGGGTTAGGATTAGCATACGTGTTCGGGTTAGGGTTTTGGTTAGGGTTAGGGTACGCGTTAGGGTTAGGGTATGGGTTAGGTTTAGGGTACACTTTAGGATTAGGGTATTTATTAAACCTATCCCACTCTCTAGATACCACTTAGCACGTAAAGGATTATTATTTGGGGTTCAGCCATGGAGAAGATTTTAGTCACTAGGATAAGATAAAGAATAAACACATTATAAAAAAATCACATAAGGTTTTCTTTTTAACCTGTTCCTTAAAACACTAGTGTTTAGGAAATCTAATGGAGGCAAAAGCAGTAAAGGGTAGTTTAGGGTTAGGGTTAGGGTTAGGGTTAGGGGAGGGCTTAGGATACCGGTGAGGGTACTGGTGAGGGTACTGCGTAGGTTATTGGTTAGGGTTAGGGTACGGCTTAGGATACGGGTTAGGATATGGGTTAGGTTACGGCGTTGGGTATGGGTGAGGGTTAGGGTTAGGGTTAGGGTAAGGCTTTGGGTACGGGTTAGGGTATGGGTGAGGGTACGGCATAGGGTAGAGGTTAGGGTTAGGTTTAGGGTTAGGGTACGGCTTAGGATACGGGTTAGGGTATGGGTGAGGGTACGGCGTAGCGTATGGGTTAGGGTTAGGGTTAGGGTTAGGGTTAGTTTTAGGGTTAGGGATTGGTTTAGGGTACGGGTGAGGATTAGCGTACGTGTTAGGGTTAGGGTTTGGGTTAGGGTTAGGGTACGCATTAGGGTTAGGGTTAGGGTACACGTTAGGATTAGGGTATTTATTAAACCTATCCCACTCTCTAGATACCACTTAGCACGTAAAGGAATATTATTTAGGGTCCAGCCATGGAGAAGATTTTCGTTACTAGGATAAGATAAAGAATAAACACATTATAAAAAAATCACATTAGGATTTTCTTTTTAACCTGTTCCTTAAAACACTAGTGCTTAGGAAATCTAATGGAGGCAAAAGCAGTCAAGGGTAGTTTAGGGTTAGGGTTAGGGTTAGTGTTAGGGTTAGGGTACGGCTTAGGGTATGGGATAGGGTATGGGTGAGGGTACGGCATAGGGTAGGGTTTAGGGTTAGGGTTAGTGTTAGGGTTAGGGTTAGGGTATGGCTTAGGGTACGGGTGAGGGTACTGTGTAGGTCATTGGTTAGGGTTAGGTTAAGGCTTAGGATACAGGTTATTGTATGGGTTAGGGTACGGCGCAGGGTATGGGTAAGGGTTAGGGTTAGGGTTAGGGTTAGAGTTAGGGTACGGCTTAGGGTACGGGTTAGGGTACGGGTGAGGGTACGGCGTAGTGTATAGGTTAGGGTTAGTGTTAGGGTACGGCTTTGGGTACGGGTTAGGTTACGGGTGAGGGTACGGCGTAGGGTATGGGTTAGGGTTAGGGTTAGGGTTAGTGTTAGTGTTAGGGTTAGGGTACGGCTTAGCGTATGGGATAGGGTACGGGTGAGGGTACGGCGTAGGGTAGGGGTTAGGGTTAGAGTTAGGGTTAGGGTTGGGGTTAGGGTACGGCTTAGGGTACGGGTGAGGGTACGGGTGAGGGTACTGCGTAGGGTATTGGTTAGGGTTAGGATACGGCTTAGGATACGGGTTAGGGTACGGGTTAGGGTATGGCGTAGGGTATGGGTTAGGGTTAGGGTTAGGGTTAGGGTTAGGGTTAGGGTACGGCTTAGGATACGGGTTAGGGTACGGGTGAGGGTACGGCGTAGCGTATGGGTTAGGGTTAGGGTTAGGGTACGTCTTAGGGTACGGGTTAGGGTACGGGTGAGGGTACGGCGTAGGGTAAGGTTTAGGGTTAGGGTTAGGGTTAGGGTTAGTTTTAGGGTTAGGGATTGGTTTAGGGTACGGGTTAGGATTAGCGTACCTGTTAGGGTTAGGTTTTCGGTTAGGGTTAGGGTACGCGTTAGGGTTAGGGTATGGGTTAGGGTTAGGGTACACGTTAGGATTAGGGTATTTATTAAACCTATCCCACTCTCTAGATACCACTTAGCACGTAAAGGAATATTATTTAGGGTCCAGCCATGGAGAAGATTTTCGTTACTAGGATAAGATAAAGAATAAACACATTATAAAAAAATCACATTAGGATTTTCTTTTTAACCTGTTCCTTAAAACACTAGTGCTTAGGAAATCTAATGGAGGCAAAAGCAGTCAAGGGTAGTTTAGGGTTAGGGTTAGGGTTAGGGTTAGTGTTAGGGTTAGGGTACGGCTTAGGGTATGGGATAGGGTATGGGTGAGGGTACGGCATAGGGTAGGGTTTAGGGTTAGGGTTAGTGTTAGGGTTAGGGTTAGGGTATGGCTTAGGGTACGGGTGAGGCTATGGGTGAGGATACTGCGTAGGGTATTGGTTAGGGTTAGGGTACGGCTTAGGATACGGGTTAGGGTACGTGTTAGGGTATGGCGTACGGTATGGGTTAGGGTTAGGGTTAGGGTTAGGGTTAGGGTTAGGGTTAGGGTACGGCTTAGGGTACGGGTTAGGGTACGGGTGAGGTTACGGCGTAGGGTATAGTTTAGGGTTAGGGTTAGGGTTAGGGTACGGCTTAGGATACGGGTTAGGGTACGGGTGAGGGTACGGCGTAGCATATGTTTTAGGGTTAGGGTTAGGGTACGGCTTAGGGTACGGGTTAGGGTACGGGTGAGGGTACGGTGTAGCGTATGGGTTAGGGTTAGGGTTAGGGTTAGGGTTAGTTTTAGGGTTAGGGATTGGTTTAGGGTACGGGTGAGGATTAGCGTACGTGTTAGGGTTAGGGTTTGGGTTAGGGTTAGGGTACGCATTAGGGTTAGGGTTAGGGTACACGTTAGGATTAGGGTATTTATTAAACCTATCCCACTCTCTAGATACCACTTAGCACGTAAAGGAATATTATTTAGGGTCCAGCCATGGAGAAGATTTTCGTTACTAGGATAAGATAAAGAATAAACACATTATAAAAAAATCACATTAGGATTTTCTTTTTAACCTGTTCCTTAAAACACTAGTGCTTAGGAAATCTAATGGAGGCAAAAGCAGTCAAGGGTAGTTTAGGGTTAGGGTTAGGGTTAGGGTTAGTGTTAGGGTTAGGGTACGGCTTAGGGTATGGGATAGGGTATGGGTGAGGGTACGGCATAGGGTAGGGTTTAGGGTTAGGGTTAGTGTTAGGGTTAGGGTTAGGGTATGGCTTAGGGTACGGGTGAGGGTACTGTGTAGGTCATTGGTTAGGGTTAGGTTAAGGCTTAGGATACAGGTTATTGTATGGGTTAGGGTACGGCGCAGGGTATGGGTAAGGGTTAGGGTTAGGGTTAGGGTTAGAGTTAGGGTACGGCTTAGGGTACGGGTTAGGGTACGGGTGAGGGTACGGCGTAGTGTATAGGTTAGGGTTAGTGTTAGGGTACGGCTTTGGGTACGGGTTAGGTTACGGGTGAGGGTACGGCGTAGGGTATGGGTTAGGGTTAGGGTTAGGGTTAGTGTTAGTGTTAGGGTTAGGGTACGGCTTAGCGTATGGGATAGGGTACGGGTGAGGGTACGGCGTAGGGTAGGGGTTAGGGTTAGAGTTAGGGTTAGGGTTGGGGTTAGGGTACGGCTTAGGGTACGGGTGAGGGTACGGGTGAGGGTACTGCGTAGGGTATTGGTTAGGGTTAGGATACGGCTTAGGATACGGGTTAGGGTACGGGTTAGGGTATGGCGTAGGGTATGGGTTAGGGTTAGGGTTAGGGTTAGGGTTAGGGTTAGGGTACGGCTTAGGATACGGGTTAGGGTACGGGTGAGGGTACGGCGTAGCGTATGGGTTAGGGTTAGGGTTAGGGTACGTCTTAGGGTACGGGTTAGGGTACGGGTGAGGGTACGGCGTAGGGTAAAGTTTAGGGTTAGGGTTAGGGTTAGGGTTAGTTTTAGGGTTAGGGATTGGTTTAGGGTACGGGTTAGGATTAGCGTACCTGTTAGGGTTAGGTTTTCGGTTAGGGTTAGGGTACGCGTTAGGGTTAGGGTATGGGTTAGGGTTAGGGTACACGTTAGGATTAGGGTATTTATTAAACCTATCCCACTCTCTAGATACCACTTAGCACGTAAAGGAATATTATTTAGGGTCCAGCCATGGAGAAGATTTTCGTTACTAGGATAAGATAAAGAATAAACACATTATAAAAAAATCACATTAGGATTTTCTTTTTAACCTGTTCCTTAAAACACTAGTGCTTAGGAAATCTAATGGAGGCAAAAGCAGTCAAGGGTAGTTTAGGGTTAGGGTTAGGGTTAGGGTTAGTGTTAGGGTTAGGGTACGGCTTAGGGTATGGGATAGGGTATGGGTGAGGGTACGGCATAGGGTAGGGTTTAGGGTTAGGGTTAGTGTTAGGGTTAGGGTTAGGGTATGGCTTAGGGTACGGGTGAGGCTATGGGTGAGGATACTGCGTAGGGTGTTGGTTAGGGTTAGGGTACGGCTTAGGATACGGGTTAGGGTACGTGTTAGGGTATGGCGTACGGTATGGGTTAGGGTTAGGGTTAGGGTTAGGGTTAGGGTTAGGGTTAGGGTACGGCTTAGGGTACGGGTTAGGGTACGGGTGAGGTTACGGCGTAGGGTATAGTTTAGGGTTAGGGTTAGGGTTAGGGTACGGCTTAGGATACGGGTTAGGGTACGGGTGAGGGTACGGCGTAGCATATGTTTTAGGGTTAGGGTTAGGGTACGGCTTAGGGTACGGGTTAGGGTACGGGTGAGGGTACGGTGTAGGTTATGGGTTAGGGTTAGGGTTAGGGTTAGGGTTAGTTTTAGGGTTAGGGATTGGTTTAGGGCACGGGTTAGGATTAGCATACGTGTTCGGGTTAGGGTTTTGGTTAGGGTTAGGGTACGCGTTAGGGTTAGGGTATGGGTTAGGTTTAGGGTACACTTTAGGATTAGGGTATTTATTAAACCTATCCCACTCTCTAGATACCACTTAGCACGTAAAGGAATATTATTTGGGGTTCAGCCATGGAGAAGATTTTAGTCACTAGGATAAGATAAAGAATAAACACATTATAAAAAAATCACATAAGGTTTTCTTTTTAACCTGTTCCTTAAAACACTAGTGTTTAGGAAATCTAATGGAGGCAAAAGCAGTAAAGGGTAGTTTAGGGTTAGGGTTAGGGTTAGGGTTAGGGGAGGGCTTAGGATACCGGTGAGGGTACTGGTGAGGGTACTGCGTAGGTTATTGGTTAGGGTTAGGGTACGGCTTAGGATACGGGTTAGGATATGGGTTAGGTTACGGCGTTGGGTATGGGTGAGGGTTAGGGTTAGGGTTAGGGTAAGGCTTTGGGTACGGGTTAGGGTACGGGTGAGGGTACGGCGTAGGGTAGAGGTTAGGGTTAGGTTTAGGGTTAGGGTACGGCTTAGGATACGGGTTAGGGTATGGGTGAGGGTACGGCGTAGCGTATGGGTTAGGGTTAGGGTTAGGGTTAGTTTTAGGGTTAGGGATTGGTTTAGGGTACGGGTGAGGATTAGCGTACGTGTTAGGGTTAGGGTTTGGGTTAGGGTTAGGGTACGCATTAGGGTTAGGGTTAGGGTACACGTTAGGATTAGGGTATTTATTAAACCTATCCCACTCTCTAGATACCACTTAGCACGTAAAGGAATATTATTTAGGGTCCAGCCATGGAGAAGATTTTCGTTACTAGGATAAGATAAAGAATAAACACATTATAAAAAAATCACATTAGGATTTTCTTTTTAACCTGTTCCTTAAAACACTAGTGCTTAGGAAATCTAATGGAGGCAAAAGCAGTCAAGGGTAGTTTAGGGTTAGGGTTAGGGTTAGGGTTAGTGTTAGGGTTAGGGTACGGCTTAGGGTATGGGATAGGGTATGGGTGAGGGTACGGCATAGGGTAGGGTTTAGGGTTAGGGTTAGTGTTAGGGTTAGGGTTAGGGTATGGCTTAGGGTACGGGTGAGGGTACTGTGTAGGTCATTGGTTAGGGTTAGGTTAAGGCTTAGGATACAGGTTATTGTATGGGTTAGGGTACGGCGCAGGGTATGGGTAAGGGTTAGGGTTAGGGTTAGGGTTAGAGTTAGGGTACGGCTTAGGGTACGGGTTAGGGTACGGGTGAGGGTACGGCGTAGTGTATAGGTTAGGGTTAGTGTTAGGGTACGGCTTTGGGTACGGGTTAGGTTACGGGTGAGGGTACGGCGTAGGGTATGGGTTAGGGTTAGGGTTAGGGTTAGTGTTAGTGTTAGGGTTAGGGTACGGCTTAGCGTATGGGATAGGGTACGGGTGAGGGTACGGCGTAGGGTAGGGGTTAGGGTTAGAGTTAGGGTTAGGGTTGGGGTTAGGGTACGGCTTAGGGTACGGGTGAGGGTACGGGTGAGGGTACTGCGTAGGGTATTGGTTAGGGTTAGGATACGGCTTAGGATACGGGTTAGGGTACGGGTTAGGGTATGGCGTAGGGTATGGGTTAGGGTTAGGGTTAGGGTTAGGGTTAGGGTTAGGGTACGGCTTAGGATACGGGTTAGGGTACGGGTGAGGGTACGGCGTAGCGTATGGGTTAGGGTTAGGGTTAGGGTACGTCTTAGGGTACGGGTTAGGGTACGGGTGAGGGTACGGCGTAGGGTAAGGTTTAGGGTTAGGGTTAGGGTTAGGGTTAGTTTTAGGGTTAGGGATTGGTTTAGGGTACGGGTTAGGATTAGCGTACCTGTTAGGGTTAGGTTTTCGGTTAGGGTTAGGGTACGCGTTAGGGTTAGGGTATGGGTTAGGGTTAGGGTACACGTTAGGATTAGGGTATTTATTAAACCTATCCCACTCTCTAGATACCACTTAGCACGTAAAGGAATATTATTTAGGGTCCAGCCATGGAGAAGATTTTCGTTACTAGGATAAGATAAAGAATAAACACATTATAAAAAAATCACATTAGGATTTTCTTTTTAACCTGTTCCTTAAAACACTAGTGCTTAGGAAATCTAATGGAGGCAAAAGCAGTCAAGGGTAGTTTAGGGTTAGGGTTAGGGTTAGGGTTAGTGTTAGGGTTAGGGTACGGCTTAGGGTATGGGATAGGGTATGGGTGAGGGTACGGCATAGGGTAGGGTTTAGGGTTAGGGTTAGTGTTAGGGTTAGGGTTAGGGTATGGCTTAGGGTACGGGTGAGGCTATGGGTGAGGATACTGCGTAGGGTATTGGTTAGGGTTAGGGTACGGCTTAGGATACGGGTTAGGGTACGTGTTAGGGTATGGCGTACGGTATGGGTTAGGGTTAGGGTTAGGGTTAGGGTTAGGGTTAGGGTACGGCTTAGGGTACGGGTTAGGGTACGGGTGAGGTTACGGCGTAGGGTATAGTTTAGGGTTAGGGTTAGGGTTAGGGTACGGCTTAGGATACGGGTTAGGGTACGGGTGAGGGTACGGCGTAGCATATGTTTTAGGGTTAGGGTTAGGGTACGGCTTAGGGTACGGGTTAGGGTACGGGTGAGGGTACGGTGTAGGTTATGGGTTAGGGTTAGGGTTAGGGTTAGGGTTAGTTTTAGGGTTAGGGATTGGTTTAGGGCACGGGTTAGGATTAGCATACGTGTTCGGGTTAGGGTTTTGGTTAGGGTTAGGGTACGCGTTAGGGTTAGGGTATGGGTTAGGTTTAGGGTACACTTTAGGATTAGGGTATTTATTAAACCTATCCCACTCTCTAGATACCACTTAGCACGTAAAGGAATATTATTTGGGGTTCAGCCATGGAGAAGATTTTAGTCACTAGGATAAGATAAAGAATAAACACATTATAAAAAAATCACATAAGGTTTTCTTTTTAACCTGTTCCTTAAAACACTAGTGTTTAGGAAATCTAATGGAGGCAAAAGCAGTAAAGGGTAGTTTAGGGTTAGGGTTAGGGTTAGGGTTAGGGGAGGGCTTAGGATACCGGTGAGGGTACTGGTGAGGGTACTGCGTAGGTTTTTGGTTAGGGTTAGGGTACGGCTTAGGATACGGGTTAGGATATGGGTTAGGTTACGGCGTTGGGTATGGGTGAGGGTTAGGGTTAGGGTTAGGGTAAGGCTTTGGGTACGGGTTAGGGTACGGGTGAGGGTACGGCGTAGGGTAGAGGTTAGGGTTAGGTTTAGGGTTAGGGTACGGCTTAGGATACGGGTTAGGGTATGGGTGAGGGTACGGCGTAGCGTATGGGTTAGGGTTAGGGTTAGGGTTAGGGTTAGTTTTAGGGTTAGGGATTGGTTTAGGGTACGGGTGAGGATTAGCGTACGTGTTAGGGTTAGGGTTTGGGTTAGGGTTAGGGTACGCATTAGGGTTAGGGTTAGGGTACACGTTAGGATTAGGGTATTTATTAAACCTATCCCACTCTCTAGATACCACTTAGCACGTAAAGGAATATTATTTAGGGTCCAGCCATGGAGAAGATTTTCGTTACTAGGATAAGATAAAGAATAAACACATTATAAAAAAATCACATTAGGATTTTCTTTTTAACCTGTTCCTTAAAACACTAGTGCTTAGGAAATCTAATGGAGGCAAAAGCAGTCAAGGGTAGTTTAGGGTTAGGGTTAGGGTTAGGGTTAGTGTTAGGGTTAGGGTACGGCTTAGGGTATGGGATAGGGTATGGGTGAGGGTACGGCATAGGGTAGGGTTTAGGGTTAGGGTTAGTGTTAGGGTTAGGGTTAGGGTATGGCTTAGGGTACGGGTGAGGGTACTGTGTAGGTCATTGGTTAGGGTTAGGTTAAGGCTTAGGATACAGGTTATTGTATGGGTTAGGGTACGGCGCAGGGTATGGGTAAGGGTTAGGGTTAGGGTTAGGGTTAGAGTTAGGGTACGGCTTAGGGTACGGGTTAGGTTACGGGTGAGGGTACGGCGTAGTGTATAGGTTAGGGTTAGGGTTAGGGTACGGCTTTGGGTACGGGTTAGGTTACGGGTGAGGTTACGGCGTAGGGTATGGGTTAGGGTTAGGGTTAGGGTTAGTGTTAGTGTTAGGGTTAGGGTACGGCTTAGCGTATGGGATAGGGTACGGGTGAGGGTACGGCGTAGGGTAGGGGTTAGGGTTAGAGTTAGGGTTAGGGTTGGGGTTAGGGTACGGCTTAGGGTACGGGTGAGGGTACGGGTGAGGGTACTGCGTAGGGTATTGGTTAGGGTTAGGATACGGCTTAGGATACGGGTTAGGGTACTGGTTAGGGTATGGCATAGGGTATGGGTTAGGGTTAGGGTTAGGGTTAGGGTTAGGGTTAGGGTATGGCTTAGGATACGGGTTAGGGTACGGCTGAGGGTACGGCATAGCGTATGGGTTAGGGTTAGGGTTAGGGTACGTCTTAGGGTACGGGTTAGGGTACGGGTGAGGGTACGGCGTAGGGTAAGGTTTAGGGTTAGGGTTAGGGTTAGGGTTAGTTTTAGGGTTAGGGATTGGTTTAGGGTACGGGTTAGGATTAGCGTACGTGTTAGGGTTAGGTTTTCGGTTAGGGTTAGGGTACGCGTTAGGGTTAGGGTATGGGTTAGGGTTAGGGTACACGTTAGGATTAGGGTATTTATTAAACCTATCCCACTCTCTAGATACCACTTAGCACGTAAAGGAATATTATTAGGGATCCAGCCATGGAGAAGATTTTAGTCACTAGGATAAGATAAAGAATAAACACATTATAAAAAAATCACATTAGGATTTTCTTTTTAACCTGTTCCTTAAAACACTAGTGCTTAGGAAATCTAATAGAGGCAAAAGCAATCAAGGGTAGTTTAGGGTTAGGGTTAGGGTTAGGGTTAGTGTTAGGGTTAGGGTACGGCTTAGGGTATGGGATAGGTTACGGGTGAGGGTACGGGTGAGGGTACTGCGTAGGGTATTGCTTAGGGTTAGGGTACGGCTTAGGATACGTGTTAGGGTACGGGTTAGGGTACGGCGTAGAGTGTGGGTTAGGGTTAGGGTTAGTGTTAGGGTTAGGGTTACGGTACTTCTTAGGGTACGTGTTAGGGTACGGGTGAGGGTACGGCGTAGGTTATGGGTTAGGGTTAGGGTTAGGGTTAGGGTTATGGTACGGCTTAGGTTATGGGATAGGGTACAGGTGAGGGTATGGCATAGGGTAGGTGTTAGGGTTAGGGTTAGGGTTAGGGTTAGGGTTAGGGTACGGCTTAGGGTACGGGTTAGGGTACGGGTGAGGTTACGGCGTAGGGTAAGGTTTAGGGTTAGGGTTAGTTTTAGGGTTAGGGATTGGTTTAGGGTACGGGTTAGGATTAGCGTACGTGTTAGGGTTAGGTTTTCGGTTAGGGTTAGGGTACGCGTTAGGGTTAGGGTATGGGTTAGGGTTAGGGTACACGTTAGGATTAGGGTATTTATTAAACCTATCCCACTCTCTAGATACCACTTAGCGCGTAAAGGAATATTATTAGGGATCCAGCCATGGAGAAGATTTTAGTCACTAGGATAAGATAAAGAATAAACACATTATAAAAAAATCACATTAGGATTTTCTTTTTAACCTGTTCCTTAAAACACTAGTGTTTAGGAAATCTAATACAGGCAAAAGCAATCAAGGGTAGTTTAGGGTTAGGGTTAGGGTTAGGGTTAGTGTTAGGGTTAGGGTACGGCTTAGGGTATGGGATAGGGTATGGGTGAGGGTACGGCGTAGGGTAGGGGTTAGGGTTAGGGTTAGGGTTAGGGTTAGGGTATGGCTTAGGGTACGGGTGAGGGTACGGGTGAGGGTACTGCGTAGGGTATTGGTTAGGGTTAGGGTACGGCTTAGGATACGTGTTAGGGTACGGGTTAGGGTACGGCGTAGAGTGTGGGTTAAGGTTAGGGTTAGTGTTAGGGTTAGGGTTACGGTACGTCTTAGGGTATGTGTTAGGGTACGGGTGAGGGTACGGCGTAGGTTATGGGTTAGGGTTAGGGTTAGGGTTAGGGTTAGGGTACGGCTTAGGATACGGGTTAGGGTACGGGTGAGGGTACGGCGTAGGTTATGGGTTAGGGTTAGGGTTAGTGTTAGGGTTATGGTACGGCTTAAGTTATGGGATAGGGTACAGGTGAGGGTATGGCATAGGGTAGGGGTTAGGGTTAGGGTTAGGGTTAGGGTTAGGGTTAGGGTACGGCTTAGGGTACGGGTGAGGCTATGGGTGAGGATACTGCGTAGGGTATTGGTTAGGGTTAGGGTACGGCTTAGGATACGGGTTAGGGTACGTGTTAGGGTATGGCGTACGGTATGGGTTAGGGTTAGGGTTAGGGTTAGGGTTAGGGTACGGCTTAGGGTACGGGTTAGGGTACGGGTGAGGTTACGGCGTAGGGTATAGTTTAGGGTTAGGATTAGGGTTAGGGTACGGCTTAGGATACGGGTTAGGGTATGGGTGAGGGTACGGTGTAGGTTATGGGTTAGGGTTAGGGTTAGGGTTAGGGTTAGTTTTAGGGTTAGGGATTGGTTTAGGGTACGGGTTAGGATTAGCATACGTGTTCGGGTTAGGGTTTTGGTTAGGGTTAGGGTACGCGTTAGGGTTAGGGTATGGGTTAGGTTTAGGGTACACTTTAGGATTAGGGTATTTATTAAACCTATCCCACTCTCTAGATACCACTTAGCACGTAAAGGATTATTATTTGGGGTTCAGCCATGGAGAAGATTTTAGTCACTAGGATAAGATAAAGAATAAACACATTATAAAAAAATCACATAAGGTTTTCTTTTTAACCTGTTCCTTAAAACACTAGTGTTTAGGAAATCTAATGGAGGCAAAAGCAGTAAAGGGTAGTTTAGGGTTAGGGTTAGGGTTAGGGTTAGGGGAGGGCTTAGGATACCGGTGAGGGTACTGGTGAGGGTACTGCGTAGGTTATTGGTTAGGGTTAGGGTACGGCTTAGGATACGGGTTAGGATATGGGTTAGGTTACGGCGTTGGGTATGGGTGAGGGTTAGGGTTAGGGTTAGGGTAAGGCTTTGGGTACGGGTTAGGGTACGGGTGAGGGTACGGCATAGGGTAGAGGTTAGGGTTAGGTTTAGGGTTAGGGTACGGCTTAGGATACGGGTTACGGTATGGGTGAGGGTACGGCGTAGCGTATGGGTTAGGGTTAGGGTTAGGGTTAGGGTTAGTTTTAGGGTTAGGGATTGGTTTAGGGTACGGGTGAGGATTAGCGTACGTGTTAGGGTTAGGGTTTGGGTTAGGGTTAGGGTACGCATTAGGGTTAGGGTTAGGGTACACGTTAGGATTAGGGTATTTATTAAACCTATCCCACTCTCTAGATACCACTTAGCACGTAAAGGAATATTATTTAGGGTCCAGCCATGGAGAAGATTTTCGTTACTAGGATAAGATAAAGAATAAACACATTATAAAAAAATCACATTAGGATTTTCTTTTTAACCTGTTCCTTAAAACACTAGTGCTTAGGAAATCTAATGGAGGCAAAAGCAGTCAAGGGTAGTTTAGGGTTAGGGTTAGGGTTAGGGTTAGTGTTAGGGTTAGGGTACGGCTTAGGGTATGGGATAGGGTATGGGTGAGGGTACGGCATAGGGTAGGGTTTAGGGTTAGGGTTAGTGTTAGGGTTAGGGTTAGGGTATGGCTTAGGGTACGGGTGAGGGTACTGTGTAGGTCATTGGTTAGGGTTAGGTTAAGGCTTAGGATACAGGTTATTGTATGGGTTAGGGTACGGCGCAGGGTATGGGTAAGGGTTAGGGTTAGGGTTAGGGTTAGAGTTAGGGTACGGCTTAGGGTACGGGTTAGGGTACGGGTGAGGGTACGGCGTAGTGTATAGGTTAGGGTTAGGGTTAGGGTACGGCTTTGGGTACGGGTTAGGTTACGGGTGAGGGTACGGCGTAGGGTATGGGTTAGGGTTAGGGTTAGGGTTAGTGTTAGTGTTAGGGTTAGGGTACGGCTTAGCGTATGGGATAGGGTACGGGTGAGGGTACGGCGTAGGGTAGGGGTTAGGGTTAGAGTTAGGGTTAGGGTTGGGGTTAGGGTACGGCTTAGGGTACGGGTGAGGGTACGGGTGAGGGTACTGCGTAGGGTATTGGTTAGGGTTAGGATACGGCTTAGGATACGGGTTAGGGTACGGGTTAGGGTATGGCATAGGGTATGGGTTAGGGTTAGGGTTAGGGTTAGGGTTAGGGTTAGGGTATGGCTTAGGATACGGGTTAGGGTACGGCTGAGGGTACGGCATAGCGTATGGGTTAGGGTTAGGGTTAGGGTACGTCTTAGGGTACGGGTTAGGGTACGGGTGAGGGTACGGCGTAGGGTAAGGTTTAGGGTTAGGGTTAGGGTTAGGGTTAGTTTTAGGGTTAGGGATTGGTTTAGGGTACGGGTTAGGATTAGCGTACGTGTTAGGGTTAGGTTTTCGGTTAGGGTTAGGGTACGCGTTAGGGTTAGGGTATGGGTTAGGGTTAGGGTACACGTTAGGATTAGGGTATTTATTAAACCTATCCCACTCTCTAGATACCACTTAGCACGTAAAGGAATATTATTAGGGATCCAGCCATGGAGAAGATTTTAGTCACTAGGATAAGATAAAGAATAAACACATTATAAAAAAATCACATTAGGATTTTCTTTTTAACCTGTTCCTTAAAACACTAGTGCTTAGGAAATCTAATAGAGGCAAAAGCAATCAAGGGTAGTTTAGGGTTAGGGTTAGGGTTAGGGTTAGTGTTAGGGTTAGGGTACGGCTTAGGGTATGGGATAGGGTACGGGTGAGGGTACGGCGTAGGGTAGGAGTTAGGGTAAGGGTTAGGGTACGGCTTAGGGTACGGGTTAGGTTACGGGTGAGGGTACGGCGTAGGGTATGGGTTAGGGTTAGGGTTAGGGTTAGTGTTAGTGTTAGGGTTAGGGTACGGCTTAGCGTATGGGATAGGGTACGGGTGAGGTTACGGCGTAGGGTAGGGGTTAGGGTTAGGGTTAGGGTTAGGGTTAGGGTATGGCTTAGGGTACGGGTGAGGGTACGGGTGAGGGTACTGCGTAGGGTATTGGTTAGGGTTAGGGTACGGCTTAGGATACGTGTTAGGGTACGGGTTAGGGTACGGCGTAGAGTGTGGGTTAAGGTTAGGGTTAGTGTTAGGGTTAGGGTTACGGTACGTCTTAGGGTATGTGTTAGGGTACGGGTGAGGGTACGGCGTAGGTTATGGGTTAGGGTTAGGGTTAGGGTTAGGGTTAGGGTACGGCTTAGGATACGGGTTAGGGTACGGGTGAGGGTACGGCGTAGGTTATGGGTTAGGGTTAGGGTTAGTGTTAGGGTTATGGTACGGCTTAGGTTATGGGATAGGGTACAGGTGAGGGTATGGCATAGGGTAGGGGTTAGGGTTAGGGTTAGGGTTAGGGTTAGGGTTAGGGTACGGCTTAGGGTACGGGTGAGGCTATGGGTGAGGATACTGCGTAGGGTATTGGTTAGGGTTAGGGTACGGCTTAGGATACGGGTTAGGGTACGTGTTAGGGTATGGCGTACGGTATGGGTTAGGGTTAGGGTTAGGGTTAGGGTTAGGGTTAGGGTTAGGGTATGGCTTAGGGTACGGGTTATGGTACGGGTGAGGTTACGGCGTAGGGTATAGTTTAGGGTTAGGGTTAGGGTTAGGGTACGGCTTAGGATACGGGTTAGGGTACGGGTGAGGGTACGGCTTAGGGTACGGGTTAGGGTACGGGTGAGGGTACGGTGTAGGTTATGGGTTAGGGTTAGGGTTAGGGTTAGGGTTAGTTTTAGGGTTAGGGATTGGTTTAGGGTACGGGTTAGGATTAGCATACGTGTTCGGGTTAGGGTTTTGGTTAGGGTTAGGGTACGCGTTAGGGTTAGGGTATGGGTTAGGTTTAGGGTACACTTTAGGATTAGGGTATTTATTAAACCTATCCCACTCTCTAGATACCACTTAGCACGTAAAGGAATATTATTAGGGATCCAGCCATGGAGAAGATTTTAGTCACTAGGATAAGATAAAGAATAAACACATTATAAAAAAATCACATTAGGATTTTCTTTTTAACCTGTTCCTTAAAACACTAGTGCTTAGGAAATCTAATGGAGGCAAAAGCAGTGAAGGGTAGTTTAGGGTTAGGGTTAGGGTTAGGGTTAGTGTTAGGGTTAGGGTACGGCTTAGGGTATGGGATAGGGTATGGGTGAGGATACGGCATAGGGTAGGGTTTAGGGTTAAGGTTAGTGTTAGGGTTAGGGTTAGGGTATGGCTTAGGGTACGGGTGAGGGTACTGTGTAGGTCATTGGTTAGGGTTAGGTTAAGGCTTAGGATACAGGTTATTGTATGGGTTAGGGTACGGCGCAGGGTATGGTTAAGGGTTAGGGTTAGGGTTAGGGTTAGAGTTAGGGTACGGCTTAAGGTACGGGTTAGGGTACGGGTGAGGGTACGGCGTAGTGTATAGGTTAGGGTTAGGGTTAGGGTACGGCTTTGGGTACGGGTTAGGTTACGGGTGAGGGTACGGCGTATGGTATGGGTTAGGGTTAGGGTTAGGGTTAGTGTTAGTGTTAGGGTTAGGGTACGGCTTAGCGTATGGGATAGGGTACGGGTGAGGGTACGGCCTAGGGTAGGGGTTAGGGTTAGAGTTAGGGTTAGGGTTGGGGTTAGGGTACGGCTTAGGGTACGGGTGAGGGTACGGGTGAGGGTACTGCGTAGGGTATTGGTTAGGGTTAGGATACGGCTTAGGATACGGGTTAGGGTACGGGTTATGGTATGGCGTAGGGTATGGGTTAGGGTTAGGGTTAGGGTTAGGGTTAGGGTACGGCTTAGAATACGGGTTAGGGTACGGGTGAGGGTACGGCGTAGCGTATGGGTTAGGGTTAGGGTTAGGGTACGTCTTAGGGTACGGGTTAGGGTACGGGTGAGGGTACGGCGTAGGGTAAGGGTTAGGGTTAGGGTTAGGGTTAGGGTTAGTTTTAGGGTTAGGGATTGGTTTAGGGTACGGGTTAGGATTAGCGTACGTGTTAGGGTTAGGTTTTTTGTTAGGGTTAGGGTACGCGTTAGGGTTAGGGTATGGGTTAGGTTTAGGGTACACGTTAGGATTAGGGTATTTATTAAACCTATCCCACTCTCTAGATACCACTTAGCACGTAAAGGAATATTATTAGGGATCCAGCCATGGAGAAGATTTTAGTCACTAGGATAAGATAAAGAATAAACACATTATAAAAAAATCACATTAGGATTTTCTTTTTAACCTGTTCCTTAAAACACTAGTGCTTAGGAAATCTAATAGAGGCAAAAGCAATCAAGGGTAGTTTAGGGTTAGGGTTAGGGTTAGGGTTAGTGTTAGGGTTAGGGTACGGCTTAGGGTATGGGATAGGGTACGGGTGAGGGTATGGCGTAGGGTAGGAGTTAGGGTAAGGGTTAGGGTACGGCTTAGGGTACGGGTTAGGTTACGGGTGAGGGTACGGCGTAGGGTATGGGTTAGGGTTAGGGTTAGGGTTAGTGTTAGTGTTAGGGTTAGGGTACGGCTTAGCGTATGGGATAGGGTACGGGTGAGGTTACGGCGTAGGGTAGGGGTTAGGGTTAGGGTTAGGGTTAGGGTTAGGGTATGGCTTAGGGTACGGGTGAGGGTACGGGTGAGGGTACTGCGTAGGGTATTGGTTAGGGTTAGGGTACGGCTTAGGATACGTGTTAGGGTACGGGTTAGGGTACGGCGTAGAGTGTGGGTTAAGGTTAGGGTTAGTGTTAGGGTTAGGGTTACGGTACGTCTTAGGGTATGTGTTAGGGTACGGGTGAGGGTACGGCGTAGGTTATGGGTTAGGGTTAGGGTTAGGGTTAGGGTACGGCTTAGGATACGGGTTAGGGTACGGGTGAGGGTACGGCGTAGGTTATGGGTTAGGGTTAGGGTTAGTGTTAGGGTTATGGTACGGCTTAGGTTATGGGATAGGGTATAGGTGAGGGTATGGCATAGGGTAGGGGTTAGGGTTAGGGTTAGGGTTAGGGTTAGGGTTAGGGTACGGCTTAGGGTACGGGTGAGGCTATGGGTGAGGATACTGCGTAAGGTATTGTTTAGGGTTAGGGTACGGCTTAGGATACGGGTTAGGGTACGTGTTAGGGTATGGCGTACGGTATGGGTTAGGGTTAGGGTTAGGGTTAGGGTTAGGGTTAGGGTTAGGGTACGGCTTAGGGTACGGGTTAGGGTACGGGTGAGGTTACGGCGTAGGGTATAGTTTAGGGTTAGGGTTAGGGTTAGGGTACGGCTTAGGATACGGGTTAGGGTACGGGTGAGGGTACGGCTTAGGGTACGGGTTAGGGTACGGGTGAGGGTACGGTGTAGGTTATGGGTTAGGGTTAGGGTTAGGGTTAGGGTTAGTTTTAGGGTTAGGGATTGGTTTAGGGTACGGGTTAGGATTAGCATACGTGTTCGGGTTAGGGTTTTGGTTAGGGTTAGGGTACGCGTTAGGGTTAGGGTATGGGTTAGGTTTAGGGTACACTTTAGGATTAGGGTATTTATTAAACCTATCCCACTCTCTAGATACCACTTAGCACGTAAAGGAATATTATTTGGGGTTCAGCCATGGAGAAGATTTTAGTCACTAGGATAAGATAAAGAATAAACACATTATAAAAAAATCACATAAGGTTTTCTTTTTAACCTGTTCCTTAAAACACTAGTGTTTAGGAAATCTAATGGAGGCAAAAGCAGTAAAGGGTAGTTTAGGGTTAGGGTTAGGGTTAGGGTTAGGGTAGGGCTTAGGATACCGGTGAGGGTACTGGTGAGGGTACTGCATAGGTTATTGGTTAGGGTTAGGGTACGGCTTAGGATACGGGTTAGGATATGGGTTAGGTTACGGCGTTGGGTATGGGTGAGGGTTAGGGTTAGGGTTAGGGTAAGGCTTTGGGTACGGGTTAGGGTACGGGTGAGGGTACGGCGTAGGGTAGAGGTTAGGGTTAGGTTTAGGGTTAGGGTACGGCTTAGGATACGGGTTATGGTATGGGTGAGGGTACGGCGTAGCGTATGGGTTAGGGTTAGGGTTAGGGTTAGGGTTAGTTTTAGGGTTAGGGATTGGTTTAGGGTACGGGTGAGGATTAGCGTACGTGTTAGGGTTAGGGTTTGGGTTAGGGTTAGGGTACGCATTAGGGTTAGGGTTAGGGTACACGTTAGGATTAGGGTATTTATTAAACCTATCCCACTCTCTAGATACCACTTAGCACGTAAAGGAATATTATTTAGGGTCCAGCCATGGAGAAGATTTTCGTTACTAGGATAAGATAAAGAATAAACACATTATAAAAAAATCACATTAGGATTTTCTTTTTAACCTGTTCCTTAAAACACTAGTGCTTAGGAAATCTAATGGAGGCAAAAGCAGTCAAGGGTAGTTTAGGGTTAGGGTTAGGGTTAGGGTTAGTGTTAGGGTTAGGGTACGGCTTAGGGTATGGGATAGGGTATGGGTGAGGGTACGGCATAGGGTAGGGTTTAGGGTTAGGGTTAGTGTTAGGGTTAGGGTTAGGGTATGGCTTAGGGTACGGGTGAGGGTACTGTGTAGGTCATTGGTTAGGGTTAGGTTAAGGCTTAGGATACAGGTTATTGTATGGGTTAGGGTACGGCGCAGGGTATGGGTAAGGGTTAGGGTTAGGGTTAGGGTTAGAGTTAGGGTACGGCTTAGGGTACGGGTTAGGGTACGGGTGAGGGTACGGCGTAGTGTATAGGTTAGGGTTAGGGTTAGGGTACGGCTTAGGGTACGGGTTAGGGTACGGGTGAGGGTACGGCGTAGTGTATAGGTTAGGGTTAGGGTTAGGGTACGGCTTTGGGTATGGGTTAGGTTACGGGTGAGGGTACGGCGTAGGGTATGGGTTAGGGTTAGGGTTAGGGTTAGTGTTAGTGTTAGGGTTAGGGTACGGCTTAGCGTATGGGATAGGGTACGGGTGAGGGTACGGCCTAGGGTAGGGGTTAGGGTTAGAGTTAGGGTTAGGGTTGGGGTTAGGGTACGGCTTAGGGTACGGGTGAGGGTACGGGTGAGGGTACTGCGTAGGGTATTGGTTAGGGTTAGGATACGGCTTAGGATACGGGTTAGGGTACGGGTTATGGTATGGCGTAGGGTATGGGTTAGGGTTAGGGTTAGGGTTAGGGTTAGGGTACGGCTTAGAATATGGGTTAGGGTACGGGTGAGGGTACGGCGTAGCGTATGGGTTAGGGTTAGGGTACGTCTTAGGGTACGGGTTAGGGTACGGGTGAGGGTACGGCGTAGGGTAAGGGTTAGGGTTAGGTTTAGGGTTAGGGTTAGTTTTAGGGTTAGGGATTGGTTTAGGGTACGGGTTAGGATTAGCGTACGTGTTAGGGTTAGGTTTTTTGTTAGGGTTAGGGTACGCGTTAGGGTTAGGGTATGGGTTAGGTTTAGGGTACACGTTAGGATTAGGGTATTTATTAAACCTATCCCACTCTCTAGATACCACTTAGCACGTAAAGGAATATTATTAGGGATCCAGCCATGGAGAAGATTTTAGTCACTAGGATAAGATAAAGAATAAACACATTATAAAAAAATCACATCAGGATTTTCTTTTTAACCTGTTCCTTAAAACACTAGTGCTTAGGAAATCTAATAGAGGCAAAAGCAATCAAGGGTAGTTTAGGGTTAGGGTTAGGGTTAGGGTTAGTGTTAGGGTTAGGGTACGGCTTAGGGTATGGGATAGGGTACGGGTGAGGGTACGGCGTAGGGTAGGGGTTAGGGTAAGGGTTAGGGTACGGCTTAGGGTACGGGTTAGGTTACGGGTGAGGGTACGGCGTAGGGTATGGGTTAGGGTTAGGGTTAGGGTTAGTGTTAGTGTTAGGGTTAGGGTACGGCTTAGCGTATGGGATAGGGTACGGGTGAGGGTACGGCGTAGGGTAGGGGTTAGGGTTAGGGTTAGGGTTAGGGTTAGGGTATGGCTTAGGGTACGGGTGAGGGTACGGGTGAGGTTACTGCGTAGGGTATTGGTTAGGGTTAGGGTACGGCTTAGGATACGTGTTAGGGTACGGGTTAGGGTACGGCGTAGAGTGTGGGTTAAGGTTAGGGTTAGTGTTAGGGTTAGGGTTACGGTACGTCTTAGGGTATGTGTTAGGGTACGGGTGAGGGTACGGCGTAGGTTATGGGTTAGGGTTAGGGTTAGGGTTAGGGTACGGCTTAGGATACGGGTTAGGGTACGGGTGAGGGTACGGCGTAGGTTATGGGTTAGGGTTAGGGTTAGTGTTAGGGTTATGGTATGGCTTAGGTTATGGGATAGGGTACAGGTGAGGGTATGGCATAGGGTAGGGTTTAGGGTTAGGGTTAGTGTTAGGGTTAGGGTTAGGGCATGGCTTAGGGTACGGGTGAGGGTACTGTGTAGGTCATTGGTTAGGGTTAGGTTAAGGCTTAGGATACAGGTTATTGTATGGGTTAGGGTACGGCGCAGGGTATGGGTAAGGGTTAGGGTTAGGGTTAGGGTTAGAGTTAGGGTACGGCTTAGGGTACGGGTTAGGGTACGGGTGAGGGTACGGCATAGTGTATAGGTTAGGGTTAGGGTTAGGGTACGGCTTTGGGTACGGGTTAGGTTACGGGTGAGGGTACGGCGTAGGGTATGGGTTAGGGTTAGGGTTAGGGTTAGTGTTAGTGTTAGGGTTAGGGTACGGCTTAGCGTATGGGATAGGGTACGGGTGAGGGTACGGCGTAGGGTAGGGGTTAGGGTTAGAGTTAGGGTTAGGGTTGGGGTTAGGGTACGGCTTAGGGTACGGGTGAGGGTACGGGTGAGGGTACTGCGTAGGGTATTGGTTAGGGTTAGGATACGGCTTAGGATACGGGTTAGGGTACGGGTTATGGTATGGCGTAGGGTATGGGTTAGGGTTAGGGTTAGGGTTAGGGTTAGGGTACGGCTTAGAATACGGGTTAGGGTACGGGTGAGGGTACGGCGTAGCGTATGGGTTAGGGTTAGGGTTAGGGTACGTCTTAGGGTACGGGTTAGGGTACGGGTGAGGGTACGGCGTAGGGTAAGGGTTAGGGTTAGGGTTAGGGTTAGGGTTAGTTTTAGGGTTAGGGATTGGTTTAGGGTACGGGTTAGGATTAGCGTACCTGTTAGGGTTAGGTTTTTTGTTAGGGTTAGGGTACGCGTTAGGGTTAGGGTATGGGTTAGGTTTAGGGTACACGTTAGGATTAGGGTATTTATTAAATCTATCCCACTCTCTAGATACCACTTAGCACGTAAAGGAATATTATTTGGGGTTCAGCCATGGAGAAGATTTTAGTCACTAGGATAAGATAAAGAATAAACACATTATAAAAAAATCACATAAGGTTTTCTTTTTAACCTGTTCCTTAAAACACTAGTGTTTAGGAAATCTAATGGAGGCAAAAGCAGTAAAGGGTAGTTTAGGGTTAGGGTTAGGGTTAGGGTTAGGGGAGGGCTTAGGATACCGGTGAGGGTACTGGTGAGGGTACTGCGTAGGTTATTGGTTAGGGTTAGGATACGGCTTAGGATACGGGTTAGGATATGGGTTAGGTTACGGCGTTGGGTATGGGTGAGGGTTAGGGTTAGGGTTAGGGTAAGGCTTTGCGTACGGGTTAGGGTACGGGTGAGGGTACGGCGTGGGGTAGAGGTTAGGGTTAGATTTAGGGTTAGGGTACGGCTTAGGATACGGGTTAGGGTATGGGTGAGGGTACGGCGTAGCGTATGGGTTAGGGTTAGGGTTAGGGTTAGGGTTAGTTTTAAGGTTAGGGATTGGTTTAGGGTACGGGTGAGGATTAGCGTACGTGTTAGGGTTAGGGTTTGGGTTAGGGTTAGGGTACGCATTAGGGTTAGGGTTAGGGTACACGTTAGGATTAGGGTATTTATTAAACCTATCCCACTCTCTAGATACCACTTAGCACGTAAAGGAATATTATTTAGGGTCCAGCCATGGAGAAGATTTTCGTTACTAGGATAAGATAAAAATAAACACATTATAAAAAAATCACATTAGGATTTTCTTTTTAACCTGTTCCTTAAAACACTAGTGCTTAGGAAATCTAATGGAGGCAAAAGCAGTCAAGGGTAGTTTAGGGTTAGGGTTAGGGTTAGGGTTAGTGTTAGGGTTAGGGTACGGCTTAGGGTATGGGATAGGGTATGGGTGAGGGTACGGCATAGGGTAGGGTTTAGGGTTAGGGTTAGTGTTAGGGTTAGGGTTAGGGTATGGCTTAGGGTACGGGTGAGGGTACTGTGTAGGTCATTGGTTAGGGTTAGGTTAAGGCTTAGGATACAGGTTATTGTATGGGTTAGGGTACGGCGCAGGGTATGGGTAAGGGTTAGGGTTAGGGTTAGGGTTAGAGTTAGGGTACGGCTTAGGGTACGGGTTAGGGTACGGGTGAGGGTACGGCGTAGTGTATAGGTTAGGGTTAGGGTTAGGGTACGGCTTTGGGTACGGGTTAGGTTACGGGTGAGGGTACGGCGTAGGGTATGGGTTAGGGTTAGGGTTAGGGTTAGTGTTAGTGTTAGGGTTAGGGTACGGCTTAGCGTATGGGATAGGGTACGGGTGAGGGTACGGCCTAGGGTAGGGGTTAGGGTTAGAGTTAGGGTTAGGGTTGGGGTTAGGGTACGGCTTAGGGTACGGGTGAGGGTACGGGTGAGGGTACTGCGTAGGGTATTGGTTAGGGTTAGGATACGGCTTAGGATACGGGTTAGGGTACGGGTTATGGTATGGCGTAGGGTATGGGTTAGGGTTAGGGTTAGGGTTAGGGTTAGGGTACGGCTTAGAATACGGGTTAGGGTACGGGTGAGGGTACGACGTAGCGTATGGGTTAGGGTTAGGGTTAGGGTACGTCTTAGGGTACAGGTTAGGGTACGGGTGAGGGTACGGCGTAGGGTAAGGGTTAGGGTTAGGGTTAGGGTTAGGGTTAGTTTTAGGGTTAGGGATTGGTTTAGGGTACGGGTTAGGATTAGCGTACGTGTTAGGGTTAGGTTTTTTGTTAGGGTTAGGGTACGCGTTAGGGTTAGGGTATGGGTTAGGTTTAGGGTACACGTTAGGATTAGGGTATTTATTAAACCTATCCCACTCTCTAGATACCACTTAGCACGTAAAGGAATATTATTAGGGATCCAGCCATGGAGAAGATTTTAGTCACTAGGATAAGATAAAGAATAAACACATTATAAAAAAATCACATTAGGATTTTCTTTTTAACCTGTTCCTTAAAACACTAGTGCTTAGGAAATCTAATAGAGGCAAAAGCAATCAAGGGTAGTTTAGGGTTAGGGTTAGGGTTAGGGTTAGTGTTAGGGTTAGGGTACGGCTTAGGGTATGGGATAGGGTACGGGTGAGGGTACGGCGTAGGGTAGGAGTTAGGGTAAGGGTTAGGGTACGGCTTAGGGTACGGGTTAGGTTACGGGTGAGGGTACGGCGTAGGGTATGGGTTAGGGTTAGGGTTAGGGTTAGTGTTAGTGTTAGGGTTAGGGTACGGCTTAGCGTATGGGATAGGGTACGGGTGAGGTTACGGCGTAGGGTAGGGGTTAGGGTTAGGGTTAGGGTTAGGGTTAGGGTATGGCTTAGGGTACGGGTGAGGGTACGGGTGAGGGTACTGCGTAGGGTATTGGTTAGGGTTAGGGTACGGCTTAGGATACGTGTTAGGGTACGGGTTAGGGTACGGCGTAGAGTGTGGGTTAAGGTTAGGGTTAGTGTTAGGGTTAGGGTTACGGTACGTCTTAGGGTATGTGTTAGGGTACGGGTGAGGGTACGGCGTAGGTTATGGGTTAGGGTTAGGGTTAGGGTTAGGGTTAGGGTACGGCTTAGGATACGGGTTAGGGTACGGGTGAGGGTACGGCGTAGGTTATGGGTTAGGGTTAGGGTTAGGGTTAGGGTTAGGGTACGGCTTAGGATACGGGTTAGGGTACGGGTGAGGGTACGGCGTAGGTTATGGGTTAGGGTTAGGGTTAGGGTTAGGGTTAGGGTACGGCTTAGGGTACGGGTGAGGCTATGGGTGAGGATACTGCGTAGGGTATTGGTTAGGGTTAGGGTACGGCTTAGGATACGGGATAGGGTACGTGTTAGGGTATGGCGTACGGTATGGGTTAGGGTTAGGGTTAGGGTTAGGGTTAGGGTTAGGGTTAGGGTACGGCTTAGGGTACGGGTTATGGTACGGGTGAGGTTACGGCGTAGGGTATAGTTTAGGGTTAGGGTTAGGGTTAGGGTACGGCTTAGGATACGGGTTAGGGTACGGGTGAGGGTACGGCTTAGGGTACGGGTTAGGGTACGGGTGAGGGTACGGTGTAGGTTATGGGTTAGGGTTAGGGTTAGGGTTAGGGTTAGTTTTAGGGTTAGGGATTGGTTTAGGGTACGGGTTAGGATTAGCATACGTGTTCGGGTTAGGGTTTTGGTTAGGGTTAGGGTACGCGTTAGGGTTAGGGTATGGGTTAGGTTTAGGGTACACTTTAGGATTAGGGTATTTATTAAACCTATCCCACTCTCTAGATACCACTTAGCACGTAAAGGAATATTATTAGGGATCCAGCCATGGAGAAGATTTTAGTCACTAGGATAAGATAAAGAATAAACACATTATAAAAAAATCACATTAGGATTTTCTTTTTAACCTGTTCCTTAAAACACTAGTGCTTAGGAAATCTAATGGAGGCAAAAGCAGTGAAGGGTAGTTTAGGGTTAGGGTTAGGGTTAGGGTTAGTGTTAGGGTTAGGGTACGGCTTAGGGTATGGGATAGGGTATGGGTGAGGATACGGCATAGGGTAGGGTTTAGGGTTAAGGTTAGTGTTAGGGTTAGGGTTAGGGTATGGCTTAGGGTACGGGTGAGGGTACTGTGTAGGTCATTGGTTAGGGTTAGGTTAAGGCTTAGGATACAGGTTATTGTATGGGTTAGGGTACGGCGCAGGGTATGGGTAAGGGTTAGGGTTAGGGTTAGGGTTAGAGTTAGGGTACGGCTTAAGGTACGGGTTAGGGTACGGGTGAGGGTACGGCGTAGGGTATGGGTTAGGGTTAGGGTTAGTGTTAGTGTTAGGGTTAGGGTACGGCTTAGCGTATGGGATAGGGTACGGGTGAGGGTACGGCCTAGGGTAGGGGTTAGGGTTAGAGTTAGGGTTAGGGTTGGGGTTAGGGTACGGCTTAGGGTACGGGTGAGGGTACGGGTGAGGGTACTGCGTAGGGTATTGGTTAGGGTTAGGATACGGCTTAGGATACGGGTTAGGGTACGGGTCATGGTATGGCGTAGGGTATGGGTTAGGGTTAGGGTTAGGGTTAGGGTTAGGGTACGGCTTAGAATACGGGTTAGGGTACGGGTGAGGGTACGGCGTAGCGTATGGGTTAGGGTTAGGGTTAGGGTACGTCTTAGGGTACGGGTTAGGGTACGGGTGAGGGTACGGCGTAGGGTAAGGGTTAGGGTTAGGGTTAGGGTTAGGGTTAGTTTTAGGGTTAGGGATTGGTTTAGGGTACGGGTTAGGATTAGCGTACCTGTTAGGGTTAGGTTTTTTGTTAGGGTTAGGGTACGCGTTAGGGTTAGGGTATGGGTTAGGTTTAGGGTACACGTTAGGATTAGGGTATTTATTAAATCTATCCCACTCTCTAGATACCACTTAGCACGTAAAGGAATATTATTTGGGGTTCAGCCATGGAGAAGATTTTAGTCACTAGGATAAGATAAAGAATAAACACATTATAAAAAAATCACATAAGGTTTTCTTTTTAACCTGTTCCTTAAAACACTAGTGTTTAGGAAATCTAATGGAGGCAAAAGCAGTAAAGGGTAGTTTAGGGTTAGGGTTAGGGTTAGGGTTAGGGGAGGGCTTAGGATACCGGTGAGGGTACTGGTGAGGGTACTGCGTAGGTTATTGGTTAGGGTTAGGATACGGCTTAGGATACGGGTTAGGATATGGGTTAGGTTACGGCGTTGGGTATGGGTGAGGGTTAGGGTTAGGGTTAGGGTAAGGCTTTGCGTACGGGTTAGGGTACGGGTGAGGGTACGGCGTGGGGTAGAGGTTAGGGTTAGGTTTAGGGTTAGGGTACGGCTTAGGATACGGGTTACGGTATGGGTGAGGGTACGGCGTAGCATATGGGTTAGGGTTAGGGTTAGGGTTAGGGTTAGTTTTAAGGTTAGGGATTGGTTTAGGGTACGGGTGAGGATTAGCGTACGTGTTAGGGTTAGGGTTTGGGTTAGGGTTAGGGTACGCATTAGGGTTAGGGTTAGGGTACACGTTAGGATTAGGGTATTTATTAAACCTATCCCACTCTCTAGATACCACTTAGCACGTAAAGGAATATTATTTAGGGTCCAGCCATGGAGAAGATTTTCGTTACTAGGATAAGATAAAAATAAACACATTATAAAAAAATCACATTAGGATTTTCTTTTTAACCTGTTCCTTAAAACACTAGTGCTTAGGAAATCTAATGGAGGCAAAAGCAGTCAAGGGTAGTTTCGGGTTAGGGTTAGGGTTAGGGTTAGTGTTAGGGTTAGGGTACGGCTTAGGGTATGGGATAGGGTATGGGTGAGGGTACGGCATAGGGTAGGGTTTAGGGTTAGGGTTAGTGTTAGGGTTAGGGTTAGGGTATGGCTTAGGGTACGGGTGAGGGTACTGTGTAGGTCATTGGTTAGGGTTAGGTTAAGGCTTAGGATACAGGTTATTGTATGGGTTAGGGTACGGCGCAGGGTATGGGTAAGGGTTAGGGTTAGGGTTAGGGTTAGAGTTAGGGTACGGCTTAGGGTACGGGTTAGGGTACGGGTGAGGGTACGGCGTAGTGTATAGGTTAGGGTTAGGGTTAGGGTACGGCTTTGGGTACGGGTTAGGTTACGGGTGAGGGTACGGCTTAGGGTATGGGTTAGGGTTAGGGTTAGTGTTAGTGTTAGGGTTAGGGTACGGCTTAGCGTATGGGATAGGGTACGGGTGAGGGTACGGCCTAGGGTAGGGGTTAGGGTTAGAGTTAGGGTTAGGGTTGGGGTTAGGGTACGGCTTAGGGTACGGGTGAGGATACGGGTGAGGGTACTGCGTAGGGTATTGGTTAGGGTTAGGATACGGCTTAGGATACGGGTTAGGGTACGGGTTATGGTATGGCGTAGGGTATGGGTTAGGGTTAGGGTTAGGGTTAGGGTTAGGGTACGGCTTAGAATACGGGTTAGGGTACGGGTGAGGGTACGGCGTAGCGTATGGGTTAGGGTTAGGGTTAGGGTACGTCTTAGGGTACGGGTTAGGGTACGGGTGAGGGTACGGCGTAGGGTAAGGGTTAGGGTTAGGGTTAGGGTTAGGGTTAGTTTTAGGGTTAGGGATTGGTTTAGGGTACGGGTTAGGATTAGCGTACGTGTTAGGGTTAGGTTTTTTGTTAGGGTTAGGGTACGCGTTAGGGTTAGGGTATGGGTTAGGTTTAGGGTACACGTTAGGATTAGGGTATTTATTAAACCTATCCCACTCTCTAGATACCACTTAGCACGTAAAGGAATATTATTAGGGATCCAGCCATGGAGAAGATTTTAGTCACTAGGATAAGATAAAGAATAAACACATTATAAAAAAATCACATCAGGATTTTCTTTTTAACCTGTTCCTTAAAACACTAGTGCTTAGGAAATCTAATAGAGGCAAAAGCAATCAAGGGTAGTTTAGGGTTAGGGTTAGGGTTAGGGTTAGTGTTAGGGTTAGGGTACGGCTTAGGGTATGGGATAGGGTACGGGTGAGGGTACGGCGTAGGGTAGGGGTTAGGGTAAGGGTTAGGGTACGGCTTAGGGTACGGGTTAGGTTACGGGTGAGGGTACGGCGTAGGGTATGGGTTAGGGTTAGGGTTAGGGTTAGTGTTAGTGTTAGGGTTAGGGTACGGCTTAGCGTATGGGATAGGGTACGGGTGAGGGTACGGCGTAGGGTAGGGGTTAGGGTTAGGGTTAGGGTTAGGGTTAGGGTATGGCTTAGGGTACGGGTGAGGGTACGGGTGAGGGTACTGCGTAGGGTATTGGTTAGGGTTAGGGTACGGCTTAGGATACGTGTTAGGGTACGGGTTAGGGTACGGCGTAGAGTGTGGGTTAAGGTTAGGGTTAGTGTTAGGGTTAGGGTTACGGTACGTCTTAGGGTATGTGTTAGGGTACGGGTGAGGGTACGGCGTAGGTTATGGGTTAGGGTTAGGGTTAGGGTTAGGGTTAGGGTACGGCTTAGGATACGGGTTAGGGTACGGGTGAGGGTACGGCGTAGGTTATGGGTTAGGGTTAGGGTTAGTGTTAGGGTTATGGTACGGCTTAGGTTATGGGATAGGGTACAGGTGAGGGTATGGCATAGGGTAGGGGTTAGGGTTAGGGTTAGGGTTAGGGTTAGGGTTAGGGTACGGCTTAGGGTACGGGTGAGGCTATGGGTGAGGATACTGCATAGGGTATTGTTTAGGGTTAGGGTACGGCTTAGGATACGGGTTAGGGTACGTGTTAGGGTATGGCGTACGGTATGGGTTAGGGTTAGGGTTAGGGTTAGGGTACGGCTTAGGGTACGGGTTATGGTACGGGTGAGGTTACGGCGTAGGGTATAGTTTAGGGTTAGGGTTAGGGTTAGGGTACGGCTTAGGATACGGGTTAGGGTACGGGTGAGGGTACGGCTTAGGGTACGGGTTAGGGTACGGGTGAGGGTACGGTGTAGGTTATGGGTTAGGGTTAGGGTTAGGGTTAGGGTTAGTTTTAGGGTTAGGGATTGGTTTAGGGTACGGGTTAGGATTAGCATACGTGTTCGGGTTAGGGTTTTGGTTAGGGTTAGGGTACGCGTTAGGGTTAGGGTATGGGTTAGGTTTAGGGTACACTTTAGGATTAGGGTATTTATTAAACCTATCCCACTCTCTAGATACCACTTAGCACGTAAAGGAATATTATTTGGGGTTCAGCCATGGAGAAGATTTTAGTCACTAGGATAAGATAAAGAATAAACACATTATAAAAAAATCACATAAGGTTTTCTTTTTAACCTGTTCCTTAAAACACTAGTGTTTAGGAAATCTAATGGAGGCAAAAGCAGTAAAGGGTAGTTTAGGGTTAGGGTTAGGGTTAGGGTTAGGGTAGGGCTTAGGATACCGGTGAGGGTACTGGTGAGGGTACTGCGTAGGTTATTGGTTAGGGTTAGGGTACGGCTTAGGATACGGGTTAGGATATGGGTTAGGTTACGGCGTTGGGTATGGGTGAGGGTTAGGGTTAGGGTTAGGGTAAGGCTTTGGGTACGGGTTAGGGTACGGGTGAGGGTACGGCGTAGGGTAGAGGTTAGGGTTAGGTTTAGGGTTAGGGTACGGCTTAGGATACGGGTTACGGTATGGGTGAGGGTACGGCGTAGCGTATGGGTTAGGGTTAGGGTTAGGGTTAGGGTTAGTTTTAGGGTTAGGGATTGGTTTAGGGTACGGGTGAGGATTAGCGTACGTGTTAGGGTTAGGGTTTGGGTTAGGGTTAGGGTACGCATTAGGGTTAGGGTTAGGGTACACGTTAGGATTAGGGTATTTATTAAACCTATCCCACTCTCTAGATACCACTTAGCACGTAAAGGAATATTATTTAGGGTCCAGCCATGGAGAAGATTTTCGTTACTAGGATAAGATAAAGAATAAACACATTATAAAAAAATCACATTAGGATTTTCTTTTTAACCTGTTCCTTAAAACACTAGTGCTTAGGAAATCTAATGGAGGCAAAAGCAGTCAAGGGTAGTTTAGGGTTAGGGTTAGGGTTAGGGTTAGTGTTAGGGTTAGGGTACGGCTTAGGGTATGGGATAGGGTATGGGTGAGGGTACGGCATAGGGTAGGGTTTAGGGTTAGGGTTAGTGTTAGGGTTAGGGTTAGGGTATGGCTTAGGGTACGGGTGAGGGTACTGTGTAGGTCATTGGTTAGGGTTAGGTTAAGGCTTAGGATACAGGTTATTGTATGGGTTAGGGTACGGCGCAGGGTATGGGTAAGGGTTAGGGTTAGGGTTAGGGTTAGAGTTAGGGTACGGCTTAGGGTACGGGTTAGGGTACGGGTGAGGGTACGGCGTAGTGTATAGGTTAGGGTTAGGGTTAGGGTACGGCTTAGGGTACGGGTTAGGGTACGGGTGAGGGTACGGCGTAGTGTATAGGTTAGGGTTAGGGTTAGGGTACGGCTTTGGGTACGGGTTAGGTTACGGGTGAGGGTACGGCGTAGGGTATGGGTTAGGGTTAGGGTTAGGGTTAGTGTTAGTGTTAGGGTTAGGGTACGGCTTAGCGTATGGGATAGGGTACGGGTGAGGGTACGGCCTAGGGTAGGGGTTAGGGTTAGAGTTAGGGTTAGGGTTGGGGTTAGGGTACGGCTTAGGGTACGGGTGAGGGTACGGGTGAGGGTACTGCGTAGGGTATTGGTTAGGGTTAGGATACGGCTTAGGATACGGGTTAGGGTACGGGTTATGGTATGGCGTAGGGTATGGGTTAGGGTTAGGGTTAGGGTTAGGGTTAGGGTACGGCTTAGAATATGGGTTAGGGTACGGGTGAGGGTACGGCGTAGCGTATGGGTTAGGGTTAGGGTACGTCTTAGGGTACGGGTTAGGGTACGGGTGAGGGTACGGCGTAGGGTAAGGGTTAGGGTTAGGGTTAGGGTTAGGGTTAGTTTTAGGGTTAGGGATTGGTTTAGGGTACGGGTTAGGATTAGCGTACGTGTTAGGGTTAGGTTTTTTGTTAGGGTTAGGGTACGCGTTAGGGTTAGGGTATGGGTTAGGTTTAGGGTACACGTTAGGATTAGGGTATTTATTAAACCTATCCCACTCTCTAGATACCACTTAGCACGTAAAGGAATATTATTAGGGATCCAGCCATGGAGAAGATTTTAGTCACTAGGATAAGATAAAGAATAAACACATTATAAAAAAATCACATCAGGATTTTCTTTTTAACCTGTTCCTTAAAACACTAGTGCTTAGGAAATCTAATAGAGGCAAAAGCAATCAAGGGTAGTTTAGGGTTAGGGTTAGGGTTAGGGTTAGTGTTAGGGTTAGGGTACGGCTTAGGGTATGGGATAGGGTACGGGTGAGGGTACGGCGTAGGGTAGGGGTTAGGGTAAGGGTTAGGGTACGGCTTAGGGTACGGGTTAGGTTACGGGTGAGGGTACGGCGTAGGGTATGGGTTAGGGTTAGGGTTAGGGTTAGTGTTAGTGTTAGGGTTAGGGTACGGCTTAGCGTATGGGATAGGGTACGGGTGAGGGTACGGCGTAGGGTAGGGGTTAGGGTTAGGGTTAGGGTTATGGTTAGGGTACGGCTTAGGGTACGGGTTAGGGTACGGGTGAGGTTACGGCGTAGGGTATAGTTTAGGGTTAGGGTTAGGGTTAGGGTACGGCTTAGGATACGGGTTAGGGTACGGGTGAGGGTACGGCTTAGGGTACGGGTTAGGGTACGGGTGAGGGTACGGTGTAGGTTATGGGTTAGGGTTAGGGTTAGGGTTAGGGTTAGTTTTAGGGTTAGGGATTGGTTTAGGATACGGGTTAGGATTAGCATACGTGTTCGGGTTAGGGTTTTGGTTAGGGTTAGGGTACGCGTTAGGGTTAGGGTATGGGTTAGGTTTAGGGTACACTTTAGGATTAGGGTATTTATTAAACCTATCCCACTCTCTAGATACCACTTAGCACGTAAAGGAATATTATTTGGGGTTCAGCCATGGAGAAGATTTTAGTCACTAGGATAAGATAAAGAATAAACACATTATAAAAAAATCACATAAGGTTTTCTTTTTAACCTGTTCCTTAAAACACTAGTGTTTAGGAAATCTAATGGAGGCAAAAGCAGTAAAGGGTAGTTTAGGGTTAGGGTTAGGGTTAGGGTTAGGGTAGGGTTTAGGATACCGGTGAGGGTACTGGTGAGGGTACTGCGTAGGTTATTGGTTAGGGTTAGGGTACGGCTTAGGATACGGGTTAGGATATGGGTTAGGTTACGGCGTTGGGTATGGGTGAGGGTTAGGGTTAGGGTTAGGGTAAGGCTTTGGGTACGGGTTAGGGTACGGGTGAGGGTACGGCGTAGGGTAGAGGTTAGGGTTAGGTTTAGGGTTAGGGTACGGCTTAGGATACGGGTTACGGTATGGGTGAGGGTACGGCGTAGCGTATGGGTTAGGGTTAGGGTTAGGGTTAGGGTTAGTTTTAGGGTTAGGGATTGGTTTAGGGTACGGGTGAGGATTAGCGTACGTGTTAGGGTTAGGGTTTGGGTTAGGGTTAGGGTACGCATTAGGGTTAGGGTTAGGGTACACGTTAGGATTAGGGTATTTATTAAACCTATCCCACTCTCTAGATACCACTTAGCACGTAAAGGAATATTATTTAGGGTCCAGCCATGGAGAAGATTTTCGTTACTAGGATAAGATAAAGAATAAACACATTATAAAAAAATCACATTAGGATTTTCTTTTTAACCTGTTCCTTAAAACACTAGTGCTTAGGAAATCTAATGGAGGCAAAAGCAGTCAAGGGTAGTTTCGGGTTAGGGTTAGGGTTAGGGTTAGTGTTAGGGTTAGGGTACGGCTTAGGGTATGGGATAGGGTATGGGTGAGGGTACGGCATAGGGTAGGGTTTAGGGTTAGGGTTAGTGTTAGGGTTAGGGTTAGGGTATGGCTTAGGGTACGGGTGAGGGTACTGTGTAGGTCATTGGTTAGGGTTAGGTTAAGGCTTAGGATACAGGTTATTGTATGGGTTAGGGTACGGCGCAGGGTATGGGTAAGCGTTAGGGTTAGGGTTAGGGTTAGAGTTAGGGTACGGCTTAGGGTACGGGTTAGGGTACGGGTGAGGGTACGGCGTAGTGTATAGGTTAGGGTTAGGGTTAGGGTACGGCTTTGGGTACGGGTTAGGTTACGGGTGAGGGTACGGCGTAGGGTATGGGTTAGGGTTAGGGTTAGGGTTAGTGTTAGTGTTAGGGTTAGGGTACGGCTTAGCGTATGGGATAGGGTACGGGTGAGGGTACGGCCTAGGGTAGGGGTTAGGGTTAGAGTTAGGGTTAGGGTTGGGGTTAGGGTACGGCTTAGGGTACGGGTGAGGGTACGGGTGAGGGTACTGCGTAGGGTATTGGTTAGGGTTAGGATACGGCTTAGGATACGGGTTAGGGTACGGGTTATGGTATGGCGTAGGGTATGGGTTAGGGTTAGGGTTAGGGTTAGGGTTAGGGTACAGCTTAGAATATGGGTTAGGGTACGGGTGAGGGTACGGCGTAGCGTATGGGTTAGGGTTAGGGTTAGGGTACGTCTTAGGGTACGGGTTAGGGTACGGGTGAGGGTACGGCGTAGGGTAAGGGTTAGGGTTAGGGTTAGGGTTAGGGTTAGTTTTAGGGTTAGGGATTGGTTTAGGGTACGGGTTAGGATTAGCGTACGTGTTAGGGTTAGGTTTTTTGTTAGGGTTAGGGTACGCGTTAGGGTTAGGGTATGGGTTAGGTTTAGGGTACACGTTAGGATTAGGGTATTTATTAAACCTATCCCACTCTCTAGATACCACTTAGCACGTAAAGGAATATTATTAGGGATCCAGCCATGGAGAAGATTTTAGTCACTAGGATAAGATAAAGAATAAACACATTATAAAAAAATCACATCAGGATTTTCTTTTTAACCTGTTCCTTAAAACACTAGTGCTTAGGAAATCTAATAGAGGCAAAAGCAATCAAGGGTAGTTTAGGGTTAGGGTTAGGGTTAGGGTTAGTGTTAGGGTTAGGGTACGGCTTAGGGTATGGGATAGGGTACGGGTGAGGGTACGGCGTAGGGTAGGGGTTAGGGTAAGGGTTAGGGTACGGCTTAGGGTACGGGTTAGGTTACGGGTGAGGGTACGGCGTAGGGTATGGGTTAGGGTTAGGGTTAGGGTTAGTGTTAGTGTTAGGGTTAGGGTACGGCTTAGCGTATGGGATAGGGTACGGGTGAGGGTACGGCGTAGGGTAGGGGTTAGGGTTAGGGTTAGGGTTAGGGTTAGGGTATGGCTTAGGGTACGGGTGAGGGTACGGGTGAGGGTACTGCGTAGGGTATTGGTTAGGGTTAGGGTACGGCTTAGGATACGTGTTAGGGTACGGGTTAGGGTACGGCGTAGAGTGTGGGTTAAGGTTAGGGTTAGTGTTAGGGTTAGGGTTACGGTACGTCTTAGGGTATGTGTTAGGGTACGGGTGAGGGTACGGCGTAGGTTATGGGTTAGGGTTAGGGTTAGGGTTAGGGTACGGCTTAGGATACGGGTTAGGGTACGGGTGAGGGTACGGCGTAGGTTATGGGTTAGGGTTAGGGTTAGTGTTAGGGTTATGGTACGGCTTAGGTTATGGGATAGGGTACAGGTGAGGGTATGGCATAGGGTAGGGGTTAGGGTTAGGGTTAGGGTTAGGGTTAGGGTTAGGGTACGGCTTAGGGTACGGGTGAGGCTATGGGTGAGGATACTGCGTAGGGTATTGTTTAGGGTTAGGGTACGGCTTAGGATACGGTTTAGGGTACGTGTTAGGGTATGGCGTACGGTATGGGTTAGGGTTAGGGTTAGGGTTAGGGTTAGGGTTAGGGTTAGGGTACGGCTTAGGGTACGGGTTAGGGTACGGGTGAGGTTACGGCGTAGGGTATAGTTTAGGGTTAGGGTTAGGGTTAGGGTACGGCTTAGGATACGGGTTAGGGTACGGGTGAGGGTACGGCTTAGGGTACGGGTTAGGGTACGGGTGAGGGTACGGTGTAGGTTATGGGTTAGGGTTAGGGTTAGGGTTAGGGTTAGTTTTAGGGTTAGGGATTGGTTTAGGGTACGGGTTAGGATTAGCATACGTGTTCGGGTTAGGGTTTTGGTTAGGGTTAGGGTACGCGTTAGGGTTAGGGTATGGGTTAGGTTTAGGGTACACTTTAGGATTAGGGTATTTATTAAACCTATCCCACTCTCTAGATACCACTTAGCACGTAAAGGATTATTATTTGGGGTTCAGCCATGGAGAAGATTTTAGTCACTAGGATAAGATAAAGAATAAACACATTATAAAAAAATCACATAAGGTTTTCTTTTTAACCTGTTCCTTAAAACACTAGTGCTTAGGAAATCTAATGGAGGCAAAAGCAGTCAAGGGTAGTTTAGGGTTAGGGTTAGGGTTAGGGTTAGTGTTAGGGTTAGGGTACGGCTTAGGGTATGGGATAGGGTATGGGTGAGGGTACGGCATAGGGTAGGGTTTAGGGTTAGGGTTAGTGTTAGGGTTAGGGTTAGGGTATGGCTTAGGGTACGGGTGAGGGTACTGTGTAGGTCATTGGTTAGGGTTAGGTTAAGGCTTAGGATACAGGTTATTGTATGGGTTAGGGTACGGCGCAGGGTATGGGTAAGGGTTAGGGTTAGGGTTAGGGTTAGAGTTAGGGTACGGCTTAGGGTACGGGTTAGGGTACGGGTGAGGGTACGGCGTAGTGTATAGGTTAGGGTTAGGGTTAGGGTACGGCTTAGGGTACGGGTTAGGGTACGGGTGAGGGTACGGCGTAGTGTATAGGTTAGGGTTAGGGTTAGGGTACGGCTTTGGGTACGGGTTAGGTTACGGGTGAGGGTACGGCGTAGGGTATGGGTTAGGGTTAGGGTTAGGGTTAGTGTTAGTGTTAGGGTTAGGGTACGGCTTAGCGTATGGGATAGGGTACGGGTGAGGGTACGGCCTAGGGTAGGGGTTAGGGTTAGAGTTAGGGTTAGGGTTGGGGTTAGGGTACGGCTTAGGGTACGGGTGAGGGTACGGGTGAGGGTACTGCGTAGGGTATTGGTTAGGGTTAGGATACGGCTTAGGATACGGGTTAGGGTACGGGTTATGGTATGGCGTAGGGTATGGGTTAGGGTTAGGGTTAGGGTTAGGGTTAGGGTACGGCTTAGAATATGGGTTAGGGTACGGGTGAGGGTACGGCGTAGCGTATGGGTTAGGGTTAGGGTACGTCTTAGGGTACGGGTTAGGGTACGGGTGAGGGTACGGCGTAGGGTAAGGGTTAGGGTTAGAGTTAGGGTTAGGGTTAGTTTTAGGGTTAGGGATTGGTTTAGGGTACGGGTTAGGATTAGCGTACGTGTTAGGGTTAGGTTTTTTGTTAGGGTTAGGGTACGCGTTAGGGTTAGGGTATGGGTTAGGTTTAGGGTACACGTTAGGATTAGGGTATTTATTAAACCTATCCCACTCTCTAGATACCACTTAGCACGTAAAGGAATATTATTAGGGATCCAGCCATGGAGAAGATTTTAGTCACTAGGATAAGATAAAGAATAAACACATTATAAAAAAATCACATCAGGATTTTCTTTTTAACCTGTTCCTTAAAACACTAGTGCTTAGGAAATCTAATAGAGGCAAAAGCAATCAAGGGTAGTTTAGGGTTAGGGTTAGGGTTAGGGTTAGTGTTAGGGTTAGGGTACGGCTTAGGGTATGGGATAGGGTATGGGTGAGGGTACGGCATAGTGTAGGGTTTAGGGTTAGGGTTAGCGTTAGGGTTAGGGTTAGGGTATGGCTTAGGGTACGGGTGAGGGTACTGTGTAGGTCATTGGTTAGGGTTAGGTTAAGGCTTAGGATACAGGTTATTGTATGGGTTAGGGTACGGCGCAGGGTATGGGTAAGGGTTAGGGTTAGGGTTAGGGTTAGAGTTAGGGTACGGCTTAGGGTACGGGTTAGGGTACGGGTGAGGGTACGGCGTAGTGTATAGGTTAGGGTTAGGGTTAGGGTACGGCTTAGGATACGGGTTAGGGTACGGGTGAGGGTACGGCGTAGGTTATGGGTTAGGTTTAGGGTTAGTGTTAGGGTTATGGTACGGCTTAGGTTATGGGATAGGGTACAGGTGAGGGTATGGCATAGGGTAGGGGTTAGGGTTAGGGTTAGGGTTAGGGTTAGGGTTAGGGTACGGCTTAGGGTACGGGTGAGGCTATGGGTGAGGATACTGCGTAGGGTATTGGTTAGGGTTAGGGTACGGCTTAGGATACGGGTTAGGGTACGTGTTAGGGTATGGCGTACGGTATGGGTTAGGGTTAGGGTTAGGGTTAGGGTTAGGGTTAGGGTTAGGGTACGGCTTAGGGTACGGGTTAGGGTACGGGTGAGGTTACGGCGTAGGGTATAGTTTAGGGTTAGGGTTAGGGTTAGGGTACGGCTTAGGATACGGGTTAGGGTACGGGTGAGGGTACGGCTTAGGGTACGGGTTAGGGTACGGGTGAGGGTACGGTGTAGGTTATGGGTTAGGGTTAGGGTTAGGGTTAGGGTTAGTTTTAGGGTTAGGGATTGGTTTAGGGTACGGGTTAGGATTAGCATACGTGTTCGGGTTAGGGTTTTGGTTAGGGTTAGGGTACGCGTTAGGGTTAGGGTATGGGTTAGGTTTAGGGTACACTTTAGGATTAGGGTATTTATTAAACCTATCCCACTCTCTAGATACCACTTAGCACGTAAAGGAATATTATTTGGGGTTCAGCCATGGAGAAGATTTTAGTCACTAGGATAAGATAAAGAATAAACACATTATAAAAAAATCACATAAGGTTTTCTTTTTAACCTGTTCCTTAAAACACTAGTGTTTAGGAAATCTAATGGAGGCAAAAGCAGTAAAGGGTAGTTTAGGGTTAGGGTTAGGGTTAGGGTTAGGGTAGGGCTTAGGATACCGGTGAGGGTACTGGTGAGGGTACTGCGTAGGTTATTGGTTAGGGTTAGGGTACGGCTTAGGATACGGGTTAGGATATGGGTTAGGTTACGGCGTTGGGTATGGGTGAGGGTTAGGGTTAGGGTTAGGGTAAGGCTTTGGGTACGGGTTAGGGTACGGGTGAGGGTACGGCGTAGGGTAGAGGTTAGGGTTAGGTTTAGGGTTAGGGTACGGCTTAGGATACGGGTTACGGTATGGGTGAGGGTACGGCGTAGCGTATGGGTTAGGGTTAGGGTTAGGGTTAGGGTTAGTTTTAGGGTTAGGGATTGGTTTAGGGTACGGGTGAGGATTAGCGTACGTGTTAGGGTTAGGGTTTGGGTTAGGGTTAGGGTACGCATTAGGGTTAGGGTTAGGGTACACGTTAGGATTAGGGTATTTATTAAACCTATCCCACTCTCTAGATACCACTTAGCACGTAAAGGAATATTATTTAGGGTCCAGCCATGGAGAAGATTTTCGTTACTAGGATAAGATAAAGAATAAACACATTATAAAAAAATCACATTAGGATTTTCTTTTTAACCTGTTCCTTAAAACACTAGTGCTTAGGAAATCTAATGGAGGCAAAAGCAGTCAAGGGTAGTTTCGGGTTAGGGTTAGGGTTAGGGTTAGTGTTAGGGTTAGGGTATGGCTTAGGGTATGGGATAGGGTATGGGTGAGGGTACGGCATAGGGTAGGGTTTAGGGTTAGGGTTAGTGTTAGGGTTAGGGTTAGGGTATGGCTTAGGGTACGGGTGAGGGTACTGTGTAGGTCATTGGTTAGGGTTAGGTTAAGGCTTAGGATACAGGTTATTGTATGGGTTAGGGTACGGCGCAGGGTATGGGTAAGGGTTAGGGTTAGGGTTAGGGTTAGAGTTAGGGTACGGCTTAGGGTACGGGTTAGGGTACGGGTGAGGGTACGGCGTAGTGTATAGGTTAGGGTTAGGGTTAGGGTACGGCTTTGGGTACGGGTTAGGTTACGGGTGAGGGTACGGCGTAGGGTATGGGTTAGGGTTAGGGTTAGGGTTAGTGTTAGTGTTAGGGTTAGGGTACGGCTTAGCGTATGGGATAGGGTACGGGTGAGGGTACGGCCTAGGGTAGGGGTTAGGGTTAGAGTTAGGGTTAGGGTTGGGGTTAGGGTACGGCTTAGGGTACGGGTGAGGGTACGGGTGAGGGTACTGCGTAGGGTATTGGTTAGGGTTAGGATACGGCTTAGGATACGGGTTAGGGTACGGGTTATGGTATGGCGTAGGGTATGGGTTAGGGTTAGGGTTAGGGTTAGGGTTAGGGTACGGCTTAGAATATGGGTTAGGGTACGGGTGAGGGTACGGCGTAGCGTATGGGTTAGGGTTAGGGTTAGGGTACGTCTTAGGGTACGGGTTAGGGTACGGGTGAGGGTACGGCGTAGGGTAAGGGTTAGGGTTAGGGTTAGGGTTAGGGTTAGTTTTAGGGTTAGGGATTGGTTTAGGGTACGGGTTAGGATTAGCGTACGTGTTAGGGTTAGGTTTTTTGTTAGGGTTAGGGTACGCGTTAGGGTTAGGGTATGGGTTAGGTTTAGGGTACACGTTAGGATTAGGGTATTTATTAAACCTATCCCACTCTCTAGATACCACTTAGCACGTAAAGGAATATTATTAGGGATCCAGCCATGGAGAAGATTTTAGTCACTAGGATAAGATAAAGAATAAACACATTATAAAAAAATCACATCAGGATTTTCTTTTTAACCTGTTCCTTAAAACACTAGTGCTTAGGAAATCTAATAGAGGCAAAAGCAATCAAGGGTAGTTTAGGGTTAGGGTTAGGGTTAGGGTTAGTGTTAGGGTTAGGGTACGGCTTAGGGTATGGGATAGGGTACGGGTGAGGGTACGGCGTAGGGTAGGGGTTAGGGTAAGGGTTAGGGTACGGCTTAGGGTACGGGTTAGGTTACGGGTGAGGGTACGGCGTAGGGTATGGGTTAGGGTTAGGGTTAGGGTTAGTGTTAGTGTTAGGGTTAGGGTACGGCTTAGCGTATGGGATAGGGTACGGGTGAGGGTACGGCATAGGGTAGGGGTTAGGGTTAGGGTTAGGGTTAGGGTTAGGGTATGGCTTAGGGTACGGGTGAGGGTACGGGTGAGGGTACTGCGTAGGGTATTGGTTAGGGTTAGGGTACGGCTTAGGATACGTGTTAGGGTACGGGTTAGGGTACGGCGTAGAGTGTGGGTTAAGGTTAGGGTTAGTGTTAGGGTTAGGGTTACGGTACGTCTTAGGGTATGTGTTAGGGTACGGGTGAGGGTACGGCGTAGGTTATGGGTTAGGGTTAGGGTTAGGGTTAGGGTACGGCTTAGGATACGGGTTAGGGTACGGGTGAGGGTACGGCGTAGGTTATGGGTTAGGGTTAGGGTTAGTGTTAGGGTTATGGTACGGCTTAGGTTATGGGATAGGGTACAGGTGAGGGTATGGCATAGGGTAGGGGTTAGGGTTAGGGTTAGGGTTAGGGTTAGGGTTAGGGTACGGCTTAGGGTACGGGTGAGGCTATGGGTGAGGATACTGCGTAGGGTATTGTTTAGGGTTAGGGTACGGCTTAGGATACGGGTTAGGGTACGTGTTAGGGTATGGCGTACGGTATGGGTTAGGGTTAGGGTTAGGGTTAGGGTTAGGGTTAGGGTTAGGGTACGGCTTAGGGTACGGGTTAGGGTACGGGTGAGGTTACGGCGTAGGGTATAGTTTAGGGTTAGGGTTAGGGTTAGGGTACGGCTTAGGATACGGGTTAGGGTACGGGTGAGGGTACGGCTTAGGGTACGGGTTAGGGTACGGGTGAGGGTACGGTGTAGGTTATGGGTTAGGGTTAGGGTTAGGGTTAGGGTTAGTTTTAGGGTTAGGGATTGGTTTAGGGTACGGGTTAGGATTAGCATACGTGTTCGGGTTAGGGTTTTGGTTAGGGTTAGGGTACGCGTTAGGGTTAGGGTATGGGTTAGGTTTAGGGTACACTTTAGGATTAGGGTATTTATTAAACCTATCCCACTCTCTAGATACCACTTAGCACGTAAAGGATTATTATTTGGGGTTCAGCCATGGAGAAGATTTTAGTCACTAGGATAAGATAAAGAATAAACACATTATAAAAAAATCACATAAGGTTTTCTTTTTAACCTGTTCCTTAAAACACTAGTGCTTAGGAAATCTAATGGAGGCAAAAGCAGTCAAGGGTAGTTTAGGGTTAGGGTTAGGGTTAGGGTTAGTGTTAGGGTTAGGGTACGGCTTAGGGTATGGGATAGGGTATGGGTGAGGGTACGGCATAGGGTAGGGTTTAGGGTTAGGGTTAGTGTTAGGGTTAGGGTTAGGGTATGGCTTAGGGTACGGGTGAGGGTACTGTGTAGGTCATTGGTTAGGGTTAGGTTAAGGCTTAGGATACAGGTTATTGTATGGGTTAGGGTACGGCGCAGGGTATGGGTAAGGGTTAGGGTTAGGGTTAGGGTTAGAGTTAGGGTACGGCTTAGGGTACGGGTTAGGGTACGGGTGAGGGTACGGCGTAGTGTATAGGTTAGGGTTAGGGTTAGGGTACGGCTTAGGGTACGGGTTAGGGTACGGGTGAGGGTACGGCGTAGTGTATAGGTTAGGGTTAGGGTTAGGGTACGGCTTTGGGTACGGGTTAGGTTACGGGTGAGGGTACGGCGTAGGGTATGGGTTAGGGTTAGGGTTAGGGTTAGTGTTAGTGTTAGGGTTAGGGTACGGCTTAGCGTATGGGATAGGGTACGGGTGAGGGTACGGCCTAGGGTAGGGGTTAGGGTTAGAGTTAGGGTTAGGGTTGGGGTTAGGGTACGGCTTAGGGTACGGGTGAGGGTACGGGTGAGGGTACTGCGTAGGGTATTGGTTAGGGTTAGGATACGGCTTAGGATACGGGTTAGGGTACGGGTTATGGTATGGCGTAGGGTATGGGTTAGGGTTAGGGTTAGGGTTAGGGTTAGGGTACGGCTTAGAATATGGGTTAGGGTACGGGTGAGGGTACGGCGTAGCGTATGGGTTAGGGTTAGGGTACGTCTTAGGGTACGGGTTAGGGTACGGGTGAGGGTACGGCGTAGGGTAAGGGTTAGGGTTAGGGTTAGGGTTAGGGTTAGTTTTAGGGTTAGGGATTGGTTTAGGGTACGGGTTAGGATTAGCGTACGTGTTAGGGTTAGGTTTTTTGTTAGGGTTAGGGTACGCGTTAGGGTTAGGGTATGGGTTAGGTTTAGGGTACACGTTAGGATTAGGGTATTTATTAAACCTATCCCACTCTCTAGATACCACTTAGCACGTAAAGGAATATTATTAGGGATCCAGCCATGGAGAAGATTTTAGTCACTAGGATAAGATAAAGAATAAACACATTATAAAAAAATCACATCAGGATTTTCTTTTTAACCTGTTCCTTAAAACACTAGTGCTTAGGAAATCTAATAGAGGCAAAAGCAATCAAGGGTAGTTTAGGGTTAGGGTTAGGGTTAGGGTTAGTGTTAGGGTTAGGGTACGGCTTAGGGTATGGGATAGGGTATGGGTGAGGGTACGGCATAGTGTAGGGTTTAGGGTTAGGGTTAGTGTTAGGGTTAGGGTTAGGGTATGGCTTAGGGTACGGGTGAGGGTACTGTGTAGGTCATTGGTTAGGGTTAGGTTAAGGCTTAGGATACAGGTTATTGTATGGGTTAGGGTACGGCGCAGGGTATGGGTAAGGGTTAGGGTTAGGGTTAGGGTTAGAGTTAGGGTACGGCTTAGGGTACGGGTTAGGGTACGGGTGAGGGTACGGCGTAGTGTATAGGTTAGGGTTAGGGTTAGGGTACGGCTTAGGATACGGGTTAGGGTACGGGTGAGGGTACGGCGTAGGTTATGGGTTAGGTTTAGGGTTAGTGTTAGGGTTATGGTACGGCTTAGGTTATGGGATAGGGTACAGGTGAGGGTATGGCATAGGGTAGGGGTTAGGGTTAGGGTTAGGGTTAGGGTTAGGGTTAGGGTACGGCTTAGGGTACGGGTGAGGCTATGGGTGAGGATACTGCGTAGGGTATTGGTTAGGGTTAGGGTACGGCTTAGGATACGGGTTAGGGTACGTGTTAGGGTATGGCGTACGGTATGGGTTAGGGTTAGGGTTAGGGTTAGGGTTAGGGTTAGGGTTAGGGTACGGCTTAGGGTACGGGTTAGGGTACGGGTGAGGTTACGGCGTAGGGTATAGTTTAGGGTTAGGGTTAGGGTTAGGGTACGGCTTAGGATACGGGTTAGGGTACGGGTGAGGGTACGGCTTAGGGTACGGGTTAGGGTACGGGTGAGGGTACGGTGTAGGTTATGGGTTAGGGTTAGGGTTAGGGTTAGGGTTAGTTTTAGGGTTAGGGATTGGTTTAGGGTACGGGTTAGGATTAGCATACGTGTTCGGGTTAGGGTTTTGGTTAGGGTTAGGGTACGCGTTAGGGTTAGGGTATGGGTTAGGTTTAGGGTACACTTTAGGATTAGGGTATTTATTAAACCTATCCCACTCTCTAGATACCACTTAGCACGTAAAGGAATATTATTAGGGATCCAGCCATGGAGAAGATTTTAGTCACTAGGATAAGATAAAGAATAAACACATTATAAAAAAATCACATAAGGTTTTCTTTTTAACCTGTTCCTTAAAACACTAGTGTTTAGGAAATCTAATGGAGGCAAAAGCAGTAAAGGGTAGTTTAGGGTTAGGGTTAGGGTTAGGGTTAGGGTAGGGCTTAGGATACCGGTGAGGGTACTGGTGAGGGTACTGCGTAGGTTATTGGTTAGGGTTAGGGTACGGCTTAGGATACGGGTTAGGATATGGGTTAGGTTACGGCGTTGGGTATGGGTGAGGGTTAGGGTTAGGGTTAGGGTAAGGCTTTGGGTACGGGTTAGGGTACGGGTGAGGGTACGGCGTAGGGTAGAGGTTAGGGTTAGGTTTAGGGTTAGGGTACGGCTTAGGATACGGGTTACGGTATGGGTGAGGGTACGGCGTAGCGTATGGGTTAGGGTTAGGGTTAGGGTTAGGGTTAGTTTTAGGGTTAGGGATTGGTTTAGGGTACGGGTGAGGATTAGCGTACGTGTTAGGGTTAGGGTTTGGGTTAGGGTTAGGGTACGCATTAGGGTTAGGGTTAGGGTACACGTTAGGATTAGGGTATTTATTAAACCTATCCCACTCTCTAGATACCACTTAGCACGTAAAGGAATATTATTTAGGGTCCAGCCATGGAGAAGATTTTCGTTACTAGGATAAGATAAAGAATAAACACATTATAAAAAAATCACATTAGGATTTTCTTTTTAACCTGTTCCTTAAAACACTAGTGCTTAGGAAATCTAATGGAGGCAAAAGCAGTCAAGGGTAGTTTAGGGTTAGGGTTAGGGTTAGGGTTAGTGTTAGGGTTAGGGTACGGCTTAGGGTATGGGATAGGGTATGGGTGAGGGTACGGCATAGGGTAGGGTTTAGGGTTAGGGTTAGTGTTAGGGTTAGGGTTAGGGTATGGCTTAGGGTACGGGTGAGGGTACTGTGTAGGTCATTGGTTAGGGTTAGGTTAAGGCTTAGGATACAGGTTATTGTATGGGTTAGGGTACGGCGCAGGGTATGGGTAAGGGTTAGGGTTAGGGTTAGGGTTAGAGTTAGGGTACGGCTTAGGGTACGGGTTAGGGTACGGGTGAGGGTACGGCGTAGTGTATAGGTTAGGGTTAGGGTTAGGGTACGGCTTTGGGTACGGGTTAGGTTACGGGTGAGGGTACGGCGTAGGGTATGGGTTAGGGTTAGGGTTAGGGTTAGTGTTAGTGTTAGGGTTAGGGTACGGCTTAGCGTATGGGATAGGGTACGGGTGAGGGTACGGCCTAGGGTAGGGGTTAGGGTTAGAGTTAGGGTTAGGGTTGGGGTTAGGGTACGGCTTAGGGTACGGGTGAGGGTACGGGTGAGGGTACTGCGTAGGGTATTGGTTAGGGTTAGGATACGGCTTAGGATACGGGTTAGGGTACGGGTTATGGTATGGCGTAGGGTATGGGTTAGGGTTAGGGTTAGGGTTAGGGTTAGGGTACGGCTTAGAATATGGGTTAGGGTACGGGTGAGGGTACGGCGTAGCGTATGGGTTAGGGTTAGGGTTAGGGTACGTCTTAGGGTACGGGTTAGGGTACGGGTGAGGGTACGGCGTAGGGTAAGGGTTAGGGTTAGGGTTAGGGTTAGGGTTAGTTTTAGGGTTAGGGATTGGTTTAGGGTACGGGTTAGGATTAGCGTACGTGTTAGGGTTAGGTTTTTTGTTAGGGTTAGGGTACGCGTTAGGGTTAGGGTATGGGTTAGGTTTAGGGTACACGTTAGGATTAGGGTATTTATTAAACCTATCCCACTCTCTAGATACCACTTAGCACGTAATGGAATATTATTAGGGATCCAGCCATGGAGAAGATTTTAGTCACTAGGATAAGATAAAGAATAAACACATTATAAAAAAATCACATCAGGATTTTCTTTTTAACCTGTTCCTTAAAACACTAGTGCTTAGGAAATCTAATAGAGGCAAAAGCAATCAAGGGTAGTTTAGGGTTAGGGTTAGGGTTAGGGTTAGTGTTAGGGTTAGGGTACGGCTTAGGGTATGGGATAGGGTACGGGTGAGGGTACGGCGTAGGGTAGGGGTTAGGGTAAGGGTTAGGGTACGGCTTAGGGTACGGGTTAGGTTACGGGTGAGGGTACGGCGTAGGGTATGGGTTAGGGTTAGGGTTAGGGTTAGTGTTAGTGTTAGGGTTAGGGTACGGCTTAGCGTATGGGATAGGGTACGGGTGAGGGTACGGCATAGGGTAGGGGTTAGGGTTAGGGTTAGGGTTAGGGTTAGGGTATGGCTTAGGGTACGGGTGAGGGTACGGGTGAGGGTACTGCGTAGGGTATTGGTTAGGGTTAGGGTACGGCTTAGGATACGTGTTAGGGTACGGGTTAGGGTACGGCGTAGAGTGTGGGTTAAGGTTAGGGTTAGTGTTAGGGTTAGGGTTACGGTACGTCTTAGGGTATGTGTTAGGGTACGGGTGAGGGTACGGCGTAGGTTATGGGTTAGGGTTAGGGTTAGGGTTAGGGTACGGCTTAGGATACGGGTTAGGGTACGGGTGAGGGTACGGCGTAGGTTATGGGTTAGGGTTAGGGTTAGTGTTAGGGTTATGGTACGGCTTAGGTTATGGGATAGGGTACAGGTGAGGGTATGGCATAGGGTAGGGGTTAGGGTTAGGGTTAGGGTTAGGGTTAGGGTTAGGGTACGGCTTAGGGTACGGGTGAGGCTATGGGTGAGGATACTGCGTAGGGTATTGTTTAGGGTTAGGGTACGGCTTAGGATACGGGTTAGGGTACGTGTTAGGGTATGGCGTACGGTATGGGTTAGGGTTAGGGTTAGGGTTAGGGTTAGGGTTAGGGTTAGGGTACGGCTTAGGGTACGGGTTAGGGTACGGGTGAGGTTACGGCGTAGGGTATAGTTTAGGGTTAGGGTTAGGGTTAGGGTACGGCTTAGGATACGGGTTAGGGTACGGGTGAGGGTACGGCTTAGGGTACGGGTTAGGGTACGGGTGAGGGTACGGTGTAGGTTATGGGTTAGGGTTAGGGTTAGGGTTAGGGTTAGTTTTAGGGTTAGGGATTGGTTTAGGGTACGGGTTAGGATTAGCATACGTGTTCGGGTTAGGGTTTTGGTTAGGGTTAGGGTACGCGTTAGGGTTAGGGTATGGGTTAGGTTTAGGGTACACTTTAGGATTAGGGTATTTATTAAACCTATCCCACTCTCTAGATACCACTTAGCACGTAAAGGAATATTATTTGGGGTTCAGCCATGGAGAAGATTTTAGTCACTAGGATAAGATAAAGAATAAACACATTATAAAAAAATCACATAAGGTTTTCTTTTTAACCTGTTCCTTAAAACACTAGTGTTTAGGAAATCTAATGGAGGCAAAAGCAGTAAAGGGTAGTTTAGGGTTAGGGTTAGGGTTAGGGTTAGGGTAGGGCTTAGGATACCGGTGAGGGTACTGGTGAGGGTACTGCGTAGGTTATTGGTTAGGGTTAGGGTACGGCTTAGGATACGGGTTAGGATATGGGTTAGGTTACGGCGTTGGGTATGGGTGAGGGTTAGGGTTAGGGTTAGGGTAAGGCTTTGGGTACGGGTTAGGGTACGGGTGAGGGTACGGCGTAGGGTAGAGGTTAGGGTTAGGTTTAGGGTTAGGGTACGGCTTAGGATACGGGTTACGGTATGGGTGAGGGTACGGCGTAGCGTATGGGTTAGGGTTAGGGTTAGGGTTAGGGTTAGTTTTAGGGTTAGGGATTGGTTTAGGGTACGGGTGAGGATTAGCGTACGTGTTAGGGTTAGGGTTTGGGTTAGGGTTAGGGTACGCATTAGGGTTAGGGTTAGGGTACACGTTAGGATTAGGGTATTTATTAAACCTATCCCACTCTCTAGATACCACTTAGCACGTAAAGGAATATTATTTAGGGTCCAGCCATGGAGAAGATTTTCGTTACTAGGATAAGATAAAGAATAAACACATTATAAAAAAATCACATTAGGATTTTCTTTTTAACCTGTTCCTTAAAACACTAGTGCTTAGGAAATCTAATGGAGGCAAAAGCAGTCAAGGGTAGTTTAGGGTTAGGGTTAGGGTTAGGGTTAGTGTTAGGGTTAGGGTACGGCTTAGGGTATGGGATAGGGTATGGGTGAGGGTACGGCATAGGGTAGGGTTTAGGGTTAGGGTTAGTGTTAGGGTTAGGGTTAGGGTATGGCTTAGGGTACGGGTGAGGGTACTGTGTAGGTCATTGGTTAGGGTTAGGTTAAGGCTTAGGATACAGGTTATTGTATGGGTTAGGGTACGGCGCAGGGTATGGGTAAGGGTTAGGGTTAGGGTTAAGGTTAGAGTTAGGGTACGGCTTAGGGTACGGGTTAGGGTACGGGTGAGGGTACGGCGTAGTGTATAGGTTAGGGTTAGGGTTAGGGTACGGCTTAGGATACGGGTTAGGGTACGGGTGAGGTTACGGCGTAGTGTATAGGTTAGGGTTAGGGTTAGGGTACGGCTTTGGGTACGGGTTAGGTTACGGGTGAGGGTACGGCGTAGGGTATGGGTTAGGGTTAGGGTTAGGGTTAGTGTTAGTGTTAGGGTTAGGGTACGGCTTAGCGTATGGGATAGGGTACGGGTGAGGGTACGGCCTAGGGTAGGGGATAGGGTTAGAGTTAGGGTTAGGGTTGGGGTTAGGGTACGGCTTAGGGTACGGGTGAGGGTACGGGTGAGGGTACTGCGTAGGGTATTGGTTAGGGTTAGGATACGGCTTAGGATACGGGTTAGGGTACGGGTTATGGTATGGCGTAGGGTATGGGTTAGGGTTAGGGTTAGGGTTAGGGTTAGGGTACGGCTTAGAATATGGGTTAGGGTACGGGTGAGGGTACGGCGTAGCGTATGGGTTAGGGTTAGGGTACGTCTTAGGGTACGGGTTAGGGTACGGGTGAGGGTACGGCGTAGGGTAAGGGTTAGGGTTAGGGTTAGGGTTAGGGTTAGTTTTAGGGTTAGGGATTGGTTTAGGGTACGGGTTAGGATTAGCGTACGTGTTAGGGTTAGGTTTTTTGTTAGGGTTAGGGTACGCGTTAGGGTTAGGGTATGGGTTAGGTTTAGGGTACACGTTAGGATTAGGGTATTTATTAAACCTATCCCACTCTCTAGATACCACTTAGCACGTAAAGGAATATTATTAGGGATCCAGCCATGGAGAAGATTTTAGTCACTAGGATAAGATAAAGAATAAACACATTATAAAAAAATCACATCAGGATTTTCTTTTTAACCTGTTCCTTAAAACACTAGTGCTTAGGAAATCTAATAGAGGCAAAAGCAATCAAGGGTAGATTAGGGTTAGGGTTAGGGTTAGGGTTAGTGTTAGGGTTAGGGTACGGCTTAGGGTATGGGATAGGGTACGGGTGAGGGTACGGCGTAGGGTAGGGGTTAGGGTAAGGGTTAGGGTACGGCTTAGGGTACGGGTTAGGTTACGGGTGAGGGTACGGCGTAGGGTATGGGTTAGGGTTAGGGTTAGGGTTAGTGTTAGTGTTAGGGTTAGGGTACGGCTTAGCGTATGGGATAGGGTACGGGTGAGGGTACGGCGTAGGGTAGGGGTTAGGGTTAGGGTTAGGGTTATGGTTAGGGTACGGCTTAGGGTACGGGTTAGGGTACGGGTGAGGTTACGGCGTAGGGTATAGTTTAGGGTTAGGGTTAGGGTTAGGGTACGGCTTAGGATACGGGTTAGGGTACGGCTTAGGGTACGGGTTAGGGTACGGGTGAGGGTACGGTGTAGGTTATGGGTTAGGGTTAGGGTTAGGGTTAGGGTTAGTTTTAGGGTTAGGGATTGGTTTAGGATACGGGTTAGGATTAGCATACGTGTTCGGGTTAGGGTTTTGGTTAGGGTTAGGGTACGCGTTAGGTTTAGGGTATGGGTTAGGTTTAGGGTACACTTTAGGATTAGGGTATTTATTAAACCTATCCCACTCTCTAGATACCACTTAGCACGTAAAGGAATATTATTTGGGGTTCAGCCATGGAGAAGATTTTAGTCACTAGGATAAGATAAAGAATAAACACATTATAAAAAAATCACATAAGGTTTTCTTTTTAACCTGTTCCTTAAAACACTAGTGTTTAGGAAATCTAATGGAGGCAAAAGCAGTAAAGGGTAGTTTAGGGTTAGGGTTAGGGTTAGGGTTAGGGGAGGGCTTAGGATACCGGTGAGGGTACTGGTGAGGGTACTGCGTAGGTTATTGGTTAGGGTTAGGATACGGCTTAGGATACGGGTTAGGATATGGGTTAGGTTACGGCGTTGGGTATGGGTGAGGGTTAGGGTTAGGGTTAGGGTAAGGCTTTGGGTACGGGTTAGGGTACGGGTGAGGGTACGGCGTAGGGTAGAGGTTAGGGTTAGGTTTAGGGTTAGGGTACGGCTTAGGATACGGGTTAGGGCATGGGTGAGGGTACGGCGTAGCGTATGGGTTAGGGTTAGGGTTAGGGTTAGGGTTAGTTTTAGGGTTAGGGATTGGTTTAGGGTACGGGTGAGGATTAGCGTACGTGTTAGGGTTAGGGTTTGGGTTAGGGTTAGGGTACGCATTAGGGTTAGGGTTAGGGTACACGTTAGGATTAGGGTATTTATTAAACCTATCCCACTCTCTAGATACCACTTAGCACGTAAAGGAATATTATTAGGGATCCAGCCATGGAGAAGATTTTAGTCACTAGGATAAGATAAAGAATAAACACATTATAAAAAAATCACATTAGGATTTTCTTTTTAACCTGTTCCTTAAAACACTAGTGCTTAGGAAATCTAATAGAGGCAAAAGCAATCAAGGGTAGTTTAGGGTTAGGGTTAGGGTTAGGGTTAGTGTTAGGGTTAGGGTACGGCTTAGGGTATGGGATAGGATACGGGTGAGGGTACGGCGTAGGTTAGGGGTTAAGGTTAGGGTTAGGGTTAGGGTTAGGGTATGGCTTAGGGTACGGGTGAGGGTACGGGTGAGGGTACTGCGTAGGGTTTTCCTTAGGGTTAGGGTACGGCTTAGGATACGTGTTAGGGTACGGGTTAGGGTACGGCGTAGAGTGTGGGTTAGGGTTAGGGTTAGTGTTAGGGTTAGTGTTACAGTACGTCTTAGGGTACGTGTTAGTGTACGGGTGAGGGTACGGCGTAGGTTATGGGTTAGGGTTAGGGTTAGGGTTAGGGTTAGGGTACGGCTTAGGATACTGGTTAGGGTACGGGTGAGGGTACGGCGTAGGTTATGGGTTAGGGTTAGGGTTAGTGTTAGGGTTATGGTACGGCTTAGGTTATGGGATAGGGTACAGGTGAGGGTATGGCATAGGGTAGGGGTTAGGGTTAGGGTTAGGGTTAGGGTTAGGGTTAGGGTACGGCTTAGGGTACGGGTGAGGCTATGGGTGAGGATACTGCGTAGGGTATTGGTTAGGGTTAGGGTACGGCTTAGGATACGGGTTAGGGTACGTGTTAGGGTATGGCGTACGGTATGGGTTAGGGTTAGGGTTAGGGTTAGGGTTAGGGTTAGGGTTAGGGTACGGCTTAGGGTACGGGTTAGGGTACGGGTGAGGTTACGGCGTAGGGTATAGTTTAGGGTTAGGGTTAGGGTTAGGGTACGGCTTAGGATACGGGTTAGGGTACGGGTGAGGGTACGGCTTAGGGTACGGGTTAGGGTACGGGTGAGGGTACGGTGTAGGTTATGGGTTAGGGTTAGGGTTAGGGTTAGGGTTAGTTTTAGGGTTAGGGATTGGTTTAGGGTACGGGTTAGGATTAGCATACGTGTTCGGGTTAGGGTTTTGGTTAGGGTTAGGGTACGCGTTAGGGTTAGGGTATGGGTTAGGTTTAGGGTACACTTTAGGATTAGGGTATTTATTAAACCTATCCCACTCTCTAGATACCACTTAGCACGTAAAGGAATATTATTTGGGGTTCAGCCATGGAGAAGATTTTAGTCACTAGGATAAGATAAAGAATAAACACATTATAAAAAAATCACATAAGGTTTTCTTTTTAACCTGTTCCTTAAAACTCTAGTGTTTAGGAAATCTAATGGAGGCAAAAGCAGTAAAGGGTAGTTTAGGGTTAGGGTTAGGGTTAGGGTTAGGGTAGGGCTTAGGATACCGGTGAGGGTACTGGTGAGGGTACTGCGTAGGTTATTGGTTAGGGTTAGGGTACGGCTTAGGATACGGGTTAGGATATGGGTTAGGTTACGGCGTTGGGTATGGGTGAGGGTTAGGGTTAGGGTTAGGGTAAGGCTTTGGGTACGGGTTAGGGTACGGGTGAGGGTACGGCGTAGGGTAGAGGTTAGGGTTAGGTTTAGGGTTAGGGTACGGCTTAGGATACGGGTTACGGTATGGGTGAGGGTACGGCGTAGCGTATGGGTTAGGGTTAGGGTTAGGGTTAGGGTTAGTTTTAGGGTTAGGGATTGGTTTAGGGTACGGGTGAGGATTAGCGTACGTGTTAGGGTTAGGGTTTGGGTTAGGGTTAGGGTACGCATTAGGGTTAGGGTTAGGGTACACGTTAGGATTAGGGTATTTATTAAACCTATCCCACTCTCTAGATACCACTTAGCACGTAAAGGAATATTATTTAGGGTCCAGCCATGGAGAAGATTTTCGTTACTAGGATAAGATAAAGAATAAACACATTATAAAAAAATCACATTAGGATTTTCTTTTTACCTGTTCCTTAAAACACTAGTGCTTAGGAAATCTAATGGAGGCAAAAGCAGTCAAGGGTAGTTTAGGGTTAGGGTTAGGGTTAGGGTTAGTGTTAGGGTTAGGGTACGGCTTAGGGTATGGGATAGGGTATGGGTGAGGGTACGGCATAGGGTAGGGTTTAGGGTTAGGGTTAGTGTTAGGTTTAGGGTTAGGGTATGGCTTAGGGTACGGGTGAGGGTACTGTGTAGGTCATTGGTTAGGGTTAGGTTAAGGCTTAGGATACAGGTTATTGTATGGGTTAGGGTACGGCGCAGGGTATGGGTAAGGGTTAGGGTTAGGGTTAGGGTTAGAGTTAGGGTACGGCTTAGGGTACGGGTTAGGGTACGGGTGAGGGTACGGCGTAGTGTATAGGTTAGGGTTAGGGTTAGGGTACGGCTTAAGGTACGGGTGAGGGTACGGGTGAGGGTACGGCGTAGTGTATAGGTTAGGGTTAGGGTTAGGGTACGGCTTTGGGTACGGGTTAGGTTACGGGTGAGGGTACGGCGTAGGGTATGTGTTAGGGTTAGGGTTAGGGTTAGTGTTAGTGTTAGGGTTAGGGTACGGCTTAGCGTATGGGATAGGGTACGGGTGAGGGTACGGCCTAGGGTAGGGGTTAGGGTTAGAGTTAGGGTTAGGGTTGGGGTTAGGGTACGGCTTAGGGTACGGGTGAGGGTACGGGTGAGGGTACTGCGTAGGGTATTGGTTAGGGTTAGGATACGGCTTAGGATACGGGTTAGGGTACGGGTTATGGTATGGCGTAGGGTATGGGTTAGGGTTAGGGTTAGGGTTAGGGTACGGCTTAGAATATGGGTTAGGGTACGGGTGAGGGTACGGCGTAGCGTATGGGTTAGGGTTAGGGTACGTCTTAGGGTACGGGTTAGGGTACGGGTGAGGGTACGGCGTAGGGTAAGGGTTAGGGTTAGGGTTAGGGTTAGGGTTAGTTTTAGGGTTAGGGATTGGTTTAGGGTACGGGTTAGGATTAGCGTACGTGTTAGGGTTAGGTTTTTTGTTAGGGTTAGGGTACGCGTTAGGGTTAGGGTATGGGTTAGGTTTAGGGTACACGTTAGGATTAGGGTATTTATTAAACCTATCCCACTCTCTAGATACCACTTAGCACGTAAAGGAATATTATTAGGGATCCAGCCATGGAGAAGATTTTAGTCACTAGGATAAGATAAAGAATAAACACATTATAAAAAAATCACATCAGGATTTTCTTTTTAACCTGTTCCTTAAAACACTAGTGCTTAGGAAATCTAATAGAGGCAAAAGCAATCAAGGGTAGTTTAGGGTTAGGGTTAGGGTTAGGGTTAGTGTTAGGGTTAGGGTACGGCTTAGGGTATGGGATAGGGTACGGGTGAGGGTACGGCGTAGGGTAGGGGTTAGGGTAAGGGTTAGGGTACGGCTTAGGGTACGGGTTAGGGTACGGGTGAGGGTACGGCGTAGGGTATGGGTTAGGGTTAGGGTTAGGGTTAGTGTTAGTGTTAGGGTTAGGGTACGGCTTAGCGTATGGGATAGGGTACGGGTGAGGGTACGGCGTAGGGTAGGGGTTAGGGTTAGGGTTAGGGTTAGGGTTAGGGTATGGCTTAGGGTACGGGTGAGGGTACGGGTGAGGTTACTGCGTAGGGTATTGGTTAGGGTTAGGGTACGGCTTAGGATACGTGTTAGGGTACGGGTTAGGGTACGGCGTAGAGTGTGGGTTAAGGTTAGGGTTAGTGTTAGGGTTAGGGTTACGGTACGTCTTAGGGTATGTGTTAGGGTACGGGTGAGGGTACGGCGTAGGTTATGGGTTAGGGTTAGGGTTAGGGTTAGGGTACGGCTTAGGATACGGGTTAGGGTACGGGTGAGGGTACTGCGTAGGTTATGGGTTAGGGTTAGGGTTAGTGTTAGGGTTATGGTATGGCTTAGGTTATGGGATAGGGTACAGGTGAGGGTATGGCATAGGGTAGGGGTTAGGGTTAGGGTTAGGGTTAGGGTTAGGGTTAGGGTACGGCTTAGGGTACGGGTGAGGCTATGGGTGAGGATACTGCGTAGGGTATTGTTTAGGGTTAGGGTACGGCTTAGGATACGGGTTAGGGTACCTGTTAGGGTATGGCGTACGGTATGGGTTAGGGTTAGGGTTAGGGTTAGGGTTAGGGTTAGGGTTAGGGTACGGCTTAGGGTACGGGTTATGGTACGGGTGAGGTTACGGCGTAGGGTATAGTTTAGGGTTAGGGTTAGGGTTAGGGTACGGCTTAGGATACGGGTTAGGGTACGGGTGAGGGTACGGCTTAGGGTACGGGTTAGGGTACGGGTGAGGGTACGGTGTAGGTTATGGGTTAGGGTTAGGGTTAGGGTTAGGGTTAGTTTTAGGGTTAGGGATTGGTTTAGGGTACGGGTTAGGATTAGCATACGTGTTCGGGTTAGGGTTTTGGTTAGGGTTAGGGTACGCTTTAGGGTTAGGGTATGGGTTAGGTTTAGGGTACACTTTAGGATTAGGGTATTTATTAAACCTATCCCACTCTCTAGATACCACTTAGCATGTAAAGGAATATTATTTGGGGTTCAGCCATGGAGAAGATTTTAGTCACTAGGATAAGATAAAGAATAAACACATTATAAAAAAATCACATAAGGTTTTCTTTTTAACCTGTTCCTTAAAACACTAGTGTTTAGGAAATCTAATGGAGGCAAAAGCAGTAAAGGGTAGTTTAGGGTTAGGGTTAGGGTTAGGGTTAGGGGAGGGCTTAGGATACCGGTGAGGGTACTGGTGAGGGTACTGCGTAGGTTATTGGTTAGGGTTAGGGTACGGCTTAGGATACGGGTTAGGATATGGGTTAGGTTACGGCGTTGGGTATGGGTGAGGGTTAGGGTTAGGGTTAGGGTAAGGCTTTGGGTACGGGTTAGGGTACGGGTGAGGGTACGGCGTAGGGTAGAGGTTAGGGTTAGGTTTAGGGTTAGGGTACGGCTTAGGATACGGGTTAGGGTATGGGTGAGGGTACGGCGTAGCGTATGGGTTAGGGTTAGGGTTAGGGTTAGGGTTAGTTTTAGGGTTAGGGATTGGTTTAGGGTACGGGTGAGGATTAGCGTACGTGTTAGGGTTAGGGTTTGGGTTAGGGTTAGGGTACGCATTAGGGTTAGGGTTAGGGTACACGTTAGGATTAGGGTATTTATTAAACCTATCCCACTCTCTAGATACCACTTAGCACGTAAAGGAATATTATTTAGGGTCCAGCCATGGAGAAGATTTCCGTTACTAGGATAAGATAAAGAATAAACACATTATAAAAAAATCACATTAGGATTTTCTTTTTAACCTGTTCCTTAAAACACTAGTGCTTAGGAAATCTAATGGAGGCCAAAGCAGTCAAGGGTAGTTTAGGGTTAGGGTTAGGGTTAGGGTTAGGGTTAGGGTTAGGGTACGGCTTAGGGTATGGGATAGGGTATGGGTGAGGGTACGGCATAGGGTAGGGTTTAGGGTTAGGGTTAGTGTTAGGGTTAGGGTTAGGGCATGGCTTAGGGTACGGGTGAGGGTACTGTGTAGGTCATTGGTTAGGGTTAGGTTAAGGCTTAGGATACAGGTTATTGTATGGGTTAGGGTACGGCGCAGGGTATGGGTAAGGGTTAGGGTTAGGGTTAGGGTTAGAGTTAGGGTACGGCTTTGGGTACGGGTTAGGGTACGGGTGAGGGTACGGCATAGTGTATAGGTTAGGGTTAGGGTTAGGGTACGGCTTTGGGTACGGGTTAGGTTACGGGTGAGGGTACGGCGTAGGGTATGGGTTAGGGTTAGGGTTAGGGTTAGTGTTAGTGTTAGGGTTAGGGTACGGCTTAGCGTATGGGATAGGGTACGGGTGAGGGTACGGCGTAGGGTAGGGGTTAGGGTTAGAGTTAGGGTTAGGGTTGGGGTTAGGGTACGGCTTAGGGTACGGGTGAGGGTACGGGTGAGGGTACTGCGTAGGGTATTGGTTAGGGTTAGGATACGGCTTAGGATACGGGTTAGGGTACGGGTTATGGTATGGCGTAGGGTATGGGTTAGGGTTAGGGTTAGGGTTAGGGTACGGCTTAGAATACGGGTTAGGGTACGGGTGAGGGTACGGCGTAGCGTATGGGTTAGGGTTAGGGTTAGGGTACGTCTTAGGGTACGGGTTAGGGTACGGGTGAGGGTACGGCGTAGGGTAAGGGTTAGGGTTAGGGTTAGGGTTAGGGTTAGTTTTAGGGTTAGGGATTGGTTTAGGGTACGGGTTAGGATTAGCGTACCTGTTAGGGTTAGGTTTTTTGTTAGGGTTAGGGTACGCGTTAGGGTTAGGGTATGGGTTAGGTTTAGGGTACACGTTAGGATTAGGGTATTTATTAAATCTATCCCACTCTCTAGATACCACTTAGCACGTAAAGGAATATTATTTGGGGTTCAGCCATGGAGAAGATTTTAGTCACTAGGATAAGGTAAAGAATAAACACATTATAAAAAAAATCACATAAGGTTTTCTTTTTAACCTGTTCTTTAAAACACTAGTGTTTAGGAAATCTAATGGAGGCAAAAGCAGTAAAGGGTAGTTTAGGGTTAGGGTTAGGGTAGGGCTTAGGATACGGGTGAGGGTACTGGTGAGGGTACTGCGTAGGTTATTGGTTAGGGTTAGGGTACGGCTTAGGATACGGGTTAGGATATGGGTTAGGTTACGGCGTTGGGTATGGGTGAGGGTTAGGGTTAGGGTTAGGGTAAGGCTTTGGGTACGGGTTAGGGTTAGGGTTAGGGTTAGTGTTAGGGTTAGGGTACGGCTTAGGGTATGGGATAGGGTATGGGTGAGGGTACGGCGTAGGGTAGGGGTTAGGGTTAGGGTTAGGGTTAGGGTTAGGGTATGGCTTAGGGTACGGGTGAGGGTACGGGTGAGGGTACTGCGTAGGGTATTGGTTAGGGTTAGGGTACGGCTTAGGATACGTGTTAGGGTACGGGTTAGGGTACGGCGTAGAGTGTGGGTTAAGGTTAGGGTTAGTGTTAGGGTTAGGGTTACGGTACGTCTTAGGGTATGTGTTAGGGTACGGGTGAGGGTACGGCGTAGGTTATGGGTTAGGGTTAGGGTTAGGGTTAGGGTTAGGGTACGGCTTAGGATACGGGTTAGGGTACGGGTGAGGGTACGGCGTAGGTTATGGGTTAGGGTTAGGGTTAGTGTTAGGGTTATGGTACGGCTTAGGTTATGGGATAGGGTACAGGTGAGGGTATGGCATAGGGTAGGAGTTAGGGTTAGGGTTAGGGTTAGGGTTAGGGTTAGGGTACGGCTTAGGGTACGGGTGAGGCTATGGGTGAGGATACTGCGTAGGGTATTGGTTAGGGTTAGGGTACGGCTTAGGATACGGGTTAGGGTACGTGTTAGGGTATGGCGTACGGTATGGGTTAGGGTTAGGGTTAGGGTTAGGGTTAGGGTTAGGGTTAGGGTACGGCTTAGGGTACGGGTTAGGGTACGGGTGAGGTTACGGCGTAGGGTATAGTTTAGGGTTAGGGTTAGGGTTAGGGTACGGCTTAGGATACGGGTTAGGGTACGGGTGAGGGTACGGCGTAGCATATGTTTTAGGGTTAGGGTTAGGGTACGGCTTAGGGTACGGGTTAGGGTACGGGTGAGGGTACGGTGTAGGTTATGGGTTAGGGTTAGGGTTAGGGTTAGGGTTAGTTTTAGGGTTAGGGATTGGTTTAGGGTACGGGTTAGGATTAGCATACGTGTTCGGGTTAGGGTTTTGGTTAGGGTTAGGGTACGCGTTAGGGTTAGGGTATGGGTTAGGTTTAGGGTACACTTTAGGATTAGGGTATTTATTAAACCTATCCCACTCTCTAGATACCACTTAGCACGTAAAGGATTATTATTTGGGGTTCAGCCATGGAGAAGATTTTAGTCACTAGGATAAGATAAAGAATAAACACATTATAAAAAAATCACATAAGGTTTTCTTTTTAACCTGTTCCTTAAAACACTAGTGTTTAGGAAATCTAATGGAGGCAAAAGCAGTAAAGGGTAGTTTAGGGTTAGGGTTAGGGTTAGGGTTAGGGGAGGGCTTAGGATACCGGTGAGGGTACTGGTGAGGGTACTGCGTAGGTTATTGGTTAGGGTTAGGGTACGGCTTAGGATACGGGTTAGGATATGGGTTAGGTTACGGCGTTGTGTATGGGTGAGGGTTAGGGTTAGGGTTAGGGTAAGGCTTTGGGTACGGGTTAGGGTACGGGTGAGGGTACGGCGTAGGGTAGAGGTTAGGGTTAGGTTTAGGGTTAGGGTACGGCTTAGGATACGGGTTAGGGTATGGGTGAGGGTACGGCGTAGCGTATGGGTTAGGGTTAGGGTTAGGGTTAGGGTTAGTTTTAGGGTTAGGGATTGGTTTAGGGTATGGGTGAGGATTAGCGTACGTGTTAGGGTTAGGGTTTGGGTTAGGGTTAGGGTACGCATTAGGGTTAGGGTTAGGGTACACGTTAGGATTAGGGTATTTATTAAACCTATCCCACTCTCTAGATACCACTTAGCACGTAAAGGAATATTATTTAGGGTCCAGCCATGGAGAAGATTTTCGTTACTAGGATAAGATAAAGAATAAACACATTATAAAAAAATCACATTAGGATTTTCTTTTTAACCTGTTCCTTAAAACACTAGTGCTTAGGAAATCTAATGGAGGCAAAAGCAGTCAAGGGTAGTTTAGGGTTAGGGTTAGTGTTAGGGTTAGGGTACGGCTTAGGGTATGGGATAGGGTATGGGTGAGGGTACGGCATAGGGTAGGGTTTAGGGTTAGGGTTAGTGTTAGGGTTAGGGTTAGGGTATGGCTTAGGGTACGGGTGAGGGTACTGTGTAGGTCATTGGTTAGGGTTAGGTTAAGGCTTAGGATACAGGTTATTGTATGGGTTAGGGTACGGCGCAGGGTATGGGTAAGGGTTAGGGTTAGGGTTAGGGTTAGAGTTAGGGTACGGCTTAGGGTACGGGTTAGGGTACGGGTGAGGGTACGGCGTAGTGTATAGGTTAGGGTTAGTGTTAGGGTACGGCTTTTGGTACGGGTTAGGTTACGGGTGAGGGTACGGCGTAGGGTATGGGTTAGGGTTAGGGTTAGGGTTAGTGTTAGTGTTAGGGTTAGGGTACGGCTTAGCGTATGGGATAGGGTACGGGTGAGGGTACGGCGTAGGGTAGGGGTTAGGGTTAGAGTTAGGGTTAGGGTTGGGGTTAGGGTACGGCTTAGGGTACGGGTGAGGGTACGGGTGAGGGTACTGCGTAGGGTATTGGTTAGGGTTAGGATACGGCTTAGGATACGGGTTAGGGTACGGGTTAGGGTATGGCGTAGGGTATGGGTTAGGGTTAGGGTTAGGGTTAGGGTTAGGGTTAGGGTACGGCTTAGGATACGGGTTAGGGTACGGGTGAGGGTACGGCGTAGTGTATGGGTTAGGGTTAGGGTTAGGGTACGTCTTAGGGTACGGGTTAGGGTACGGGTGAGGGTACGGCGTAGGGTAAGGTTTAGGGTTAGGGTTAGGGTTAGGGTTAGTTTTAGGGTTAGGGATTGGTTTAGGGTACGGGTTAGGATTAGCGTACCTGTTAGGGTTAGGTTTTCGGTTAGGGTTAGGGTACGCGTTAGGGTTAGGGTATGGGTTAGGGTTAGGGTACACGTTAGGATTAGGTATTTATTAAACCTATCCCACTCTCTAGATACCACTTAGCACGTAAAGGAATATTATTAGGGATCCAGCCATGGAGAAGATTTTACTCACTAGGATAAGATAAAGAATAAACACATTATAAAAAAATCACATTAGGATATTCTTTTTAACCTGTTCCTTAAAACACTAGTGCTTAGGAAATCTAATAGAGGCAAAAGCAATCAAGGGTAGTTTAGGGTTAGGGTTAGGGTTAGGGTTAGTGTTAGGGTTAGGGTACGGCTTAGGGTATGGGATAGGGTACGGGTGAGGGTACGGCGTAGGGTAGCGGTTAAGGTTAGGCTTAGGGTTATGGTTAGGGTATGGCTTAGGGTACGGGTGAGGGTACGGGTGAGGGTACTGCGTAGGGTATTGCTTAGGGTTAGGGTACGGCTTAGGATACGTGTTAGGGTACGGGTTAGGGTACGGCGTAGAGTGTGGGTTAGGGTTAGGGTTAGTGTTAGGGTTAGGGTTACGGTACGTCTTAGGGTACGTGTTAGGGTACGGGTGAGGGTACGGCGTAGGTTATGGGTTAGGGTTAGGGTTAGGGTTAGGGTACGGCTTAGGATACGGGTTAGGGTACGGGTGAGGGTACGGCGTAGGTTATGGGTTAGGGTTAGGGTTAGTGTTAGGGTTATGGTATGGCTTAGGTTATGGGATAGGGTACAGGTGAGGGTATGGCATAGGGTAGGTGTTAGGGTTAGGGTTAGGGTTAGGGTTAGGGTTAGGGTACGGCTTAGGGCACGGGTGAGGCTATGGGTGAGGATACTGCGTAGGGTATTGGTTAGGGTTAGGGTACGGCTTAGGATACGGGTTAGGGTACGTGTTAGGGTATGGCGTACGGTATGGGTTAGGGTTAGGGTTAGGGTTAGGGTTAGGGTTAGGGTTAGGGTACGGCTTAGGGTACGGGTTAGGGTACGGGTGAGGTTACGGCGTAGGGTATAGTTTAGGGTTAGTGTTAGGGTTAGGGTACGGCTTAGGATACGGGTTAGGGTACGGGTGGGGGTACGGCGTAGCATATGGTTTAGGGTTAGGGTTAGGGTACGGCTTAGGGTACGGGTTTGGGTACGGGTGAGGGTACGGTGTAGGTTATGGGTTAGGGTTAGGGTTAGGGTTAGGGTTAGTTTTAGGGTTAGGGATTGGTTTAGGGTACGGGTTAGGTTTAGCATACGTGTTCAGGTTAGGGTTTTGGTTAGGGTTAGGGTACGCGTTAGGGTTAGGGTATGGGTTAGGTTTAGGGTACACTTTAGGATTAGGGTATTTATTAAACCTATCCCACTCTCTAGATACCACTTAGCACGTAAAGGAATATTATTTGGGGTTCAGCCATGGAGAAGATTTTAGTCACTAGGATAAGATAAAGAATAAACACATTATAAAAAAATCACATAAGGTTTTCTTTTTAACCTGTTCCTTAAAACACTAGTGTTTAGGAAATCTAATGGAGGCAAAAGCAGTAAAGGGTAGTTTAGGGTTAGGGTTAGGGTTAGGGTTAGGGGAGGGCTTAGGATACCGGTGAGGGTACTGGTGAGGGTACTGCGTAGGTTATTGGTTAGGGTTAGGATACGGCTTAGGATACGGGTTAGGATATGGGTTAGGTTACGGCGTTGGGTATGGGTGAGGGTTAGGGTTAGGGTTAGGGTAAGGCTTTGCGTACGGGTTAGGGTACGGGTGAGGGTACGGCGTGGGGTAGAGGTTAGGGTTAGGTTTAGGGTTAGGGTACGGCTTAGGATACGGGTTAGGGTATGGGTGAGGGTACGGCGTAGCGTATGGGTTAGGGTTAGGGTTAGGGTTAGGGTTAGTTTTAGGGTTAGGGATTGGTTTAGGGTACGGGTGAGGATTAGCGTACGTGTTAGGGTTAGGGTTTGGGTTAGGGTTAGGGTACGCATTAGGGTTAGGGTTAGGGTACACGTTAGGATTAGGGTATTTATTAAACCTATCCCACTCTCTAGATACCACTTAGCACGTAAAGGAATATTATTTAGGGTTCAGCCATGGAGAAGATTTTCGTTACTAGGATAAGATAAAGAATAAACACATTATAAAAAAATCACATTAGGATTTTCTTTTTAACCTGTTCCTTAAAACACTAGTGCTTAGGAAATCTAATGGAGGCAAAAGCAGTCAAGGGTAGTTTAGGGTTAGGGTTAGGGTTAGGGTTAGTGTTAGGGTTAGGGTACGGCTTAGGGTATGGAATAGGGTATGGGTGAGGGTACGGCATAGGGTAGGGTTTAGGGTTAGGGTTAGTGTTAGGGTTAGGGTTAGGGTATGGCTTAGGGTACAGGTGAGGGTACTGTGTAGGTCATTGGTTAGGGTTAGGTTAAGGCTTAGGATACAGGTTATTGTATGGGTTAGGGTACGGCGCAGGCTATGGGTAAGGGTTAGGGTTAGGGTTAGGGTTAGAGTTAGGGTACGGCTTAGGGTACGGGTTAGGGTACGGGTGAGGGTACGGCGTAGTGTATAGGTTAGGGTTAGGGTTAGGGTACGGCTTTGGGTATGGGTTAGGTTACGGGTGAGGGTACGGCGTAGGGTATGGGTTAGGGTTAGGGTTAGGGTTAGTGTTAGTGTTAGGGTTAGGGTACGGCTTAGCGTATGGGATAGGGTACGGGTGAGGGTACGGCCTAGGGTAGGGGTTAGGGTTAGAGTTAGGGTTAGGGTTGGGGTTAGGGTACGGCTTAGGGTACGGGTGAGGGTACGGGTGAGGGTACTGCGTAGGGTATTGGTTAGGGTTAGGATACGGCTTAGGATACGGGTTAGGGTACGGGTTATGGTATGGCGTAGGGTATGGGTTAGGGTTAGGGTTAGGGTTAGGGTTAGGGTACGGCTTAGAATACGGGTTAGGGTACGGGTGAGGGTACGGCGTAGCGTATGGGTTAGGGTTAGGGTTAGGGTACGTCTTAGGGTACGGGTTAGGGTACGGGTGAGGGTACGGCGTAGGGTAAGGGTTAGGGTTAGGGTTAGGGTTAGGGTTAGTTTTAGGGTTAGGGATTGGTTTAGGGTACGGGTTATTATTAGCGTACGTGTTAGGGTGTAGGTTTTTTGTTAGGGTTAGGGTACGCGTTAGGGTTAGGGTATGGGTTAGGTTTAGGGTACACGTTAGGATTAGGGTATTTATTAAACCTATCCCACTCTCTAGATACCACTTAGCACGTAAAGGAATATTATTAGGGATCCAGCCATGGAGAAGATTTTAGTCACTAGGATAAGATAAAGAATAAACACATTATAAAAAAATCACATTAGGATTTTCTTTTTAACCTGTTCCTTAAAACACTAGTGCTTAGGAAATCTAATAGAGGCAAAAGCAATCAAGGGTAGTTTAGGGTTAGGGTTAGGGTTAGGGTTAGTGTTAGGGTTAGGGTACGGCTTAGGCTATGGGATAGGGTACGGGTGAGGGTACGGCGTAGGGTAGGAGTTAGGGTAAGGGTTAGGGTACAGCTTAGGGTACGGGTTAGGTTACGGGTGAGGGTACGGCGTAGGGTATGGGTTAGGGTTAGGGTTAGGGTTAGTGTTAGTGTTAGCGTTAGGGTACGGCTTAGCGTATGGGATAGGGTACGGGTGAGGTTACGGCGTAGGGTAGGGGTTAGGGTTAGGGTTAGGGTTAGGGTATGGCTTAGGGTACGGGTGAGGGTACGGGTGAGGGTACTGCGTAGGGTATTGGTTAGGGTTAGGGTACGGCTTAGGATACGTGTTAGGGTACGGGTTAGGGTACGGCGTAGAGTGTGGGTTAAGGTTAGGGTTAGTGTTAGGGTTAGGGTTACGGTACGTCTTAGGGTATGTGTTAGGGTACGGGTGAGGGTACGGCGTAGGTTATGGGTTAGGGTTAGGGTTAGGGTTAGGGTTAGGGTACGGCTTAGGATACGGGTTAGGGTACGGGTGAGGGTACGGCGTAGGTTATGGGTTAGGGTTAGGGTTAGTGTTAGGGTTATGGTACGGCTTAGGTTATGGGATAGGGTACAGGTGAGGGTATGGCATAGGGTAGGGGTTAGGGTTAGGGTTAGGGTTAGGGTTAGGGTTAGGGTACGGCTTAGGGTACGGGTGAGGCTATGGGTGAGGATACTGCGTAGGGTATTGGTTAGGGTTAGGGTACGGCTTAGGATACGGGTTAGGGTACGTGTTAGGGTATGGCGTACGGTATGGGTTAGGGTTAGGGTTAGGGTTAGGGTTAGGGTTAGGGTTAGGGTACGGCTTAGGGTACGGGTTATGGTACGGGTGAGGTTACGGCGTAGGGTATAGTTTAGGGTTAGGGTTAGGGTTAGGGTACGGCTTAGGATACGGGTTAGGGTACGGGTGAGGGTACGGCTTAGGGTACGGGTTAGGGTACGGGTGAGGGTACGGTGTAGGTTATGGGTTAGGGTTAGGGTTAGGGTTAGGGTTAGTTTTAGGGTTAGGGATTGGTTTAGGGTACGGGTTAGGATTAGCATACGTGTTCGGGTTAGGGTTTTGGTTAGGGTTAGGGTACGCGTTAGGGTTAGGGTATGGGTTAGGTTTAGGGTACACTTTAGGATTAGGGTATTTATTAAACCTATCCCACTCTCTAGATACCACTTAGCACGTAAAGGAATATTATTTGGGGTTCAGCCATGGAGAAGATTTTAGTCACTAGGATAAGATAAAGAATAAACACATTATAAAAAAATCACATAAGGTTTTCTTTTTAACCTGTTCCTTAAAACACTAGTGTTTAGGAAATCTAATGGAGGCAAAAGCAGTAAAGGGTAGTTTAGGGTTAGGGTTAGGGTTAGGGTTAGGGTAGGGCTTAGGATACCAGTGAGGGTACTGGTGAGGGTACTGCGTAGGTTATTGGTTAGGGTTAGGGTACGGCTTAGGATACGGGTTAGGATATGGGTTAGGTTACGGCGTTGGGTATGGGTGAGGGTTAGGGTTAGGGTTAGGGTAAGGCTTTGGGTACGGGTTAGGGTACGGGTGAGGGTACGGCGTAGGGTAGAGGTTAGGGTTAGGTTTAGGGTTAGGGTACGGCTTAGGATACGGGTTACGGTATGGGTGAGGGTACGGCGTAGCGTATGGGTTAGGGTTAGGGTTAGGGTTAGGGTTAGTTTTAGGGTTAGGGATTGGTTTAGGGTACGGGTGAGGATTAGCGTACGTGTTAGGGTTAGGGTTTGGGTTAGGGTTAGGGTACGCATTAGGGTTAGGGTTAGGGTACACGTTAGGATTAGGGTATTTATTAAACCTATCCCACTCTCTAGATACCACTTAGCACGTAAAGGAATATTATTTAGGGTCCAGCCATGGAGAAGATTTTCGTTACTAGGATAAGATAAAGAATAAACACATTATAAAAAAATCACATTAGGATTTTCTTTTTAACCTGTTCCTTAAAACACTAGTGCTTAGGAAATCTAATGGAGGCAAAAGCAGTAAAGGGTAGATTAGGGTTAGGGTTAGGGTTAGGGTTAGTGTTAGGGTTAGGGTACGGCTTAGGGTATGGGATAGGGTATGGGTGAGGGTACGGCATAGTGTAGGGTTTAGGGTTAGGGTTAGTGTTAGGGTTAGGGTTAGGGTATGGCTTAGGGTACGGGTGAGGGTACTGTGTAGGTCATTGGTTAGGGTTAGGTTAAGGCTTAGGATACAGGTTATTGTATGGGTTAGGGTACGGCGCAGGGTATGGGTAAGGGTTAGGGTTAGGGTTAGGGTTAGAGTTAGGGTACGGCTTAGGGTACGGGTTAGGGTACGGGTGAGGGTACGGCGTAGTGTATAGGTTAGGGTTAGGGTTAGGGTACGGCTTTGGGTACGGGTTAGGTTACGGGTGAGGGTACGGCGTAGGGTATGGGTTAGGGTTAGGGTTAGGGTTAGTGTTAGTGTTAGGGTTAGGGTACGGCTTAGCGTATGGGATAGGGTACGGGTGAGGGTACGGCCTAGGGTAGGGGTTAGGGTTAGAGTTAGGGTTAGGGTTGGGGTTAGGGTACGGCTTAGGGTACGGGTGAGGGTACGGGTGAGGGTACTGCGTAGGGTATTGGTTAGGGTTAGGATACGGCTTAGGATACGGGTTAGGGTACGGGTTATGGTATGGCGTAGGGTATGGGTTAGGGTTAGGGTTAGGGTTAGGGTTAGGGTACGGCTTAGAATATGGGTTAGGGTACGGGTGAGGGTACGGCGTAGCGTATGGGTTAGGGTTAGGGTTAGGGTACGTCTTAGGGTACGGGTTAGGGTACGGGTGAGGGTACGGCGTAGGGTAAGGGTTAGGGTTAGGGTTAGGGTTAGGGTTAGTTTTAGGGTTAGGGATTGGTTTAGGGTACGGGTTAGGATTAGCGTACGTGTTAGGGTTAGGTTTTTTGTTAGGGTTAGGGTACGCGTTAGGGTTAGGGTATGGGTTAGGTTTAGGGTACACGTTAGGATTAGGGTATTTATTAAACCTATCCCACTCTCTAGATACCACTTAGCACGTAAAGGAATATTATTAGGGATCCAGCCATGGAGAAGATTTTAGTCACTAGGATAAGATAAAGAATAAACACATTATAAAAAAATCACATCAGGATTTTCTTTTTAACCTGTTCCTTAAAACACTAGTGCTTAGGAAATCTAATAGAGGCAAAAGCAATCAAGGGTAGTTTAGGGTTAGGGTTAGGGTTAGGGTTAGTGTTAGTGTTAGGGTTAGGGTACGGCTTAGCGTATGGGATAGGGTACGGGTGAGGTTACGGCGTAGGGTAGGGGTTAGGGTTAGGGTTAGGGTTAGGGTTAGGGTATGGCTTAGGGTACGGGTGAGGGTACGGGTGAGGGTACTGCGTAGGGTATTGGTTAGGGTTAGGGTACGGCTTAGGATACGTGTTAGGGTACGGGTTAGGGTACGGCGTAGAGTGTGGGTTAAGGTTAGGGTTAGTGTTAGGGTTAGGGTTACGGTACGTCTTAGGGTATGTGTTAGGGTACGGGTGAGGGTACGGCGTAGGTTATGGGTTAGGGTTAGGGTTAGGGTTAGGGTACGGCTTAGGATACGGGTTAGGGTACGGGTGAGGGTACGGCGTAGGTTATGGGTTAGGGTTAGGGTTAGTGTTAGGGTTATGGTACGGCTTAGGTTATGGGATAGGGTACAGGTGAGGGTATGGCATAGGGTAGGGGTTAGGGTTAGGGTTAGGGTTAGGGTTAGGGTTAGGGTACGGCTTAGGGTACGGGTGAGGCTATGGGTGAGGATACTGCGTAGGGTATTGGTTAGGGTTAGGGTACGGCTTAGGATACGTGTTAGGGTACGTGTTAGGGTATGGCGTACGGTATGGGTTAGGGTTAGGGTTAGGGTTAGGGTTAGGGTTAGGGTTAGGGTTAGGGTACGGCTTAGGGTACGGGTTATGGTACGGGTGAGGTTACGGCGTAGGGTATAGTTTAGGGTTAGGGTTAGGGTTAGGGTACGGCTTAGGATACGGGTTAGGGTACGGGTGAGGGTACGGCTTAGGGTACGGGTTAGGGTACGGGTGAGGGTACGGTGTAGGTTATGGGTTAGGGTTAGGGTTAGGGTTAGGGTTAGTTTTAGGGTTAGGGATTGGTTTAGGGTACGGGTTAGGATTAGCATACGTGTTCGGGTTAGGGTTTTGGTTAGGGTTAGGGTACGCGTTAGGGTTAGGGTATGGGTTAGGTTTAGGGTACACTTTAGGATTAGGGTATTTATTAAACCTATCCCACTCTCTAGATACCACTTAGCACGTAAAGGAATATTATTTGGGGTTCAGCCATGGAGAAGATTTTAGTCACTAAGATAAGATAAAGAATAAACACATTATAAAAAAATCACATAAGGTTTTCTTTTTAACCTGTTCCTTAAAACACTAGTGTTTAGGAAATCTAATGGAGGCAAAAGCAGTAAAGGGTAGTTTAGGGTTAGGGTTAGGGTTAGGGTTAGGGTAGGGCTTACGATACCGGTGAGGGTACTGGTGAGGGTACTGCGTAGGTTATTGGTTAGGGTTAGGGTACGGCTTAGGATACGGGTTAGGATATGGGTTAGGTTACGGCGTTGGCTATGGGTGAGGGTTAGGGTTAGGGTTAGGGTAAGGCTTTGGGTACGGGTTAGGGTACGGGTGAGGGTACGGCGTAGGGTAGAGGTTAGGGTTAGGTTTAGGGTTAGGGTACGGCTTAGGATACGGGTTAGGGTATGGGTGAGGGTACGGCGTAGTGTATGGGTTAGGGTTAGGGTTAGGGTTAGGGTTAGTTTTAGGGTTAGGGATTGGTTTAGGGTACGGGTGAGGATTAGCGTACGTGTTAGGGTTAGGGTTTGGGTTAGGGTTAGGGTACGCATTAGGGTTAGGGTTAGGGTACACGTTAGGATTAGGGTATTTATTAAACCTATCCCACTCTCTAGATACCACTTAGCACGTAAAGGAATATTATTTAGGGTCCAGCCATGGAGAAGATTTTCGTTACTAGGATAAGATAAAGAATAAACACATTATAAAAAAATCACATTAGGATTTTCTTTTTAACCTGTTCCTTAAAACACTAGTGCTTAGGAAATCTAATGGAGGCAAAAGCAGTCAAGGTTAGTTTAGGGTTAGGGTTAGGGTTAGGGTTAGTGTTAGGGTTAGGGTACGGCTTAGGGTATGGGATAGGGTATGGGTGAGGGTACGGCATAGGGTAGGGTTTAGGGTTAGGGTTAGTGTTAGGGTTAGGGTTAGGGTATGGCTTAGGGTACAGGTGAGGGTACTGTGTAGGTCATTGGTTAGGGTTAGGTTAAGGCTTAGGATACAGGTTATTGTATGGGTTAGGGTACGGCGCAGGGTATGGGTAAGGGTTAGGGTTAGGGTTAGGGTTAGAGTTAGGGTACGGCTTAGGGTACGGGTTAGGGTACGGGTGAGGGTACGGCGTAGTGTATAGGTTAGGGTTAGTGTTAGGGTACGGCTTTGGGTACGGGTTAGGTTACGGGTGAGGGTACGGCGTAGGGTATGGGTTAGGGTTAGGGTTAGGGTTAGTGTTAGTGTTAGGGTTAGGGTACGGCTTAGCGTATGGGATAGGGTACGGGTGAGGGTACGGCGTAGGGTAGGGGTTAGGGTTAGAGTTAGGGTTAGGGTTGGGGTTAGGGTACGGCTTAGGGTACGGGTGAGGGTACGGGTGAGGGTACTGCGTAGGGTATTGGTTAGAGTTAGGATACGGCTTAGGATACGGGTTAGGGTACGGGTTAGGGTATGGCGTAGGGTATGGGTTAGGGTTAGGGTTAGGGTTAGGGTTAGGGTTAGGGTACGGCTTAGGATACGGGTTAGGGTACGGGTGAGGGTACGGCGTAGCGTATGGGTTAGGGTTAGGGTTAGGGTACGTCTTAGGGTACGGGTTAGGGTACGGGTGAGGGTACGGCGTAGGGTAAGGTTTAGGGTTAGGGTTAGGGTTAGGTTTAGTTTTAGGGTTAGGGATTGGTTTAGGGTACGGGTTAGGATTAGCGTACCTGTTAGGGTTAGGTTTTCGGTTAGGGTTAGGGTACGTGTTAGGGTTAGGGTATGGGTTAGGGTTAGGGTACACGTTAGGATTAGGGTATTTATTAAACCTATCCCACTCTCTAGATACCACTTAGCACGTAAAGGAATATTATTAGGGATCCAGCCATGGAGAAGATTTTAGTCACTAGGATAAGATAAAGAATAAACACATTTTAAAAAAATCACATTAGGATTTTCTTTTTAACCTGTTCCTTAAAACACTAGTGCTTAGGAAATCTAATAGAGGCAAAAGCAATCAAGGGTAGTTTAGGGTTAGGGTTAGGGTTAGGGTTAGTGTTAGGGTTAGGGTACGGCTTAGGGTATGGGATAGGGTACGGGTGAGGGTACGGCGTAGGGTAGGGGTTAAGGTTAGGCTTAGGGTTATGGTTAGGGTATGGCTTAGGGTACGGGTGAGGGTACGGGTGAGGGTACTGCGTAGGGTATTGCTTAGGGTTAGGGTACGGCTTAGGATACGTGTTAGGGTACGGGTTAGGGTACGGCGTAGAGTGTGGGTTAGGGTTAGGGTTAGTGTTAGGGTTAGGGTTACGGTACGTCTTAGGGTACGTGTTAGGGTACGGGTGAGGGTACGGCGTAGGTTATGGGTTAGGGTTAGGGTTAGGGTTAGGGTACGGCTTAGGATACGGGTTAGGGTACGGGTGAGGGTACGGCGTAGGTTATGGGTTAGGGTTAGGGTTAGTGTTAGGGTTATGGTATGGCTTAGGTTATGGGATAGGGTACAGGTGAGGGTATGGCATAGGGTAGGTGTTAGGGTTAGGGTTAGGGTTAGGGTTAGGGTTAGGGTACGGCTTAGGGCACGGGTGAGGCTATGGGTGAGGATACTGCGTAGGGTATTGGTTAGGGTTAGGGTACGGCTTAGGATACGGGTTAGGGTACGTGTTAGGGTATGGCGTACGGTATGGGTTAGGGTTAGGGTTAGGGTTAGGGTTAGGGTTAGGGTTAGGGTACGGCTTAGGGTACCGGTTAGGGTACGGGTGAGGTTACGGCATAGGGTATAGTTTAGGGTTAGTGTTAGGGTTAGGGTACGGCTTAGGATACGGGTTAGGGTACGGGTGAGGGTACGGCGTAGCATATGGTTTAGGGTTAGGGTTAGGGTACGGCTTAGGGTACGGTTAGGGTACGGGTGAGGGTACGGTGTAGGTTATGGGTTAGGGTTAGGGTTAGGGTTAGGGTTAGTTTTAGGGTTAGGGATTGGTTTAGGGTACGGGTTAGGATTAGCATACGTGTTCGGGTTAGGGTTTTGGTTAGGGTTAGGGTACGCGTTAGGGTTAGGGTATGGGTTAGGTTTAGGGTACACTTTAGGATTAGGGTATTTATTAAACCTATCCCACTCTCTAGATACCACTTAGCACGTAAAGGAATATTATTTGGGGTTCAGCCATGGAGAAGATTTTAGTCACTAGGATAAGATAAAGAATAAACACATTATAAAAAAATCACATAAGGTTTTCTTTTTAACCTGTTCCTTAAAACACTAGTGTTTAGGAAATCTAATGGAGGCAAAAGCAGTAAAGGGTAGTTTAGGGGTAGGGTTAGGGTTAGGGTTAGGGGAGGGCTTAGGATACCGGTGAGGGTACTGGTGAGGGTACTGCGTAGGTTATTGGTTAGGGTTAGGGTACGGCTTAGGATACGGGTTAGGATATGGGTTAGGTTACGGCGTTGGGTATGGGTGAGGGTTAGGGTTAGGGTTAGGGTAAGGCTTTGCGTACGGGTTAGGGTACGGGTGAGGGTACGGCGTGGGGTAGAGGTTAGGGTTAGGTTTAGGGTTAGGGTACGGCTTAGGATACGGGTTAGGGTATGGGTGAGGGTACGGCGTAGCGTATGGGTTAGGGTTAGGGTTAGGGTTAGGGTTAGTTTTAGGGTTAGGGATTGGTTTAGGGTACGGGTGAGGATTAGCGTACGTGTTAGGGTTAGGGTTTGGGTTAGGGTTAGGGTACGCATTAGGGTTAGGGTTAGGGTACACGTTAGGATTAGGGTATTTATTAAACCTATCCCACTCTCTAGATACCACTTAGCACGTAAAGGAATATTATTTAGGGTCCAGCCATGGAGAAGATTTTCGTTACTAGGATAAGATAAAGAATAAAAACATTATAAAAAAATCACATTAGGATTTTCTTTTTAACCTGTTCCTTAAAACACTAGTGCTTAGGAAATCTAATGGAGGCAAAAGCAGTCAAGGGTAGTTTAGGGTTAGGGTTAGTGTTAGGGTTAGGGTACGGCTTAGGGTATGGGATAGGGTATGGGTGAGGGTACGGCATAGGGTAGGGTTTAGGGTTAGGGTTAGTGTTAGTGTTAGGGTTAGGGTATGGCTTAGGGTACGGGTGAGGGTACTGTGTAGGTCATTGGTTAGGGTTAGGTTAAGGCTTAGGATACAGGTTATTGTATGGGTTAGGGTACGGCGCAGGGTATGGGTAAGGGTTAGGGTTTGGGTTAGGGTTAGAGTTAGGGTACGGCTTAGGGTACGGGTTAGGGTACGGGTGAGGGTACGGCGTAGTGTATAGGTTAGGGTTAGGGTTAGGGTACGGCTTTGGGTACGGGTTAGGTTACGGGTGAGGGTACGGCGTAGGGTATGGGTTAGGGTTAGGGTTAGGGTTAGTGTTAGTGTTAGGGTTAGGGTACGGCTTAGCGTATGGGATAGGGTACGGGTGAGGGTACGGCCTAGGGTAGGGGTTAGGGTTAGAGTTAGGGTTAGGGTTGGGGTTAGGGTACGGCTTAGGGTACGGGTGAGGGTACGGGTGAGGGTACTGCGTAGGGTATTGGTTAGGGTTAGGATACGGCTTAGGATACGGGTTAGGGTACGGGTTATGGTATGGCGTAGGGTATGGGTTAGGGTTAGGGTTAGGGTTAGGGTTAGGGTACGGCTTAGAATACGGGTTAGGGTACTGGTGAGGGTACGGCGTAGCGTATGGGTTAGGGTTAGGGTTAGGGTACGTCTTAGGGTACGGGTTAGGGTACGGGTGAGGGTACGGCGTAGGGTAAGGGTTAGGGTTAGGGTTAGGGTTAGGGTTAGTTTTAGGGTTAGGGATTGGTTTAGGGTACGGGTTAGGATTAGCGTACGTGTTAGGGTTAGGTTTTTTGTTAGGGTTAGGGTACGCGTTAGGGTTAGGGTATGGGTTAGGTTTAGGGTACACGTTAGGATTAGGGTATTTATTAAACCTATCCCACTCTCTAGATACCACTTAGCACGTAAAGGAATATTATTAGGGATCCAGCCATGGAGAAGATTTTAGTCACTAGGATAAGATAAAGAATAAACACATTATAAAAAAATCACATTAGGATTTTCTTTTTAACCTGTTCCTTAAAACACTAGTGCTTAGGAAATCTAATAGAGGCAAAAGCAATCAAGGGTAGTTTAGGGTTAGGGTTAGGGTTAGGGTTAGTGTTAGGGTTAGGGTACGGCTTAGGGTATGGGATAGGGTACGGGTGAGGGTACGGCGTAGGGTAGGAGTTAGGGTAAGGGTTAGGGTACGGCTTAGGGTACGGGTGAGGGTACGGGTGAGGGTACGGCGTAGGGTATTGGTTAGGGTTAGGGTACGGCTTAGGATACGTGTTAGGGTACGGGTTAGGGTACGGCGTAGAGTGTGGGTTAAGGTTAGGGTTAGTGTTAGGGTTAGGGTTACGGTACGTCTTAGGGTATGTGTTAGGGTACGGGTGAGGGTACGGCGTAGGTTATGGGTTAGGGTTAGGGTTAGGGTTAGGGTTAGGGTACGGCTTAGGATACGGGTTAGGGTACGGGTGAGGGTACGGCGTAGGTTATGGGTTAGGGTTAGGGTTAGTGTTAGGGTTATGGTACGGCTTAGGTTATGGGATAGGGTACAGGTGAGGGTATGGCATAGGGTAGGGGTTAGGGTTAGGGTTAGGGTTAGGGTTAGGGTTAGGGTACGGCTTAGGGTACGGGTGAGGCTATGGGTGAGGATACTGCGTAGGGTATTGGTTAGGGTTAGGGTACGGCTTAGGATACGGGTTAGGGTACGTGTTAGGGTATGGCGTACGGTATGGGTTAGGGTTAGGGTTAGGGTTAGGGTTAGGGTTAGGGTTAGGGTACGCCTTAGGGTACGGGTTATGGTACGGGTGAGGTTACGGCGTAGGGTATAGTTTAGGGTTAGGGTTAGGGTTAGGGTACGGCTTAGGATACGGGTTAGGGTACGGGTGAGGGTACGGCTTAGGGTACGGGTTAGGGTACGGGTGAGGGTACGGTGTAGGTTATGGGTTAGGGTTAGGGTTAGGGTTAGGGTTAGTTTTAGGGTTAGGGATTGGTTTAGGGTACGGGTTAGGATTAGCATACGTGTTCGGGTTAGGGTTTTGGTTAGGGTTAGGGTACGCGTTAGGGTTAGGGTATGGGTTAGGTTTAGGGTACACTTTAGGATTAGGGTATTTATTAAACCTATCCCACTCTCTAGATACCACTTAGCACGTAAAGGAATATTATTTGGGGTTCCGCCATGGAGAAAATTTTAGTCACTAGGATAAGATAAAGAATAAACACATTATAAAAAAATCACATAAGGTTTTCTTTTTAACCTGTTCATTAAAACACTAGTGTTTAGGAAATCTAATGGAGGCAAAAGCAGTAAAGGGTAGTTTAGGGTTAGGGTTAGGGTTAGGGTTAGGGTAGGGCTTAGGATACCGGTGAGGGTACTGGTGAGGGTACTGCGTAGGTTATTGGTTAGGGTTAGGGTACGGCTTAGGATACGGGTTAGGATATGGGTTAGGTTACGGCGTTGGGTATGGGTGAGGGTTAGGGTTAGGGTTAGGGTAAGGCTTTGGGTACGGGTTAGGGTACGGGTGAGGGTACGGCGTAGGGTAGAGGTTAGGGTTAGGTTTAGGGTTAGGGTACGGCTTAGGATACGGGTTAGGGCATGGGTGAGGGTACGGCGTAGCGTATGGGTTAGGGTTAGGGTTAGGGTTAGGGTTAGTTTTAGGGTTAGGGATTGGTTTAGGGTACGGGTGAGGATTAGCGTACGTGTTAGGGTTAGGGTTTGGGTTAGGGTTAGGGTACGCATTAGGGTTAGGGTTAGGGTACACGTTAGGATTAGGGTATTTATTAAACCTATCCCACTCTCTAGATACCACTTAGCACGTAAAGGAATATTATTTAGGGTCCAGCCATGGAGAAGATTTTCGTTACTAGGATAAGATAAAGAATAAACACATTATAAAAAAATCACATTAGGATTTTCTTTTTAACCTGTTCCTTAAAACACTAGTGCTTAGGAAATCTAATGGAGGCAAAAGCAGTCAAGGGTAGTTTAGGGTTAGGGTTAGGGTTAGGGTTAGTGTTAGGGTTAGGGTACGGCTTAGGGTATGGGATAGGTTATGGGTGAGGGTACGGCATAGTGTAGGGTTTAGGGTTAGGGTTAGTGTTAGGGTTAGGGTTAGGGTATGGCTTAGGGTACGGGTGAGGGTACTGTGTAGGTCATTGGTTAGGGTTAGGTTAAGGCTTAGGATACAGGTTATTGTATGGGTTAGGGTACGGCGCAGGGTATGGGTAAGGGTTAGGGTTAGGGTTAGGGTTAGAGTTAGGGTACGGCTTAGGGTACGGGTTAGGGTACGGGTGAGGGTACGGCGTAGTGTATAGGTTAGGGTTAGGGTTAGGGTACGGCTTTGGGTACGGGTTAGGTTACGGGTGAGGGTACGGCGTAGGGTATGGGTTAGGGTTAGGGTTAGGGTTAGTGTTAGTGTTAGGGTTAGGGTACGGCTTAGCGTATGGGATAGGGTACGGGTGAGGGTACGGCCTAGGGTAGGGGTTAGGGTTAGAGTTAGGGTTAGGGTTGGGGTTAGGGTACGGCTTAGGGTACGGGTGAGGGTACGGGTGAGGGTACTGCGTAGGGTATTGGTTAGGGTTAGGATACGGCTTAGGATACGGGTTAGGGTACGGGTTATGGTATGGCGTAGGGTATGGGTTAGGGTTAGGGTTAGGGTTAGGGTTAGGGTACGGCTTAGAATATGGGTTAGGGTACGGGTGAGGGTACGGCGTAGCGTATGGGTTAGGGTTAGGGTACGTCTTAGGGTACGGGTTAGGGTACGGGTGAGGGTACGGCGTAGGGTAAGGGTTAGGGTTAGGGTTAGGGTTAGGGTTAGTTTTAGGGTTAGGGATTGGTTTAGGGTACGGGTTAGGATTAGCGTACGTGTTAGGGTTAGGTTTTTTGTTAGGGTTAGGGTACGCGTTAGGGTTAGGGTATGGGTTAGGTTTAGGGTACACGTTAGGATTAGGGTATTTATTAAACCTATCCCACTCTCTAGATACCACTTAGCACGTAAAGGAATATTTTTAGGGATCCAGCCATGGAGAAGATTTTAGTCACTAGGATAAGATAAAGAATAAACACATTATAAAAAAATCACATCAGGATTTTCTTTTTAACCTGTTCCTTAAAACACTAGTGCTTAGGAAATCTAATAGAGGCAAAAGCAATAAGGGTAGTTTAGGGTTAGGGTTAGGGTTAGGGTTAGTGTTAGGGTTAGGGTACGGCTTAGGGTATGGGATAGGGTACGGGTGAGGGTACGGCGTAGGGTAGGGGTTAGGGTAAGGGTTAGGGTACGGCTTAGGGTACGGGTTAGGTTACGGGTGAGGGTACGGCGTAGGGTATGGGTTAGGGTTAGGGTTAGGGTTAGTGTTAGTGTTAGGGTTAGGGTAAGGCTTAGCGTATGGGATAGGGTACGGGTGAGGGTACGGCGTAGGGTAGGGGTTAGGGTTAGGGTTAGGGTTAGGGTATGGCTTAGGGTACGGGTGAGGGTACGGGTGAGGGTACGGGTGAGGGTACTGCGTAGGGTATTGGTTAGGGTTAGGGTACGGCTTAGGATACGTGTTAGGGTACGGGTTAGGGTACGGCGTAGAGTGTGGGTTAAGGTTAGGGTTAGTGTTAGGGTTAGGGTTACGGTACGTCTTAGGGTATGTGTTAGGGTACGGGTGAGGGTACGGCGTAGGTTATGGGTTAGGGTTAGGGTTAGGGTTAGGGTACGGCTTAGGATACGGGTTAGGGTACGGGTGAGGGTACGGCGTAGGTTATGGGTTAGGGTTAGGGTTAGTGTTAGGGTTATGGTACGGCTTAGGTTATGGGATAGGGTACAGGTGACGGTATGGCATAGGGTAGGGGTTAGGGTTAGGGTTAGGGTTAGGGTTAGGGTTAGGGTACGGCTTAGGGTACGGGTGAGGCTATGGGTGAGGATACTGCGTAGGGTATTGTTTAGGGTTAGGGTACGGCTTAGGATACGGGTTAGGGTACCTGTTAGGGTATGGCGTACGGTATGGGTTAGGGTTAGGGTTAGGGTTAGGGTTAGGGTACGGCTTAGGGTACGGGTTATGGTACGGGTGAGGTTACGGCGTAGGGTATAGTTTAGGGTTAGGGTTAGGGTTAGGGTACGGCTTAGGGTACGGGTTAGGTTACGGGTGAGGGTACGGCGTAGGGTATGGGTTAGGGTTAGGGTTAGGGTTAGTGTTAGTGTTAGGGTTAGGGTACGGCTTAGCGTATGGGATAGGGTACGGGTGAGGGTTCGGCGTAGGGTAGGGGTTAGGGTTAGAGTTAGGGTTAGGGTTGGGGTTAGGGTACGGCTTAGGGTACGGGTGAGGGTACGGGTGAGGGTACTGCGTAGGGTATTGGTTAGGGTTAGGATACGGCTTAGGATACGGGTTAGGGTACGGGTTATGGTATGGCGTAGGGTATGGGTTAGGGTTAGGGTTAGGGTTAGGGTTAGGGTACGGCTTAGAATACGGGTTAGGGTACGGGTGAGGGTACGGCGTAGCGTATGGGTTAGGGTTAGGGTTAGGGTACGTCTTAGGGTACGGGTTAGGGTACGGGTGAGGGTACGGCGTAGGGTAAGGGTTAGGGTTAAGGTTAGGGTTAGGGTTAGTTTTAGGGTTAGGGATTGGTTTAGGGTACGGGTTAGGATTAGCGTACGTGTTAGGGTTAGGTTTTTTGTTAGGGTTAGGGTACGCGTTAGGGTTAGGGTATGGGTTAGGTTTAGGGTACACGTTAGGATTAGGGTATTTATTAAATCTATCCCACTCTCTAGATACCACTTAGCACGTAAAGGAATATTATTTGGGGTTCAGCCATGGAGAAGATTTTAGTCACTAGGATAAGATAAAGAATAAACACATTATAAAAAAATCACATAAGGTTTTCTTTTTAACCTGTTCCTTAAAACACTAGTGTTTAGGAAATCTAATGGAGGCAAAAGCAGTAAAGGGTAGTTTAGGGTTAGGGTTAGGGTAGGGCTTAGGATACGGGTGAGGGTACTGGTGAGGGTACTGCGTAGGTTATTGGTTAGGGTTAGGGTACGGCTTAGGATACGGGTTAGGATATGGGTTAGGTTACGGCGTTGGGTATGGGTGAGGGTTAGGGTTAGGGTTAGGGTAAGGCTTTGGGTACGGGTTAGGGTACGGGTGAGGGTACGGCGTAGGGTAGAGGTTAGGGTTAGGTTTAGGGTTAGGGTACGGCTTAGGATACGGGTTAGGGTATGGGTGAGGGTACGGCGTAGCGTATGGGTTAGGGTTAGGGTTAGGGTTAGGGTTAGTTTTAGGGTTAGGGATTGGTTTAGGGTACGGGTGAGGATTAGCGTACGTGTTAGGGTTAGGGTTTGGGTTAGGGTTAGGGTACGCATTAGGGTTAGGGTTAGGGTACACGTTAGGATTAGGGTATTTATTAAACCTATCCCACTCTCTAGATACCACTTAGCACGTAAAGGAATATTATTTAGGGTCCAGCCATGGAGAAGATTTTCGTTACTAGGATAAGATAAAGAATAAACACATTATAAAAAAATCACATTAGGATTTTCTTTTTAACCTGTTCCTTAAAACACTAGTGCTTAGGAAATCTAATGGAGGCAAAAGCAGTCAAGGGTAGTTTAGGGTTAGGGTTAGGGTTAGGGTTAGTGTTAGGGTTAGGGTACGGCTTAGGGTATGGGATAGGGTATGGGTGAGGGTACGGCATAGGGTAGGGTTTAGGGTTAGGGTTAGTGTTAGGGTTAGGGTTAGGGTATGGCTTAGGGTACGGGTGAGGGTACTGTGTAGGTCATTGGTTAGGGTTAGGTTAAGGCATAGGATACAGGTTATTGTATGGGTTAGGGTACGGCGCAGGGTATGGGTAAGGGTTAGGGTTAGGGTTAGGGTTAGAGTTAGGGTACGGCTTTGGGTACGGGTTAGGTTACGGGTGAGGGTACGGCGTAGGGTATGGGTTAGGGTTAGGGTTAGGGTTAGTGTTAGTGTTAGGGTTAGGGTACGGCTTAGCGTATGGGATAGGGTACGGGTGAGGGTACGGCGTAGGGTAGGGGTTAGGGTTAGAGTTAGGGTTAGGGTTGGGGTTAGGGTACGGCTTAGGGTACGGGTGAGGGTACGGGTGAGGGTACTGCGTAGGGTATTGGTTAGGGTTAGGATACGGCTTAGGATACGGGTTAGGGTACGGGTTAGGGTATGGCATAGGGTATGGGTTAGGGTTAGGGTTAGGGTTAGGGTTAGGGTTAGGGTTAGGGTACGGCTTAGGATACGGGTTAGGGTACGGGTGAGGGTACGGCGTAGCGTATGGGTTAGGGTTAGGGTTAGGGTACGTCTTAGGGTACGGGTTAGGGTACGGGTGAGGGTACGGCGTAGGGTAAGGTTTAGGGTTAGGGTTAGGGTTAGGGTTAGTTTTAGGGTTAGGGATTGGTTTAGGGTACGGGTTAGGATTAGCGTACGTGTTAGGGTTAGGTTTTCGGTTAGGGTTAGGGTACGCGTTAGGGTTAGGGTATGGGTTAGGGTTAGGGTACACGTTAGGATTAGGGTATTTATTAAACCTATCCCACTCTCTAGATACCACTTAGCACGTAAAGGAATATTATTAGGGATCCAGCCATGGAGAAGATTTTAGTCACTAGGATAAGATAAAGAATAAACACATTATAAAAAAATCACATTAGGATTTTCTTTTTAACCTGTTCCTTAAAACACTAGTGCTTAGGAAATCTAATAGAGGCAAAAGCAATCAAGGGTAGTTTAGGGTTAGGGTTAGGGTTAGGGTTAGTGTTAGGGTTAGGGTACGGCTTAGGGTATGGGATAGGGTACGGGTGAGGGTACGGCGTAGGGTAGGGGTTAGGGTTAGGCTTAGGGCTATGGTTAGGGTATGGCTTAGGGTACGGGTGAGGGTACGGGTGAGGGTACTGCGTAGGGTATTGCTTAGGGTTAGGGTACGGCTTAGGATACGTGTTAGGGTACGGGTTAGGGTACGGCGTAGAGTGTGGGTTAGGGTTAGGGTTAGTGTTAGGGTTAGGGTTACGGTACTTCTTAGGGTACGTGTTAGGGTACGGGTGAGGGTACGGCGTAAGTTATGGGTTAGGGTTAGGGTTAGGGTTAGGGTTAGGGTACGGCTTAGGATACGGGTTAGGGTACGGGTGAGGGTACGGCGTAGGTTATGGGTTAGGGTTAGGGTTAGTGTTAGGGTTATGGTACGGCTTAGGTTATGGGATAGGGTACAGGTGAGGGTATGGCATAGGGTAGGTGTTAGGGTTAGGGTTAGGGTTAGGGTTAGGGTTAGGGTACGGCTTAGGGCACGGGTGAGGCTATGGGTGAGGATACTGCGTAGGGTATTGGTTAGGGTTAGGGTACGGCTTAGGATACGGGTTAGGGTACGTGTTAGGGTATGGCGTACGGTATGGGTTAGGGTTAGGGTTAGGGTTAGGGTTAGGGTTAGGGTTAGGGTACGGCTTAGGGTACGGGTTAGGGTACGGGTGAGGTTACGGCGTAGAGTATAGTTTAGGGTTAGTGTTAGGGTTAGGGTACGGCTTAGGATACGGGTTAGGGTACGGGTGAGGGTACGGCGTAGCATATGGTTTAGGGTTAGGGTTAGGGTACGGCTTAGGGTACGGGTTAGGGTACGGGTGAGGGTACGGTGTAGGTTATGGGTTAGGGTTAGGGTTAGGGTTAGGGTTAGTTTTAGGGTTAGGGATTGGTTTAGGGTACGGGTTAGGATTAGCATACGTGTTCGGGTTAGGGTTTTGGTTAGGGTTAGGGTACGCGTTAGGGTTAGGGTATGGGTTAGGTTTAGGGTACACTTTAGGATTAGGGTATTTATTAAACCTATCCCACTCTCTAGATACCACTTAGCACGTAAAGGAATATTATTTGGGGTTCAGCCATGGAGAAGATTTTAGTCACTAGGATAAGATAAAGAATAAACACATTATAAAAAAATCACATAAGGTTTTCTTTTTAACCTGTTCCTTAAAACACTAGTGTTTAGGAAATCTAATGGAGGCAAAAGCAGTAAAGGGTAGTTTAGGGTTAGGGTTAGGGTTAGGGTTAGGGTAGGGCTTAGGATACCGGTGAGGGTACTGGTGAGGGTACTGCGTAGGTTATTGGTTAGGGTTAGGGTACGGCTTAGGATACGGGTTAGGATATGGGTTAGGTTACGGCGTTGGGTATGGGTGAGGGTTAGGGTTAGGGTTAGGGTAAGGCTTTGGGTACGGGTTAGGGTACGGGTGAGGGTACGGCGTAGGGTAGAGGTTAGGGTTAGGTTTAGGGTTAGAGTACGGCTTAGGATACGGGTTAGGGTATGGGTGAGGGTACGGCGTAGCGTATGGGTTAGGGTTAGGGTTAGGGTTAGGGTTAGTTTTAGGGTTAGGGATTGGTTTAGGGTACGGGTGAGGATTAGCGTACGTGTTAGGGTTAGGGTTTGGGTTAGGGTTAGGGTACACGTTAGGATTAGGGTATTTATTAAACCTATCCCACTCTCTAGATACCACTTAGCACGTAAAGGAATATTATTTAGGGTCCAGCCATGGAGAAGATTTTCGTTACTAGGATAAGATAAAGAATAAACACATTATAAAAAAATCACATTAGGATTTTCTTTTTAACCTGTTCCTTAAAACACTAGTGCTTAGGAAATCTAATGGAGGCAAAAGCAGTCAAGGGTAGTTTAGGGTTAGGGTTAGGGTTAGGGTTAGTGTTAGGGTTAGGGTACGGCTTAGGGTATGGGATAGGGTATGGGTGAGGGTACGGCATAGGGTAGGGTTTAGGGTTAGGGTTAGTGTTAGGGTTAGGGTTAGGGTATGGCTTAGGGTACGGGTGAGGGTACTGTGTAGGTCATTGGTTAGGGTTAGGTTAAGGCTTAGGATACAGGTTATTGTATGGGTTAGGGTACGGCGCAGGGTATGGGTAAGGGTTAGGGTTAGGGTTAGGGTTAGAGTTAGGGTACGGCTTAGGGTACGGGTTAGGGTACGGGTGAGGGTACGGCGTAGTGTATAGGTTAGGGTTAGGGTTAGGGTACGGCTTTGGGTACGGGTTAGGTTACGGGTGAGGGTACGGCGTAGGGTATGGGTTAGGGTTAGGGTTAGGGTTAGTGTTAGTGTTAGGGTTAGGGTACGGCTTAGCGTATGGGATAGGGTACGGGTGAGGGTACGGCGTAGGGTAGGGGTTAGGGTTAGAGTTAGGGTTAGGGTTGGGGTTAGGGTACGGCTTAGGGTACGGGTGAGGGTATGGGTGAGGGTACTGCGTAGGGTATTGGTTAGGGTTAGGATACGGCTTAGGATACGGGTTAGGGTACGGGTTAGGGTATGGCGTAGGGTATGGGTTAGGGTTAGGGTTAGGGTTAGGGTTAGGGTTAGGGTACGGCTTAGGATACGGGTTAGGGTACGGGTGAGGGTACGGCGTAGCGTATGGGTTAGGGTTAGGGTTAGGGTACGTCTTAGGGTACGGGTTAGGGTACGGGTGAGGGTACGGCGTAGGGTAAGGGTTAGGGTTAGGGTTAGGGTTAGGGTTAGTTTTAGGGTTAGGGATTGGTTTAGGGTACGGGTTAGGATTAGCGTACGTGTTAGGGTTAGGTTTTTTGTTAGGGTTAGGGTACGCGTTAGGGTTAGGGTATGGGTTAGGTTTAGGGTACACGTTAGGATTAGGGTATTTATTAAATCTATCCCACTCTCTAGATACCACTTAGCACGTAAAGGAATATTATTTGGGGTTCAGCCATGGAGAAGATTTTAGTCACTAGGATAAGATAAAGAATAAACACATTATAAAAAAATCACATAAGGTTTTCTTTTTAACCTGTTCCTTAAAACACTAGTGTTTAGGAAATCTAATGGAGGCAAAAGCAGTAAAGGGTAGTTTAGGGTTAGGGTTAGGGTAGGGCTTAGGATACGGGTGAGGGTACTGGTGAGGGTACTGCGTAGGTTATTGGTTAGGGTTAGGGTACGGCTTAGGATACGGGTTAGGATATGGGTTAGGTTACGGCGTTGGGTATGGGTGAGGGTTAGGGTTAGGGTTAGGGTAAGGCTTTGGGTACGGGTTAGGGTACGGGTGAGGGTACGGCGTAGGGTAGAGGTTAGGGTTAGGTTTAGGGTTAGGGTACGGCTTAGGATACGGGTTAGGGTATGGGTGAGGGTACGGCGTAGCGTATGGGTTAGGGTTAGGGTTAGGGTTAGGGTTAGTTTTAGGGTTAGGGATTGGTTTAGGGTACGGGTGAGGATTAGCGTACGTGTTAGGGTTAGGGTTTGGGTTAGGGTTAGGGTACGCATTAGGGTTAGGGTTAGGGTACACGTTAGGATTAGGGTATTTATTAAACCTATCCCACTCTCTAGATACCACTTTGCACGTAAAGGAATATTATTTAGGGTCCAGCCATGGAGAAGATTTTCGTTACTAGGATAAGATAAAGAATAAACACATTATAAAAAAATCACATTAGGATTTTCTTTTTAACCTGTTCCTTAAAACACTAGTGCTTAGGAAATCTAATGGAGGCAAAAGCAGTCAAGGGTAGTTTAGGGTTAGGGTTAGGGTTAGGGTTAGTGTTAGGGTTAGGGTACGGCTTAGGGTATGGGATAGGGTATGGGTGAGGGTACGGCATAGGGTAGGGTTTAGGGTTAGGGTTAGTGTTAGGGTTAGGGTTAGGGTATGGCTTAGGGTACGGGTGAGGGTACTGTGTAGGTCATTGGTTAGGGTTAGGTTAAGGCATAGGATACAGGTTATTGTATGGGTTAGGGTACGGCGCAGGGTATGGGTAAGGGTTAGGTTTAGGGTTAGGGTTAGAGTTAGGGTACGGCTTTGGGTACGGGTTAGGTTACGGGTGAGGGTACGGCGTAGGTTATGGGTTAGGGTTAGGGTTAGGGTTAGTGTTAGTGTTAGGGTTAGGGTACGGCTTAGCGTATGGGATAGGGTACGGGTGAGGGTACGGCGTAGGGTAGGGGTTAGGGTTAGAGTTAGGGTTAGGGTTGGGGTTAGGGTACGGCTTAGGGTACGGGTGAGGGTACGGGTGAGGGTACTGCGTAGGGTATTGGTTAGGGTTAGGATACGGCTTAGGATACGGGTTAGGGTACGGGTTAGGGTATGGCATAGGGTATGGGTTAGGGTTAGGGTTAGGGTTAGGGTTAGGGTTAGGGTTAGGGTACGGCTTAGGATACGGGTTAGGGTACGGGTGAGGGTACGGCGTAGCGTATGGGTTAGGGTTAGGGTTAGGGTACGTCTTAGGGTACGGGTTAGGGTACGGGTGAGGGTACGGCGTAGGGTAAGGTTTAGGGTTAGGGTTAGGGTTAGGGTTAGTTTTAGGGTTAGGGATTGGTTTAGGGTACGGGTTAGGATTAGCGTACGTGTTAGGGTTAGGTTTTCGGTTAGGGTTAGGGTACGCGTTAGGGTTAGGGTATGGGTTAGGGTTAGGGTACACGTTAGGATTAGGGTATTTATTAAACCTATCCCACTCTCTAGATACCACTTAGCACGTAAAGGAATATTATTAGGGATCCAGCCATGGAGAAGATTTTAGTCACTAGGATAAGATAAAGAATAAACACATTATAAAAAAATCACATTAGGATTTTCTTTTTAACCTGTTCCTTAAAACACTAGTGCTTAGGAAATCTAATAGAGGCAAAAGCAATCAAGGGTAGTTTAGGGTTAGGGTTAGGGTTAGGGTTAGTGTTAGGGTTAGGGTACGACTTAGGGTATGGGATAGGGTACGGGTGAGGGTACGGCGTAGGGTAGGGGTTAGGGTTAGGCTTAGGGCTATGGTTAGGGTATGGCTTAGGGTACGGGTGAGGGTACGGGTGAGGGTACTGCGTAGGGTATTGCTTAGGGTTAGGGTACGGCTTAGGATACGTGTTAGGGTACGGGTTAGGGTACGGCGTAGAGTGTGGGTTAGGGTTAGGGTTAGTGTTAGGGTTAGGGTTACGGTACTTCTTAGGGTACGTGTTAGGGTACGGGTGAGGGTACGGCGTAGGTTATGGGTTAGGGTTAGGGTTAGGGTTAGGGTTAGGGTACGGCTTAGGATACGGGTTAGGGTACGGGTGAGGGTACGGCGTAGGTTATGGGTTAGGGTTAGGGTTAGTGTTAGGGTTATGGTACGGCTTAGGTTATGGGATAGGGTACAGGTGAGGGTATGGCATAGGGTAGGTGTTAGGGTTAGGGTTAGGGTTAGGGTTAGGGTTAGGGTACGGCTTAGGGCACGGGTGAGGCTATGGGTGAGGATACTGCGTAGGGTATTGGTTAGGGTTAGGGTACGGCTTAGGATACGGGTTAGGGTACGTGTTAGGGTATGGCGTACGGTATGGGTTAGGGTTAGGGTTAGGGTTAGGGTTAGGGTTAGGGTTAGGGTACGGCTTAGGGTACGGGTTAGGGTACGGGTGAGGTTACGGCGTAGAGTATAGTTTAGGGTTAGTGTTAGGGTTAGGGTACGGCTTAGGATACGGGTTAGGGTACGGGTGAGGGTACGGCGTAGCATATGGTTTAGGGTTAGGGTTAGGGTACGGCTTAGGGTACGGGTTAGGGTACGGGTGAGGGTACGGTGTAGGTTATGGGTTAGGGTTAGGGTTAGGGTTAGGGTTAGTTTTAGGGTTAGGGATTGGTTTAGGGTACGGGTTAGGATTAGCATACGTGTTCGGGTTAGGGTTTTGGTTAGGGTTAGGGTACGCGTTAGGGTTAGGGTATGGGTTAGGTTTAGGGTACACTTTAGGATTAGGGTATTTATTAAACCTATCCCACTCTCTAGATACCACTTAGCACGTAAAGGATTATTATTTGGGGTTCAGCCATGGAGAAGATTTTAGTCACTAGGATAAGATAAAGAATAAACACATTATAAAAAAATCACATAAGGTTTTCTTTTTAACCTGTTCCTTAAAACACTAGTGTTTAGGAAATCTAATGGAGGCAAAAGCAGTAAAGGGTAGTTTAGGGTTAGGGTTAGGGTTAGGGTTAGGGGAGGGCTTAGGATACCGGTGAGGGTACTGGTGAGGGTACTGCGTAGGTTATTGGTTAGGGTTAGGGTACGGCTTAGGATACGGGTTAGGATATGGGTTAGGTTACGGCGTTGGGTATGGGTGAGGGTTAGGGTTAGGGTTAGGGTAAGGCTTTGGGTACGGGTTAGGGTACGGGTGACGGTACGGCGTAGGGTAGAGGTTAGGGTTAGGTTTAGGGTTAGGGTACGGCTTAGGATACGGGTTAGGGTATGGGTGAGGGTACGGCGTAGCGTATGGGTTAGGGTTAGGGTTAGGGTTAGGGTTAGTTTTAGGGTTAGGGATTGGTTTAGGGTACGGGTGAGGATTAGCGTACGTGTTAGGGTTAGGGTTTGGGTTAGGGTTAGGGTACACGTTAGGATTAGGGTATTTATTAAACCTATCCCACTCTCTAGATACCACTTAGCACGTAAAGGAATATTATTTAGGGTCCAGCCATGGAGAAGATTTTCGTTACTAGGATAAGATAAAGAATAAACACATTATAAAAAAATCACATTAGGATTTTCTTTTTAACCTGTTCCTTAAAACACTATTGCTTAGGAAATCTAATGGAGGCAAAAGCAGTCAAGGGTAGTTTAGGGTTAGGGTTAGGGTTAGGGTTAGTGTTAGGGTTAGGGTACGGCTTAGGGTATGGGATAGGGTATGGGTGAGGGTACGGCATAGGGTAGGGTTTAGGGTTAGGGTTAGTGTTAGGGTTAGGGTTAGGGTATGGCTTAGGGTACGGGTGAGGGTACTGTGTAGGTCATTGGTTAGGGTTAGGTTAAGGCTTAGGATACAGGTTATTGTATGGGTTAGGGTACGGCGCAGGGTATGGGTAAGGGTTAGGGTTAGGGTTAGGGTTAGAGTTAGGGTACGGCTTAGGGTACGGGTTAGGGTACGGGTGAGGGTACGGCGTAGTGTATAGGTTAGGGTTAGGGTTAGGGTACGGCTTTGGGTACGGGTTAGGTTACGGGTGAGGGTACGGCGTAGGGTATGGGTTAGGGTTAGGGTTAGGGTTAGTGTTAGTGTTAGGGTTAGGGTACGGCTTAGCGTATGGGATAGGGTACGGGTGAGGGTACGGCGTAGGGTAGGGGTTAGGGTTAGAGTTAGGGTTAGGGTTGGGGTTAGGGTACGGCTTAGGGTACGGGTGAGGGTATGGGTGAGGGTACTGCGTAGGGTATTGGTTAGGGTTAGGATACGGCTTAGGATACGGGTTAGGGTACGGGTTAGGGTATGGCGTAGGGTATGGGTTAGGGTTAGGGTTAGGGTTAGGGTTAGGGTTAGGGTACGGCTTAGGATACGGGTTAGGGTACGGGTGAGGGTACGGCGTAGCGTATGGGTTAGGGTTAGGGTTAGGGTACGTCTTAGGGTACGGGTTAGGGTACGGGTGAGGGTACGGCGTAGGGTAAGGGTTAGGGTTAGGGTTAGGGTTAGGGTTAGTTTTAGGGTTAGGGATTGGTTTAGGGTACGGGTTAGGATTAGCGTACGTGTTAGGGTTAGGTTTTTTGTTAGGGTTAGGGTACGCGTTAGGGTTAGGGTATGGGTTAGGTTTAGGGTACACGTTAGGATTAGGGTATTTATTAAATCTATCCCACTCTCTAGATACCACTTAGCACGTAAAGGAATATTATTTGGGGTTCAGCCATGGAGAAGATTTTAGTCACTAGGATAAGATAAAGAATAAACACATTATAAAAAAATCACATAAGGTTTTCTTTTTAACCTGTTCCTTAAAACACTAGTGTTTAGGAAATCTAATGGAGGCAAAAGCAGTAAAGGGTAGTTTAGGGTTAGGGTTAGGGTAGGGCTTAGGATACGGGTGAGGGTACTGGTGAGGGTACTGCGTAGGTTATTGGTTAGGGTTAGGGTACGGCTTAGGATACGGGTTAGGATATGGGTTAGGTTACGGCGTTGGGTATGGGTGAGGGTTAGGGTTAGGGTTAGGGTAAGGCTTTGGGTACGGGTTAGGGTACGGGTGAGGGTACGGCGTAGGGTAGAGGTTAGGGTTAGGTTTAGGGTTAGGGTACGGCTTAGGATACGGGTTAGGGTATGGGTGAGGGTACGGCGTAGCGTATGGGTTAGGGTTAGGGTTAGGGTTAGGGTTAGTTTTAGGGTTAGGGATTGGTTTAGGGTACGGGTGAGGATTAGCGTACGTGTTAGGGTTAGGGTTTGGGTTAGGGTTAGGGTACGCATTAGGGTTAGGGTTAGGGTACACGTTAGGATTAGGGTATTTATTAAACCTATCCCACTCTCTAGATACCACTTAGCACGTAAAGGAATATTATTTAGGGTCCAGCCATGGAGAAGATTGTCGTTACTAGGATAAGATAAAGAATAAACACATTATAAAAAAATCACATTAGGATTTTCTTTTTAACCTGTTCCTTAAAACACTAGTGCTTAGGAAATCTAATGGAGGCAAAAGCAGTCAAGGGTAGTTTAGGGTTAGGGTTAGGGTTAGGGTTAGTGTTAGGGTTAGGGTACGGCTTAGGGTATGGGATAGGGTATGGGTGAGGGTACGGCATAGGGTAGGGTTTAGGGTTAGGGTTAGTGTTAGGGTTAGGGTTAGGGTATGGCTTAGGGTACGGGTGAGGGTACTGTGTAGGTCATTGGTTAGGGTTAGGTTAAGGCATAGGATACAGGTTATTGTATGGGTTAGGGTACGGCGCAGGGTATGGGTAAGGGTTAGGGTTAGGGTTAGGGTTAGAGTTAGGGTACGGCTTTGGGTACGGGTTAGGTTACGGGTGAGGGTACGGCGTAGGGTATGGGTTAGGGTTAGGGTTAGGGTTAGTGTTAGTGTTAGGGTTAGGGTACGGCTTAGCGTATGGGATAGGGTACGGGTGAGGGTACGGCGTAGGGTAGGGGTTAGGGTTAGAGTTAGGGTTAGGGTTGGGGTTAGGGTACGGCTTAGGGTACGGGTGAGGGTACGGGTGAGGGTACTGCGTAGGGTATTGGTTAGGGTTAGGATACGGCTTAGGATACGGGTTAGGGTACGGGTTAGGGTATGGCATAGGGTATGGGTTAGGGTTAGGGTTAGGGTTAGGGTTAGGGTTAGGGTTAGGGTACGGCTTAGGATACGGGTTAGGGTACGGGTGAGGGTACGGCGTAGCGTATGGGTTAGGGTTAGGGTTAGGGTACGTCTTAGGGTACGGGTTAGGGTACGGGTGAGGGTACGGCGTAGGGTAAGGTTTAGGGTTAGGGTTAGGGTTAGGGTTAGTTTTAGGGTTAGGGATTGGTTTAGGGTACGGGTTAGGATTAGCGTACGTGTTAGGGTTAGGTTTTCGGTTAGGGTTAGGGTACGCGTTAGGGTTAGGGTATGGGTTAGGGTTAGGGTACACGTTAGGATTAGGGTATTTATTAAACCTATCCCACTCTCTAGATACCACTTAGCACGTAAAGGAATATTATTAGGGATCCAGCCATGGAGAAGATTTTAGTCACTAGGATAAGATAAAGAATAAACACATTATAAAAAAATCACATTAGGATTTTCTTTTTAACCTGTTCCTTAAAACACTAGTGCTTAGGAAATCTAATAGAGGCAAAAGCAATCAAGGGTAGTTTAGGGTTAGGGTTAGGGTTAGGGTTAGTGTTAGGGTTAGGGTACGGCTTAGGGTATGGGATAGGGTACGGGTGAGGGTACGGCGTAGGGTAGGGGTTAGGGTTAGGCTTAGGGCTATGGTTAGGGTATGGCTTAGGGTACGGGTGAGGGTACGGGTGAGGGTACTGCGTAGGGTATTGCTTAGGGTTAGGGTACGGCTTAGGATACGTGTTAGGGTACGGGTTAGGGTACGGCGTAGAGTGTGGGTTAGGGTTAGGGTTAGTGTTAGGGTTAGGGTTACGGTACTTCTTAGGGTACGTGTTAGGGTACGGGTGAGGGTACGGCGTAAGTTATGGGTTAGGGTTAGGGTTAGGGTTAGGGTTAGGGTACGGCTTAGGATACGGGTTAGGGTACGGGTGAGGGTACGGCGTAGGTTATGGGTTAGGGTTAGGGTTAGTGTTAGGGTTATGGTACGGCTTAGGTTATGGGATAGGGTACAGGTGAGGGTATGGCATAGGGTAGGTGTTAGGGTTAGGGTTAGGGTTAGGGTTAGGGTTAGGGTACGGCTTAGGGCACGGGTGAGGCTATGGGTGAGGATACTGCGTAGGGTATTGGTTAGGGTTAGGGTACGGCTTAGGATACGGGTTAGGGTACGTGTTAGGGTATGGCGTACGGTATGGGTTAGGGTTAGGGTTAGGGTTAGGGTTAGGGTTAGGGTTAGGGTACGGCTTAGGGTACGGGTTAGGGTACGGGTGAGGTTACGGCGTAGAGTATAGTTTAGGGTTAGTGTTAGGGTTAGGGTACGGCTTAGGATACGGGTTAGGGTACGGGTGAGGGTACGGCGTAGCATATGGTTTAGGGTTAGGGTTAGGGTACGGCTTAGGGTACGGGTTAGGGTACGGGTGAGGGTACGGTGTAGGTTATGGGTTAGGGTTAGGGTTAGGGTTAGGGTTAGTTTTAGGGTTAGGGATTGGTTTAGGGTACGGGTTAGGATTAGCATACGTGTTCGGGTTAGGGTTTTGGTTAGGGTTAGGGTACGCGTTAGGGTTAGGGTATGGGTTAGGTTTAGGGTACACTTTAGGATTAGGGTATTTATTAAACCTATCCCACTCTCTAGATACCACTTAGCACGTAAAGGAATATTATTTGGGGTTCAGCCATGGAGAAGATTTTAGTCACTAGGATAAGATAAAGAATAAACACATTATAAAAAAATCACATAAGGTTTTCTTTTTAACCTGTTCCTTAAAACACTAGTGTTTAGGAAATCTAATGGAGGCAAAAGCAGTAAAGGGTAGTTTAGGGTTAGGGTTAGGGTTAGGGTTAGGGTAGGGCTTAGGATACCGGTGAGGGTACTGGTGAGGGTACTGCGTAGGTTATTGGTTAGGGTTAGGGTACGGCTTAGGATACGGGTTAGGATATGGGTTAGGTTACGGCGTTGGGTATGGGTGAGGGTTAGGGTTAGGGTTAGGGTAAGGCTTTGGGTACGGGTTAGGGTACGGGTGAGGGTACGGCGTAGGGTAGAGGTTAGGGTTAGGTTTAGGGTTAGAGTACGGCTTAGGATACGGGTTAGGGTATGGGTGAGGGTACGGCGTAGCGTATGGGTTAGGGTTAGGGTTAGGGTTAGGGTTAGTTTTAGGGTTAGGGATTGGTTTAGGGTACGGGTGAGGATTAGCGTACGTGTTAGGGTTAGGGTTTGGGTTAGGGTTAGGGTACACGTTAGGATTAGGGTATTTATTAAACCTATCCCACTCTCTAGATACCACTTAGCACGTAAAGGAATATTATTTAGGGTCCAGCCATGGAGAAGATTTTCGTTACTAGGATAAGATAAAGAATAAACACATTATAAAAAAATCACATTAGGATTTTCTTTTTAACCTGTTCCTTAAAACACTAGTGCTTAGGAAATCTAATGGAGGCAAAAGCAGTCAAGGGTAGTTTAGGGTTAGGGTTAGGGTTAGGGTTAGTGTTAGGGTTAGGGTACGGCTTAGGGTATGGGATAGGGTATGGGTGAGGGTACGGCATAGGGTAGGGTTTAGGGTTAGGGTTAGTGTTAGGGTTAGGGTTAGGGTATGGCTTAGGGTACGGGTGAGGGTACTGTGTAGGTCATTGGTTAGGGTTAGGTTAAGGCTTAGGATACAGGTTATTGTATGGGTTAGGGTACGGCGCAGGGTATGGGTAAGGGTTAGGGTTAGGGTTAGGGTTAGAGTTAGGGTACGGCTTAGGGTACGGGTTAGGGTACGGGTGAGGGTACGGCGTAGTGTATAGGTTAGGGTTAGGGTTAGGGTACGGCTTTGGGTACGGGTTAGGTTACGGGTGAGGGTACGGCGTAGGGTATGGGTTAGGGTTAGGGTTAGGGTTAGTGTTAGTGTTAGGGTTAGGGTACGGCTTAGCGTATGGGATAGGGTACGGGTGAGGGTACGGCGTAGGGTAGGGGTTAGGGTTAGAGTTAGGGTTAGGGTTGGGGTTAGGGTACGGCTTAGGGTACGGGTGAGGGTATGGGTGAGGGTACTGCGTAGGGTATTGGTTAGGGTTAGGATACGGCTTAGGATACGGGTTAGGGTACGGGTTAGGGTATGGCGTAGGGTATGGGTTAGGGTTAGGGTTAGGGTTAGGGTTAGGGTTAGGGTACGGCTTAGGATACGGGTTAGGGTACGGGTGAGGGTACGGCGTAGCGTATGGGTTAGGGTTAGGGTTAGGGTACGTCTTAGGGTACGGGTTAGGGTACGGGTGAGGGTACGGCGTAGGGTAAGGGTTAGGGTTAGGGTTAGGGTTAGGGTTAGTTTTAGGGTTAGGGATTGGTTTAGGGTACGGGTTAGGATTAGCGTACGTGTTAGGGTTAGGTTTTTTGTTAGGGTTAGGGTACGCGTTAGGGTTAGGGTATGGGTTAGGTTTAGGGTACACGTTAGGATTAGGGTATTTATTAAATCTATCCCACTCTCTAGATACCACTTAGCACGTAAAGGAATATTATTTGGGGTTCAGCCATGGAGAAGATTTTAGTCACTAGGATAAGATAAAGAATAAACACATTATAAAAAAATCACATAAGGTTTTCTTTTTAACCTGTTCCTTAAAACACTAGTGTTTAGGAAATCTAATGGAGGCAAAAGCAGTAAAGGGTAGTTTAGGGTTAGGGTTAGGGTAGGGCTTAGGATACGGGTGAGGGTACTGGTGAGGGTACTGCGTAGGTTATTGGTTAGGGTTAGGGTACGGCTTAGGATACGGGTTAGGATATGGGTTAGGTTACGGCGTTGGGTATGGGTGAGGGTTAGGGTTAGGGTTAGGGTAAGGCTTTGGGTACGGGTTAGGGTACGGGTGAGGGTACGGCGTAGGGTAGAGGTTAGGGTTAGGTTTAGGGTTAGGGTACGGCTTAGGATACGGGTTAGGGTATGGGTGAGGGTACGGCGTAGCGTATGGGTTAGGGTTAGGGTTAGGGTTAGGGTTAGTTTTAGGGTTAGGGATTGGTTTAGGGTACGGGTGAGGATTAGCGTACGTGTTAGGGTTAGGGTTTGGGTTAGGGTTAGGGTACGCATTAGGGTTAGGGTTAGGGTACACGTTAGGATTAGGGTATTTATTAAACCTATCCCACTCTCTAGATACCACTTTGCACGTAAAGGAATATTATTTAGGGTCCAGCCATGGAGAAGATTTTCGTTACTAGGATAAGATAAAGAATAAACACATTATAAAAAAATCACATTAGGATTTTCTTTTTAACCTGTTCCTTAAAACACTAGTGCTTAGGAAATCTAATGGAGGCAAAAGCAGTCAAGGGTAGTTTAGGGTTAGGGTTAGGGTTAGGGTTAGTGTTAGGGTTAGGGTACGGCTTAGGGTATGGGATAGGGTATGGGTGAGGGTACGGCATAGGGTAGGGTTTAGGGTTAGGGTTAGTGTTAGGGTTAGGGTTAGGGTATGGCTTAGGGTACGGGTGAGGGTACTGTGTAGGTCATTGGTTAGGGTTAGGTTAAGGCATAGGATACAGGTTATTGTATGGGTTAGGGTACGGCGCAGGGTATGGGTAAGGGTTAGGGTTAGGGTTAGGGTTAGAGTTAGGGTACGGCTTTGGGTACGGGTTAGGTTACGGGTGAGGGTACGGCGTAGGTTATGGGTTAGGGTTAGGGTTAGGGTTAGTGTTAGTGTTAGGGTTAGGGTACGGCTTAGCGTATGGGATAGGGTACGGGTGAGGGTACGGCGTAGGGTAGGGGTTAGGGTTAGAGTTAGGGTTAGGGTTGGGGTTAGGGTACGGCTTAGGGTACGGGTGAGGGTACGGGTGAGGGTACTGCGTAGGGTATTGGTTAGGGTTAGGATACGGCTTAGGATACGGGTTAGGGTACGGGTTAGGGTATGGCATAGGGTATGGGTTAGGGTTAGGGTTAGGGTTAGGGTTAGGGTTAGGGTTAGGGTACGGCTTAGGATACGGGTTAGGGTACGGGTGAGGGTACGGCGTAGCGTATGGGTTAGGGTTAGGGTTAGGGTACGTCTTAGGGTACGGGTTAGGGTACGGGTGAGGGTACGGCGTAGGGTAAGGTTTAGGGTTAGGGTTAGGGTTAGGGTTAGTTTTAGGGTTAGGGATTGGTTTAGGGTACGGGTTAGGATTAGCGTACGTGTTAGGGTTAGGTTTTCGGTTAGGGTTAGGGTACGCGTTAGGGTTAGGGTATGGGTTAGGGTTAGGGTACACGTTAGGATTAGGGTATTTATTAAACCTATCCCACTCTCTAGATACCACTTAGCACGTAAAGGAATATTATTAGGGATCCAGCCATGGAGAAGATTTTAGTCACTAGGATAAGATAAAGAATAAACACATTATAAAAAAATCACATTAGGATTTTCTTTTTAACCTGTTCCTTAAAACACTAGTGCTTAGGAAATCTAATAGAGGCAAAAGCAATCAAGGGTAGTTTAGGGTTAGGGTTAGGGTTAGGGTTAGTGTTAGGGTTAGGGTACGACTTAGGGTATGGGATAGGGTACGGGTGAGGGTACGGCGTAGGGTAGGGGTTAGGGTTAGGCTTAGGGCTATGGTTAGGGTATGGCTTAGGGTACGGGTGAGGGTACGGGTGAGGGTACTGCGTAGGGTATTGCTTAGGGTTAGGGTACGGCTTAGGATACGTGTTAGGGTACGGGTTAGGGTACGGCGTAGAGTGTGGGTTAGGGTTAGGGTTAGTGTTAGGGTTAGGGTTACGGTACTTCTTAGGGTACGTGTTAGGGTACGGGTGAGGGTACGGCGTAGGTTATGGGTTAGGGTTAGGGTTAGGGTTAGGGTTAGGGTACGGCTTAGGATACGGGTTAGGGTACGGGTGAGGGTACGGCGTAGGTTATGGGTTAGGGTTAGGGTTAGTGTTAGGGTTATGGTACGGCTTAGGTTATGGGATAGGGTACAGGTGAGGGTATGGCATAGGGTAGGTGTTAGGGTTAGGGTTAGGGTTAGGGTTAGGGTTAGGGTACGGCTTAGGGCACGGGTGAGGCTATGGGTGAGGATACTGCGTAGGGTATTGGTTAGGGTTAGGGTACGGCTTAGGATACGGGTTAGGGTACGTGTTAGGGTATGGCGTACGGTATGGGTTAGGGTTAGGGTTAGGGTTAGGGTTAGGGTTAGGGTTAGGGTACGGCTTAGGGTACGGGTTAGGGTACGGGTGAGGTTACGGCGTAGAGTATAGTTTAGGGTTAGTGTTAGGGTTAGGGTACGGCTTAGGATACGGGTTAGGGTACGGGTGAGGGTACGGCGTAGCATATGGTTTAGGGTTAGGGTTAGGGTACGGCTTAGGGTACGGGTTAGGGTACGGGTGAGGGTACGGTGTAGGTTATGGGTTAGGGTTAGGGTTAGGGTTAGGGTTAGTTTTAGGGTTAGGGATTGGTTTAGGGTACGGGTTAGGATTAGCATACGTGTTCGGGTTAGGGTTTTGGTTAGGGTTAGGGTACGCGTTAGGGTTAGGGTATGGGTTAGGTTTAGGGTACACTTTAGGATTAGGGTATTTATTAAACCTATCCCACTCTCTAGATACCACTTAGCACGTAAAGGATTATTATTTGGGGTTCAGCCATGGAGAAGATTTTAGTCACTAGGATAAGATAAAGAATAAACACATTATAAAAAAATCACATAAGGTTTTCTTTTTAACCTGTTCCTTAAAACACTAGTGTTTAGGAAATCTAATGGAGGCAAAAGCAGTAAAGGGTAGTTTAGGGTTAGGGTTAGGGTTAGGGTTAGGGGAGGGCTTAGGATACCGGTGAGGGTACTGGTGAGGGTACTGCGTAGGTTATTGGTTAGGGTTAGGGTACGGCTTAGGATACGGGTTAGGATATGGGTTAGGTTACGGCGTTGGGTATGGGTGAGGGTTAGGGTTAGGGTTAGGGTAAGGCTTTGGGTACGGGTTAGGGTACGGGTGACGGTACGGCGTAGGGTAGAGGTTAGGGTTAGGTTTAGGGTTAGGGTACGGCTTAGGATACGGGTTAGGGTATGGGTGAGGGTACGGCGTAGCGTATGGGTTAGGGTTAGGGTTAGGGTTAGGGTTAGTTTTAGGGTTAGGGATTGGTTTAGGGTACGGGTGAGGATTAGCGTACGTGTTAGGGTTAGGGTTTGGGTTAGGGTTAGGGTACACGTTAGGATTAGGGTATTTATTAAACCTATCCCACTCTCTAGATACCACTTAGCACGTAAAGGAATATTATTTAGGGTCCAGCCATGGAGAAGATTTTCGTTACTAGGATAAGATAAAGAATAAACACATTATAAAAAAATCACATTAGGATTTTCTTTTTAACCTGTTCCTTAAAACACTATTGCTTAGGAAATCTAATGGAGGCAAAAGCAGTCAAGGGTAGTTTAGGGTTAGGGTTAGGGTTAGGGTTAGTGTTAGGGTTAGGGTACGGCTTAGGGTATGGGATAGGGTATGGGTGAGGGTACGGCATAGGGTAGGGTTTAGGGTTAGGGTTAGTGTTAGGGTTAGGGTTAGGGTATGGCTTAGGGTACGGGTGAGGGTACTGTGTAGGTCATTGGTTAGGGTTAGGTTAAGGCTTAGGATACAGGTTATTGTATGGGTTAGGGTACGGCGCAGGGTATGGGTAAGGGTTAGGGTTAGGGTTAGGGTTAGAGTTAGGGTACGGCTTAGGGTACGGGTTAGGGTACGGGTGAGGGTACGGCGTAGTGTATAGGTTAGGGTTAGGGTTAGGGTACGGCTTTGGGTACGGGTTAGGTTACGGGTGAGGGTACGGCGTAGGGTATGGGTTAGGGTTAGGGTTAGGGTTAGTGTTAGTGTTAGGGTTAGGGTACGGCTTAGCGTATGGGATAGGGTACGGGTGAGGGTACGGCGTAGGGTAGGGGTTAGGGTTAGAGTTAGGGTTAGGGTTGGGGTTAGGGTACGGCTTAGGGTACGGGTGAGGGTATGGGTGAGGGTACTGCGTAGGGTATTGGTTAGGGTTAGGATACGGCTTAGGATACGGGTTAGGGTACGGGTTAGGGTATGGCGTAGGGTATGGGTTAGGGTTAGGGTTAGGGTTAGGGTTAGGGTTAGGGTACGGCTTAGGATACGGGTTAGGGTACGGGTGAGGGTACGGCGTAGCGTATGGGTTAGGGTTAGGGTTAGGGTACGTCTTAGGGTACGGGTTAGGGTACGGGTGAGGGTACGGCGTAGGGTAAGGGTTAGGGTTAGGGTTAGGGTTAGGGTTAGTTTTAGGGTTAGGGATTGGTTTAGGGTACGGGTTAGGATTAGCGTACGTGTTAGGGTTAGGTTTTTTGTTAGGGTTAGGGTACGCGTTAGGGTTAGGGTATGGGTTAGGTTTAGGGTACACGTTAGGATTAGGGTATTTATTAAATCTATCCCACTCTCTAGATACCACTTAGCACGTAAAGGAATATTATTTGGGGTTCAGCCATGGAGAAGATTTTAGTCACTAGGATAAGATAAAGAATAAACACATTATAAAAAAATCACATAAGGTTTTCTTTTTAACCTGTTCCTTAAAACACTAGTGTTTAGGAAATCTAATGGAGGCAAAAGCAGTAAAGGGTAGTTTAGGGTTAGGGTTAGGGTAGGGCTTAGGATACGGGTGAGGGTACTGGTGAGGGTACTGCGTAGGTTATTGGTTAGGGTTAGGGTACGGCTTAGGATACGGGTTAGGATATGGGTTAGGTTACGGCGTTGGGTATGGGTGAGGGTTAGGGTTAGGGTTAGGGTAAGGCTTTGGGTACGGGTTAGGGTACGGGTGAGGGTACGGCGTAGGGTAGAGGTTAGGGTTAGGTTTAGGGTTAGGGTACGGCTTAGGATACGGGTTAGGGTATGGGTGAGGGTACGGCGTAGCGTATGGGTTAGGGTTAGGGTTAGGGTTAGGGTTAGTTTTAGGGTTAGGGATTGGTTTAGGGTACGGGTGAGGATTAGCGTACGTGTTAGGGTTAGGGTTTGGGTTAGGGTTAGGGTACGCATTAGGGTTAGGGTTAGGGTACACGTTAGGATTAGGGTATTTATTAAACCTATCCCACTCTCTAGATACCACTTTGCACGTAAAGGAATATTATTTAGGGTCCAGCCATGGAGAAGATTTTCGTTACTAGGATAAGATAAAGAATAAACACATTATAAAAAAATCACATTAGGATTTTCTTTTTAACCTGTTCCTTAAAACACTAGTGCTTAGGAAATCTAATGGAGGCAAAAGCAGTCAAGGGTAGTTTAGGGTTAGGGTTAGGGTTAGGGTTAGTGTTAGGGTTAGGGTACGGCTTAGGGTATGGGATAGGGTATGGGTGAGGGTACGGCATAGGGTAGGGTTTAGGGTTAGGGTTAGTGTTAGGGTTAGGGTTAGGGTATGGCTTAGGGTACGGGTGAGGGTACTGTGTAGGTCATTGGTTAGGGTTAGGTTAAGGCATAGGATACAGGTTATTGTATGGGTTAGGGTACGGCGCAGGGTATGGGTAAGGGTTAGGGTTAGGGTTAGGGTTAGAGTTAGGGTACGGCTTTGGGTACGGGTTAGGTTACGGGTGAGGGTACGGCGTAGGTTATGGGTTAGGGTTAGGGTTAGGGTTAGTGTTAGTGTTAGGGTTAGGGTACGGCTTAGCGTATGGGATAGGGTACGGGTGAGGGTACGGCGTAGGGTAGGGGTTAGGGTTAGAGTTAGGGTTAGGGTTGGGGTTAGGGTACGGCTTAGGGTACGGGTGAGGGTACGGGTGAGGGTACTGCGTAGGGTATTGGTTAGGGTTAGGATACGGCTTAGGATACGGGTTAGGGTACGGGTTAGGGTATGGCATAGGGTATGGGTTAGGGTTAGGGTTAGGGTTAGGGTTAGGGTTAGGGTTAGGGTACGGCTTAGGATACGGGTTAGGGTACGGGTGAGGGTACGGCGTAGCGTATGGGTTAGGGTTAGGGTTAGGGTACGTCTTAGGGTACGGGTTAGGGTACGGGTGAGGGTACGGCGTAGGGTAAGGTTTAGGGTTAGGGTTAGGGTTAGGGTTAGTTTTAGGGTTAGGGATTGGTTTAGGGTACGGGTTAGCATTAGCGTACGTGTTAGGGTTAGGTTTTCGGTTAGGGTTAGGGTACGCGTTAGGGTTAGGGTATGGGTTAGGGTTAGGGTACACGTTAGGATTAGGGTATTTATTAAACCTATCCCACTCTCTAGATACCACTTAGCACGTAAAGGAATATTATTAGGGATCCAGCCATGGAGAAGATTTTAGTCACTAGGATAAGATAAAGAATAAACACATTATAAAAAAATCACATTAGGATTTTCTTTTTAACCTGTTCCTTAAAACACTAGTGCTTAGGAAATCTAATAGAGGCAAAAGCAATCAAGGGTAGTTTAGGGTTAGGGTTAGGGTTAGGGTTAGTGTTAGGGTTAGGGTACGGCTTAGGGTATGGGATAGGGTACGGGTGAGGGTACGGCGTAGGGTAGGGGTTAGGGTTAGGCTTAGGGCTATGGTTAGGGTATGGCTTAGGGTACGGGTGAGGGTACGGGTGAGGGTACTGCGTAGGGTATTGCTTAGGGTTAGGGTACGGCTTAGGATACGTGTTAGGGTACGGGTTAGGGTACGGCGTAGAGTGTGGGTTAGGGTTAGGGTTAGTGTTAGGGTTAGGGTTACGGTACTTCTTAGGGTACGTGTTAGGGTACGGGTGAGGGTACGGCGTAGGTTATGGGTTAGGGTTAGGGTTAGGGTTAGGGTTAGGGTACGGCTTATGATACGGGTTAGGGTACGGGTGAGGGTACGGTGTAGGTTATGGGTTAGGGTTAGGGTTAGTGTTAGGGTTATGGTACGGCTTAGGTTATGGGATAGGGTACAGGTGAGGGTATGGCATAGGGTAGGTGTTAGGGTTAGGGTTAGGGTTAGGGTTAGGGTTAGGGTACGGCTTAGGGCACGGGTGAGGCTATGGGTGAGGATACTGCGTAGGGTATTGGTTAGGGTTAGGGTACGGCTTAGGATACGGGTTAGGGTACGTGTTAGGGTATGGCGTACGGTATGGGTTAGGGTTAGGGTTAGGGTTAGGGTTAGGGTTAGGGTTAGGGTACGGCTTAGGGTACGGGTTAGGGTACGGGTGAGGTTACGGCGTAGAGTATAGTTTAGGGTTAGTGTTAGGGTTAGGGTACGGCTTAGGATACGGGTTAGGGTACGGGTGAGGGTACGGCGTAGCATATGGTTTAGGGTTAGGGTTAGGGTACGGCTTAGGGTACGGGTTAGGGTACGGGTGAGGGTACGGTGTAGGTTATGGGTTAGGGTTAGGGTTAGGGTTAGGGTTAGTTTTAGGGTTAGGGATTGGTTTAGGGTACGGGTTAGGATTAGCATACGTGTTCGGGTTAGGGTTTTGGTTAGGGTTAGGGTACGCGTTAGGGTTAGGGTATGGGTTAGGTTTAGGGTACACTTTAGGATTAGGGTATTTATTAAACCTATCCCACTCTCTAGATACCACTTAGCACGTAAAGGAATATTATTTGGGGTTCAGCCATGGAGAAGATTTTAGTCACTAGGATAAGATAAAGAATAAACACATTATAAAAAAATCACATAAGGTTTTCTTTTTAACCTGTTCCTTAAAACACTAGTGTTTAGGAAATCTAATGGAGGCAAAAGCAGTAAAGGGTAGTTTAGGGTTAGGGTTAGGGTTAGGGTTAGGGGAGGGCTTAGGATACCGGTGAGGGTACTGGTGAGGGTACTGCGTAGGTTATTGGTTAGGGTTAGGGTACGGCTTAGGATACGGGTTAGGATATGGGTTAGGTTACGGCGTTGGGTATGGGTGAGGGTTAGGGTTAGGGTTAGGGTAAGGCTTTGGGTACGGGTTAGGGTACGGGTGAGGGTACGGCGTAGGGTAGAGGTTAGGGTTAGGTTTAGGGTTAGGGTACGGCTTAGGATACGGGTTAGGGTATGGGTGAGGGTACGGCGTAGCGTATGGGTTAGGGTTAGGGTTAGGGTTAGGGTTAGTTTTAGGGTTAGGGATTGGTTTAGGGTACGGGTGAGGATTAGCGTACGTGTTAGGGTTAGGGTTTGGGTTAGGGTTAGGGTACACGTTAGGATTAGGGTATTTATTAAACCTATCCCACTCTCTAGATACCACTTAGCACGTAAAGGAATATTATTTAGGGTCCAGCCATGGAGAAGATTTTCGTTACTAGGATAAGATAAAGAATAAACACATTATAAAAAAATCACATTAGGATTTTCTTTTTAACCTGTTCCTTAAAACACTATTGCTTAGGAAATCTAATGGAGGCAAAAGCAGTCAAGGGTAGTTTAGGGTTAGGGTTAGGGTTAGGGTTAGTGTTAGGGTTAGGGTACGGCTTAGGGTATGGGATAGGGTATGGGTGAGGGTACGGCATAGGGTAGGGTTTAGGGTTAGGGTTAGTGTTAGGGTTAGGGTTAGGGTATGGCTTAGGGTACGGGTGAGGGTACTGTGTAGGTCATTGGTTAGGGTTAGGTTAAGGCTTAGGATACAGGATATTGTATGGGTTAGGGTACGGCGCAGGGTATGGGTAAGGGTTAGGGTTAGGGTTAGGGTTAGAGTTAGGGTACGGCTTAGGGTACGGGTTAGGGTACGGGTGAGGGTACGGCGTAGTGTATAGGTTAGGGTTAGGTTTAGGGTACGGCTTTGGGTACGGGTTAGGTTACGGGTGAGGGTACGGCGTAGGGTATGGGTTAGGGTTAGGGTTAGGGTTAGTGTTAGTGTTAGGGTTAGGGTACGGCTTAGCGTATGGGATAGGGTACGGGTGAGGGTACGGCGTAGGGTAGGGGTTAGGGTTAGAGTTAGGGTTAGGGTTGGGGTTAGGGTACGGCTTAGGGTACGGGTGAGGGTATGGGTGAGGGTACTGCGTAGGGTATTGGTTAGGGTTAGGATACGGCTTAGGATACGGGTTAGGGTACGGGTTAGGGTATGGCGTAGGGTATGGGTTAGGGTTAGGGTTAGGGTTAGGGTTAGGGTTAGGGTACGGCTTAGGATACGGGTTAGTGTACGGGTGAGGGTACGGCGTAGCGTATGGGTTAGGGTTAGGGTTAGGGTACGTCTTAGGGTACGGGTTAGGGTACGGGTGAGGGTACGGCGTAGGGTAAGGTTTAGGGTTAGGGTTAGTTTTAGGGTTATTGATTGGTTTAGGGTACGGGTTAGGATTAGCGTACGTGTTAGGGTTAGGTTTTCGGTTAGGGTTAGGGTACGCGTTAGGGTTAGGGTATGGGTTAGGGTTAGGGTACACGTTAGGATTAGGGTATTTATTAAACCTATCCCACTCTCTAGATACCACCTAGCACGTAAAGGAATATTATTAGGGATCCAGCCATGGAGAAGATTTTAGTCACTAGGATAAGATAAAGAATAAACACATTATAAAAAAATCACATTAGGATTTTCTTTTTAACCTGTTCCTTAAAACACTAGTGTTTAGGAAATCTAATACAGGCAAAAGCAATCAAGGGTAGTTTAGGGTTAGGGTTAGGGTTAGGGTTAGTGTTAGGGTTAGGGTACGGCTTAGGGTATGGGATAGGGTATGGGTGAGGGTACGGCGTAGGGTAGGGGTTAGGGTTAGGGTTAGGGTTAGGGTTAGGGTATGGCTTAGGGTACGGGTGAGGGTACGGGTGAGGGTACTGCGTAGGGTATTGGTTAGGGTTAGGGTACGGCTTAGGATACGTGTTGGGGTACGGGTTAGGGTACGGCGTAGAGTGTGGGTTAAGGTTAGGGTTAGTGTTAGGGTTAGGGTTACGGTACGTCTTAGGGTATGTGTTAGGGTACGGGTGAGGGTACGGCGTAGGTTATGGGTTAGGGTTAGGGTTAGGGTTAGGGTTAAGGTACGGCTTAGGATACGGGTTAGGGTACGGGTGAGGGTACGGCGTAGGTTATGGGTTAGGGTTAGGGTTAGTGTTAGGGTTATGGTACGGCTTAGGTTATGGGATAGGGTACAGGTGAGGGTATGGCATAGGGTAGGGGTTAGGGTTAGGGTTAGGGTTAGGGTTAGGGTTAGGGTACGGCTTAGGGTACGGGTGAGGCTATGGGTGAGGATACTGCGTAGGGTATTGGTTAGGGTTAGGGTACGGCTTAGGATACGGGTTAGGGTACGTGTTAGGGTATGGCGTACGGTATGGGTTAGGGTTAGGGTTAGGGTTAGGGTTAGGGTTAGGGTTAGGGTACGGCTTAGGGTACGGGTTAGGGTACGGGTGAGGTTACGGCGTAGGGTATAGTTTAGGGTTAGGGTTAGGGTTAGGGTACGGCTTAGGATACGGGTTAGGGTACGGGTGAGGGTACGGCGTAGCATATGTTTTAGGGTTAGGGTTAGGGTACGGCTTAGGGTACGGGTTAGGGTACGGGTGAGGGTACGGTGTAGGTTATGGGTTAGGGTTAGGGTTAGGGTTAGGGTTAGTTTTAGGGTTAGGGATTGGTTTAGGGTACGGGTTAGGATTAGCATACGTGTTCGGGTTAGGGTTTTGGTTAGGGTTAGGGTACGCGTTAGGGTTAGGGTATGGGTTAGGTTTAGGGTACACTTTAGGATTAGGGTATTTATTAAACCTATCCCACTCTCTAGATACCACTTAGCACGTAAAGGATTATTATTTGGGGTTCAGCCATGGAGAAGATTTTAGTCACTAGGATAAGATAAAGAATAAACACATTATAAAAAAATCACATAAGGTTTTCTTTTTAACCTGTTCCTTAAAACACTAGTGTTTAGGAAATCTAATGGAGGCAAAAGCAGTAAAGGGTAGTTTAGGGTTAGGGTTAGGGTTAGGGTTAGGGGAGGGCTTAGGATACCGGTGAGGGTACTGGTGAGGGTACTGCGTAGGTTATTGGTTAGGGTTAGGGTACGGCTTAGGATACGGGTTAGGATATGGGTTAGGTTACGGCGTTGGGTATGGGTGAGGGTTAGGGTTAGGGTTAGGGTAAGGCTTTGGGTACGGGTTAGGGTACGGGTGAGGGTACGGCGTAGGGTAGAGGTTAGGGTTAGGTTTAGGGTTAGGGTACGGCTTAGGATACGGGTTAGGGTATGGGTGAGGGTACGGCGTAGCGTATGGGTTAGGGTTAGGGTTAGGGTTAGTTTTAGGGTTAGGGATTGGTTTAGGGTATGGGTGAGGATTAGCGTACGTGTTAGGGTTAGGGTTTGGGTTAGGGTTAGGGTACACATTAGGGTTAGGGTTAGGGTACACGTTAGGATTAGGGTATATATTAAACCTATCCCACTCTCTAGATACCACTTAGCACGTAAAGGAATATTATTTAGGGTCCAGCCATGGAGAAGATTTTCGTTACTAGGATAAGATAAAGAATAAACACATTATAAAAAAATCACATTAGGATTTTCTTTTTAACCTGTTCCTTAAAACACTAGTGCTTAGGAAATCTAATGGAGGCAAAAGCAGTCAAGGGTAGTTTAGGGTTAGGGTTAGTGTTAGGGTTAGGGTACGGCTTAGGGTATGGGATAGGGTATGGGTGAGGGTACGGCATAGGGTAGGGTTTAGGGTTAGGGTTAGTGTTAGGGTTAGGGTTAGGGTATGGCTTAGGGTACGGGTGAGGGTACTGTGTAGGTCATTGGTTAGGGTTAGGTTAAGGCTTAGGATACAGGTTATTGTATGGGTTAGGGTACGGCGCAGGGTATGGGTAAGGGTTAGGGTTAGGGTTAGGGTTAGAGTTAGGGTACGGCTTAGGGTACGGGTTAGGGTACGGGTGAGGGTACGGCGTAGTGTATAGGTTAGGGTTAGGGTTAGGGTACGGCTTTGGGTACGGGTTAGGTTACGGGTGAGGGTACGGCGTAGGGTATGGGTTAGGGTTAGGGTTAGGGTTAGTGTTAGTGTTAGGGTTAGGGTACGGCTTAGCGTATGGGATAGGGTACGGGTGAGGGTACGGCCTAGGGTAGGGGTTAGGGTTAGAGTTAGGGTTAGGGTTGGGGTTAGGGTACGGCTTAGGGTACGGGTGAGGGTACGGGTGAGGGTACTGCGTAGGGTATTGGTTAGGGTTAGGATACGGCTTAGGATACGGGTTAGGGTACGGGTTAGGGTATGGCGTAGGGTATGGGTTAGGGTTAGGGTTAGGGTTAGGGTTAGGGTTAGGGTACGGCTTAGGATACGGGTTAGGGTACGGGTGAGGGTACGGCGTAGCGTATGGGTTAGGGTTAGGGTTAGGGTACGTCTTAGGGTACGGGTTAGGGTACGGGTGAGGGTACGGCGTAGGGTAAGGTTTAGGGTTAGGGTTAGGGTTAGGGTTAGTTTTAGGGTTAGGGATTGGTTTAGGGTACGGGTTAGGATTAGCGTACCTGTTAGGGTTAGGTTTTCGGTTAGGGTTAGGGTACGCGTTAGGGTTAGGGTATGGGTTAGGGTTAGGGTACACGTTAGGATTAGGGTATTTATTAAACCTATCCCACTCTCTAGATACCACTTAGCACGTAAAGGAATATTATTAGGGATCCAGCCATGGAGAAGATTTTAGTCACTAGGATAAGATAAAGAATAAACACATTATAAAAAAATCACATTAGGATTTTCTTTTTAACCTGTTCCTTAAAACACTAGTGCTTAGGAAATCTAATAGAGGCAAAAGCAATCAAGGGTAGTTTAGGGTTAGGGTTAGGGTTAGGGTTAGTGTTAGGGTTAGGGTACGGCTTAGGGTATGGGATAGGTTATGGGTGAGGGTACGGCATAGTGTAGGGTTTAGGGTTAGGGTTAGTGTTAGGGTTAGGGTTAGGGTATGGCTTAGGGTACGGGTGAGGGTACTGTGTAGGTCATTGGTTAGGGTTAGGTTAAGGCTTAGGATACAGGTTATTGTATGGGTTAGGGTACGGCGCAGGGTATGGGTAAGGGTTAGGGTTAGGGTTAGGGTTAGAGTTAGGGTACGGCTTAGGGTACGGGTTAGGGTACGGGTGAGGGTACGGCGTAGTGTATAGGTTAGGGTTAGGGTTAGGGTACGGCTTTGGGTACGGGTTAGGTTACGGGTGAGGGTACGGCGTAGGGTATGGGTTAGGGTTAGGGTTAGGGTTAGTGTTAGTGTTAGGGTTAGGGTACGGCTTAGCGTATGGGATAGGGTACGGGTGAGGGTACGGCCTAGGGTAGGGGTTAGGGTTAGAGTTAGGGTTAGGGTTGGGGTTAGGGTACGGCTTAGGGTACGGGTGAGGGTACGGGTGAGGGTACTGCGTAGGGTATTGGTTAGGGTTAGGATACGGCTTAGGATACGGGTTAGGGTACGGGTTATGGTATGGCGTAGGGTATGGGTTAGGGTTAGGGTTAGGGTTAGGGTTAGGGTACGGCTTAGAATATGGGTTAGGGTACGGGTGAGGGTACGGCGTAGCGTATGGGTTAGGGTTAGGGTACGTCTTAGGGTACGGGTTAGGGTACGGGTGAGGGTACGGCGTAGGGTAAGGGTTAGGGTTAGGGTTAGGGTTAGGGTTAGTTTTAGGGTTAGGGATTGGTTTAGGGTACGGGTTAGGATTAGCGTACGTGTTAGGGTTAGGTTTTTTGTTAGGGTTAGGGTACGCGTTAGGGTTAGGGTATGGGTTAGGTTTAGGGTACACGTTAGGATTAGGGTATTTATTAAACCTATCCCACTCTCTAGATACCACTTAGCACGTAAAGGAATATTATTAGGGATCCAGCCATGGAGAAGATTTTAGTCACTAGGATAAGATAAAGAATAAACACATTATAAAAAAATCACATCAGGATTTTCTTTTTAACCTGTTCCTTAAAACACTAGTGCTTAGGAAATCTAATGGAGGCAAAAGCAATCAAGGGTAGTTTAGGGTTAGGGTTAGGGTTAGGGTTAGTGTTAGGGTTAGGGTACGGCTTAGGGTATGGGATAGGGTACGGGTGAGGGTACGGCGTAGGGTAGGGGTTAGGGTAAGGGTTAGGGTACGGCTTAGGGTACGGGTTAGGTTACGGGTGAGGGTACGGCGTAGGGTATGGGTTAGGGTTAGGGTTAGGGTTAGTGTTAGTGTTAGGGTTAGGGTACGGCTTAGCGTATGGGATAGGGTACGGGTGAGGGTACGGCGTAGGGTAGGGGTTAGGGTTAGGGTTAGGGTTAGGGTTAGGGTATGGCTTAGGGTACGGGTGAGGTTACGGGTGAGGGTACGGGTGAGGGTACTGCGTAGGGTATTGGTTAGGGTTAGGGTACGGCTTAGGATACGTGTTAGGGTACGGGTTAGGGTACGGCGTAGAGTGTGGGTTAAGGTTAGGGTTAGTGTTAGGGTTAGGGTTACGGTACGTCTTAGGGTATGTGTTAGGGTACGGGTGAGGGTACGGCGTAGGTTATGGGTTAGGGTTAGGGTTAGGGTTAGGGTACGGCTTAGGATACGGGTTAGGGTACGGGTGAGGGTACGGCGTAGGTTATGGGTTAGGGTTAGGGTTAGTGTTAGGGTTATGGTACGGCTTAGGTTATGGGATAGGGTACAGGTGAGGGTATGGCATAGGGTAGGGGTTAGGGTTAGGGTTAGGGTTAGGGTTAGGGTTAGGGTACGGCTTAGGGTACGGGTGAGGCTATGGGTGAGGATACTGCGTAGGGTATTGTTTAGGGTTAGGGTACGGCTTAGGATACGGGTTAGGGTACCTGTTAGGGTATGGCGTACGGTATGGGTTAGGGTTAGGGTTAGGGTTAGGGTTAGGGTACGGCTTAGGGTACGGGTTATGGTACGGGTGAGGTTACGGCGTAGGGTATAGTTTAGGGTTAGGGTTAGGGTTAGGGTACGGCTTAGGGTACGGGTTAGGTTACGGGTGAGGGTACGGCGTAGGGTATGGGTTAGGGTTAGGGTTAGGGTTAGTGTTAGTGTTAGGGTTAGGGTACGGCTTAGCGTATGGGATAGGGTACGGGTGAGGGTTCGGCGTAGGGTAGGGGTTAGGGTTAGAGTTAGGGTTAGGGTTGGGGTTAGGGTACGGCTTAGGGTACGGGTGAGGGTACGGGTGAGGGTACTGCGTAGGGTATTGGTTAGGGTTAGGATACGGCTTAGGATACGGGTTAGGGTACGGGTTATGGTATGGCGTAGGGTATGGGTTAGGGTTAGGGTTAGGGTTAGGGTTAGGGTACGGCTTAGAATACGGGTTAGGGTACGGGTGAGGGTACGGCGTAGCGTATGGGTTAGGGTTAGGGTTAGGGTACGTCTTAGGGTACGGGTTAGGGTACGGGTGAGGGTACGGCGTAGGGTAAGGGTTAGGGTTAGGGTTAGGGTTAGGGTTAGTTTTAGGGTTAGGGATTGGTTTAGGGTACGGGTTAGGATTAGCGTACGTGTTAGGGTTAGGTTTTTTGTTAGGGTTAGGGTACGCGTTAGGGTTAGGGTATGGGTTAGGTTTAGGGTACACGTTAGGATTAGGGTATTTATTAAATCTATCCCACTCTCTAGATACCACTTAGCACGTAAAGGAATATTATTTGGGGTTCAGCCATGGAGAAGATTTTAGTCACTAGGATAAGATAAAGAATAAACACATTATAAAAAAATCACATAAGGTTTTCTTTTTAACCTGTTCCTTAAAACACTAGTGTTTAGGAAATCTAATGGAGGCAAAAGCAGTAAAGGGTAGTTTAGGGTTAGGGTTAGGGTAGGGCTTAGGATACGGGTGAGGGTACTGGTGAGGGTACTGCGTAGGTTATTGGTTAGGGTTAGGGTACGGCTTAGGATACGGGTTAGGATATGGGTTAGGTTACGGCGTTGGGTATGGGTGAGGGTTAGGGTTAGGGTTAGGGTAAGGCTTTGGGTACGGGTTAGGGTACGGGTGAGGGTACGGCGTAGGGTAGAGGTTAGGGTTAGGTTTAGGGTTAGGGTACGGCTTAGGATACGGGTTAGGGTATGGGTGAGGGTACGGCGTAGCGTATGGGTTAGGGTTAGGGTTAGGGTTAGGGTTAGTTTTAGGGTTAGGGATTGGTTTAGGGTACGGGTGAGGATTAGCGTACGTGTTAGGGTTAGGGTTTGGGTTAGGGTTAGGGTACGCATTAGGGTTAGGGTTAGGGTACACGTTAGGATTAGGGTATTTATTAAACCTATCCCACTCTCTAGATACCACTTAGCACGTAAAGGAATATTATTTAGGGTCCAGCCATGGAGAAGATTTTCGTTACTAGGATAAGATAAAGAATAAACACATTATAAAAAAATCACATTAGGATTTTCTTTTTAACCTGTTCCTTAAAACACTAGTGCTTAGGAAATCTAATGGAGGCAAAAGCAGTCAAGGGTAGTTTAGGGTTAGGGTTAGGGTTAGGGTTAGTGTTAGGGTTAGGGTACGGCTTAGGGTATGGGATAGGGTATGGGTGAGGGTACGGCATAGGGTAGGGTTTAGGGTTAGGGTTAGTGTTAGGGTTAGGGTTAGGGTATGGCTTAGGGTACGGGTGAGGGTACTGTGTAGGTCATTGGTTAGGGTTAGGTTAAGGCATAGGATACAGGTTATTGTATGGGTTAGGGTACGGCGCAGGGTATGGGTAAGGGTTAGGGTTAGGGTTAGGGTTAGAGTTAGGGTACGGCTTTGGGTACGGGTTAGGTTACGGGTGAGGGTACGGCGTAGGGTATGGGTTAGGGTTAGGGTTAGGGTTAGTGTTAGTGTTAGGGTTAGGGTACGGCTTAGCGTATGGGATAGGGTACGGGTGAGGGTACGGCGTAGGGTAGGGGTTAGGGTTAGAGTTAGGGTTAGGGTTGGGGTTAGGGTACGGCTTAGGGTACGGGTGAGGGTACGGGTGAGGGTACTGCGTAGGGTATTGGTTAGGGTTAGGATACGGCTTAGGATACGGGTTAGGGTACGGGTTAGGGTATGGCATAGGGTATGGGTTAGGGTTAGGGTTAGGGTTAGGGTTAGGGTTAGGGTTAGGGTACGGCTTAGGATACGGGTTAGGGTACGGGTGAGGGTACGGCGTAGCGTATGGGTTAGGGTTAGGGTTAGGGTACGTCTTAGGGTACGGGTTAGGGTACGGGTGAGGGTACGGCGTAGGGTAAGGTTTAGGGTTAGGGTTAGGGTTAGGGTTAGTTTTAGGGTTAGGGATTGGTTTAGGGTACGGGTTAGGATTAGCGTACGTGTTAGGGTTAGGTTTTCGGTTAGGGTTAGGGTACGCGTTAGGGTTAGGGTATGGGTTAGGGTTAGGGTACACGTTAGGATTAAGGTATTTATTAAACCTATCCCACTCTCTAGATACCAATTAGCACGTAAAGGAATATTATTAGGGATCCAGCCATGGAGAAGATTTTAGTCACTAGGATAAGATAAAGAATAAACACATTATAAAAAAATCACATTAGGATTTTCTTTTTAACCTGTTCCTTAAAACACTAGTGCTTAGGAAATCTAATAGAGGCAAAAGCAATCAAGGGTAGTTTAGGGTTAGGGTTAGGGTTAGGGTTAGTGTTAGGGTTAGGGTACGGCTTAGGGTATGGGATAGGGTACGGGTGAGGGTACGGCGTAGGGTAGGGGTTAGGGTTAGGCTTAGGGCTATGGTTAGGGTATGGCTTAGGGTACGGGTGAGGGTACGGGTGAGGGTACTGCGTAGGGTATTGCTTAGGGTTAGGGTACGGCTTAGGATACGTGTTAGGGTACGGGTTAGGGTACGGCGTAGAGTGTGGGTTAGGGTTAGGGTTAGTGTTAGGGTTAGGGTTACGGTACTTCTTAGGGTACGTGTTAGGGTACGGGTGAGGGTACGGCGTAGGTTATGGGTTAGGGTTAGGGTTAGGGTTAGGGTTAGGGTACGGCTTAGGATACGGGTTAGGGTACGGGTGAGGGTACGGCGTAGGTTATGGGTTAGGGTTAGGGTTAGTGTTAGGGTTATGGTACGGCTTAGGTTATGGGATAGGGTACAGGTGAGGGTATGGCATAGGGTACGTGTTAGGGTTAGGGTTAGGGTTAGGGTTAGGGTTAGGGTACGGCTTAGGGCACGGGTGAGGCTATGGGTGAGGATACTGCGTAGGGTATTGGTTAGGGTTAGGGTACGGCTTAGGATACGGGTTAGGGTACGTGTTAGGGTATGGCGTACGGTATGGGTTAGGGTTAGGGTTAGGGTTAGGGTTAGGGTTAGGGTTAGGGTACGGCTTAGGGTACGGGTTAGGGTACGGGTGAGGTTACGGCGTAGAGTATAGTTTAGGGTTAGTGTTAGGGTTAGGGTACGGCTTAGGATACGGGTTAGGGTACGGGTGAGGGTACGGCGTAGCATATGGTTTAGGGTTAGGGTTAGGGTACGGCTTAGGGTACGGGTTAGGGTACGGGTGAGGGTACGGTGTAGGTTATGGGTTAGGGTTAGGGTTAGGGTTAGGGTTAGTTTTAGGGTTAGGGATTGGTTTAGGGTACGGGTTAGGATTAGCATACGTGTTCGGGTTAGGGTTTTGGTTAGGGTTAGGGTACGCGTTAGGGTTAGGGTATGGGTTAGGTTTAGGGTACACTTTAGGATTAGGGTATTTATTAAACCTATCCCACTCTCTAGATACCACTTAGCACGTAAAGGAATATTATTTGGGGTTCAGCCATGGAGAAGATTTTAGTCACTAGGATAAGATAAAGAATAAACACATTATAAAAAAATCACATAAGGTTTTCTTTTTAACCTGTTCCTTAAAACACTAGTGTTTAGGAAATCTAATGGAGGCAAAAGCAGTAAAGGGTAGTTTAGGGTTAGGGTTAGGGTTAGGGTTAGGGGAGGGCTTAGGATACCGGTGAGGGTACTGGTGAGGGTACTGCGTAGGTTATTGGTTAGGGTTAGGGTACGGCTTAGGATACGGGTTAGGATATGGGTTAGGTTACGGCGTTGGGTATGGGTGAGGGTTAGGGTTAGGGTTAGGGTAAGGCTTTGGGTACGGGTTAGGGTACGGGTGAGGGTACGGCGTAGGGTAGAGGTTAGGGTTAGGTTTAGGGTTAGGGTACGGCTTAGGATACGGGTTAGGGTATGGGTGAGGGTACGGCGTAGCGTATGTGTTAGGGTTAGGGTTAGGGTTAGGGTTAGTTTTAGGGTTAGGGATTGGTTTAGGGTACGGGTGAGGATTAGCGTACGTGTTAGGGTTAGGGTTTGGGTTAGGGTTAGGGTACACGTTAGGATTAGGGTATTTATTAAACCTATCCCACTCTCTAGATACCACTTAGCACGTAAAGGAATATTATTTAGGGTCCAGCCATGGAGAAGATTTTCGTTACTAGGATAAGATAAAGAATAAACACATTATAAAAAAATCACATTAGGATTTTCTTTTTAACCTGTTCCTTAAAACACTAGTGCTTAGGAAATCTAATGGAGGCAAAAGCAGTCAAGGGTAGTTTAGGGTTAGGGTTAGGGTTAGGGTTAGTGTTAGGGTTAGGGTACGGCTTAGGGTATGGGATAGGGTATGGGTGAGGGTACGGCATAGGGTAGGGTTTAGGGTTAGGGTTAGTGTTAGGGTTAGGGTTAGGGTATGGCTTAGGGTACGGGTGAGGGTACTGTGTAGGTCATTGGTTAGGGTTAGGTTAAGGCTTAGGATACAGGTTATTGTATGGGTTAGGGTACGGCGCAGTGTATGGGTAAGGGTTAGGGTTAGGGTTAGGGTTAGAGTTAGGGTACGGCTTAGGGTACGGGTTAGGGTACGGGTGAGGGTACGGCGTAGTGTATAGGTTAGGGTTAGGGTTAGGGTACGGCTTTGGGTACGGGTTAGGTTACGGGTGAGGGTATGGCGTAGGGTATGGGTTAGGGTTAGGGTTAGGGTTAGTGTTAGTGTTAGGGTTAGGGTACGGCTTAGCGTATGGGATAGGGTACGGGTGAGGGTACGGCGTAGGGTAGGGGTTAGGGTTAGAGTTAGGGTTAGGGTTGGGGTTAGGGTACGGCTTAGGGTACGGGTGAGGGTATGGGTGAGGGTACTGCGTAGGGTATTGGTTAGGGTTAGGATACGGCTTAGGATACGGGTTAGGGTACGGGTTAGGGTATGGCGTAGGGTATGGGTTAGGGTTAGGGTTAGGATTAGGGTTAGGGTTAGGGTACGGCTTAGGATACGGGTTAGTGTACGGGTGAGGGTACGGCGTAGCGTATGGGTTAGGGTTAGGGTTAGGGTACGTCTTAGGGTACGGGTTAGGGTACGGGTGAGGGTACGGCGTAGGGTAAGGTTTAGGGTTAGGGTTAGTTTTAGGGTTAGGGATTGGTTTAGGGTACGGGTTAGGATTAGCGTACGTGTTAGGGTTAGGTTTTCGGTTAGGGTTAGGGTACGCGTTAGGGTTAGGGTATGGGTTAGGGTTAGGGTACACGTTAGGATTAGGGTATTTATTAAACCTATCCCACTCTCTAGATACCACCTAGCACGTAAAGGAATATTATTAGGGATCCAGCCATGGAGAAGATTTTAGTCACTAGGATAAGATAAAGAATAAACACATTATAAAAAAATCACATTAGGATTTTCTTTTTAACCTGTTCCTTAAAACACTAGTGTTTAGGAAATCTAATACAGGCAAAAGCAATCAAGGGTAGTTTAGGGTTAGGGTTAGGGTTAGGGTTAGTGTTAGGGTTAGGGTACGGCTTAGGGTATGGGATAGGGTATGGGTGAGGGTACGGCGTAGGGTAGGGGTTAGGGTTAGGGTTAGGGTTAGGGTTAGGGTATGGCTTAGGGTACGGGTGAGGGTACGGGTGAGGGTACTGCGTAGGGTATTGGTTAGGGTTAGGGTACGGCTTAGGATACGTGTTGGGGTACGGGTTAGGGTACGGCGTAGAGTGTGGGTTAAGGTTAGGGTTAGTGTTAGGGTTAGGGTTACGGTACGTCTTAGGGTATGTGTTAGGGTACGGGTGAGGGTACGGCGTAGGTTATGGGTTAGGGTTAGGGTTAGGGTTAGGGTTAGGGTACGGCTTAGGATACGGGTTAGGGTACGGGTGAGGGTACGGCGTAGGTTATGGGTTAGGGTTAGGGTTAGTGTTAGGGTTATGGTACGGCTTAGGTTATGGGATAGGGTACAGGTGAGGGTATGGCATAGGGTAGGGGTTAGGGTTAGGGTTAGGGTTAGGGTTAGGGTTAGGGTACGGCTTAGGGTACGGGTGAGGCTATGGGTGAGGATACTGCGTAGGGTATTGGTTAGGGTTAGGGTACGGCTTAGGATACGGGTTAGGGTACGTGTTAGGGTATGGCGTACGGTATGGGTTAGGGTTAGGGTTAGGGTTAGGGTTAGGGTTAGGGTTAGGGTACGGCTTAGGGTACGGGTTAGGGTACGGGTGAGGTTACGGCGTAGGGTATAGTTTAGGGTTAGGGTTAGGGTTAGGGTACGGCTTAGGATACGGGTTAGGGTACGGGTGAGGGTACGGCGTAGCATATGTTTTAGGGTTAGGGTTAGGGTACGGCTTAGGGTACGGGTTAGGGTACGGGTGAGGGTACGGTGTAGGTTATGGGTTAGGGTTAGGGTTAGGGTTAGGGTTAGTTTTAGGGTTAGGGATTGGTTTAGGGTACGGGTTAGGATTAGCATACGTGTTCGGGTTAGGGTTTTGGTTAGGGTTAGGGTACGCGTTAGGGTTAGGGTATGGGTTAGGTTTAGGGTACACTTTAGGATTAGGGTATTTATTAAACCTATACCACTCTCTAGATACCACTTAGCACGTAAAGGATTATTATTTGGGGTTCAGCCATGGAGAAGATTTTAGTCACTAGGATAAGATAAAGAATAAACACATTATAAAAAAATCACATAAGGTTTTCTTTTTAACCTGTTCCTTAAAACACTAGTGTTTAGGAAATCTAATGGAGGCAAAAGCAGTAAAGGGTAGTTTAGGGTTAGGGTTAGGGTTAGGGTTAGGGGAGGGCTTAGGATACCGGTGAGGGTACTGGTGAGGGTACTGCGTAGGTTATTGGTTAGGGTTAGGGTACGGCTTAGGATACGGGTTAGGATATGGGTTAGGTTACGGCGTTGGGTATGGGTGAGGGTTAGGGTTAGGGTTAGGGTAAGGCTTTGGGTACGGGTTAGGGTACGGGTGAGGGTACGGCGTAGGGTAGAGGTTAGGGTTAGGTTTAGGGTTAGGGTACGGCTTAGGATACGGGTTAGGGTATGGGTGAGGGTACGGCGTAGCGTATGGTTTAGGGTTAGGGTTAGGGTTAGTTTTAGGGTTAGGGATTGGTTTAGGGTATGGGTGAGGATTAGCGTACGTGTTAGGGTTAGGGTTTGGGTTAGGGTTAGGGTACGCATTAGGGTTAGGGTTAGGGTACACGTTAGGATTAGGGTATATATTAAACCTATCCCACTCTCTAGATACCACTTAGCACGTAAAGGAATATTATTTAGGGTCCAGCCATGGAGAAGATTTTCGTTACTAGGATAAGATAAAGAATAAACACATTATAAAAAAATCACATTAGGATTTTCTTTTTAACCTGTTCCTTAAAACACTAGTGCTTAGGAAATCTAATGGAGGCAAAAGCAGTCAAGGGTAGTTTAGGGTTAGGGTTAGTGTTAGGGTTAGGGTACGGCTTAGGGTATGGGATAGGGTATGGGTGAGGGTACGGCATAGGGTAGGGTTTAGGGTTAGGGTTAGTGTTAGGGTTAGGGTTAGGGTATGGCTTAGGGTACGGGTGAGGGTACTGTGTAGGTCATTGGTTAGGGTTAGGTTAAGGCTTAGGATACAGGTTATTGTATGGGTTAGGGTACGGCGCAGGGTATGGGTAAGGGTTAGGGTTAGGGTTAGGGTTAGAGTTAGGGTACGGCTTAGGGTACGGGTTAGGGTACGGGTGAGGGTACGGCGTAGTGTATAGGTTAGGGTTAGGGTTAGGGTACGGCTTTGGGTACGGGTTAGGTTACGGGTGAGGGTACGGCGTAGGGTATGGGTTAGGGTTAGGGTTAGGGTTAGTGTTAGTGTTAGGGTTAGGGTACGGCTTAGCGTATGGGATAGGGTACGGGTGAGGGTACGGCCTAGGGTAGGGGTTAGGGTTAGAGTTAGGGTTAGGGTTGGGGTTAGGGTACGGCTTAGGGTACGGGTGAGGGTACGGGTGAGGGTACTGCGTAGGGTATTGGTTAGGGTTAGGATACGGCTTAGGATACGGGTTAGGGTACGGGTTAGGGTATGGCGTAGGTTATGGGTTAGGGTTAGGGTTAGGGTTAGGGTTAGGGTTAGGGTACGGCTTAGGATACGGGTTAGGGTACGGGTGAGGGTACGGCGTAGCGTATGGGTTAGGGTTAGGGTTAGGGTACGTCTTAGGGTACGGGTTAGGGTACGGGTGAGGGTACGGCGTAGGGTAAGGTTTAGGGTTAGGGTTAGGGTTAGGGTTAGTTTTAGGGTTAGGGATTGGTTTAGGGTATGGGTGAGGATTAGCGTACGTGTTAGGGTTAGGGTTTGGGTTAGGGTTAGGGTACGCATTAGGGTTAGGGTTAGGGTACACGTTAGGATTAGGGTATATATTAAACCTATCCCACTCTCTAGATACCACTTAGCACGTAAAGGAATATTATTTAGGGTCCAGCCATGGAGAAGATTTTCGTTACTAGGATAAGATAAAGAATAAACACATTATAAAAAAATCACATTAGGATTTTCTTTTTAACCTGTTCCTTAAAACACTAGTGCTTAGGAAATCTAATGGAGGCAAAAGCAGTCAAGGGTAGTTTAGGGTTAGGGTTAGTGTTAGGGTTAGGGTACGGCTTAGGGTATGGGATAGGGTATGGGTGAGGGTACGGCATAGGGTAGGGTTTAGGGTTAGGGTTAGTGTTAGGGTTAGGGTTAGGGTATGGCTTAGGGTACGGGTGAGGGTACTGTGTAGGTCATTGGTTAGGGTTAGGTTAAGGCTTAGGATACAGGTTATTGTATGGGTTAGGGTACGGCGCAGGGTATGGGTAAGGGTTAGGGTTAGGGTTAGGGTTAGAGTTAGGGTACGGCTTAGGGTACGGGTTAGGGTACGGGTGAGGGTACGGCGTAGTGTATAGGTTAGGGTTAGGGTTAGGGTACGGCTTTGGGTACGGGTTAGGTTACGGGTGAGGGTACGGCGTAGGGTATGGCTTAGGGTTAGGGTTAGGGTTAGTGTTAGTGTTAGGGTTAGGGTACGGCTTAGCGTATGGGATAGGGTACGGGTGAGGGTACGGCCTAGGGTAGGGGTTAGGGTTAGAGTTAGGGTTAGGGTTGGGGTTAGGGTACGGCTTAGGGTACGGGTGAGGGTACGGGTGAGGGTACTGCGTAGGGTATTGGTTAGGGTTAGGATACGGCTTAGGATACGGGTTAGGGTACGGGTTAGGGTATGGCGTAGGGTATGGGTTAGGGTTAGGGTTAGGGTTAGGTTTAGGGTTAGGGTTAGGGTTAGGGTACGGCTTAGGATACGGGTTAGGGTACGGGTGAGGGTACGGCGTAGCGTATGGGTTAGGGTTAGGGTTAGGGTACGTCTTAGGGTACGGGTTAGGGTATGGGTGAGGGTACGACGTAGGGTAAGGTTTAGGGTTAGGGTTAGGGTTAGGGTTAGTTTTAGGGTTAGGGATTGGTTTAGGGTACGGGTTAGGATTAGCGTACGTGTTAGGGTTAGGTTTTCGGTTAGGGTTAGGGTACGCGTTAGGGTTAGGGTATGGGTTAGGGTTAGGGTACACGTTAGGATTAGGGTATTTATTAAACCTATCCCACTCTCTAGATACCACTTAGCACGTAAAGGAATATTATTAGGGATCCAGCCATGGAGAAGATTTTAGTCACTAGGATAAGATAAAGAATAAACACATTATAAAAAAATCACATTAGGATTTTCTTTTTAACCTGTTCCTTAAAACACTAGTGCTTAGGAAATCTAATAGAGGCAAAAGCAATCAAGGGTAGTTTAGGGTTAGGGTTAGGGTTAGGGTTAGTGTTAGGGTTAGGGTACGGCTTAGGGTATGGGATAGGGTACGGGTGAGGGTACGGCGTAGGGTAGGGGTTAAGGTTAGGCTTAGGGTTATGGTTAGGGTATGGCTTAGGGTACGGGTGAGGGTACGGGTGAGGGTACTGCGTAGGGTATTGCTTAGGGTTAGGGTACGGCTTAGGATACGTGTTAGGGTACGGGTTAGGGTACGGCGTAGAGTGTGGGTTAGGGTTAGGGTTAGTGTTAGGGTTAGGGTTACGGTACGTCTTAGGGTACGTGTTAGGGTACGGGTGAGGGTACGGCGTAGGTTATGGGTTAGGGTTAGGGTTAGGGTTAGGGTTAGGGTACGGCTTAGGATACGGGTTAGGGTACGGGTGAGGGTACGGCGTAGGTTATGGGTTAGGGTTAGGGTTAGTGTTAGGGTTATGGTACGGCTTAGGTTATGGGATAGGGTACAGGTGAGGGTATGGCATAGGGTAGGGGTTAGGGTTAGGGTTAGGGTTAGGGTTAGGGTTAGGGTACGGCTTAGGGTACGGGTGAGGCTATGGGTGAGGATACTGCGTAGGGTATTGGTTAGGGTTAGGGTACGGCTTAGGATACGGGTTAGGGTACGTGTTAGGGTATGGCGTACGGTATGGGTTAGGGTTAGGGTTAGGGTTAGGGTTAGGGTTAGGGTTAGGGTACGGCTTAGGGTACGGGTTAGGGTACGGGTGAGGTTACGGCGTAGGGTATAGTTTAGGGTTAGGGTTAGGGTTAGGGTACGGCTTAGGATACGGGTTAGGGTACGGGTGAGGGTACGGCGTAGCATATGTTTTAGGGTTAGGGTTAGGGTACGGCTTAGGGTACGGGTTAGGGTACGGGTGAGGGTACGGTGTAGGTTATGGGTTAGGGTTAGGGTTAGGGTTAGGGTTAGTTTTAGGGTTAGGGATTGGTTTAGGGTACGGGTTAGGATTAGCATACGTGTTCGGGTTAGGGTTTTGGTTAGGGTTAGGGTACGCGTTAGGGTTAGGGTATGGGTTAGGTTTAGGGTACACTTTAGGATTAGGGTATTTATTAAACCTATACCACTCTCTAGATACCACTTAGCACGTAAAGGATTATTATTTGGGGTTCAGCCATGGAGAAGATTTTAGTCACTAGGATAAGATAAAGAATAAACACATTATAAAAAAATCACATAAGGTTTTCTTTTTAACCTGTTCCTTAAAACACTAGTGTTTAGGAAATCTAATGGAGGCAAAAGCAGTAAAGGGTAGTTTAGGGTTAGGGTTAGGGTTAGGGTTAGGGGAGGGCTTAGGATACCGGTGAGGGTACTGGTGAGGGTACTGCGTAGGTTATTGGTTAGGGTTAGGGTACGGCTTAGGATACGGGTTAGGATATGGGTTAGGTTACGGCGTTGGGTATGGGTGAGGGTTAGGGTTAGGGTTAGGGTAAGGCTTTGGGTACGGGTTAGGGTACGGGTGAGGGTACGGCGTAGGGTAGAGGTTAGGGTTAGGTTTAGGGTTAGGGTACGGCTTAGGATACGGGTTAGGGTATGGGTGAGGGTACGGCGTAGCGTATGGTTTAGGGTTAGGGTTAGGGTTAGTTTTAGGGTTAGGGATTGGTTTAGGGTATGGGTGAGGATTAGCGTACGTGTTAGGGTTAGGGTTTGGGTTAGGGTTAGGGTACGCATTAGGGTTAGGGTTAGGGTACACGTTAGGATTAGGGTATATATTAAACCTATCCCACTCTCTAGATACCACTTAGCACGTAAAGGAATATTATTTAGGGTCCAGCCATGGAGAAGATTTTCGTTACTAGGATAAGATAAAGAATAAACACATTATAAAAAAATCACATTAGGATTTTCTTTTTAACCTGTTCCTTAAAACACTAGTGCTTAGGAAATCTAATGGAGGCAAAAGCAGTCAAGGGTAGTTTAGGGTTAGGGTTAGTGTTAGGGTTAGGGTACGGCTTAGGGTATGGGATAGGGTATGGGTGAGGGTACGGCATAGGGTAGGGTTTAGGGTTAGGGTTAGTGTTAGGGTTAGGGTTAGGGTATGGCTTAGGGTACGGGTGAGGGTACTGTGTAGGTCATTGGTTAGGGTTAGGTTAAGGCTTAGGATACAGGTTATTGTATGGGTTAGGGTACGGCGCAGGGTATGGGTAAGGGTTAGGGTTAGGGTTAGGGTTAGAGTTAGGGTACGGCTTAGGGTACGGGTTAGGGTACGGGTGAGGGTACGGCGTAGTGTATAGGTTAGGGTTAGGGTTAGGGTACGGCTTTGGGTACGGGTTAGGTTACGGGTGAGGGTACGGCGTAGGGTATGGGTTAGGGTTAGGGTTAGGGTTAGTGTTAGTGTTAGGGTTAGGGTACGGCTTAGCGTATGGGATAGGGTACGGGTGAGGGTACGGCCTAGGGTAGGGGTTAGGGTTAGAGTTAGGGTTAGGGTTGGGGTTAGGGTACGGCTTAGGGTACGGGTGAGGGTACGGGTGAGGGTACTGCGTAGGGTATTGGTTAGGGTTAGGATACGGCTTCGGATACGGGTTAGGGTACGGGTTAGGGTATGGCGTAGGTTATGGGTTAGGGTTAGGGTTAGGGTTAGGGTTAGGGTTAGGGTACGGCTTAGGATACGGGTTAGGGTACGGGTGAGGGTACGGCGTAGCGTATGGGTTAGGGTTAGGGTTAGGGTACGTCTTAGGGTACGGGTTAGGGTACGGGTGAGGGTACGGCGTAGGGTAAGGTTTAGGGTTAGGGTTAGGGTTAGGGTTAGTTTTAGGGTTAGGGATTGGTTTAGGGTATGGGTGAGGATTAGCGTACGTGTTAGGGTTAGGGTTTGGGTTAGGGTTAGGGTACGCATTAGGGTTAGGGTTAGGGTACACGTTAGGATTAGGGTATATATTAAACCTATCCCACTCTCTAGATACCACTTAGCACGTAAAGGAATATTATTTAGGGTCCAGCCATGGAGAAGATTTTCGTTACTAGGATAAGATAAAGAATAAACACATTATAAAAAAATCACATTAGGATTTTCTTTTTAACCTGTTCCTTAAAACACTAGTGCTTAGGAAATCTAATGGAGGCAAAAGCAGTCAAGGGTAGTTTAGGGTTAGGGTTAGTGTTAGGGTTAGGGTACGGCTTAGGGTATGGGATAGGGTATGGGTGAGGGTACGGCATAGGGTAGGGTTTAGGGTTAGGGTTAGTGTTAGGGTTAGGGTTAGGGTATGGCTTAGGGTACGGGTGAGGGTACTGTGTAGGTCATTGGTTAGGGTTAGGTTAAGGCTTAGGATACAGGTTATTGTATGGGTTAGGGTACGGCGCAGGGTATGGGTAAGGGTTAGGGTTAGGGTTAGGGTTAGAGTTAGGGTACGGCTTAGGGTACGGGTTAGGGTACGGGTGAGGGTACGGCGTAGTGTATAGGTTAGGGTTAGGGTTAGGGTACGGCTTTGGGTACGGGTTAGGTTACGGGTGAGGGTACGGCGTAGGGTATGGGTTAGGGTTAGGGTTAGGGTTAGTGTTAGTGTTAGGGTTAGGGTACGGCTTAGCGTATGGGATAGGGTACGGGTGAGGGTACGGCCTAGGGTAGGGGTTAGGGTTAGAGTTAGGGTTAGGGTTGGGGTTAGGGTACGGCTTAGGGTACGGGTGAGGGTACGGGTGAGGGTACTGCGTAGGGTATTGGTTAGGGTTAGGATACGGCTTAGGATACGGGTTAGGGTACGGGTTAGGGTATGGCGTAGGGTATGGGTTAGGGTTAGGGTTAGGGTTAGGTTTAGGGTTAGGGTTAGGGTTAGGGTACGGCTTAGGATACGGGTTAGGGTACGGGTGAGGGTACGGCGTAGCGTATGGGTTAGGGTTAGGGTTAGGGTACGTCTTAGGGTACGGGTTAGGGTATGGGTGAGGGTACGACGTAGGGTAAGGTTTAGGGTTAGGGTTAGGGTTAGGGTTAGTTTTAGGGTTAGGGATTGGTTTAGGGTACGGGTTAGGATTAGCGTACGTGTTAGGGTTAGGTTTTCGGTTAGGGTTAGGGTACGCGTTAGGGTTAGGGTATGGGTTAGGGTTAGGGTACACGTTAGGATTAGGGTATTTATTAAACCTATCCCACTCTCTAGATACCACTTAGCACGTAAAGGAATATTATTAGGGATCCAGCCATGGAGAAGATTTTAGTCACTAGGATAAGATAAAGAATAAACACATTATAAAAAAATCACATTAGGATTTTCTTTTTAACCTGTTCCTTAAAACACTAGTGCTTAGGAAATCTAATAGAGGCAAAAGCAATCAAGGGTAGTTTAGGGTTAGGGTTAGGGTTAGGGTTAGTGTTAGGGTTAGGGTACGGCTTAGGGTATGGGATAGGGTACGGGTGAGGGTACGGCGTAGGGTAGGGGTTAAGGTTAGGCTTAGGGTTATGGTTAGGGTATGGCTTAGGGTACGGGTGAGGGTACGGGTGAGGGTACTGCGTAGGGTATTGCTTAGGGTTAGGGTACGGCTTAGGATACGTGTTAGGGTACGGGTTAGGGTACGGCGTAGAGTGTGGGTTAGGGTTAGGGTTAGTGTTAGGGTTAGGGTTACGGTACGTCTTAGGGTACGTGTTAGGGTACGGGTGAGGGTACGGCGTAGGTTATGGGTTAGGGTTAGGGTTAGGGTTAAGGTACGGCTTAGGATACGGGTTAGGGTACGGGTGAGGGTACGGCGTAGGTTATGGGTTAGGGTTAGGGTTAGTGTTAGGGTTATGGTATGGCTTAGGTTATGGGATAGGGTACAGGTGAGGGTATGGCATAGGGTAGGTGTTAGGGTTAGGGTTAGGGTTAGGGTTAGGGTTAGGGTACGGCTTAGGGCACGGGTGAGGCTATGGGTGAGGATACTGCGTAGGGTATTGGTTAGGGTTAGGGTACGGCTTAGGATACGGGTTAGGGTACGTGTTAGGGTATGGCGTACGGTATGGGTTAGGGTTAGGGTTAGGGTTAGGGTTAGGGTACGGCTTAGGGTACGGGTTAGGGTACGGGTGAGGTTACGGCGTAGGGTATAGTTTAGGGTTAGTGTTAGGGTTAGGGTACGGCTTAGGATACGGGTTAGGGTACGGGTGAGGGTACGGCGTAGCATATGGTTTAGGGTTAGGGTTAGGGTACGGCTTAGGGTACGGGTTAGGGTACGGGTGAGGGTACGGTGTAGGTTATGGGTTAGGGTTAGGGTTAGGGTTAGGGTTAGTTTTAGGGTTAGGGATTGGTTTAGGGTACGGGTTAGGTTTAGCATACGTGTTCAGGTTAGGGTTTTGGTTAGGGTTAGGGTACGCGTTAGGGTTAGGGTATGGGTTAGGTTTAGGGTACACTTTAGGATTAGGGTATTTATTAAACCTATCCCACTCTCTAGATACCACTTAGCACGTAAAGGAATATTATTTGGGGTTCAGCCATGGAGAAGATTTTAGTCACTAGGATAAGATAAAGAATAAACACATTATAAAAAAATCACATAAGGTTTTCTTTTTAACCTGTTCCTTAAAACACTAGTGTTTAGGAAATCTAATGGAGGCAAAAGCAGTAAAGGGTAGTTTAGGGTTAGGGTTAGGGTTAGGGTTAGGGGAGGGCTTAGGATACCGGTGAGGGTACTGGTGAGGGTACTGCGTAGGTTATTGGTTAGGGTTAGGATACGGCTTAGGATACGGGTTAGGATATGGGTTAGGTTACGGCGTTGGGTATGGGTGAGGGTTAGGGTTAGGGTTAGGGTAAGGCTTTGCGTACGGGTTAGGGTACGGGTGAGCGTACGGCGTGGGGTAGAGGTTAGGGTTAGGTTTAGGGTTAGGGTACGGCTTAGGATACGGGTTAGGGTATGGGTGAGGGTACGGCGTAGCGTATGGGTTAGGGTTAGGGTTAGGGTTAGGGTTAGTTTTAGGGTTAGGGATTGGTTTAGGGTACGGGTGAGGATTAGCGTACGTGTTAGGGTTAGGGTTTGGGTTAGGGTTAGGGTACGCATTAGGGTTAGGGTTAGGGTACACGTTAGGATTAGGGTATTTATTAAACCTATCCCACTCTCTAGATACCACTTAGCACGTAAAGGAATATTATTTAGGGTCCAGCCATGGAGAAGATTTTCGTTACTAGGATAAGATAAAGAATAAACACATTATAAAAAAATCACATTAGGATTTTCTTTTTAACCTGTTCCTTAAAACACTAGTGCTTAGGAAATCTAATGGAGGCAAAAGCAGTCAAGGGTAGTTTAGGGTTAGGGTTAGGGTTAGGGTTAGTGTTAGGGTTAGGGTACGGCTTAGGGTATGGGATAGGGTATGGGTGAGGGTACGGCATAGGGTAGGGTTTAGGGTTAGGGTTAGTGTTAGGGTTAGGGTTAGGGTATGGCTTAGGGTACAGGTGAGGGTACTGTGTAGGTCATTGGTTAGGGTTAGGTTAAGGCTTAGGATACAGGTTATTGTATGGGTTAGGGTACGGCGCAGGCTATGGGTAAGGGTTAGGGTTAGGGTTAGGGTTAGAGTTAGGGTACGGCTTAGGGTACGGGTTAGGGTACGGGTGAGGGTACGGCGTAGTGTATAGGTTAGCGTTAGGGTTAGGGTACGGCTTTGGGTATGGGTTAGGTTACGGGTGAGGGTACGGCGTAGGGTATGGGTTAGGGTTAGGGTTAGGGTTAGTGTTAGTGTTAGGGTTAGGGTACGGCTTAGCGTATGGGATAGGGTACGGGTGAGGGTACGGCCTAGGGTAGGGGTTAGGGTTAGAGTTAGGGTTAGGGTTGGGGTTAGGGTACGGCTTAGGGTACGGGTGAGGGTACGGGTGAGGGTACTGCGTAGGGTATTGGTTAGGGTTAGGATACGGCTTAGGATACGGGTTAGGGTACGGGTTATGGTATGGCGTAGGGTATGGGTTAGGGTTAGGGTTAGGGTTAGGGTTAGGGTACGGCTTAGAATACGGGTTAGGGTACGGGTGAGGGTACGGCGTAGCGTATGGGTTAGGGTTAGGGTTAGGGTACGTCTTAGGGTACGGGTTAGGGTACGGGTGAGGGTACGGCGTAGGGTAAGGGTTAGGGTTAGGGTTAGGGTTAGGGTTAGTTTTAGGGTTAGGGATTGGTTTAGGGTACGGGTTAGGATTAGCGTACGTGTTAGGGTTAGGTTTTTTGTTAGTGTTAGGGTACGCGTTAGGGTTAGGGTATGGGTTAGGTTTAGGGTACACGTTAGGATTAGGGTATTTATTAAACCTATCCCACTCTCTAGATACCACTTAGCACGTAAAGGAATATTATTAGGGATCCAGCCATGGAGAAGATTTTAGTCACTAGGATAAGATAAAGAATAAACACATTATAAAAAAATCACATTAGGATTTTCTTTTTAACCTGTTCCTTAAAACACTAGTGCTTAGGAAATCTAATAGAGGCAAAAGCAATCAAGGGTAGTTTAGGGTTAGGGTTAGGGTTAGGGTTAGTGTTAGGGTTAGGGTACGGCTTAGGGTATGGGATAGGGTACGGGTGAGGGTACGGCGTAGGGTAGGAGTTAGGGTAAGGGTTAGGGTACGGCTTAGGGTACGGGTTAGGTTACGGGTGAGGGTACGGCGTAGGGTATGGGTTAGGGTTAGGGTTAGGGTTAGTGTTAGTGTTAGGGTTAGGGTACGGCTTAGCGTATGGGATAGGGTACGGGTGAGGTTACGGCGTAGGGTAGGGGTTAGGGTTAGGGTTAGGGTTAGGGTATGGCTTAGGGTACGGGTGAGGGTACGGGTGAGGGTACTGCGTAGGGTATTTGTTAGGGTTAGGGTACGGCTTAGGATACGTGTTAGGGTACGGGTTAGGGTACGGCGTAGAGTGTGGGTTAAGGTTAGGGTTAGTGTTAGGGTTAGGGTTACGGTACGTCTTAGGGTATGTGTTAGGGTACGGGTGAGGGTACGGCGTAGGTTATGGGTTAGGGTTAGGGTTAGGGTTAGGGTTAGGGTACGGCTTAGGATACGGGTTAGGGTACGGGTGAGGGTACGGCGTAGGTTATGGGTTAGGGTTAGGGTTAGTGTTAGGGTTATGGTACGGCTTAAGTTATGGGATAGGGTACAGGTGAGGGTATGGCATAGGGTAGGGGTTAGGGTTAGGGTTAGGGTTAGGGTTAGGGTTAGGGTACGGCTTAGGGTACGGGTGAGGCTATGGGTGAGGATACTGCGTAGGGTATTGGTTAGGGTTAGGGTACGGCTTAGGATACGGGATAGGGTACGTGTTAGGGTATGGCGTACGGTATGGGTTAGGGTTAGGGTTAGGGTTAGGGTTAGGGTTAGGGTTAGGGTACGGCTTAGGGTACGGGTTATGGTACGGGTGAGGTTACGGCGTAGGGTATAGTTTAGGGTTAGGGTTAGGGTTAGGGTACGGCTTAGGATACGGGTTAGGGTACGGGTGAGGGTACGGTGTAGGTTATGGGTTAGGGTTAGGGTTAGGGTTAGGGTTAGTTTTAGGGTTAGGGATTGGTTTAGGGTACGGGTTAGGATTAGCATACGTGTTCGGGTTAGGGTTTTGGTTAGGGTTAGGGTACGCGTTAGGGTTAGGGTATGGGTTAGGTTTAGGGTACACTTTAGGATTAGGGTATTTATTAAACCTATCCCACTCTCTAGATACCACTTAGCACGTAAAGGAATATTATTTGGGGTTCAGCCATGGAGAAGATTTTAGTCACTAGGATAAGATAAAGAATAAACACATTATAAAAAAATCACATAAGGTTTTCTTTTTAACCTGTTCCTTAAAACACTAGTGTTTAGGAAATCTAATGGAGGCAAAAGCAGTAAAGGGTAGTTTAGGGTTAGGGTTAGGGTTAGGGTTAGGGTAGGGCTTAGGATACCAGTGAGGGTACTGGTGAGGGTACTGCGTAGGTTATTGGTTAGGGTTAGGGTACGGCTTAGGATACGGGTTAGGATATGGGTTAGGTTACGGCGTTGGGTATGGGTGAGGGTTAGGGTTAGGGTTAGGGTAAGGCTTTGGGTACGGGTTAGGGTACGGGTGAGGGTACGGCGTAGGGTAGAGGTTAGGGTTAGGTTTAGGGTTAGGGTACGGCTTAGGATACGGGTTACGGTATGGGTGAGGGTACGGCGTAGCGTATGGGTTAGGGTTAGGGTTAGGGTTAGGGTTAGTTTTAGGGTTAGGGATTGGTTTAGGGTACGGGTGAGGATTAGCGTACGTGTTAGGGTTAGGGTTTGGGTTAGGGTTAGGGTACGCATTAGGGTTAGGGTTAGGGTACACGTTAGGATTAGGGTATTTATTAAACCTATCCCACTCTCTAGATACCACTTAGCACGTAAAGGAATATTATTTAGGGTCCAGCCATGGAGAAGATTTTCGTTACTAGGATAAGATAAAGAATAAACACATTATAAAAAAATCACATTAGGATTTTCTTTTTAACCTGTTCCTTAAAACACTAGTGCTTAGGAAATCTAATGGAGGCAAAAGCAGTCAAGGGTAGTTTAGGGTTAGGGTTAGGGTTAGGGTTAGTGTTAGGGTTAGGGTACGGCTTAGGGTATGGGATAGGGTATGGGTGAGGGTACGGCATAGTGTAGGGTTTAGGGTTAGGGTTAGTGTTAGGGTTAGGGTTAGGGTATGGCTTAGGGTACGGGTGAGGGTACTGTGTAGGTCATTGGTTAGGGTTAGGTTAAGGCTTAGGATACAGGTTATTGTATGGGTTAGGGTACGGCGCAGGGTATGGGTAAGGGTTAGGGTTAGGGTTAGGGTTAGAGTTAGGGTACGGCTTAGGGTACGGGTTAGGGTACGGGTGAGGGTACGGCGTAGTGTATAGGTTAGGGTTAGGGTTAGGGTACGGCTTTGGGTACGGGTTAGGTTACGGGTGAGGGTACGGCGTAGGGTATGGGTTAGGGTTAGGGTTAGGGTTAGTGTTAGTGTTAGGGTTAGGGTACGGCTTAGCGTATGGGATAGGGTACGGGTGAGGGTACGGCCTAGGGTAGGGGTTAGGGTTAGAGTTAGGGTTAGGGTTGGGGTTAGGGTACGGCTTAGGGTACGGGTGAGGGTACGGGTGAGGGTACTGCGTAGGGTATTGGTTAGGGTTAGGATACGGCTTAGGATACGGGTTAGGGTACGGGTTAGGGTATGGCGTAGGGTATGGGTTAGGGTTAGGGTTAGGGTTAGGGTTAGGGTTAGGGTACGGCTTAGGATACGGGTTAGGGTACGGGTGAGGGTACGGCGTAGCGTATGGGTTAGGGTTAGGGTTAGGGTACGTCTTAGGGTACGGGTTAGGGTACGGGTGAGGGTACGGCGTAGGGTAAGGTTTAGGGTTAGGGTTAGGGTTAGGGTTAGTTTTAGGGTTAGGCATTGGTTTAGGGTACGGGTTAGGATTAGCGTACCTGTTAGGGTTAGGTTTTCGGTTAGGGTTAGGGTACGCGTTAGGGTTAGGGTATGGGTTAGGGTTAGGGTACACGTTAGGATTAGGGTATTTATTAAACCTATCCCACTCTCTAGATACCACTTAGCACGTAAAGGAATATTATTAGGGATCCAGCCATGGAGAAGATTTTAGTCACTAGGATAAGATAAAGAATAAACACATTATAAAAAAATCACATTAGGATTTTCTTTTTAACCTGTTCCTTAAAACACTAGTGCTTAGGAAATCTAATAGAGGCAAAAGCAATCAAGGGTAGTTTAGGGTTAGGGTTAGGGTTAGGGTTAGTGTTAGGGTTAGGGTACGGCTTAGGGTATGGGATAGGGTACGGGTGAGGGTACGGCGTAGGGTAGGGGTTAAGGTTAGGCTTAGGGTTATGGTTAGGGTATGGCTTAGGGTACGGGTGAGGGTACGGGTGAGGGTACTGCGTAGGGTATTGCTTAGGGTTAGGGTACGGCTTAGGATACGTGTTAGGGTACGGGTTAGGGTACGGCGTAGAGTGTGGGTTAGGGTTAGGGTTAGTGTTAGGGTTAGGGTTACGGTACGTCTTAGGGTACGTGTTAGGGTACGGGTGAGGGTACGGCGTAGGTTATGGGTTAGGGTTAGGGTTAGGGTTAAGGTACGGCTTAGGATACGGGTTAGGGTACGGGTGAGGGTACGGCGTAGGTTATGGGTTAGGGTTAGGGTTAGTGTTAGGGTTATGGTATGGCTTAGGTTATGGGATAGGGTACAGGTGAGGGTATGGCATAGGGTAGGTGTTAGGGTTAGGGTTAGGGTTAGGGTTAGGGTTAGGGTACGGCTTAGGGCACGGGTGAGGCTATGGGTGAGGATACTGCGTAGGGTATTGGTTAGGGTTAGGGTACGGCTTAGGATACGGGTTAGGGTACGTGTTAGGGTATGGCGTACGGTATGGGTTAGGGTTAGGGTTAGGGTTAGGGTTAGGGTACGGCTTAGGGTACGGGTTAGGGTACGGGTGAGGTTACGGCGTAGGGTATAGTTTAGGGTTAGTGTTAGGGTTAGGGTACGGCTTAGGATACGGGTTAGGGTACGGGTGAGGGTACGGCGTAGCATATGGTTTAGGGTTAGGGTTAGGGTACGGCTTAGGGTACGGGTTAGGGTACGGGTGAGGGTACGGTGTAGGTTATGGGTTAGGGTTAGGGTTAGGGTTAGGGTTAGTTTTAGGGTTAGGGATTGGTTTAGGGTACGGGTTAGGTTTAGCATACGTGTTCAGGTTAGGGTTTTGGTTAGGGTTAGGGTACGCGTTAGGGTTAGGGTATGGGTTAGGTTTAGGGTACACTTTAGGATTAGGGTATTTATTAAACCTATCCCACTCTGTAGATACCACTTAGCACGTAAAGGAATATTATTTGGGGTTCAGCCATGGAGAAGATTTTAGTCACTAGGATAAGATAAAGAATAAACACATTATAAAAAAATCACATAAGGTTTTCTTTTTAACCTGTTCCTTAAAACACTAGTGTTTAGGAAATCTAATGGAGGCAAAAGCAGTAAAGGGTAGTTTAGGGTTAGGGTTAGGGTTAGGGTTAGGGGAGGGCTTAGGATACCGGTGAGGGTACTGGTGAGGGTACTGCGTAGGTTATTGGTTAGGGTTAGGATACGGCTTAGGATACGGGTTAGGATATGGGTTAGGTTACGGCGTTGGGTATGGGTGAGGGTTAGGGTTAGGGTTAGGGTAAGGCTTTGCGTACGGGTTAGGGTACGGGTGAGGGTACGGCGTGGGGTAGAGGTTAGGGTTAGGTTTAGGGTTAGGGTACGGCTTAGGATACGGGTTAGGGTATGGGTGAGGGTACGGCGTAGCGTATGGGTTAGGGTTAGGGTTAGGGTTAGGGTTAGTTTTAGGGTTAGGGATTGGTTTAGGGTACGGGTGAGGATTAGCGTACGTGTTAGGGTTAGGGTTTGGGTTAGGGTTAGGGTACGCATTAGGGTTAGGGTTAGGGTACACGTTAGGATTAGGGTATTTATTAAACCTATCCCACTCTCTAGATACCACTTAGCACGTAAAGGAATATTATTTAGGGTCCAGCCATGGAGAAGATTTTCGTTACTAGGATAAGATAAAGAATAAACACATTATAAAAAAATCACATTAGGATTTTCTTTTTAACCTGTTCCTTAAAACACTAGTGCTTAGGAAATCTAATGGAGGCAAAAGCAGTCAAGGGTAGTTTAGGGTTAGGGTTAGGGTTAGGGTTAGTGTTAGGGTTAGGGTACGGCTTAGGGTATGGGATAGGGTATGGGTGAGGGTACAGCATAGGGTAGGGTTTAGGGTTAGGGTTAGTGTTAGGGTTAGGGTTAGGGTATGGCTTAGGGTACAGGTGAGGGTACTGTGTAGGTCATTGGTTAGGGTTAGGTTAAGGCTTAGGATACAGGTTATTGTATGGGTTAGGGTACGGCGCAGGCTATGGGTAAGGGTTAGGGTTAGGGTTAGGGTTAGAGTTAGGGTACGGCTTAGGGTACGGGTTAGGGTACGGGTGAGGGTACGGCGTAGTGTATAGGTTAGGGTTAGGGTTAGGGTACGGCTTTGGGTATGGGTTAGGTTACGGGTGAGGGTACGGCGTAGGGTATGGGTTAGGGTTAGGGTTAGGGTTAGTGTTAGTGTTAGGGTTAGGGTACGGCTTAGCGTATGGGATAGGGTACGGGTGAGGGTACGGCCTAGGGTAGGGGTTAGGGTTAGAGTTAGGGTTAGGGTTGGGGTTAGGGTACGGCTTAGGGTACGGGTGAGGGTACGGGTGAGGGTACTGCGTAGGGTATTGGTTAGGGTTAGGATACGGCTTAGGATACGGGTTAGGGTACGGGTTATGGTATGGCGTAGGGTATGGGTTAGGGTTAGGGTTAGGGTTAGGGTTAGGGTACGGCTTAGAATACGGGTTAGGGTACGGGTGAGGGTACGGCGTAGCGTATGGGTTAGGGTTAGGGTTAGGGTACGTCTTAGGGTACGGGTTAGGGTACGGGTGAGGGTACGGCATAGGGTAAGGGTTAGGGTTAGGGTTAGGGTTAGGGTTAGTTTTAGGGTTAGGGATTGGTTTAGGGTACGGGTTAGGATTAGCGTACGTGTTAGGGTTAGGTTTTTTGTTAGGGTTAGGGTACGCGTTAGGGTTAGGGTATGGGTTAGGTTTAGGGTACACGTTAGGATTAGGGTATTTATTAAACCTATCCCACTCTCTAGATACCACTTAGCACGTAAAGGAATATTATTAGGGATCCAGCCATGGAGAAGATTTTAGTCACTAGGATAAGATAAAGAATAAACACATTATAAAAAAATCACATAAGGTTTTCTTTTTAACCTGTTCCTTAAAACACTAGTGCTTAGGAAATGTAATAGAGGCAAAAGCAATCAAGGGTAGTTTAGGGTTAGGGTTAGGGTTAGGGTTAGTGTTAGGGTTAGGGTACGGCTTAGGGTATGGGATAGGGTACGGGTGAGGGTACGGCGTAGGGTAGGAGTTAGGGTAAGGGTTAGGGTACGGCTTAGGGTACGGGTTAGGTTACGGGTGAGGGTACGGCGTAGGGTATGGGTTAGGGTTAGGGTTAGGGTTAGTGTTAGTGTTAGGGTTAGGGTACGGCTTAGCGTATGGGATAGGGTACGGGTGAGGTTACGGCGTAGGGTAGGGGTTAGGGTTAGGGTTAGGGTTAGGGTATGGCTTAGGGTACGGGTGAGGGTACGGGTGAGGGTACTGCGTAGGGTATTTGTTAGGGTTAGGGTACGGCTTAGGATACGTGTTAGGGTACGGGTTAGGGTACGGCGTAGAGTGTGGGTTAAGGTTAGGGTTAGTGTTAGGGTTAGGGTTACGGTACGTCTTAGGGTATGTGTTAGGGTACGGGTGAGGGTACGGCGTAGGTTATGGGTTAGGGTTAGGGTTAGGGTTAGGGTTAGGGTACGGCTTAGGATACGGGTTAGGGTACGGGTGAGGGTACGGCGTAGGTTATGGGTTAGGGTTAGGGTTAGTGTTAGGGTTATGGTACGGCTTAAGTTATGGGATAGGGTACAGGTGAGGGTATGGCATAGGGTAGGGGTTAGGGTTAGGGTTAGGGTTAGGGTTAGGGTTAGGGTACGGCTTAGGATACGGGTTAGGGTACGTGTTAGGGTATGGCGTACGGTATGGGTTAGGGTTAGGGTTAGGGTTAGGGTTAGGGTTAGGGTACGGCGTAGGGTACGGGTTATGGTACGGGTGAGGTTACGGCGTAGGGTATAGTTTAGGGTTAGGGTTAGGGTTAGGGTACGGCTTAGGATACGGGTTAGGGTACGGGTGAGGGTACGGCTTAGGGTACGGGTTAGGGTACGGGTGAGGGTACGGTGTAGGTTATGGGTTAGGGTTAGGGTTAGGGTTAGGGTTAGTTTTAGGGTTAGGGATTGGTTTAGGGTACGGGTTAGGTTTAGCATACGTGTTCAGGTTAGGGTTTTGGTTAGGGTTAGGGTACGCGTTAGGGTTAGGGTATGGGTTAGGTTTAGGGTACACTTTAGGATTAGGGTATTTATTAAACCTATCCCACTCTCTAGATACCACTTAGCACGTAAAGGAATATTATTTGGGGTTCAGCCATGGAGAAGATTTTAGTCACTAGGATAAGATAAAGAATAAACACATTATAAAAAAATCACATAAGGTTTTCTTTTTAACCTGTTCCTTAAAACACTAGTGTTTAGGAAATCTAATGGAGGCAAAAGCAGTAAAGGGTAGTTTAGGGTTAGGGTTAGGGTTAGGGTTAGGGGAGGGCTTAGGATACCGGTGAGGGTACTGGTGAGGGTACTGCGTAGGTTATTGGTTAGGGTTAGGATACGGCTTAGGATACGGGTTAGGATATGGGTTAGGTTACGGCGTTGGGTATGGGTGAGGGTTAGGGTTAGGGTTAGGGTAAGGCTTTGCGTACGGGTTAGGGTACGGGTGAGGGTACGGCGTGGGGTAGAGGTTAGGGTTAGGTTTAGGGTTAGGGTACGGCTTAGGATACGGGTTAGGGTATGGGTGAGGGTACGGCGTAGCGTATGGGTTAGGGTTAGGGTTAGGGTTAGGGTTAGTTTTAGGGTTAGGGATTGGTTTAGGGTACGGGTGAGGATTAGCGTACGTGTTAGGGTTAGGGTTTGGGTTAGGGTTAGGGTACGCATTAGGGTTAGGGTTAGGGTACACGTTAGGATTAGGGTATTTATTAAACCTATCCCACTCTCTAGATACCACTTAGCACGTAAAGGAATATTATTTAGGGTCCAGCCATGGAGAAGATTTTCGTTACTAGGATAAGATAAAGAATAAACACATTATAAAAAAATCACATTAGGATTTTCTTTTTAACCTGTTCCTTAAAACACTAGTGCTTAGGAAATCTAATGGAGGCAAAAGCAGTCAAGGGTAGTTTAGGGTTAGGGTTAGGGTTAGGGTTAGTGTTAGGGTTAGGGTACGGCTTAGGGTATGGGATAGGGTATGGGTGAGGGTACAGCATAGGGTAGGGTTTAGGGTTAGGGTTAGTGTTAGGGTTAGGGTTAGGGTATGGCTTAGGGTACAGGTGAGGGTACTGTGTAGGTCATTGGTTAGGGTTAGGTTAAGGCTTAGGATACAGGTTATTGTATGGGTTAGGGTACGGCGCAGGCTATGGGTAAGGGTTAGGGTTAGGGTTAGGGTTAGAGTTAGGGTACGGCTTAGGGTACGGGTTAGGGTACGGGTGAGGGTACGGCGTAGTGTATAGGTTAGGGTTAGGGTTAGGGTACGGCTTTGGGTATGGGTTAGGTTACGGGTGAGGGTACGGCGTAGGGTATGGGTTAGGGTTAGGGTTAGGGTTAGTGTTAGTGTTAGGGTTAGGGTACGGCTTAGCGTATGGGATAGGGTACGGGTGAGGGTACGGCCTAGGGTAGGGGTTAGGGTTAGAGTTAGGGTTAGGGTTGGGGTTAGGGTACGGCTTAGGGTACGGGTGAGGGTACGGGTGAGGGTACTGCGTAGGGTATTGGTTAGGGTTAGGATACGGCTTAGGATACGGGTTAGGGTACGGGTTAGGGTATGGCGTAGGGTATGGGTTAGGGTTAGGGTTAGGGTTAGGGTTAGGGTACGGCTTAGAATACGGGTTAGGGTACGGGTGAGGGTACGGCGTAGCGTATGGGTTAGGGTTAGGGTTAGGGTACGTCTTAGGGTACGGGTTAGGGTACGGGTGAGGGTACGGCATAGGGTAATGGTTAGGGTTAGGGTTAGGGTTAGGGTTAGTTTTAGGGTTAGGGATTGGTTTAGGGTACGGGTTAGGATTAGCGTACGTGTTAGGGTTAGGTTTTTTGTTAGGGTTAGGGTACGCGTTAGGGTTAGGGTATGGGTTAGGTTTAGGGTACACGTTAGGATTAGGGTATTTATTAAACCTATCCCACTCTCTAGATACCACTTAGCACGTAAAGGAATATTATTAGGGATCCAGCCATGGAGAAGATTTTAGTCACTAGGATAAGATAAAGAATAAACACATTATAAAAAAATCACATTAGGATTTTCTTTTTAACCTGTTCCTTAAAACACTAGTGCTTAGGAAATCTAATAGAGGCAAAAGCAATCAAGGGTAGTTTAGGGTTAGGGTTAGGGTTAGGGTTAGTGTTAGGGTTAGGGTACGGCTTAGGGTATGGGATAGGGTACGGGTGAGGGTACGGCGTAGGGTAGGAGTTAGGGTAAGGGTTAGGGTACGGCTTAGGGTACGGGTTAGGTTACGGGTGAGGGTACGGCGTAGGGTATGGGTTAGGGTTAGGGTTAGGGTTAGTGTTAGTGTTAGGGTTAGGGTACGGCTTAGCGTATGGTATAGGGTACGGGTGAGGTTACGGCGTAGGGTAGGGGTTAGGGTTAGGGTTAGGGTTAGGGTATGGCTTAGGGTACGGGTGAGGGTACGGGTGAGGGTACTGCGTAGGGTATTTGTTAGGGTTAGGGTACGGCTTAGGATACGTGTTAGGGTACGGGTTAGGGTACGGCGTAGAGTGTGGGTTAAGGTTAGGGTTAGTGTTAGGGTTAGGGTTACGGTACGTCTTAGGGTATGTGTTAGGGTACGGGTGAGGGTACGGCGTAGGTTATGGGTTAGGGTTAGGGTTAGGGTTAGGGTTAGGGTTAGGGTACGGCTTAGGATACGGGTTAGGGTACGGGTGAGGGTACGGCGTAGGTTATGGGTTAGGGTTAGGGTTAGTGTTAGGGTTATGGTACGGCTTAAGTTATGGGATAGGGTACAGGTGAGGGTATGGCATAGGGTAGGGGTTAGGGTTAGGGTTAGGGTTAGGGTTAGGGTTAGGGTACGGCTTAGGATACGGGTTAGGGTACGTGTTAGGGTATGGCGTACGGTATGGGTTAGGGTTAGGGTTAGGGTTAGGGTTAGGGTTAGGGTTAGGGTACGGCTTAGGGTACGGGTTATGGTACGGGTGAGGTTACGGCGTAGGGTATAGTTTAGGGTTAGGGTTAGGGTTAGGGTACGGCTTAGGATACGGGTTAGGGTACGGGTGAGGGTACGGCTTAGGGTACGGGTTAGGGTACGGGTGAGGGTACGGTGTAGGTTATGGGTTAGGGTTAGGGTTAGGGTTAGGGTTAGTTTTAGGGTTAGGGATTGGTTTAGGGTACGGGTTAGGATTAGCATACGTGTTCGGGTTAGGGTTTTGGTTAGGGTTAGGGTACGCGTTAGGGTTAGGGTATGGGTTAGGTTTAGGGTACACTTTAGGATTAGGGTATTTATTAAACCTATCCCACTCTCTAGATACCACTTAGCACGTAAAGGAATATTATTTGGGGTTCAGCCATGGAGAAGATTTTAGTCACTAGGATAAGATAAAGAATAAACACATTATAAAAAAATCACATAAGGTTTTCTTTTTAACCTGTTCCTTAAAACACTAGTGTTTAGGAAATCTAATGGAGGCAAAAGCAGTAAAGGGTAGTTTAGGGTTAGGGTTAGGGTTAGGGTTAGGGTAGGGCTTAGGATACCAGTGAGGGTACTGGTGAGGGTACTGCGTAGGTTATTGGTTAGGGTTAGGGTACGGCTTAGGATACGGGTTAGGATATGGGTTAGGTTACGGCGTTGGGTATGGGTGAGGGTTAGGGTTAGGGTTAGGGTAAGGCTTTGGGTACGGGTTAGGGTACGGGTGAGGGTACGGCGTAGGGTAGAGGTTAGGGTTAGGTTTAGGGTTAGGGTACGGCTTAGGATACGGGTTACGGTATGGGTGAGGGTACGGCGTAGCGTATGGGTTAGGGTTAGGGTTAGGGTTAGGGTTAGTTTTAGGGTTAGGGATTGGTTTAGGGTACGGGTGAGGATTAGCGTACGTGTTAGGGTTAGGGTTTGGGTTAGGGTTAGGGTACGCATTAGGGTTAGGGTTAGGGTACACGTTAGGATTAGGGTATTTATTAAACCTATCCCACTCTCTAGATACCACTTAGCACGTAAAGGAATATTATTTAGGGTCCAGCCATGGAGAAGATTTTCGTTACTAGGATAAGATAAAGAATAAACACATTATAAAAAAATCACATTAGGATTTTCTTTTTAACCTGTTCCTTAAAACACTAGTGCTTAGGAAATCTAATGGAGGCAAAAGCAGTCAAGGGTAGTTTAGGGTTAGGGTTAGGGTTAGGGTTAGTGTTAGGGTTAGGGTACGGCTTAGGGTATGGGATAGGGTATGGGTGAGGGTACGGCATAGTGTAGGGTTTAGGGTTAGGGTTAGTGTTAGGGTTAGGGTTAGGGTATGGCTTAGGGTACGGGTGAGGGTACTGTGTAGGTCATTGGTTAGGGTTAGGTTAAGGCTTAGGATACAGGTTATTGTATGGGTTAGGGTACGGCGCAGGGTATGGGTAAGGGTTAGGGTTAGGGTTAGGGTTAGAGTTAGGGTACGGCTTAGGGTACGGGTTAGGGTACGGGTGAGGGTACGGCGTAGTGTATAGGTTAGGGTTAGGGTTAGGGTACGGCTTTGGGTACGGGTTAGGTTACGGGTGAGGGTACGGCGTAGGGTATGGGTTAGGGTTAGGGTTAGGGTTAGTGTTAGTGTTAGGGTTAGGGTACGGCTTAGCGTATGGGATAGGGTACGGGTGAGGGTACGGCCTAGGGTAGGGGTTAGGGTTAGAGTTAGGGTTAGGGTTGGGGTTAGGGTACGGCTTAGGGTACGGGTGAGGGTACGGGTGAGGGTACTGCGTAGGGTATTGGTTAGGGTTAGGATACGGCTTAGGATACGGGTTAGGGTACGGGTTAGGGTATGGCGTAGGGTATGGGTTAGGGTTAGGGTTAGGGTTAGGGTTAGGGTTAGGGTACGGCTTAGGATACGGGTTAGGGTACGGGTGAGGGTACGGCGTAGCGTATGGGTTAGGGTTAGGGTTAGGGTACGTCTTAGGGTACGGGTTAGGGTACGGGTGAGGGTACGGCGTAGGGTAAGGTTTAGGGTTAGGGTTAGGGTTAGGGTTAGTTTTAGGGTTAGGCATTGGTTTAGGGTACGGGTTAGGATTAGCGTACCTGTTAGGGTTAGGTTTTCGGTTAGGGTTAGGGTACGCGTTAGGGTTAGGGTATGGGTTAGGGTTAGGGTACACGTTAGGATTAGGGTATTTATTAAACCTATCCCACTCTCTAGATACCACTTAGCACGTAAAGGAATATTATTAGGGATCCAGCCATGGAGAAGATTTTAGTCACTAGGATAAGATAAAGAATAAACACATTATAAAAAAATCACATTAGGATTTTCTTTTTAACCTGTTCCTTAAAACACTAGTGCTTAGGAAATCTAATAGAGGCAAAAGCAATCAAGGGTAGTTTAGGGTTAGGGTTAGGGTTAGGGTTAGTGTTAGGGTTAGGGTACGGCTTAGGGTATGGGATAGGGTACGGGTGAGGGTACGGCGTAGGGTAGGGGTTAAGGTTAGGCTTAGGGTTATGGTTAGGGTATGGCTTAGGGTACGGGTGAGGGTACGGGTGAGGGTACTGCGTAGGGTATTGCTTAGGGTTAGGGTACGGCTTAGGATACGTGTTAGGGTACGGGTTAGGGTACGGCGTAGAGTGTGGGTTAGGGTTAGGGTTAGTGTTAGGGTTAGGGTTACGGTACGTCTTAGGGTACGTGTTAGGGTACGGGTGAGGGTACGGCGTAGGTTATGGGTTAGGGTTAGGGTTAGGGTTAAGGTACGGCTTAGGATACGGGTTAGGGTACGGGTGAGGGTACGGCGTAGGTTATGGGTTAGGGTTAGGGTTAGTGTTAGGGTTATGGTATGGCTTAGGTTATGGGATAGGGTACAGGTGAGGGTATGGCATAGGGTAGGTGTTAGGGTTAGGGTTAGGGTTAGGGTTAGGGTTAGGGTACGGCTTAGGGCACGGGTGAGGCTATGGGTGAGGATACTGCGTAGGGTATTGGTTAGGGTTAGGGTACGGCTTAGGATACGGGTTAGGGTACGTGTTAGGGTATGGCGTACGGTATGGGTTAGGGTTAGGGTTAGGGTTAGGGTTAGGGTTAGGGTTAGGGTACGGCTTAGGGTACGGGTTAGGGTACGGGTGAGGTTACGGCGTAGGGTATAGTTTAGGGTTAGTGTTAGGGTTAGGGTACGGCTTAGGATACGGGTTAGGGTACGGGTGAGGGTACGGCGTAGCATATGGTTTAGGGTTAGGGTTAGGGTACGGCTTAGGGTACGGGTTAGGGTACGGGTGAGGGTACGGTGTAGGTTATGGGTTAGGGTTAGGGTTAGGGTTAGGGTTAGTTTTAGGGTTAGGGATTGGTTTAGGGTACGGGTTAGGTTTAGCATACGTGTTCAGGTTAGGGTTTTGGTTAGGGTTAGGGTACGCGTTAGGGTTAGGGTATGGGTTAGGTTTAGGGTACACTTTAGGATTAGGGTATTTATTAAACCTATCCCACTCTCTAGATACCACTTAGCACGTAAAGGAATATTATTTGGGGTTCAGCCATGGAGAAGATTTTAGTCACTAGGATAAGATAAAGAATAAACACATTATAAAAAAATCACATAAGGTTTTCTTTTTAACCTGTTCCTTAAAACACTAGTGTTTAGGAAATCTAATGGAGGCAAAAGCAGTAAAGGGTAGTTTAGGGTTAGGGTTAGGGTTAGGGTTAGGGGAGGGCTTAGGATACCGGTGAGGGTACTGGTGAGGGTACTGCGTAGGTTATTGGTTAGGGTTAGGATACGGCTTAGGATACGGGTTAGGATATGGGTTAGGTTACGGCGTTGGGTATGGGTGAGGGTTAGGGTTAGGGTTAGGGTAAGGCTTTGCGTACGGGTTAGGGTACGGGTGAGGGTACGGCGTGGGGTAGAGGTTAGGGTTAGGTTTAGGGTTAGGGTACGGCTTAGGATACGGGTTAGGGTATGGGTGAGGGTACGGCGTAGCGTATGGGTTAGGGTTAGGGTTAGGGTTAGGGTTAGTTTTAGGGTTAGGGATTGGTTTAGGGTACGGGTGAGGATTAGCGTACGTGTTAGGGTTAGGGTTTGGGTTAGGGTTAGGGTACGCATTAGGGTTAGGGTTAGGGTACACGTTAGGATTAGGGTATTTATTAAACCTATCCCACTCTCTAGATACCACTTAGCACGTAAAGGAATATTATTTAGGGTCCAGCCATGGAGAAGATTTTCGTTACTAGGATAAGATTAAGAATAAACACATTATAAAAAAATCACATTAGGATTTTCTTTTTAACCTGTTCCTTAAAACACTAGTGCTTAGGAAATCTAATGGAGGCAAAAGCAGTCAAGGGTAGTTTAGGGTTAGGGTTAGGGTTAGGGTTAGTGTTAGGGATAGGGTACGGCTTAGGGTATGGGATAGGGTATGGGTGAGGGTACGGCATAGGGTAGGGTTTAGGGTTAGGGTTAGTGTTAGGGTTAGGGTTAGGGTATGGCTTAGGGTACAGGTGAGGGTACTGTGTAGGTCATTGGTTAGGGTTAGGTTAAGGCTTAGGATACAGGTTATTGTATGGGTTAGGGTACGGCGCAGGGTATGGGTAAGGGTTAGGGTTAGGGTTAGGGTTAGAGTTAGGGTACGGCTTAGGGTACGGGTTAGGGTACGGGTGAGGGTACGGCGTAGTGTATAGGTTAGGGTTAGGGTTAGGGTACGGCTTTGGGTATGGGTTAGGTTACAGGTGAGGGTACGGCGTAGGGTATGGGTTAGGGTTAGGGTTAGGGTTAGTGTTAGTGTTAGGGTTAGGGTACGGCTTAGCGTATGGGATAGGGTACGGGTGAGGGTACGGCCTAGGGTAGGGGTTAGGGTTAGAGTTAGGGTTAGGGTTGGGGTTAGGGTACGGCTTAGGGTACGGGTGAGGGTACGGGTGAGGGTACTGCGTAGGGTATTGGTTAGGGTTAGGATACGGCTTAGGATACGGGTTAGGGTACGGGTTATGGTATGGCGTAGGGTATGGGTTAGGGTTAGGGTTAGGGTTAGGGTTAGGGTACGGCTTAGAATACGGGTTAGGGTACGGGTGAGGGTACGGCGTAGCGTATGGGTTAGGGTTAGGGTTAGGGTACGTCTTAGGGTACGGGTTAGGGTACGGGTGAGGGTACGGCATAGGGTAAGGGTTAGGGTTAGGGTTAGGGTTAGGGTTAGTTTTAGGGTTAGGGATTGGTTTAGGGTACGGGTTAGGATTAGCGTACGTGTTAGGGTTAGGTTTTTTGTTAGGGTTAGGGTACGCGTTAGGGTTAGGGTATGGGTTAGGTTTAGGGTACACGTTAGGATTAGGGTATTTATTAAACCTATCCCACTCTCTAGATACCACTTAGCACGTAAAGGAATATTATTAGGGATCCAGCCATGGAGAAGATTTTAGTCACTAGGATAAGATAAAGAATAAACACATTATAAAAAAATCACATAAGGTTTTCTTTTTAACCTGTTCCTTAAAACACTAGTGCTTAGGAAATGTAATAGAGGCAAAAGCAATCAAGGGTAGTTTAGGGTTAGGGTTAGGGTTAGGGTTAGTGTTAGGGTTAGGGTACGGCTTAGGGTATGGGATAGGGTACGGGTGAGGGTACGGCGTAGGGTAGGAGTTAGGGTAAGGGTTAGGGTACGGCTTAGGGTACGGGTTAGGTTACGGGTGAGGGTACGGCGTAGGGTATGGGTTAGGGTTAGGGTTAGGGTTAGTGTTAGTGTTAGGGTTAGGGTACGGCTTAGCGTATGGGATAGGGTACGGGTGAGGTTACGGCGTAGGGTAGGGGTTAGGGTTAGGGTTAGGGTTAGGGTATGGCTTAGGGTACGGGTGAGGGTACGGGTGAGGGTACTGCGTAGGGTATTTGTTAGGGTTAGGGTACGGCTTAGGATACGTGTTAGGGTACGGGTTAGGGTACGGCGTAGAGTGTGGGTTAAGGTTAGGGTTAGTGTTAGGGTTAGGGTTACGGTACGTCTTAGGGTATGTGTTAGGGTACGGGTGAGGGTACGGCGTAGGTTATGGGTTAGGGTTAGGGTTAGGGTTAGGGTTAGGGTACGGCTTAGGATACGGGTTAGGGTACGGGTGAGGGTACGGCGTAGGTTATGGGTTAGGGTTAGGGTTAGTGTTAGGGTTATGGTACGGCTTAAGTTATGGGATAGGGTACAGGTGAGGGTATGGCATAGGGTAGGGGTTAGGGTTAGGGTTAGGGTTAGGGTTAGGGTTAGGGTTAGGGTACGGCTTAGGATACGGGTTAGGGTACGTGTTAGGGTATGGCGTACGGTATGGGTTAGGGTTAGGGTTAGGGTTAGGGTTAGGGTTAGGGTACGGCGTAGGGTACGGGTTATGGTACGGGTGAGGTTACGGCGTAGGGTATAGTTTAGGGTTAGGGTTAGGGTTAGGGTACGGCTTAGGATACGGGTTAGGGTACGGGTGAGGGTACGGCTTAGGGTACGGGTTAGGGTACGGGTGAGGGTACGGTGTAGGTTATGGGTTAGGGTTAGGGTTAGGGTTAGGGTTAGTTTTAGGGTTAGGGATTGGTTTAGGGTACGGGTTAGGATTAGCATACGTGTTCGGGTTAGGGTTTTGGTTAGGGTTAGGGTACGCGTTAGGGTTAGGGTATGGGTTAGGTTTAGGGTACACTTTAGGATTAGGGTATTTATTAAACCTATCCCACTCTCTAGATACCACTTAGCACGTAAAGGAATATTATTTGGGGTTCAGCCATGGAGAAGATTTTAGTCACTAGGATAAGATAAAGAATAAACACATTATAAAAAAATCACATAAGGTTTTCTTTTTAACCTGTTCCTTAAAACACTAGTGTTTAGGAAATCTAATGGAGGCAAAAGCAGTAAAGGGTAGTTTAGGGTTAGGGTTAGGGTTAGGGTTAGGGTAGGGCTTAGGATACCGGTGAGGGTACTGGTGAGGGTACTGCGTAGGTTATTGGTTAGGGTTAGGGTACGGCTTAGGATACGGGTTAGGATATGGGTTAGGTTACGGCGTTGGGTATGGGTGAGGGTTAGGGTTAGGGTTAGGGTAAGGCTTTGGGTACGGGTTAGGGTACGGGTGAGGGTACGGCGTAGGGTAGAGGTTAGGGTTAGGTTTAGGGTTAGGGTACGGCTTAGGATACGGGTTACGGTATGGGTGAGGGTACGGCGTAGCGTATGGGTTAGGGTTAGGGTTAGGGTTAGTTTTAGGGTTAGGGATTGGTTTAGGGTACGGGTGAGGATTAGCGTACGTGTTAGGGTTAGGGTTTGGGTTAGGGTTAGGGTACGCATTAGGGTTAGGGTTAGGGTACACGTTAGGATTAGGGTATTTATTAAACCTATCCCACTCTCTAGATACCACTTAGCACGTAAAGGAATATTATTTAGGGTCCAGCCATGGAGAAGATTTTCGTTACTAGGATAAGATAAAGAATAAACACATTATAAAAAAATCACATTAGGATTTTCTTTTTAACCTGTTCCTTAAAACACTAGTGCTTAGGAAATCTAATGGAGGCAAAAGCAGTCAAGGGTAGTTTAGGGTTAGGGTTAGGGTTAGGGTTAGTGTTAGGGTTAGGGTACGGCTTAGGGTATGGGATAGGGTATGGGTGAGGGTACGGCATAGTGTAGGGTTTATGGTTAGGGTTAGTGTTAGGGTTAGGGTTAGGGTATGGCTTAGGGTACGGGTGAGGGTACTGTGTAGGTCATTGGTTAGGGTTAGGTTAAGGCTTAGGATACAGGTTATTGTATGGGTTAGGGTACGGCGCAGGGTATGGGTAAGGGTTAGGGTTAGGGTTAGGGTTAGAGTTAGGGTACGGCTTAGGGTACGGGTTAGGGTACGGGTGAGGGTACGGCGTAGTGTATAGGTTAGGGTTAGGGTTAGGGTACGGCTTTGGGTATGGGTTAGGTTACGGGTGAGGGTACGGCGTAGGGTATGGGTTAGGGTTAGGGTTAGGGTTAGTGTTAGTGTTAGGGTTAGGGTACGGCTTAGCATATGGGATAGGGTACGGGTGAGGGTACGGCCTAGGGTAGGGGTTAGGGTTAGAGTTAGGGTTAGGGTTGGGGTTAGGGTACGGCTTAGGGTACGGGTGAGGGTACGGGTGAGGGTACTGCGTAGGGTATTGGTTAGGGTTAGGATACGGCTTAGGATACGGGTTAGGGTACGGGTTATGGTATGGCGTAGGGTATGGGTTAGGGTTAGGGTTAGGGTTAGGGTTAGGGTACGGCTTAGAATATGGGTTAGGGTACGGGTGAGGGTACGGCGTAGCGTATGGTTTAGGGTTAGGGTTAGGGTACGTCTTAGGGTACGGGTTAGGGTACGGGTGAGGGTACGGCGTAGGGTAAGGGTTAGGGTTAGGGTTAGGGTTAGGGTTAGTTTTAGGGTTAGGGATTGGTTTAGGGTACGGTTAGGATTAGCGTACGTGTTAGGGTTAGGTTTTTTGTTAGGGTTAGGGTACGCGTTAGGGTTAGGGTATGGGTTAGGTTTAGGGTACACGTTAGGATTAGGGTATTTATTAAACCTATCCCACTCTCTAGATACCACTTAGCACGTAAAGGAATATTATTAGGGATCCAGCCATGGAGAAGATTTTAGTCACTAGGATAAGATAAAGAATAAACACATTATAAAAAAATCACATCAGGATTTTCTTTTTAACCTGTTCCTTAAAACACTAGTGCTTAGGAAATCTAATAGAGGCAAAAGCAATCAAGGGTAGTTTAGGGTTAGGGTTAGGGTTAGGGTTAGTGTTAGTGTTAGGGTTAGGGTACGGCTTAGCGTATGGGATAGGGTACGGGTGAGGTTACGGCGTAGGGTAGGGGTTAGGGTTAGGGTTAGGGTTAGGGTTAGGGTATGGCTTAGGGTACGGGTGAGGGTACGGGTGAGGGTACTGCGTAGGGTATTGGTTAGGGTTAGGGTACGGCTTAGGATACGTGTTAGGGTACGGGTTAGGGTACGGCGTAGAGTGTGGGTTAAGGTTAGGGTTAGTGTTAGGGTTAGGGTTACGGTACGTCTTAGGGTATGTGTTAGGGTACGGGTGAGGGTACGGCGTAGGTTATGGGTTAGGGTTAGGGTTAGGGTTAGGGTTAGGGTACGGCTTAGGATACGGGTTAGGGTACGGGTGAGGGTACGGCGTAGGTTATGGGTTAGGGTTAGGGTTAGTGTTAGGGTTATGGTACGGCTTAGGTTATGGGATAGGGTACAGGTGAGGGTATGGCATAGGGTAGGGGTTAGGGTTAGGGTTAGGGTTAGGGTTAGGGTTAGGGTACGGCTTAGGGTACGGGTGAGGCTATGGGTGAGCATACTGCGTAGGGTATTGGTTAGGGTTAGGGTACGGCTTAGGATACGGGTTAGGGTACGTGTTAGGGTATGGCGTACGGTATGGGTTAGGGTTAGGGTTAGGGTTAGGGTTAGGGTTAGGTTTAGGGTACGGCTTAGGGTACGGGTTATGGTACGGGTGAGGTTACGGAGTAGGGTATAGTTTAGGGTTAGGGTTAGGGTTAGGGTACGGCTTAGGATACGGGTTAGGGTACGGGTGAGGGTACGGCTTAGGGTACGGGTTAGGGTACGGGTGAGGGTACGGTGTAGGTTATGGGTTAGGGTTAGGGTTAGGGTTAGGGTTAGTTTTAGGGTTAGGGATTGGTTTAGGGTACGGGTTAGGATTAGCATATGTGTTCGGGTTAGGGTTTTGGTTAGGGTTAGGGTACGCGTTAGGGTTAGGGTATGGGTTAGGTTTAGGGTACACTTTAGGATTAGGGTATTTATTAAACCTATCCCACTCTCTAGATACCACTTAGCACGTAAAGGAATATTATTTGGGGTTCAGCCATGGAGAAGATTTTAGTCACTAGGATAAGATAAAGAATAAACACATTATAAAAAAATCACATAAGGTTTTCTTTTTAACCTGTTCCTTAAAACACTAGTGTTTAGGAAATCTAATGGAGGCAAAAGCAGTAAAGGGTAGTTTAGGGTTAGGGTTAGGGTTAGGGTTAGGGTAGGGCTTAGGATACCGGTGAGGGTACTGGTGAGGGTACTGCGTAGGTTATTGGTTAGGGTTAGGGTACGGCTTAGGATACGGGTTAGGATATGGGTTAGGTTACGGCGTTGGGTATGGGTGAGGGTTAGGGTTAGGGTTAGGGTAAGGCTTTGGGTACGGGTTAGGGTACGGGTGAGGGTACGGCGTAGGGTAGAGGTTAGGGTTAGGTTTAGGGTTAGGGTACGGCTTAGGATACGGGTTACGGTATGGGTGAGGGTACGGCGTAGCGTATGGGTTAGGGTTAGGGTTAGGGTTAGGGTTAGTTTTAGGGTTAGGGATTGGTTTAGGGTACGGGTGAGGATTAGCGTACGTGTTAGGGTTAGGGTTTGGGTTAGGGTTAGGGTACGCATTAGGGTTAGGGTTAGGGTACACGTTAGGATTAGGGTATTTATTAAACCTATCCCACTCTCTAGATACCACTTAGCACGTAAAGGAATATTATTTAGGGTCCAGCCATGGAGAAGATTTTCGTTACTAGGATAAGATAAAGAATAAACACATTATAAAAAAATCACATTAGGATTTTCTTTTTAACCTGTTCCTTAAAACACTAGTGCTTAGGAAATCTAATGGAGGCAAAAGCAGTCAAGGGTAGTTTAGGGTTAGGGTTAGGGTTAGGGTTAGTGTTAGGGTTAGGGTACGGCTTAGGGTATGGGATAGGGTATGGGTGAGGGTACGGCATAGTGTAGGGTTTAGGGTTAGGGTTAGTGTTAGGGTTAGGGTTAGGGTATGGCTTAGGGTACGGGTGAGGGTACTGTGTAGGTCATTGGTTAGGGTTAGGTTAAGGCTTAGGATACAGGTTATTGTATGGGTTAGGGTACGGCGCAGGGTATGGGTAAGGGTTAGGGTTAGGGTTAGGGTTAGAGTTAGGGTACGGCTTAGGGTACGGGTTAGGGTACGGGTGAGGGTACGGCGTAGTGTATAGGTTAGGGTTAGGGTTAGGGTACGGCTTTGGGTACGGGTTAGGTTACGGGTGAGGGTACGGCATAGGGTATGGGTTAGGGTTAGGGTTAGGGTTAGTGTTAGTGTTAGGGTTAGGGTACGGCTTAGCGTATGGGATAGGGTACGGGTGAGGGTACGGCCTAGGGTAGGGGTTAGGGTTAGAGTTTGGGTTAGGGTTGGGGTTAGGGTACGGCTTAGGGTACGGGTGAGGGTACGGGTGAGGGTACTGCGTAGGGTATTGGTTAGGGTTAGGATACGGCTTAGGATACGGGTTAGGGTACGGGTTATGGTATGGCGTAGGGTATGGGTTAGGGTTAGGGTTAGGGTTAGGGTACGGCTTAGAATATGGGTTAGGGTACGGGTGAGGGTACGGCGTAGCGTATGGGTTAGGGTTAGGGTTAGGGTACGTCTTAGGGTACGGGTTAGGGTACGGGTGAGGGTACGGCGTAGGGTAAGGGTTAGGGTTAGTGTTAGGGTTAGGGTTAGTTTTAGGGTTAGGGATTGGTTTAGGGTACGGGTTAGGATTAGCGTACGTGTTAGGGTTAGGTTTTTTGTTAGGGTTAGGGTACGCGTTAGGGTTAGGGTATGGGTTAGGTTTAGGGTACACGTTAGGATTAGGGTATTTATTAAACCTATCCCACTCTCTAGATACCACTTAGCACGTAAAGGAATATTATTAGGGATCCAGCCATGGAGAAGATTTTAGTCACTAGGATAAGATAAAGAATAAACACATTATAAAAAAATCACATCAGGATTTTCTTTTTAACCTGTTCCTTAAAACACTAGTGCTTAGGAAATCTAATAGAGGCAAAAGCAATCAAGGGTAGTTTAGGGTTAGGGTTAGGGTTAGGGTTAGTGTTAGTGTTAGGGTTAGGGTACGGCTTAGCGTATGGGATAGGGTACGGGTGAGGTTACGGCGTAGGGTAGGGGTTAGGGTTAGGGTTAGGGTTAGGGTTAGGGTATGGCTTAGGGTACGGGTGAGGGTACGGGTGAGGGTACTGCGTAGGGTATTGGTTAGGGTTAGGGTACGGCTTAGGATACGTGTTAGGGTACGGGTTAGGGTACGGCGTAGAGTGTGGGTTAAGGTTAGGGTTAGTGTTAGGGTTAGGGTTACGGTACGTCTTAGGTTATGTGTTAGGGTACGGGTGAGGGTACGGCGTAGGTTATGGGTTAGGGTTAGGGTTAGGGTTAGGGTTAGGGTACGGCTTAGGATACGGGTTAGGGTACGGGTGAGGGTATGGCATAGGGTAGGGGTTAGGGTTAGGGTTAGGGTTAGGGTTAGGGTTAGGGTACGGCTTAGGGTACGGGTGAGGCTATGGGTGAGGATACTGCGTAGGGTATTGGTTAGGGTTAGGGTACGGCTTAGGATACGGGTTAGGGTACGTGTTAGGGTATGGCGTACGGTATGGGTTAGGGTTAGGGTTAGGGTTAGGGTTAGGGTTAGGGTTAGGGTACGGCTTAGGGTACGGGTTATGGTACGGGTGAGGTTACGGAGTAGGGTATAGTTTAGGGTTAGGGTTAGGGTTAGGGTACGGCTTAGGATACGGGTTAGGGTACGGGTGAGGGTACGGCTTAGGGTACGGGTTAGGGTACGGGTGAGGGTACGGTGTAGGTTATGGGTTAGGGTTAGGGTTAGGGTTAGGGTTAGTTTTAGGGTTAGGGATTGGTTTAGGGTACGGGTTAGGATTAGCATATGTGTTCGGGTTAGGGTTTTGGTTAGGGTTAGGGTACGCGTTAGGGTTAGGGTATGGGTTAGGTTTAGGGTACACTTTAGGATTAGGGTATTTATTAAACCTATCCCACTCTCTAGATACCACTTAGCACGTAAAGGAATATTATTTGGGGTTCAGCCATGGAGAAGATTTTAGTCACTAGGATAAGATAAAGAATAAACACATTATAAAAAAATCACATAAGGTTTTCTTTTTAACCTGTTCCTTAAAACACTAGTGTTTAGGAAATCTAATGGAGGCAAAAGCAGTAAAGGGTAGTTTAGGGTTAGGGTTAGGGTTAGGGTTAGGGTAGGGCTTAGGATACCGGTGAGGGTACTGGTGAGGGTACTGCGTAGGTTATTGGTTAGGGTTAGGGTACGGCTTAGGATACGGGTTAGGATATGGGTTAGGTTACGGCGTTGGGTATGGGTGAGGGTTAGGGTTAGGGTTAGGGTAAGGCTTTGGGTACGGGTTAGGGTACGGGTGAGGGTACGGCGTAGGGTAGAGGTTAGGGTTAGGTTTAGGGTTAGGGTACGGCTTAGGATACGGGTTACGGTATGGGTGAGGGTACGGCGTAGCGTATGGGTTAGGGTTAGGGTTAGGGTTAGGGTTAGTTTTAGGGTTAGGGATTGGTTTAGGGTACGGGTGAGGATTAGCGTACGTGTTAGGGTTAGGGTTTGGGTTAGGGTTAGGGTACGCATTAGGGTTAGGGTTAGGGTACACGTTAGGATTAGGGTATTTATTAAACCTATCCCACTCTCTAGATACCACTTAGCACGTAAAGGAATATTATTTAGGGTCCAGCCATGGAGAAGATTTTCGTTACTAGGATAAGATAAAGAATAAACACATTATAAAAAAATCACATTAGGATTTTCTTTTTAACCTGTTCCTTAAAACACTAGTGCTTAGGAAATCTAATGGAGGCAAAAGCAGTCAAGGGTAGTTTAGGGTTAGGGTTAGGGTTAGGGTTAGTGTTAGGGTTAGGGTACGGCTTAGGGTATGGGATAGGGTATGGGTGAGGGTACGGCATAGTGTAGGGTTTAGGGTTAGGGTTAGTGTTAGGGTTAGGGTTAGGGTATGGCTTAGGGTACGGGTGAGGGTACTGTGTAGGTCATTGGTTAGGGTTAGGTTAAGGCTTAGGATACAGGTTATTGTATGGGTTAGGGTACGGCGCAGGGTATGGGTAAGGGTTAGGGTTAGGGTTAGGGTTAGAGTTAGGGTACGGCTTAGGGTACGGGTTAGGGTACGGGTGAGGGTACGGCGTAGTGTATAGGTTAGGGTTAGGGTTAGGGTACGGCTTTGGGTACGGGTTAGGTTACGGGTGAGGGTACGGCATAGGGTATGGGTTAGGGTTAGGGTTAGGGTTAGTGTTAGTGTTAGGGTTAGGGTACGGCTTAGCGTATGGGATAGGGTACGGGTGAGGGTACGGCCTAGGGTAGGGGTTAGGGTTAGAGTTAGGGTTAGGGTTGGGGTTAGGGTACGGCTTAGGGTACGGGTGAGGGTACGGGTGAGGGTACTGCGTAGGGTATTGGTTAGGGTTAGGATACGGCTTAGGATACGGGTTAGGGTACGGGTTATGGTATGGCGTAGGGTATGGGTTAGGGTTAGGGTTAGGGTTAGGGTTAGGGTACGGCTTAGAATATGGGTTAGGGTACGGGTGAGGGTACGGCGTAGCGTATGGGTTAGGGTTAGGGTTAGGGTACGTCTTAGGGTACGGGTTAGGGTACGGGTGAGGGTACGGCGTAGGGTAAGGGTTAGGGTTAGGGTTAGGGTTAGGGTTAGTTTTAGGGTTAGGGATTGGTTTAGGGTACGGGTTAGGATTAGCGTACGTGTTAGGGTTAGGTTTTTTGTTAGGGTTAGGGTACGCGTTAGGGTTAGGGTATGGGTTAGGTTTAGGGTACACGTTAGGATTAGGGTATTTATTAAACCTATCCCACTCTCTAGATACCACTTAGCACGTAAAGGAATATTATTAGGGATCCAGCCATGGAGAAGATTTTAGTCACTAGGATAAGATAAAGAATAAACACATTATAAAAAATTCACATCAGGATTTTCTTTTTAACCTGTTCCTTAAAACACTAGTGCTTAGGAAATCTAATAGAGGCAAAAGCAATCAAGGGTAGTTTAGGGTTAGGGTTAGGGTTAGGGTTAGTGTTAGGGTTAGGGTACGGCTTAGGGTATGGGATAGGGTACGGGTGAGGGTACGGTGTAGGGTAGGGGTTAGGGTAAGGGTTAGGGTACGGCTTAGGGTACGGGTTAGGTTACGGGTGAGGGTACGGCGTAGGGTATGGTTTAGGGTTAGGGTTAGGGTTAGTGTTAGTGTTAGGGTTAGGGTACGGCTTAGCGTATGGGATAGGGTACGGGTGAGGGTACGGCGTAGGGTAGGGGTTAGGGTTAGGTTTAGGGTTAGGGTTAGGGTATGGCTTAGGGTACGGGTGAGGGTACGGGTGAGGGTACTGCGTAGGGTATTGGTTAGGGTTAGGGTACGGCTTAGGATACGTGTTAGGGTACGGGTTAGGGTACGGCGTAGAGTGTGGGTTAAGGTTAGGGTTAGTGTTAGGGTTAGGGTTACGGTACGTCTTAGGGTATGTGTTAGGGTACGGGTGAGGGTACGGCGTAGGTTATGGGTTAGGGTTAGGGTTAGGGTTAGGGTACGGCTTAGGATACGGGTTAGGGTACGGGTGAGGGTACGGCGTAGGTTATGGGTTAGGGTTAGGGTTAGTGTTAGGGTTATGGTACGGCTTAGGTTATGGGATAGGGTACAGGTGAGGGTATGGCATAGGGTAGGGGTTAGGGTTAGGGTTAGGGTTAGGGTTAGGGTTAGGGTACGGCTTAGGGTACGGGTGAGGCTATGGGTGAGGATACTGCGTAGGGTATTGTTTAGGGTTAGGGTACAGCTTAGGATACGGGTTAGGGTACCTGTTAGGGTATGGCGTACGGTATGGGTTAGGGTTAGGGTTAGGGTTAGGGTTAGGGTTAGGGTTAGGGTACGGCTTAGGGTACGGGTTATGGTACGGGTGAGGTTACGGCGTAGGGTATAGTTTAGGGTTAGGGTTAGGGTTAGGGTACGGCTTAGGATACGGGTTAGGGTACGGGTGAGGGTACGGCTTAGGGTACGGGTTAGGGTACGGGTGAGGGTACGGTGTAGGTTATGGGTTAGAGTTAGGGTTAGGGTTAGGGTTAGTTTTAGGGTTAGGGATTGGTTTAGGGTACGGGTTAGGATTAGCATACGTGTTCGGGTTAGGGTTTTGGTTAGGGTTAGGGTACGCGTTAGGGTTAGGGTATGGGTTAGGTTTAGGGTACACTTTAGGATTAGGGTATTTATTAAACCTATCCCACTCTCTAGATACCACTTAGCACGTAAAGGAATATTATTTGGGGTTCAGCCATGGAGAAGATTTTAGTCACTAGGATAAGATAAAGAATAAACACATTATAAAAAAATCACATAAGGTTTTCTTTTTAACCTGTTCCTTAAAACACTAGTGTTTAGGAAATCTAATGGAGGCAAAAGCAGTAAAGGGTAGTTTAGGGTTAGGGTTAGGGTTAGGGTTAGGGTAGGGCTTAGGATACCGGTGAGGGTACTGGTGAGGGTACTGCGTAGGTTATTGGTTAGGGTTAGGGTACGGCTTAGGATACGGGTTAGGATATGGGTTAGGTTACGGCGTTGGGTATGGGTGAGGGTTAGGGTTAGGGTTAGGGTAAGGCTTTGGGTACGGGTTAGGGTACGGGTGAGGGTACGGCGTAGGGTAGAGGTTAGGGTTAGGTTTAGGGTTAGGGTACGGCTTAGGATACGGGTTAGGGTATGGGTGAGGGTACGGCGTAGCGTATGGGTTAGGGTTAGGGTTAGGGTTAGGGTTAGGGTTAGTTTTAGGGTTAGGGATTGGTTTAGGGTACGGGTGAGGATTAGCGTACGTGTTAGGGTTAGGGTTTGGGTTAGGGTTAGGGTACGCATTAGGGTTAGGGTTAGGGTACACGTTAGGATTAGGGTATTTATTAAACCTATCCCACTCTCTAGATACCACTTAGCACGTAAAGGAATATTATTTAGGGTCCAGCCATGGAGAAGATTTTCGTTACTAGGATAAGATAAAGAATAAACACATTATAAAAAAATCACATTAGGATTTTCTTTTTAACCTGTTCCTTAAAACACTAGTGCTTAGGAAATCTAATGGAGGCAAAAGCAGTCAAGGGTAGTTTAGGGTTAGGGTTAGGGTTAGGGTTAGTGTTAGGGTTAGGGTACGGCTTAGGGTATGGGATAGGGTATGGGTGAGGGTACGGCATAGGGTAGGGTTTAGGGTTAGGGTTAGTGTTAGGGTTAGGGTTAGGGTATGGCTTAGGGTACGGGTGAGGGTACTGTGTAGGTCATTGGTTAGGGTTAGGTTAAGGCTTAGGATACAGGTTATTGTATGGGTTAGGGTACGGCGCAGGGTATGGGTAAGGGTTAGGGTTAGGGTTAGGGTTAGAGTTAGGGTACGGCTTAGGGTACGGGTTAGGGTACGGGTGAGGGTACGGCATAGTGTATAGGTTAGGGTTAGGGTTAGGGTACGGCTTTGGGTACGGGTTAGGTTACGGGTGAGGGTACGGCGTAGGGTATGGGTTAGGGTTAGGGTTAGGGTTAGTGTTAGTGTTAGGGTTAGGGTACGGCTTAGCGTATGGGATAGGGTATGGGTGAGGGTACGGCGTAGGGTAGGGGTTAGGGTTAGAGTTAGGGTTAGGGTTGGGGTTAGGGTACGGCTTAGGGTACGGGTGAGGGTACGGGTGAGGGTACTGCGTAGGGTATTGGTTAGGGTTAGGATACGGCTTAGGATACGGGTTAGGGTACGGGTTATGGTATGGCGTAGGGTATGGGTTAGGGTTAGGGTTAGGGTTAGGGTTAGGGTACGGCTTAGAATACGGGTTAGGGTACGGGTGAGGGTACGGCGTAGCGTATGGGTTAGGGTTAGGGTTAGGGTACGTCTTAGGGTACGGGTTAGGGTACGGGTGAGGGTACGGCGTAGGGTAAGGGTTAGGGTTAGGGTTAGGGTTAGGGTTAGTTTTAGGGTTAGGGATTGGTTTAGGGTACGGGTTAGGATTAGCGTACGTGTTAGGGTTAGGTTTTTTGTTAGGGTTAGGGTACGCGTTAGGGTTAGGGTATGGGTTAGGTTTAGGGTACACGTTAGGATTAGGGTATTTATTAAATCTATCCCACTCTCTAGATACCACTTAGCACGTAAAGGAATATTATTAGGGATCCAGCCATGGAGAAGATTTTAGTCACTAGGATAAGATAAAGAATAAACACATTATAAAAAAATCACATTAGGATTTTCTTTTTAACCTGTTCCTTAAAACACTAGTGCTTAGGAAATCTAATAGAGGCAAAAGCAATCAAGGGTAGTTTAGGGTTAGGGTTAGGGTTAGGGTTAGTGTTAGGGTTAGGGTACGGCTTAGGGTATGGGATAGGGTACGGGTGAGGGTACGGCGTAGGGTAGGGGTTAGGGTTAGGGTTAGGGTTAAGGTTAGGGTATGGCTTAGGGTACGGGTGAGGGTACGGGTGAGGGTACTGCGTAGGGTATTGGTTAGGGTTAGGGTACGGCTTAGGATACGTGTTAGGGTACGGGTTAGGGTACGGCGTAGAGTGTGGGTTAAGGTTAGGGTTAGTGTTAGGGTTAGGGTTACGGTACGTCTTAGGGTATGTGTTAGGGTACGGGTGAGGGTACGGCGTAGGTTATGGGTTAGGGTTAGGGTTAGGGTTAGGGTTAGGGTACGGCTTAGGATACGGGTTAGGGTACGGGTGAGGGTACGGCGTAGGTTATGGGTTAGGGTTAGGGTTAGTGTTAGGGTTATGGTACGGCTTAGGTTATGGGATAGGGTACAGGTGAGGGTATGGCATAGTGTAGGGGTTAGGGTTAGGGTTAGGGTTAGGGCTAGGGTTAGGGTACGGCTTAGGGTACGGGTGAGGCTATGGGTGAGGATACTGCGTAGGGTATTGGTTAGGGTTAGGATACGGCTTAGGATACGGGTTAGGGTACGGGTTATGGTATGGCGTAGGGTATGGGTTAGGGTTAGGGTTAGGGTTAGGGTTAGGGTACGGCTTAGAATATGGGTTAGGGTACGGGTGAGGGTACGGCGTAGCGTATGGGTTAGGGTTAGGGTTAGGGTACGTCTTAGGGTACGGGTTAGGGTACGGGTGAGGGTACGGCGTAGGGTAAGGGTTAGGGTTAGGGTTAGGGTTAGGGTTAGTTTTAGGGTTAGGGATTGGTTTAGGTTACGGTTAGGATTAGCGTACGTGTTAGGGTTAGGTTTTTTGTTAGGGTTAGGGTACGCGTTAGGGTTAGGGTATGGGTTAGGTTTAGGGTACACGTTAGGATTAGGGTATTTATTAAACCTATCCCACTCTCTAGATACCACTTAGCACGTAAAGGAATATTATTAGGGATCCAGCCATGGAGAAGATTTTAGTCACTAGGATAAGATAAAGAATAAACACATTATAAAAAAATCACATCAGGATTTTCTTTTTAACCTGTTCCTTAAAACACTAGTGCTTAGGAAATCTAATAGAGGCAAAAGCAATCAAGGGTAGTTTAGGGTTAGGGTTAGGGTTAGGGTTAGTGTTAGTGTTAGGGTTAGGGTACGGCTTAGCGTATGGGATAGGGTACGGGTGAGGTTACGGCGTAGGGTAGGGGTTAGGGTTAGGGTTAGGGTTAGGGTTAGGGTATGGCTTAGGGTACGGGTGAGGGTACGGGTGAGGGTACTGCGTAGGGTATTGGTTAGGGTTAGGGTACGGCTTAGGATACGTGTTAGGGTACGGGTTAGGGTACGGCGTAGAGTGTGGGTTAAGGTTAGGGTTAGTGTTAGGGTTAGGGTTACGGTACGTCTTAGGGTATGTGTTAGGGTACGGGTGAGGGTACGGCGTAGGTTATGGGTTAGGGTTAGGGTTAGGGTTAGGGTTAGGGTACGGCTTAGGATACGGGTTAGGGTACGGGTGAGGGTACGGCGTAGGTTATGGGTTAGGGTTAGGGTTAGTGTTAGGGTTATGGTACGGCTTAGGTTATGGGATAGGGTACAGGTGAGGGTATGGCATAGGGTAGGGGTTAGGGTTAGGGTTAGGGTTAGGGTTAGGGTTAGGGTACGGCTTAGGGTACGGGTGAGGCTATGGGTGAGCATACTGCGTAGGGTATTGGTTAGGGTTAGGGTACGGCTTAGGATACGGGTTAGGGTACGTGTTAGGGTATGGCGTACGGTATGGGTTAGGGTTAGGGTTAGGGTTAGGGTTAGGGTTAGGGTTAGGGTACGGCTTAGGGTACGGGTTATGGTACGGGTGAGGTTACGGAGTAGGGTATAGTTTAGGGTTAGGGTTAGGGTTAGGGTACGGCTTAGGATACGGGTTAGGGTACGGGTGAGGGTACGGCTTAGGGTACGGGTTAGGGTACGGGTGAGGGTACGGTGTAGGTTATGGGTTAGGGTTAGGGTTAGGGTTAGGGTTAGTTTTAGGGTTAGGGATTGGTTTAGGGTACGGGTTAGGATTAGCATATGTGTTCGGGTTAGGGTTTTGGTTAGGGTTAGGGTACGCGTTAGGGTTAGGGTATGGGTTAGGTTTAGGGTACACTTTAGGATTAGGGTATTTATTAAACCTATCCCACTCTCTAGATACCACTTAGCACGTAAAGGAATATTATTTGGGGTTCAGCCATGGAGAAGATTTTAGTCACTAGGATAAGATAAAGAATAAACACATTATAAAAAAATCACATAAGGTTTTCTTTTTAACCTGTTCCTTAAAACACTAGTGTTTAGGAAATCTAATGGAGGCAAAAGCAGTAAAGGGTAGTTTAGGGTTAGGGTTAGGGTTAGGGTTAGGGTAGGGCTTAGGATACCGGTGAGGGTACTGGTGAGGGTACTGCGTAGGTTATTGGTTAGGGTTAGGGTACGGCTTAGGATACGGGTTAGGATATGGGTTAGGTTACGGCGTTGGGTATGGGTGAGGGTTAGGGTTAGGGTTAGGGTAAGGCTTTGGGTACGGGTTAGGGTACGGGTGAGGGTACGGCGTAGGGTAGAGGTTAGGGTTAGGTTTAGGGTTAGGGTACGGCTTAGGATACGGGTTACGGTATGGGTGAGGGTACGGCGTAGCGTATGGGTTAGGGTTAGGGTTAGGGTTAGGGTTAGTTTTAGGGTTAGGGATTGGTTTAGGGTACGGGTGAGGATTAGCGTACGTGTTAGGGTTAGGGTTTGGGTTAGGGTTAGGGTACGCATTAGGGTTAGGGTTAGGGTACACGTTAGGATTAGGGTATTTATTAAACCTATCCCACTCTCTAGATACCACTTAGCACGTAAAGGAATATTATTTAGGGTCCAGCCATGGAGAAGATTTTCGTTACTAGGATAAGATAAAGAATAAACACATTATAAAAAAATCACATTAGGATTTTCTTTTTAACCTGTTCCTTAAAACACTAGTGCTTAGGAAATCTAATGGAGGCAAAAGCAGTCAAGGGTAGTTTAGGGTTAGGGTTAGGGTTAGGGTTAGTGTTAGGGTTAGGGTACGGCTTAGGGTATGGGATAGGGTATGGGTGAGGGTACGGCATAGTGTAGGGTTTAGGGTTAGGGTTAGTGTTAGGGTTAGGGTTAGGGTATGGCTTAGGGTACGGGTGAGGGTACTGTGTAGGTCATTGGTTAGGGTTAGGTTAAGGCTTAGGATACAGGTTATTGTATGGGTTAGGGTACGGCGCAGGGTATGGGTAAGGGTTAGGGTTAGGGTTAGGGTTAGAGTTAGGGTACGGCTTAGGGTACGGGTTAGGGTACGGGTGAGGGTACGGCGTAGTGTATAGGTTAGGGTTAGGGTTAGGGTACGGCTTTGGGTACGGGTTAGGTTACGGGTGAGGGTACGGCATAGGGTATGGGTTAGGGTTAGGGTTAGGGTTAGTGTTAGTGTTAGGGTTAGGGTACGGCTTAGCGTATGGGATAGGGTACGGGTGAGGGTACGGCCTAGGGTAGGGGTTAGGGTTAGAGTTTGGGTTAGGGTTGGGGTTAGGGTACGGCTTAGGGTACGGGTGAGGGTACGGGTGAGGGTACTGCGTAGGGTATTGGTTAGGGTTAGGATACGGCTTAGGATACGGGTTAGGGTACGGGTTATGGTATGGCGTAGGGTATGGGTTAGGGTTAGGGTTAGGGTTAGGGTACGGCTTAGAATATGGGTTAGGGTACGGGTGAGGGTACGGCGTAGCGTATGGGTTAGGGTTAGGGTTAGGGTACGTCTTAGGGTACGGGTTAGGGTACGGGTGAGGGTACGGCGTAGGGTAAGGGTTAGGGTTAGGGTTAGGGTTAGGGTTAGTTTTAGGGTTAGGGATTGGTTTAGGGTACGGGTTAGGATTAGCGTACGTGTTAGGGTTAGGTTTTTTGTTAGGGTTAGGGTACGCGTTAGGGTTAGGGTATGGGTTAGGTTTAGGGTACACGTTAGGATTAGGGTATTTATTAAACCTATCCCACTCTCTAGATACCACTTAGCACGTAAAGGAATATTATTAGGGATCCAGCCATGGAGAAGATTTTAGTCACTAGGATAAGATAAAGAATAAACACATTATAAAAAAATCACATCAGGATTTTCTTTTTAACCTGTTCCTTAAAACACTAGTGCTTAGGAAATCTAATAGAGGCAAAAGCAATCAAGGGTAGTTTAGGGTTAGGGTTAGGGTTAGGGTTAGTGTTAGTGTTAGGGTTAGGGTACGGCTTAGCGTATGGGATAGGGTACGGGTGAGGTTACGGCGTAGGGTAGGGGTTAGGGTTAGGGTTAGGGTTAGGGTTAGGGTATGGCTTAGGGTACGGGTGAGGGTACGGGTGAGGGTACTGCGTAGGGTATTGGTTAGGGTTAGGGTACGGCTTAGGATACGTGTTAGGGTACGGGTTAGGGTACGGCGTAGAGTGTGGGTTAAGGTTAGGGTTAGTGTTAGGGTTAGGGTTACGGTACGTCTTAGGTTATGTGTTAGGGTACGGGTGAGGGTACGGCGTAGGTTATGGGTTAGGGTTAGGGTTAGGGTTAGGGTTAGGGTACGGCTTAGGATACGGGTTAGGGTACGGGTGAGGGTACGGCGTAGGTTATGGGTTAGGGTTAGGGTTAGTGTTAGGGTTATGGTACGGCTTAGGTTATGGGATAGGGTACAGGTGAGGGTATGGCATAGGGTAGGGGTTAGGGTTAGGGTTAGGGTTAGGGTTAGGGTTAGGGTACGGCTTAGGGTACGGGTGAGGCTATGGGTGAGGATACTGCGTAGGGTATTGGTTAGGGTTAGGGTACGGCTTAGGATACGGGTTAGGGTACGTGTTAGGGTATGGCGTACGGTATGGGTTAGGGTTAGGGTTAGGGTTAGGGTTAGGGTTAGGGTTAGGGTACGGCTTAGGGTACGGGTTATGGTACGGGTGAGGTTACGGAGTAGGGTATAGTTTAGGGTTAGGGTTAGGGTTAGGGTACGGCTTAGGATACGGGTTAGGGTACGGGTGAGGGTACGGCTTAGGGTACGGGTTAGGGTACGGGTGAGGGTACGGTGTAGGTTATGGGTTAGGGTTAGGGTTAGGGTTAGGGTTAGTTTTAGGGTTAGGGATTGGTTTAGGGTACGGGTTAGGATTAGCATATGTGTTCGGGTTAGGGTTTTGGTTAGGGTTAGGGTACGCGTTAGGGTTAGGGTATGGGTTAGGTTTAGGGTACACTTTAGGATTAGGGTATTTATTAAACCTATCCCACTCTCTAGATACCACTTAGCACGTAAAGGAATATTATTTGGGGTTCAGCCATGGAGAAGATTTTAGTCACTAGGATAAGATAAAGAATAAACACATTATAAAAAAATCACATAAGGTTTTCTTTTTAACCTGTTCCTTAAAACACTAGTGTTTAGGAAATCTAATGGAGGCAAAAGCAGTAAAGGGTAGTTTAGGGTTAGGGTTAGGGTTAGGGTTAGGGTAGGGCTTAGGATACCGGTGAGGGTACTGGTGAGGGTACTGCGTAGGTTATTGGTTAGGGTTAGGGTACGGCTTAGGATACGGGTTAGGATATGGGTTAGGTTACGGCGTTGGGTATGGGTGAGGGTTAGGGTTAGGGTTAGGGTAAGGCTTTGGGTACGGGTTAGGGTACGGGTGAGGGTACGGCGTAGGGTAGAGGTTAGGGTTAGGTTTAGGGTTAGGGTACGGCTTAGGATACGGGTTACGGTATGGGTGAGGGTACGGCGTAGCGTATGGGTTAGGGTTAGGGTTAGGGTTAGGGTTAGTTTTAGGGTTAGGGATTGGTTTAGGGTACGGGTGAGGATTAGCGTACGTGTTAGGGTTAGGGTTTGGGTTAGGGTTAGGGTACGCATTAGGGTTAGGGTTAGGGTACACGTTAGGATTAGGGTATTTATTAAACCTATCCCACTCTCTAGATACCACTTAGCACGTAAAGGAATATTATTTAGGGTCCAGCCATGGAGAAGATTTTCGTTACTAGGATAAGATAAAGAATAAACACATTATAAAAAAATCACATTAGGATTTTCTTTTTAACCTGTTCCTTAAAACACTAGTGCTTAGGAAATCTAATGGAGGCAAAAGCAGTCAAGGGTAGTTTAGGGTTAGGGTTAGGGTTAGGGTTAGTGTTAGGGTTAGGGTACGGCTTAGGGTATGGGATAGGGTATGGGTGAGGGTACGGCATAGTGTAGGGTTTAGGGTTAGGGTTAGTGTTAGGGTTAGGGTTAGGGTATGGCTTAGGGTACGGGTGAGGGTACTGTGTAGGTCATTGGTTAGGGTTAGGTTAAGGCTTAGGATACAGGTTATTGTATGGGTTAGGGTACGGCGCAGGGTATGGGTAAGGGTTAGGGTTAGGGTTAGGGTTAGAGTTAGGGTACGGCTTAGGGTACGGGTTAGGGTACGGGTGAGGGTACGGCGTAGTGTATAGGTTAGGGTTAGGGTTAGGGTACGGCTTTGGGTACGGGTTAGGTTACGGGTGAGGGTACGGCATAGGGTATGGGTTAGGGTTAGGGTTAGGGTTAGTGTTAGTGTTAGGGTTAGGGTACGGCTTAGCGTATGGGATAGGGTACGGGTGAGGGTACGGCCTAGGGTAGGGGTTAGGGTTAGAGTTAGGGTTAGGGTTGGGGTTAGGGTACGGCTTAGGGTACGGGTGAGGGTACGGGTGAGGGTACTGCGTAGGGTATTGGTTAGGGTTAGGATACGGCTTAGGATACGGGTTAGGGTACGGGTTATGGTATGGCGTAGGGTATGGGTTAGGGTTAGGGTTAGGGTTAGGGTTAGGGTACGGCTTAGAATATGGGTTAGGGTACGGGTGAGGGTACGGCGTAGCGTATGGGTTAGGGTTAGGGTTAGGGTACGTCTTAGGGTACGGGTTAGGGTACGGGTGAGGGTACGGCGTAGGGTAAGGGTTAGGGTTAGGGTTAGGGTTAGGGTTAGTTTTAGGGTTAGGGATTGGTTTAGGGTACGGGTTAGGATTAGCGTACGTGTTAGGGTTAGGTTTTTTGTTAGGGTTAGGGTACGCGTTAGGGTTAGGGTATGGGTTAGGTTTAGGGTACACGTTAGGATTAGGGTATTTATTAAACCTATCCCACTCTCTAGATACCACTTAGCACGTAAAGGAATATTATTAGGGATCCAGCCATGGAGAAGATTTTAGTCACTAGGATAAGATAAAGAATAAACACATTATAAAAAATTCACATCAGGATTTTCTTTTTAACCTGTTCCTTAAAACACTAGTGCTTAGGAAATCTAATAGAGGCAAAAGCAATCAAGGGTAGTTTAGGGTTAGGGTTAGGGTTAGGGTTAGTGTTAGGGTTAGGGTACGGCTTAGGGTATGGGATAGGGTACGGGTGAGGGTACGGTGTAGGGTAGGGGTTAGGGTAAGGGTTAGGGTACGGCTTAGGGTACGGGTTAGGTTACGGGTGAGGGTACGGCGTAGGGTATGGGTTAGGGTTAGGGTTAGGGTTAGTGTTAGTGTTAGGGTTAGGGTACGGCTTAGCGTATGGGATAGGGTACGGGTGAGGGTACGGCGTAGGGTAGGGGTTAGGGTTAGGTTTAGGGTTAGGGTTAGGGTATGGCTTAGGGTACGGGTGAGGGTACGGGTGAGGGTACTGCGTAGGGTATTGGTTAGGGTTAGGGTACGGCTTAGGATACGTGTTAGGGTACGGGTTAGGGTACGGCGTAGAGTGTGGGTTAAGGTTAGGGTTAGTGTTAGGGTTAGGGTTACGGTACGTCTTAGGGTATGTGTTAGGGTACGGGTGAGGGTACGGCGTAGGTTATGGGTTAGGGTTAGGGTTAGGGTTAGGGTACGGCTTAGGATATGGGTTAGGGTACGGGTGAGGGTACGGCGTAGGTTATGGGTTAGGGTTAGGGTTAGTGTTAGGGTTATGGTACGGCTTAGGTTATGGGATAGGGTACAGGTGAGGGTATGGCATAGGGTAGGGGTTAGGGTTAGGGTTAGGGTTAGGGTTAGGGTTAGGGTACGGCTTAGGGTACGGGTGAGGCTATGGGTGAGGATACTGCGTAGGGTATTGTTTAGGGTTAGGGTACAGCTTAGGATACGGGTTAGGGTACCTGTTAGGGTATGGCGTACGGTATGGGTTAGGGTTAGGGTTAGGGTTAGGGTTAGGGTTAGGGTTAGGGTACGGCTTAGGGTACGGGTTATGGTACGGGTGAGGTTACGGCGTAGGGTATAGTTTAGGGTTAGGGTTAGGGTTAGGGTACGGCTTAGGATACGGGTTAGGGTACGGGTGAGGGTACGGCTTAGGGTACGGGTTAGGGTACGGGTGAGGGTACGGTGTAGGTTATGGGTTAGAGTTAGGGTTAGGGTTAGGGTTAGTTTTAGGGTTAGGGATTGGTTTAGGGTACGGGTTAGGATTAGCATACGTGTTCGGGTTAGGGTTTTGGTTAGGGTTAGGGTACGCGTTAGGGTTAGGGTATGGGTTAGGTTTAGGGTACACTTTAGGATTAGGGTATTTATTAAACCTATCCCACTCTCTAGATACCACTTAGCACGTAAAGGAATATTATTTGGGGTTCAGCCATGGAGAAGATTTTAGTCACTAGGATAAGATAAAGAATAAACACATTATAAAAAAATCACATAAGGTTTTCTTTTTAACCTGTTCCTTAAAACACTAGTGTTTAGGAAATCTAATGGAGGCAAAAGCAGTAAAGGGTAGTTTAGGGTTAGGGTTAGGGTTAGGGTTAGGGTAGGGCTTAGGATACCGGTGAGGGTACTGGTGAGGGTACTGCGTAGGTTATTGGTTAGGGTTAGGGTACGGCTTAGGATACGGGTTAGGATATGGGTTAGGTTACGGCGTTGGGTATGGGTGAGGGTTAGGGTTAGGGTTAGGGTAAGGCTTTGGGTACGGGTTAGGGTACGGGTGAGGGTACGGCGTAGGGTAGAGGTTAGGGTTAGGTTTAGGGTTAGGGTACGGCTTAGGATACGGGTTACGGTATGGGTGAGGGTACGGCGTAGCGTATGGGTTAGGGTTAGGGTTAGGGTTAGGGTTAGTTTTAGGGTTAGGGATTGGTTTAGGGTACGGGTGAGGATTAGCGTACGTGTTAGGGTTAGGGTTTGGGTTAGGGTTAGGGTACGCATTAGGGTTAGGGTTAGGGTACACGTTAGGATTAGGGTATTTATTAAACCTATCCCACTCTCTAGATACCACTTAGCACGTAAAGGAATATTATTTAGGGTCCAGCCATGGAGAAGATTTTCGTTACTAGGATAAGATAAAGAATAAACACATTATAAAAAAATCACATTAGGATTTTCTTTTTAACCTGTTCCTTAAAACACTAGTGCTTAGGAAATCTAATGGAGGCAAAAGCAGTCAAGGGTAGTTTAGGGTTAGGGTTAGGGTTAGGGTTAGTGTTAGGGTTAGGGTACGGCTTAGGGTATGGGATAGGGTATGGGTGAGGGTACGGCATAGTGTAGGGTTTAGGGTTAGGGTTAGTGTTAGGGTTAGGGTTAGGGTATGGCTTAGGGTACGGGTGAGGGTACTGTGTAGGTCATTGGTTAGGGTTAGGTTAAGGCTTAGGATACAGGTTATTGTATGGGTTAGGGTACGGCGCAGGGTATGGGTAAGGGTTAGGGTTAGGGTTAGGGTTAGAGTTAGGGTACGGCTTAGGGTACGGGTTAGGGTACGGGTGAGGGTACGGCGTAGTGTATAGGTTAGGGTTAGGGTTAGGGTACGGCTTTGGGTACGGGTTAGGTTACGGGTGAGGGTACGGCATAGGGTATGGGTTAGGGTTAGGGTTAGGGTTAGTGTTAGTGTTAGGGTTAGGGTACGGCTTAGCGTATGGGATAGGGTACGGGTGAGGGTACGGCCTAGGGTAGGGGTTAGGGTTAGAGTTAGGGTTAGGGTTGGGGTTAGGGTACGGCTTAGGGTACGGGTGAGGGTACGGGTGAGGGTACTGCGTAGGGTATTGGTTAGGGTTAGGATACGGCTTAGGATACGGGTTAGGGTACGGGTTATGGTATGGCGTAGGGTATGGGTTAGGGTTAGGGTTAGGGTTAGGGTTAGGGTACGGCTTATAATATGGGTTAGGGTACGGGTGAGGGTACGGCGTAGCGTATGGGTTAGGGTTAGGGTTAGGGTACGTCTTAGGGTACGGGTTAGGGTACGGGTGAGGGTACGGCGTAGGGTAAGGGTTAGGGTTAGGGTTAGGGTTAGGGTTAGTTTTAGGGTTAGGGATTGGTTTAGGGTACGGGTTAGGATTAGCGTACGTGTTAGGGTTAGGTTTTTTGTTAGGGTTAGGGTACGCGTTAGGGTTAGGGTATGGGTTAGGTTTAGGGTACACGTTAGGATTAGGGTATTTATTAAACCTATCCCACTCTCTAGATACCACTTAGCACGTAAAGGAATATTATTAGGGATCCAGCCATGGAGAAGATTTTAGTCACTAGGATAAGATAAAGAATAAACACATTATAAAAAATTCACATCAGGATTTTCTTTTTAACCTGTTCCTTAAAACACTAGTGCTTAGGAAATCTAATAGAGGCAAAAGCAATCAAGGGTAGTTTAGGGTTAGGGTTAGGGTTAGGGTTAGTGTTAGGGTTAGGGTACGGCTTAGGGTATGGGATAGGGTACGGGTGAGGGTACGGTGTAGGGTAGGGGTTAGGGTAAGGGTTAGGGTACGGCTTAGGGTACGGGTTAGGTTACGGGTGAGGGTACGGCGTAGGGTATGGGTTAGGGTTAGGGTTAGGGTTAGTGTTAGTGTTAGGGTTAGGGTACGGCTTAGCGTATGGGATAGGGTACGGGTGAGGGTACGGCGTAGGGTAGGGGTTAGGGTTAGGTTTAGGGTTAGGGTTAGGGTATGGCTTAGGGTACGGGTGAGGGTACGGGTGAGGGTACTGCGTAGGGTATTGGTTAGGGTTAGGGTACGGCTTAGGATACGTGTTAGGGTACGGGTTAGGGTACGGCGTAGAGTGTGGGTTAAGGTTAGGGTTAGTGTTAGGGTTAGGGTTACGGTACGTCTTAGGGTATGTGTTAGGGTACGGGTGAGGGTACGGCGTAGGTTATGGGTTAGGGTTAGGGTTAGGGTTAGGGTACGGCTTAGGATATGGGTTAGGGTACGGGTGAGGGTACGGCGTAGGTTATGGGTTAGGGTTAGGGTTAGTGTTAGGGTTATGGTACGGCTTAGGTTATGGGATAGGGTACAGGTGAGGGTATGGCATAGGGTAGGGGTTAGGGTTAGGGTTAGGGTTAGGGTTAGGGTTAGGGTACGGCTTAGGGTACGGGTGAGGCTATGGGTGAGGATACTGCGTAGGGTATTGTTTAGGGTTAGGGTACAGCTTAGGATACGGGTTAGGGTACCTGTTAGGGTATGGCATACGGTATGGGTTAGGGTTAGGGTTAGGGTTAGGGTTAGGGTTAGGGTTAGGGTACGGCTTAGGGTACGGGTTATGGTACGGGTGAGGTTACGGCGTAGGGTATAGTTTAGGGTTAGGGTTAGGGTTAGGGTACGGCTTAGGATACGGGTTAGGGTACGGGTGAGGGTACGGCTTAGGGTACGGGTTAGGGTACGGGTGAGGGTACGGTGTAGGTTATGGGTTAGAGTTAGGGTTAGGGTTAGGGTTAGTTTTAGGGTTAGGGATTGGTTTAGGGTACGGGTTAGGATTAGCATACGTGTTCGGGTTAGGGTTTTGGTTAGGGTTAGGGTACGCGTTAGGGTTAGGGTATGGGTTAGGTTTAGGGTACACTTTAGGATTAGGGTATTTATTAAACCTATCCCACTCTCTAGATACCACTTAGCACGTAAAGGAATATTATTTGGGGTTCAGCCATGGAGAAGATTTTAGTCACTAGGATAAGATAAAGAATAAACACATTATAAAAAAATCACATAAGGTTTTCTTTTTAACCTGTTCCTTAAAACACTAGTGTTTAGGAAATCTAATGGAGGCAAAAGCAGTAAAGGGTAGTTTAGGGTTAGGGTTAGGGTTAGGGTTAGGGTAGGGCTTAGGATACCGGTGAGGGTACTGGTGAGGGTACTGCGTAGGTTATTGGTTAGGGTTAGGGTACGGCTTAGGATACGGGTTAGGATATGGGTTAGGTTACGGCGTTGGGTATGGGTGAGGGTTAGGGTTAGGGTTAGGGTAAGGCTTTGGGTACGGGTTAGGGTACGGGTGAGGGTACGGCGTAGGGTAGAGGTTAGGGTTAGGTTTAGGGTTAGGGTACGGCTTAGGATACGGGTTAGGGTATGGGTGAGGGTACGGCGTAGCGTATGGGTTAGGGTTAGGGTTAGGGTTAGGGTTAGTTTTAGGGTTAGGGATTGGTTTAGGGTACGGGTGAGGATTAGCGTACGTGTTAGGGTTAGGGTTTGGGTTAGGGTTAGGGTACGCATTAGGGTTAGGGTTAGGGTACACGTTAGGATTAGGGTATTTATTAAACCTATCCCACTCTCTAGATACCACTTAGCACGTAAAGGAATATTATTTAGGGTCCAGCCATGGAGAAGATTTTCGTTACTAGGATAAGATAAAGAATAAACACATTATAAAAAAATCACATTAGGATTTTCTTTTTAACCTGTTCCTTAAAACACTAGTGCTTAGGAAATCTAATGGAGGCAAAAGCAGTCAAGGGTAGTTTAGGGTTAGGGTTAGGGTTAGGGTTAGTGTTAGGGTTAGGGTACGGCTTAGGGTATGGGATAGGGTATGGGTGAGGGTACGGCATAGGGTAGGGTTTAGGGTTAGGGTTAGTGTTAGGGTTAGGGTTAGGGTATGGCTTAGGGTACGGGTGAGGGTACTGTGTAGGTCATTGGTTAGGGTTAGGTTAAGGCTTAGGATACAGGTTATTGTATGGGTTAGGGTACGGCGCAGGGTATGGGTAAGGGTTAGGGTTAGGGTTAGGGTTAGAGTTAGGGTACGGCTTAGGGTACGGGTTAGGGTACGGGTGAGGGTACGGCATAGTGTATAGGTTAGGGTTAGGGTTAGGGTACGGCTTTGGGTACGGGTTAAGTTACGGGTGAGGGTACGGCGCAGGGTATGGGTTAGGGTTAGGGTTAGGGTTAGTGTTAGTGTTAGGGTTAGGGTACGGCTTAGCGTATGGGATAGGGTATGGGTGAGGGTACGGCGTAGGGTAGGGGTTAGGGTTAGAGTTAGGGTTAGGGTTGGGGTTAGGGTACGGCTTAGGGTACGGGTGAGGGTACGGGTGAGGGTACTGCGTAGGGTATTGGTTAGGGTTAGGATACGGCTTAGGATACGGGTTAGGGTACGGGTTATGGTATGGCGTAGGGTATGGGTTAGGGTTAGGGTTAGGGTTAGGGTTAGGGTACGGCTTAGAATACGGGTTAGGGTACGGGTGAGGGTACGGCGTAGCGTATGGGTTAGGGTTAGGGTTAGGGTACGTCTTAGGGTACGGGTTAGGGTACGGGTGAGGGTACGGCGTAGGGTAAGGTTTAGGGTTAGGGTTAGGGTTAGGGTTAGTTTTAGGGTTAGGGATTGGTTTAGGGTACGGGTTAGGATTAGCGTACGTGTTAGGGTTAGGTTTTTTGTTAGGGTTAGGGTACGCGTTAGGGTTAGGGTATGGGTTAGGTTTAGGGTACACGTTAGGATTAGGGTATTTATTAAATCTATCCCACTCTCTAGATACCACTTAGCACGTAAAGGAATATTATTAGGGATCCAGCCATGGAGAAGATTTTAGTCACTAGGATAAGATAAAGAATAAACACATTATAAAAAAATCACATTAGGATTTTCTTTTTAACCTGTTCCTTAAAACACTAGTGCTTAGGAAATCTAATAGAGGCAAAAGCAATCAAGGGTAGTTTAGGGTTAGGGTTAGGGTTAGGGTTAGTGTTAGGGTTAGGGTACGGCTTAGGGTATGGGATAGGGTACGGGTGAGGGTACGGCGTAGGGTAGGGGTTAGGGTTAGGGTTAGGGTTAAGGTTAGGGTATGGCTTAGGGTACGGGTGAGGGTACGGGTGAGGGTACTGCGTAGGGTATTGGTTAGGGTTAGGGTACGGCTTAGGATACGTGTTAGGGTACGGGTTAGGGTACGGCGTAGAGTGTGGGTTAAGGTTAGGGTTAGTGTTAGGGTTAGGGTTACGGTACGTCTTAGGGTATGTGTTAGGGTACGGGTGAGGGTACGGCGTAGGTTATGGGTTAGGGTTAGGGTTAGGGTTAGGGTTAGGGTACGGCTTAGGATACGGGTTAGGGTACGGGTGAGGGTACGGCGTAGGTTATGGGTTAGGGTTAGGGTTAGTGTTAGGGTTATGGTACGGCTTAGGTTATGGGATAGGGTACAGGTGAGGGTATGGCATAGTGTAGGGGTTAGGGTTAGGGTTAGGGTTAGGGCTAGGGTTAGGGTACGGCTTAGGGTACGGGTGAGGCTATGGGTGAGGATACTGCGTAGGGTATTGGTTAGGGTTAGGGTACGGCTTAGGATATGGGTTCGGGTACGTGTTAGGGTATGGCGTACGGTATGGCTTAGGGTTAGGGTTAGGGTTAGGGTTAGGGTTAGGGTTAGGGTACGGCTTAGGGTACGGGTTATGGTACGGGTGAGGTTACGGCGTAGGGTATAGTTTAGGGTTAGGGTTAGGGTTAGGGTACGGCTTAGGATACGGGTTAGGGTACGGGTGAGGGTACGGCTTAGGGTACGGGTTAGGGTACGGGTGAGGGTACGGTGTAGGTTATGGGTTAGGGTTAGGGTTAGGGTTAGGGTTAGTTTTAGGGTTAGGGATTGGTTTAGGGTACGGGTTAGGATTAGCATACGTGTTCGGGTTAGGGTTTTGGTTAGGGTTAGGGTACGCGTTAGGGTTAGGGTATGGGTTAGGTTTAGGGTACACTTTAGGATTAGGGTATTTATTAAACCTATCCCACTCTCTAGATACCACTTAGCACGTAAAGGAATATTATTTGGGGTTCAGCCATGGAGAAGATTTTAGTCACTAGGATAAGATAAAGAATAAACACATTATAAAAAAATCACATAAGGTTTTCTTTTTAACCTGTTCCTTAAAACACTAGTGTTTAGGAAATCTAATGGAGGCAAAAGCAGTAAAGGGTAGTTTAGGGTTAGGGTTAGGGTTAGGGTTAGGGGAGGGCTTAGGATACCAGTGAGGGTACTGGTGAGGGTACTGCGTAGGTTATTGGTTAGGGTTAGGGTACGGCTTAGGATACGGGTTAGGATATGGGTTAGGTTACGGCGTTGGGTATGGGTGAGGGTTAGGGTTAGGGTTAGGGTAAGGCTTTGGGTACGGGTTAGGGTACGGGTGAGGGTACGGCGTAGGGTAGAGGTTAGGGTTAGGTTTAGGGTTAGGGTACGGCTTAGGATACGGGTTAGGGTATGGGTGAGGGTACGGCGTAGCGTATGGGTTAGGGTTAGGGTTAGGGTTAGGGTTAGTTTTAGGGTTAGGGATTGGTTTAGGGTACGGGTGATGATTAGCGTACGTGTTAGGGTTAGGGTTTGGGTTAGGGTTAGGGTACGCATTAGGGTTAGGGTTAGGGTACACGTTAGGATTAGGGTATTTATTAAACCTATCCCACTCTCTAGATACCACTTAGCACGTAAAGGAATATTATTTAGGGTCCAGCCATGGAGAAGATTTTCGTTACTAGGATAAGATAAAGAATAAACACATTATAAAAAAATCTCATTAGGATTTTCTTTTTAACCTGTTCCTAAAAACACTAGTGCTTAGGAAATCTAATGGAGGCAAAAGCAGTCAAGGGTAGTTTAGGGTTAGGGTTAGGGTTAGGGTTAGTGTTAGGGTTAGGGTACGGCTTAGGGTATGGGATAGGGTATGGGTGAGGGTACGGCATGGGGTAGGGTTTAGGGTTAGGGTTAGTGTTAGGGTTAGGGTTAGGGTATGGCTTAGGGTACGGGTGAGGGTACTGTGTAGGTCATTGGTTAGGGTTAGGTTAAGGCTTAGGATACAGGTTATTGTATGGGTTAGGGTACGGCGCAGGGTATGGGTAAGGGTTAGGGTTAGGGTTAGGGTTAGAGTTAGGGTACGGCTTAGGGTACGGGTTAGGGTACGGGTGAGGGTACGGCGTAGTGTATAGGTTAGGGTTAGGGTTAGGGTACGGCTTTGGGTACGGGTTAGGTTACGGGTGAGGGTACGGCGTAGGGTATGGGTTAGGGTTAGGGTTAGGGTTAGTGTTAGTGTTAGGGTTAGGGTACGGCTTAGCGTATGGGATAGGGTACGGGTGAGGGTACGGCGTAGGGTAGGGGTTAGGGTTAGAGTTAGGGTTAGGGTTGGGGTTAGGGTACGGCTTAGGGTACGGGTGAGGGTACGGGTGAGGGTACTGCGTAGGGTATTGGTTAGGGTTAGGATACGGCTTAGGATACGGGTTAGGGTACGGGTTATGGTATGGCGTAGGGTATGGGTTAGGGTTAGGGTTAGGGTTAGGGTTAGGGTATGGCTTAGAATACGGGTTAGGGTACGGGTGACGGTACGGCGTAGCGTATGGGTTAGGGTTAGGGTTAGGGTACGTCTTAGGGTACGGGTTAGGGTACGGGTGAGGGTACGGCGTAGCGTAAGGGTTAGGGTTAGGGTTAGGGTTAGGGTTAGTTTTAGGGTTAGGGATTGGTTTAGGGTACGGGTTAGGATTAGCGTACGTGTTAGGGTTAGGTTTTTTGTTAGGGTTAGGGTACGCATTAGGGTTAGGGTATGGGTTAGGTTTAGGGTACACGTTAGGATTAGGGTATTTATTAAACCTATCCCACTCTCTAGATACCACTTAGCACGTAAAGGAATATTACTAGGGATGCAGCCATGGAGAAGATTTTAGTCACTAGGATAAGATAAAGAATAAACACATTATAAAAAAATCACATTAGGATTTTCTTTTTAACCTGTTCCTTAAAACACTAGTGCTTAGGAAATCTAATAGAGGCAAAAGCAATCAAGGGTAGTTTAGGGTTAGGGTTAGGGTTAGGGTTAGTGTTAGGGTTAGGGTACGGCTTAGCGTATGGGATAGGGTACGGGTGAGGGTACGGCGTAGGGTAGGGGTTAGGGTTAGGGTTAGGGTTAGGGTTAGGGTATGGCTTAGGGTACGGGTGAGGGTACGGGTGAGGGTACTGCGTAGGGTATTGGTTAGGGTTACGGTACGTCTTAGGATACGGGTTAGGGTACGGGTGAGGGTACGGCGTAGGTTATGGGTTAGGGTTAGGGTTAGGGTTACGGTTATTGTACGGCTTAGGTTATGGGATAGGGTACAGGTGAGGGTATGGCATAGGGTAGGGGTTAGTGTTAGGGTTAGGGTTAGGGTTAGGGTTACGGTTAGGGTACGGCTTAGGGTACGGGTGAGGGTATGGGTGAGGATACTGTGTAGGGTATTGGTTAGGGTTAGGGTACGGCTTAGGATACGAGTTAGGGTACGTGTTAGGTTATGGCGTACGGTATGGGTTAGGGTTAGGGTTAGGGTTAGGGTTAGGGTACGGCTTAGGATACGGGTTAGGGTACGGGTGAGGGTACGGCGTAGCGTATGGTTAGGGTTAGGGTTAGGGTTAGGGTACGGCTTAGCATACGGGTTAGGGTACGGGTGAGGGTACGGCGTAGCGTATGGTTTAGGGTTAGGGTTAGGGTTAGGTTTAGGGTACGGCTTAGGGTACGGGTTAGGGTACGAGTGAGGGTATGGCGTAGTGTATAGGTTAGGGTTAGGGTTAGGGTTAGCGTATGGCTTAGGGTACGGGTTAGGGTACGAGTGAGTGTATGGCGTAGTGTATAGGTTAGGGTTAGGGTTAGGGTTAGTGTACGGCTTAGGGTACGGGTTAGGGTACGGGTGAGGTTACGGCATAGAGTATAGTTTAGGGTTAGTGTTAGGGTTAGGGTACGGCTTAGGATACGGGTTAGGGCACGGGTGAGGGTACGGGTGAGGGTACGGCGTAGGGTAGAGGTTAGGGTTAGGTTTAGGGTTAGGGTACGGCTTAGGATACGGGTTAGGGTATGGGTGAGGGTACGGCGTAGCGTATGGGTTAGGGTTAGGGTTAGGGTTAGGGTTAGTTTTAGGGTTAGGGATTGGTTTAGTGTACGGGTGAGGATTAGCGTACGTGTTAGGGTTAGGGTTTGGGTTAGGGTTAGGGTACGCATTAGGGTTAGGTTTAGGGTACACGTTAGGATTAGGGTATTTATTAAACCTATCCCACTCTCTAGATACCACTTAGCACGTAAAGGAATATTATTTAGGGTCCAGCCATGGAGAAGATTTTCTTTACTAGGATAAGATAAAGAATAAACACATTATAAAAAAATCACATTAGGATTTTCTTTTTAACCTGTTCCTTAAAACACTAGTGCTTAGGAAATCTAATGGAGGCAAAAGCAGTCAAGGGTAGTTTAGGGTTAGGGTTAGGGTTAGGGTTAGTGTTAGGGTTAGGGTACGGCTTAGGGTATGGGATAGGGTATGGGTGAGGGTACGGCATAGGGTAGGGTTTAGGGTTAGGGTTAGTGTTAGGGTTAGGGTTAGGGTATGGCTTAGGGTACGGGTGAGGGTACTGTGTAGGTCATTGGTTAGGGTGAGGTTAAGGCTTAGGATACAGGTTATTGTATGGGTTAGGGTAAGGCGCAGGGTATGGGTAAGGGTTAGGGTTAGGGTTAGGGTTAGAGTCAGGGTACGGCTTAGGGTACGGGTTAGGGTACGGGTGAGGGTACGGCGTAGTGTATAGGTTAGGGTTAGGGTTAGGGTACGGCTTTGGGTACGGGTTAGGTTACGGGTGAGGGTACGGCGTAGGGTATGGGTTAGGGTTAGTGTTAGGGTTAGTGTTAGTGTTAGGGTTAGGGTACGGCTTAGCGTATGGGACAGGGTACGGGTGAGGGTACGGCGTAGGGTAGGGGTTAGGGTTAGAGTTAGGGTTAGGGTTGGGGTTAGGGTACGGCTTAGGGTACGGGTGAGGGTACGGGTGAGGGTACTGCGTAGGGTATTGGTTAGGGTTAGGATACGGCTTAGGATACGGGTTAGGGTACGGGTTATGGTATGGCGTAGGGTATGGGTTAGGGTTAGGGTTAGGGTTAGGGTTAGGGTTAGGGTACGGCTTAGGATACGGGTTAGGGTACGGGTGAGGGTACGGTGTAGCGTATGGGTTAGGGTTAGGGTTAGGGTACGTCTTAGGGTACGGGTTAGGGTACGGGTGAGGGTACGGCGTAGGGTAAGTGTTAGGGTTAGGGTTAGGGTTAGGGTTAGTTTTAGGGTTAGGGATTGGTTTAGGGTACGGGTTAGGATTAGCGTACGTGTTAGGGTTAGGTTTTTTGTTAGGGTTAGGGTACGCGTTAGGGTTAGGGTATGGGTTAGGTTTAGGTTACACGTTAGGATTAGGGTATTTATTAAACCTATCCCACTCTCTAGATACCACTTAGCACGTAAAGGAATATTATTAGGGATCCAGCCATGGAGAAGATTTTAGTCACTAGGATAAGATAAAGAATAAACACATTATAAAAAAATCACATTAGGATTTTCTTTTTAACCTGTTCCTTAAAACACTAGTGCTTAGGAAATCTAATAGAGGCAAAAGCAATCAAGGGTAGTTTAGGGTTAGGGTTAGGGTTAGTGTTAGGGTTAGGGTTACGGTACATTTTAGGGTACGTGTTAGGGTACGGATGAGGGTACGGCGTAGGGTATGGTTTAGGGTTAGGGTTAGGGTTAGTGTTAGGGTTAGGGTACGGCTTAGGGTATGGGATAGGGTACGGGTGAGGGTACGGCGTAGGGTAGGGGTTAGGGTTAGGTTTAGGGTTAGTGTTAGGGTTAGGGTACGGCTTAGGGTATGGGATAGGGTACGGGTGAGGGTACGGCGTAGGGTAGGGGTTAGGGTTAGGTTTAGGGTTAGTGTTAGGGTTAGGGTACCGCTTAGGGTTTGGGATAGGGTACAGCGTAGGGTAGCGGTTAGGGTTAGGGTTAGGGTTAGGGTTAGGGTACGGCTTAGGATACGGGTTAGGGTACGGGTGAGGGTACGGCGTAGCGTATGTGTTAGGGTTCGGGTTAGGGTACGGCTTAGGGTATGGGTTAGGATACGTGTGTGGTTACGGCGTAGAGTATGGTTTAGGGTTAGGATTAGTGTTAGGGTTAGGGTACCGCTTAGTGTATGGGATAGGGTACGGCGTAGGGTAGCGGTTAGGGTTAGGGTTAGGCTTAGGGTTAGGGTACGGCTTAGGGTACGGGTTAGGGTACGGGTGAGGGTACGGCGTAGGGTATGGGTTAGGGTTAGGGTTAGGGTTAGGGTTAGTTTTAGGGTTAGGGATAGTTTTGGGTACGGGTTAGGATTAGCGTATGTGTTAGGGTTAGGATTTGGGTTAGGTTTAGGGTACGCGTTCGGGTTAGCGTATGGGTTAGGGCTAGGGTACACGTTAGGATTAGGGTATTTATTAAACCTATCCCACTCTCTAGATACCACTTAGCACGTAAAGGAATATTATTTGGTGTCCAGCCATGGAGAAGATTTTAGTCACTAGGATAAGATAAAGAATAAACACATTATAAAAAAATCACATTAGGATTTTCTTTTTAACCTGTTCCTTAAAACACTAGTGCTTAGGAAATCTAATGGAGGCAAAAGCAGTCAAGGGTAGTTTAGGGTTAGGGTTAGGGTTAGGGTTAGTGTTAGGGTTAGGGTACGGCTTAGGGTATGGGATAGGGTACGGGTGAGGGTACGGCATAGGGTAGGGTTTAGGGTTAGGGTTAGTGTTAGGGTTAGGGTTAGGGTATGGCTTAGGGTACGGGTGAGGGTACTGTGTAGGTCATTGGTTAGGATTAGGGTATGGCTTAGGATACGGGTTAGGGTACGGGTGAGGGTACGGCGTAGCGTATGGGTTTGGGTTAGGGTTAGGGTACGACTTAGGGTACGGGTTAGGGTACGGGTGACGGTACGGCGTAGGGTATATGTTAGGGTTACGCTTAGTTTTAGGGTTACCTCAAGGTATAGGGTACAGGTTAGGATTAGGGTACTTGTTAGGGTTAGGCTATGGGTTAGGGTTTGGGTTCACGTTAGGGTTAGGTCATTTATTAAACCTATCCCACTCTCTACATACCACTTAGCGCGTAAAGGAATGTAATTTGGGTTCCAACCATGGAGAAAATTTTAGACACTAGGATAAGATAAAGAATACACACATTATAAATAAGTCACATTAGCATTTTATTTTTAACCTGTTCCTTAAAACACTAGTGCTTAGGAAATCTATTGGAGGCAAAAGCAGTCAAGGGTAGTTTACAGTTAGTGTTAGGGTTAGGGTTAGGGTTAGGGTATGGCTTAGAGTAAGGGTGAGGGTACGGCGTAGGATATGTGTTAGGGTTAGTCTTAGGGTTAGGGTTAGAGTTAGGGTACGGCTTAGGGTACGGGTTAGGGTAAGAGTGAGGGTACGGAGTAGGGTATGGGTTAGGATTACGGTTAGGGTTAGGGTACGGCTTAGGATACGGGTTAGGGTAAGGGTGAGGGTATGGCAAAGGATATGGGTTAGGCTATGAGTTATTGTTAGGGTTAGGGTACGGCTTTGGGTACGGGTTAGGGAACGCGTGAGTGTACGGCGTAGGGTATGGGTTAGGTTTAGAGTTAGGGTTAGGGTTAGGGTTAGGGTACGGGTTAGGGTACGGTTGAGGGTACGGGTTAGTGTATTGATTAGGGTTAGGGTTAGGGTTCGGGTTAGGGTAAGGGTGAGGGTACGGCATAGGATATGGGTTAGGCTTAGTGTTATGGTTAGGGTTAGGGTACGGCTTTGGGTATGGGTTAGGGAACACGTGAGTGTACGGCGTAGGGTATGGGTTAGGGTGAGGGTTAGGGTTAGGGTTAGGGTTAGGGTTAGGGTACGGCTTTGGGTACGGGTGAGGGTTCCTCGTTGGGTATGTGTTAGGGTTAGGGGTAGGGTACGACTTCGGGTACGGTTTAGGGTCCGGGTTAGGTTACGGCATAGGGTATGGCTTAAGGTTAGTTTTAGGGTTAGGGTTAGGGTACTGCTTATGGTACGGGTTAGAGTACGGGTGAGAGGTTTAGGGTATGGGTAAGGGTTAGTGTATGCATTAGAGTTAGGGTATTTATTAAACATATCCCACACTCTAGATACCATTTAGCACGTAAAGTGAAGAGGCTGGAATGGCGAACCCGAGCACAAGGAGAGGAGAAATGAGGTGCGTTTTAGAAACCTTTCCCGATCTCACGGCATACCATCTTCTGGGTTTCCCATGCATGTTTTGATGTAGGAAGATGCCCTTGTACCTGGAGATTTGAGACCCATGGTGTGGGTACCCCGCGGTGTTACTTTAAAGTATCTGGGTTTGCTCACCCAACCTCACCAATCCTCTCAGCCCCAAGAGTGTCCAGCCTTATGTCTCATCCAGCTGTGGGTCTAGATATGGTCAATCCAAGTTGCATCAGAGACCCTGAACGGATTTTGTAAGAATTTCTCTTTCACTGTCTTTGTTTTGTGGGTTTTTTAAAGTAATTTATGTTTAGAATGGTGCTTGGCTGCTTTTCCCTGCTGTGTTTATTCCGCTTTACACCCTCTTGATTCACTTGCAGAGAGATATCGATACATAGGTTTTCAGATTCTTACTAGTCAGATATATTCTTGTGCGGTGACTAGGGGGTGTTGAGTCCAGTTCACTGAGCAGGGAGTAGGCCTTGTCTATTACATATTTGGCTTATGGAGCGGTGTCTGAGCTAATTTCAAACCCTTGTTCTATGCATCATCCCACCTAACCTTTCCCGTTAAGCAGCCATAGTGTGTCTTCTAAAGGTGTGACTCTGTTCTGTTTTGTAATTCAGTTCAAGTGTAGCGATTTTGACATTCCCTCTATAAGCGATATCTTAGGATAAGTGTCTTTTTCTGTGTGACTTATTTCACTTAGAATCATCGTCGCTAAATCCACTCATCATGCTGCTAACTAGCCTTATGACATTGATTTCATGGCTGAGTGATATTCCATTGTGCCAAGTACCACCATTTCTTTATCCATTTTTCTCTTTCCTGGGATATTGAAGGTGTACCGAAGTGGAGGTTCTTGGAAACAGAGCAGCCGTAAAGTTTGGGGTGCCTGTGTCTTGTTGATTTTTAGTTTTCCCAATTTATACGCCCATGAGTGGAAGTGCCCTATGCTCTCTAAGCTGTGTTTATTACTTGTTTCAGGACACACCGTACACTTCTCCAGAGTGCCTGTTGTCAATTTACATCCTGCCCATTAGCGTAGCAAGGCTCCCATGTCTCCATGGCCTGTCCTGCTTTTCTGGTTTTTACACTTTTTTCAGCATGGCTTTTTTGACCGAGGGCAAGCGAGATTTCTTTGTAGCACTGATTTGCCCTTCCGGCTTGCTTGGTTGGCCTAAAAGGGCGTATGCGTTTTTTCCTGAATATATTCAGGAAAAAAACGCATACGCCCTTTTTGGCCAAGGGCATCATTGTCAACGTTTTGCCGCTTTTCATGTGCTTTAAAGGCGAGTCGAATCTACCTCCTGAAATCTGTTTCCTGCAAATCTGCCTTGCTTTCAAATCCTCTTCGTTGCCTTCCCTCAATATATTTGTGGACGAGAGTTCTCATTTATAACTCTGCACGTTTGTGAATTGCAGTGCCCCTGAGCTCCATTTGTCTCCTCGCGTTTTTGGGAGCTGGCCGCAAAAGCGCAGGATTGCTTCAGGCCCTATTTTGGTTCTGGGGGGCAGGCTGAGCCTGTGGTTCATTCTTCTTCCTGATGGGAAAATGGAGTGACCTATGCCTGTCCCAACACCTAGGGCTCGTCTCTCGTTGGTTCCGCATCTTCCCGTTCATCCTCAGGACAAATTGCAACCTGGACGAAACAGGAGGTTAAAGGTGCCGATTCTCCAAGTAGGGAGATGGTTAGTCAAGCGGCTGGAATGGCGAACCCGAGCACAAGGAGAGGAGAAATGAGGTGCGTTTTAGAAACCTTTCCCGATCTCACGGCATACCATCTTCTGGGTTTCCCATGCATGTTTTGATGTAGGAAGATTCCCTTGTACCTGGAGATTTGAGACCCATGGGGTGTGTTCCCCGAAGTGTTACTTTAAAGTATCTGCATTTGCTCACCCAACCTCACCAATCCTCTCAGCCCCAAGAGTGTCCAGCCTTATGTCTCATCCAGCTGTGGGTCTAGATATGGTCAATCCAAGTTGCATCAGAGACCCTGAACGGATTTTGTAAGAATTTCTATTTCACTGTCTTTGTTTTGTGGGTTTTTTAAAGTAATTTATGTTTAGAATGGGGCTTGGCTGCTTTTCCCTGCTGTGTTTATGCCGCTTTACACACTCTTGATTCACTTGCAGAGAGATATCGATACATAGGTTTTCAGATTCTTACTAGTCAGATATATTCTTGTGCGGTGACTAGGGGGTGTTGAGTCCAGTTCACTGAGCAGGGAGTAGGCTTTGTCTATTACATATTTGGCTTATGGAGCGGTCTCTGAGCTAATTTCAAACCCTTGTTTTATGCATCACCCCACCTCACCTTTCCCGTTAAGCAGCCATAGTGTGTCTTCTAAAGGTGTGACTCTGTTCTGTTTTGTAATTCAGTTCAAGTGTAGCGATTTTGACATTCCCTCTATAAGCGATATCTTAGGATAAGTGTCTTTTTCTGTGTGACTTATTTCACTTAGAATCATCGTCGCTAAATCCACTCATCATGCTGCTAACTAGCCTTATGACATTGATCTCATGGCTGAGTGATATTCCATTGGGCCAAGTACCACTATTTCTTTATCCATTTTTCTCTTTCTGGGATATTGAAGGTGTACCGAAGTGATGGTTCTTGGAAGCAGAGCAGCCGTAAACTTTGGGGTGCCTGTGTCTTGTTGATTTTTATTTTTCCCAATTTATACGCCCATGAGTGGAAGTTCCCTATGCTCTCTAAGCTATGTTTATTACTTGTTTCAGGACACACCGTACACTTCTCCAGAGTGCCTGTTGGCAAATTACATCCCGCCCATCAGCGTAGCAAGGCTCCCATGTCTCCATGGACTGTCCTGCTTTTCTGGTTTTTACACTTTGTTCAGCATGGCCCTTTTGACCGAGGGCAAGCGAGACTTCTTTGTAGCGCTGATTTGCCCTTCCGGCTTGCTTGGTTGGCCAAAAAGGGCGTATGCGTTTTTTCCTGAATATATTCAGGAAAAAACGCATACGCCCTTTTTGGCCAAGGTCATCATTGTCAACGTTGTGCCGCTTTTCATGTGCTTTAAAGGCGAGTCGAATCTACCTCCTGAAATCTGTTTCTTGCAAATCTGCCTTGCTTTCGAATCCTCTTCATTGCCTTCCCTCAATATAATTGTGGACGAGAGTTATCATTTATAACTCTGCACGTTTCTGAATTGCAGTGCCCCTGAGCTCCATTTTTCTACTCGCTTTTTTGGGAGCTGGCCGCAAAAGCGCAGGATGCTTCAGGCCCTATATTGGTTCTGGGGGGCAGGCTGAGCCTGTGGTTCATTCTTCTTCCTGATGGGAAAATGGAGTGACCTGTGCCTGTCCCAACACCTAGAGCTAGTCTCTCGTTGGTTCCCCGTCTTCCCGTTCATCCTCAGGACAAATTGCAACCTGGACGAAACAGGAGGTTAAAGGTGCTGATTCTCCAAGTAGGGAGATGGTTAGTCAAGCGGCTGGAATGGGGAACCCGAGCACAAGGAGAGGAGAAATGAGGTGCGTTTTAGAAACCTTTCCCGATCTCACGGCATACCATCTTCTGGGTTTCCCATGCATGTTTTGATGTAGGAAGATTCCCTTGTACCTGGAGATTTGAGACCCATGGGGTGTGTACCCCACGGTGTTACTTTAAAGTATCTGGATTTGCTCACCCAACCTCACCAATCCTCTCAGCCCCAAGAGTGTCCAGCCTTATGTCTCATCCAGCTGTGGGTCTAGATATGGTCAATCCAAGTTGCATCAGAGACCCTGAACGGATTTTGTAAGAATTTCTCTCTCTTTCACTGTTTTTTTTGTGTGGGTTTTTTCAAGTAATTTATGTTTAAAATGGGGCTTGGCTGCTTTTCCCTGCTGTGTTTATTTGCTTTACACCCTCTTGATTCACTTGCAGAGAGATATCGATACATAGGTTTTCAGATTCTTACTAGTCAGATATATTCTTGTGCGGTGACTAGGGGGTGTTGAGTCCAGTTCACTGAGCAGGGAGTAGGCCTTGTCTATTACTTATTTGGCTTATGGAGAGGTCTCTGAGCTAATTTCAAACCCTTGTTTTATGCATCACCCCACCTCACCTTTCCCGTTAAGCAGCCATAGTGTGTCTTCTAAAGGTGTGACTCTGTTCTGTTTTGTAATTCAGTTCAAGTGTAGCGATTTTGACATTCCCTCTATAAGTGATATCTTAGGATAAGTGTCTTTTTCTGTGTGACTTATTTCACTTAGAATCATCGTCGCTAAATCCACTCATCATGCTGCTAACTAGCCTTATGACATTGATTTCATGGCTGAGTGATATTCCATTGGGCCAAGTACCACTATTTCTTTATCCATTTTACTCTTTCTGGGATATTGAAGGTGTACCGAAGTGGAGGTTCTTGGAAACAGAGCAGCCGTAAAGGTTGGGGTGCCTGTGTCTTGTTGATTTTTATTTTTCCCAATTTATACGCCCATGAGTGGAAGTGCCCTATGCTCTCTAAGCTGTGTTTATTACTTGTTTCAGGACACACCGTACCCTTTTCCAGAGTGGCTGTTGGCAATTTACATCCCGCCCATCAGCGTAGCAAGGCTCGCATGTCTCCATGGCCTGTCCTGCTTTTCTGGTTTTTACACTTTTTTCAGCATGGCCCTTTTGACCGAGGGCAAGCGAGACGTCTTTGTAGCGCTGATTTGCCCTTCCGGCTTGCTTGGTTGGCCTAAAAAGGCGTATGCGTTTTTTCCTGAGTATATTCAGGAAAAAACGCATATGCCCTTTTTGGCCAAGGGCATCATTGTCAACGTTTTGCCACTTTTCATGTGCTTTAAAGGCGAGTCGAATCTACCTCCTGAAATCTGTTTCCTGCAAATCTGCCTTGCTTTCAAATCCTCTTCGTTGCCTTCCCTCAATATATTTGTGGACGAGAGTTCTCATTTATAACTCTGCACGTTTGTGAATTGCAGTGCCCCTGAGCTACATTTGTCTACTCGCTTTTTTGGGAGCTGGCCACAAAAGCGCAGGATTGCTTCAGGCCCTATTTTGCTTCTGGGGGGCAGGCTGAGCCTGTGGTTCATTCTTCTTCCTGATGGGAAAATGGAGTGACCTGTGCCTGTCCCAACACCTAGCGCTAGTCTCTCGTTGGTTGTCCGTCTTCCCGTTCATCCTCAGGACAAATTGCAACCTGTACGAAACAGGAGGTTAAAGGTGCTGATTCTCCAAGTAGGGAGAAGGTTAGTCAAGCGGCTGGAATGGCGAACCCGAGCACAAGGAGAGGAGAAATGAGGTGCGTTTTAGAAGCCTTTCCCGATCTCACGGCATACAATTCTCTGGGTTTCCCATGCATGTTTTGATGTAGGAAGATGCCCTTGTACCTGGAGATTTGAGACCCATGGGGTGGGTACCCCGCAGTATTACTTTAAAGTATCTGCGTTTGCTCACCCAACCTCACCAATCCTCTCAGCCCCAAGAGTGTCCAGCCTTAAGTCTCATCCAGTTGTGGGTCTAGATATGGTCTATCCAGGTGGCATCAGAGCCCCTGAACTGATTTTGTAAGAATTTCTCTCTCTTTCACTGTCTTTGTTTTGTGGGTTTTTTTAAGTAATTTATGTTTAGAATGGGGCTTAGCTGCTTTTCCCTGCTGTGTTTATGCCGCTTTACACCCTCTTCATTCACTTGCAGAGAGATATCGATACATAGGTTTTCAGATTCTTACTAGTCAGATATATTCTTGTGCGGTGACTAGGGGGTGTTGAGTCCAATTCACTGAGCAGGGAGTAGGCCTTGTCTATTACTTATTTGGCTTATGGAGCGGTCTCTGAGCTAATTTCAAACCCTTGTTGTATGCATCACCCCACCTCACCTTTCCCGTTAAGCAGCCATAGTGTGTCTTCTAAAGGTGTGACTCTGTTCTGTTTTGTACTTCAGTTCAAGTGTAGCGATTTTGACATTCCCTCTATAAGCGATATCTTAGGATAAGTGTCTTTTTCTGTGTGACTTATTTCACTTAGAATCATCGTCGCTAAATCCACTCATCATGCTGCTAACTAGCCTTATGACATTGATTTCATGGCTGAGTGATATTCCATTGGGCCAAGTAGCACCATTTCTTTATCCATTTTTCTCTTTCCCGCGATATTGAAGGTGTACCGAAGTGGAGGTTCTTGGAAACAGAGCAGCCGTAAAGTTTGGGGTTCCTGTGTCTTGTTGATTTTTAGTTTTCCCAATTTATACGCCCATGAGTGGAAGTGCCCTATGCTCTCTAAGCTGTGTTTATTACTTGTTTCAGGACACACCGTACACTTCTTCAGAGTGCCTGTTGTCAAATTACATCCCGCCCATCAGCGTAGCAAGGCTCCCATGTCTCCATGGCCTGTCCTGCTTTTCTGGTTTTTACACTTTTTTCAGCATGGCCCTTTTGACCGAGGGCAAGCGAGAATTATTTGTAGCGCTGATTTGCTCTTCCGGCTTGCTTGGTTGGCCAAAAAGGGCGTATGCGTTTTTTCCTGAATATATTCAGGGAAAAACGCATACGCCCTTTTTGGCCAAGGGCATTATTGTCAACGTTTTGCCGCTTTTCATGTGCTTTAAAGGCGAGTCGAATCTACCTCCTGAAATCTGTTTCCTGCAAATCTGCCTTGCTTTCAAATCCTCTTCGTTGCCTTCCCTCAATATATTTGTGGACGAGAGTTCTCATTTATAACTCTGCACGTTTGTGAATTGCAGTGCCCCTGAGCTCCATTTGTCTACTCGCTTTTTTGGGAGCTGGCCGCAAAAGCGCAGGATTGCTTCAGGCCCTATTCGGCTTCCAGGGGGCCGCCGGAGCCTGTGGTTCATTCTTCTTCCTGATGGGAAAATGGAGTGACCTGTGCCTGTCCCAACACCTAGGGCTAGTCTCTCGTTGGTTCCCCGTCTTCCCGTTCATCCTCAGGACAAATTGCAACCTGTACGAAACAGGAGGTTAAAGGTGCTGATTCTCCAATTAGGGAGATGGTTAGTCAAGTGGCTGGAATGGCGAACCCGAGCACAAGGAGAGGAGAAATGAGGTGCGTTTTAGAAACCTTTCCCGATCTCACGGCATACCATCTTCTGGGTTTCCCATGCATGTTTTGATGTAGGAAGATGCCCTTGTACCTGGAGATTTGAGACCCATGGGGTGTGTACCCCGCGGTGTTACTTTAAAGTATCTGGGTTTGCTCACTGAACCTCACCAACCCTCTCAGCCCCAAGAGTGTCCAGCCTTATGTCTCATCCAGCTGTGGGTCTAGATATGGTCAATCCAGGTTGCATCAGAGACCCTGAACGGATTTTGTAAGAATTTCTCTTTCACTGTCTTTGTTTTGTGGGTTTTTTAAAGTAATTTATGTTTAGAATGGGGCTTGGCGGCTTTTCCCTGCTGTGTTTATTCCGCTTTACACCCTCTTGATTCACTTGCAGAGAGATATTGATACATAGGTTTTCAGATTCTTACTAGTCAGATATATTCTTGTGCGGTGACTAGGGGGTGTTGAGTCCAGTTCACTGAGCAGGGAGTAGGCCTTGTCTATTACATATTTGGCTTATGGAGCGGTCTCTGAGCTAATTTCAAACCCTTGTTTTATGCATCACCCCACCTCACCTTTCCGGTTATGCAGCCATAGTGTGTCTTCTAAAGGTGTGCCTCTGTTCTGTTTTGTAATTCAGTTCAAGTGTAGCGATTTTGACATTCCCTCTATAAGTGATACCTTAGGATAAGTGTCTTTTTCTGTGTGACTTATTTCACTTAGAATCATCGTCGCTAAATCCACTCATCATGCTGCTAACTAGCCTTATGACATTGATTTCATGGCTGAGTGATATTCCATTGTGCCAAGTACCACCATTTCTTTATCCATTTTTCTCTTTCCTGGGATATTGAAGGTGGACTGAAGTGGAGGTTCTTGGAAACAGAGCAGCCGTAAAGTTTCGGGTGCCTGTGTCTTGTTGATTTTTAGTTTTCCCAATTTATACGCCCTTGACTGGAAGTGCCCTATGCTCTCTAAGCTGTGTTTATTACTTGTTTCAGGACACACCGTACACTTCTCCAGAGGGCCTGTTGGCAATTTACATCCCGCCCATCAGCGTAGCAAGGCTCCCATGTCTCCATGGCCTGTCCTGCTTTTCTGGTTTTTACACTTTCTTCAGCATGGCCCTTTTGACCGAGGGCAAGCGAGATTTCTTTGTAGCGCTGATTTGCCCTTCCGGCTTGCTTGGTTGGCCAAAAAGGGCATATGCGTTTTTTCCTGAATATATTCAGGAAAAAACGCATATGCCCTTTTTGGCCCAGGGCATCATTGTCAACGTTTTTCCGCTTTTCATGTGCTTTAAAGGCGAGTCGAATCTAGCTCCTGAAATCTGTTTCCTGCAAATCTGCCTTGCTTTCAAATCCTCTTCGTTGCCTTCCCTCAATATATTTGTGGACGAGAGTTCTCATTTATAACTCTGCACATTTGTGAATTGCAGTGCCCCTGAGCTCCATTTGTCTACTCGCTTTTTTGGGAGCTGGCCGCAAAAGCGCAGGATTGCTTCAGGCCCTATTTTGGTTCTGGGGGGCAGGCTGAGCCTGTGGTTCATTCTTCTTCCTGATGGGAAAATGGAGTGACCTGTGCCTGTCCCAACACCTAGGGCTAGTCTCTCGTTGGTTCCCCGTCTTCCCGTTCATCCTCAGGACAAATTGCAACCTGTACGAAACAGGAGGTTAAAGGTGCTGATTCTCCAAGTAGGGAGATGGTTAGTCAAGCGGCTGGAATGGCAAACCCGAGCACAAGGAGAGGAGAAATGAGGTGCGTTTTAGAAACCTTTCCCGATCTCACGGCATACCATCTTCTGGGTTTCCCATGCATGTTTTGATGTAGGAAGATGCCCTTGTACCTGGAGATTTGAGACCCATGGGGTGTGTACCCCGCGGTGTTACTTTAAAGTATCTGGGTTTGGTCACCCAACCTCACCAATCCTCTCAGCCCCAAGTGTGTCCAGCCTTATGTCTCATCCAGCTGTGGGTCTAGATATGGTCAATCCAAGTTGCATCAGAGACCCTGAACGGATTTTGTAAGAATTTCTCTTTCACTGTCTTTGTCTTGTGGGTTTTTTCAAGTAATTTATGTTTAAAATGGGGCTTGGCTGCTTTTCCCTGCTGTGTTTATTCCGCTTTACACCCTATTGATTCACTTGCAGAGAGATATCGATACATAGGTTTTCAGATTCTTACTACTCAGATATATTCTTGTGCGGTGACTAGGGAGTGTTGAGTCTAGTTCACTGAGCAGGGAGTAGGCCTTGTCTATTACATATTTGGCTTATGGAGCGGTCTCTGAGCTAAGTTCAAACCCTTGTTTTATGCATCACCCCACCTCACCTTTCCCGTTAAGCAGCCATAGTGTGTCTTCTAAAGGTGTGACTCTGTTCTGTTTTGTAATTCAGTTCAAGTGTAGCGATTTTGACATTCCCTCTATAAGCGATATCTTAAGATAAGTGTCTTTTTCTGTGTGACTTATTTCACTTAGAATCATCGTCACTAAATCCACTCATCATGCTGCTAACTAGCCTTATGACATTGATTTCATGGCTGAGTGATATTCCATTGGGCCAAGTTCCACCATTTCTTTATCCATTTTTCTCTTTCTGGGATATTGAAGGTGTACCGAAGTGGAGGTTCTTAGAAACAGAGCAGCCGTAAAGGTTGGGGTGCCTGTGTCTTGTTGATTTTTATTTTTCCCAATTTATACGCCCATGAGTGGAAGTGCCCTATGCTCTCTAAGCTGTGTTTATTACTTGTTTCAGGACACACCGTACCCTTCTCCAGAGTGGCTGTTGGCAATTTACACCCTGCCCATCAGCGTAGCAAGGCTCCCATGTCTCCATGGCCTGTCCTGCTTTTCTGGTTTTTACAGTTTGTTCAGCATGGCCCTTTTGACCGAGGGCAAGCGAGAGTTCTTTGTAGCGCTGATTTGCCCTTCCGGCTTGCTTGGTAGGCCAAAAAGGGCGTATGCCTTTTTTCTTGAATATATTCAGGAAAAAAGGCATACGCCCTTTTTGGCCAAGGGCATCATTGTCAACGTTTTGCCACTTTTCATGTGCTTTAAAGGCGAGTCGAATCTACCTGCTGAAATCTGTTTCCTGCAAATCTGCCTTGCTTTCAAATCCTCTTCGTTGCCTTCCCTCAATATATTTGTGGACGAGAGTTATCATTGATAACTCTGCACGTTTGTGAATTGCAGTGCCCCTGAGCTCCATTTGTCTACTCGCTTTTTTCGGAGCTGGCCGCAAAAGCGCAGGATTGCTTCAGGCCCTTTTTTGGTTCTGGGGGGCAGGCTGAGCCTGTGGTTCATTCTTCTTCCTGATGGGAAAATGGAGTGACCTGTGCCTGTCCCAACACCTAGGGCTAGTCTCTCGTTGGTTCCCCGTCTTCCCGTTCATCCTCAGGACAAATTGCAACCTGTACGAAACAGGAGGTTAAAGGTGCTGATTCTCCAATTAGGGAGATGGTTAGTCAAGTGGCTGGAATGGCGAACCCGAGCACAAGGAGAGGAGAAATGAGGTGCGTTTTAGAAACCTTTCCCGATCTCACGGCATACCATCTTCTGGGTTTCCCATGCATGTTTTGATGTAGGAAGATGCCCTTGTACCTGGAGATTTGAGACCCATGGGGTGTGTACCCCGCGGTGTTACTTTAAAGTATCTGGGTTTGCTCACTGAACCTCACCAACCCTCTCAGCCCCAAGAGTGTCCAGCCTTATGTCTCATCCAGCTGTGGGTCTAGATATGGTCAATCCAGGTTGCATCAGAGACCCTGAACGGATTTTGTAAGAATTTCTCTTTCACTGTCTTTGTTTTGTGGGTTTTTTAAAGTAATTTATGTTTAGAATGGGGCTTGGCGGCTTTTCCCTGCTGTGTTTATTCCGCTTTACACCCTCTTGATTCACTTGCAGAGAGATATTGATACATAGGTTTTCAGATTCTTACTAGTCAGATATATTCTTGTGCGGTGACTAGGGGGTGTTGAGTCCAGTTCACTGAGCAGGGAGTAGGCTTTGTCTATTACATATTTGGCTTATGGAGCGGTCTCTGAGCTAATTTCAAACCCTTGTTTTATGCATCACCCCACCTCACCTTTCCGGTTAAGCAGCCATAGTGTGTCTTCTAAAGGTGTGCCTCTGTTCTGTTTTGTAATTCAGTTCAAGTGTAGCGATTTTGACATTCCCTCTATAAGTGATACCTTAGGATAAGTGTCTTTTTCTGTGTGACTTATTTCACTTAGAATCATCGTCGCTAAATCCACTCATCATGCTCCTAACTAGCCTTATGACATTGATTTCATGGCTGAGTGATATTCCATTGTGCCAAGTACCACCATTTCTTTATCCATTTTTCTCTTTCCTGGGATATTGAAGGTGTACCGAAGTGGAGGTTCTTGGCAACAGAGCAGCCGTAAACTTTAGGGTGCCTGTGTCTTGTTGATTTTTAGTTTTCCCAATTTATACGCCCATGAGTGGAATTGCCCTATGCTCTCTACGCTGTGTTTATTACTTTTTTCAGGACACACCGTACTCTTCTCCAGAGTGCCTGTTGGCAATTTACATCCCGCCCATCAGCGTAGCAAGGCTCCCATGTCTCCATGGCCTGTCCTGCTTTTCTGGTTTTTACAGTTTGTTCAGCATGGCCCTTTTGACCGAGGGCAAGCGAGACTTCTTTGTAGCGCTGATTTGCCCTTCCGGCTTGCTTGGTTGGCCAAAAAGGGCGTATGCGTTTTTTCCTGAATATATTCAGGAAAAAACGCATACGCCCTTTTTGGCCAAGGGCATCATTGTCAACGTTTTGTCACTTTTCATGTGCTTTAAAGGCGAGTCGAATCTACCTCCTGAAATCTGTTTCCTGCAAATCTGCCTTGCTTTCAAATCCTCTTCGTTGCCTTCCCTCAATATATTTGTGGACGAGAGTTCTCATTTATAACTCTGCACGTTTGTGAATTGCAGTGCCCCTGAGCTCCATTTGTCTCCTCGCTTTTTTGGGAGCTGGCCGCAAAAGCGCAGGATTGCTTCAGGCCCTATTTTGGTTTTGGGGGTCAGGCTGAGTCTGTGGTTCATTCTTCTTCCTGATGGGAAAATGGAGTGACCTGTGCCTGTCCCAACACCTAGGGCTAGTCTCTCGTTGGTTCCCCATCTTCCCGTTCATCCTCAGGACAAACTGCAACCTGTACGAAACAGGTTAAAGGTGCTGATTCTCCAAGTAGGGAGATGGTTAGTCAAGCGGCTGGAATGGCGAACCCGAGCACAAGGAGAGGAGAAATGAGGTGCGTTTAGAAACTTTTCCCGATCTCATGGCATACCATCTTCTGGGTTTCCCATGCATGTTTTGATGTAGGAAGATGCCCTTGTACCTGGAGATTTGAGACCCATGGGGTGGGTACACCGCAGTATTACTTTAAAGTATCTGCATTTGCTCACCCACCTCACCAATCCTCTCAGCCGCAAGAGTGTGCAGCCTTATGTCTCATCCAGCTGTGGGTCTAGATATGGTCAATCCAGGTTGCATCAGAGACCCTGAACGGATTTTGTAAGAATTTCTCTCTCTTTCACTGTCTTTGTTTTGTGGGTTTTTAAAGTAATTTATGTTTAGAATGGGGTTTGGCTGCTTTTCCCTGCTGTGTTGATGCCGCTTTACACCCTCTTGATTCACTTGCAGAGAGATATCGATACATAGGTTTTCAGATTCATACTAGTCAGATATATTCTTGTGCGGTGACTAGGGGGTGTTGAGTCCAGTTCACTGAGCAGGGAGTAGGCCTTGTCTAGTACATATTTGGCTTATGGAGCGGTGTCTGAGCTAATTTCAAACCCTTGTTTTATGCATCACCCCACCTCACCTTTCCCGTTAAGCAGCCATAGTGTGTCTTCTAAAGGTGTGACTCTGTTCTGTTTGTAATTCAGTTCAAGTGTAGCGATTTTGACATTCCCTCTATAAGCGATATCTTAGGATAAGTGCCTTTTTCTGTGTGACTTATTTCACTTAGAATCATCGTACCTAAATCCACTCATCGTGCTGCTAACTAGCCTTATGACATTGATTTCATGGCTGAGTGATATTGCATTGTGCCAAGTACCACCATTTCTTTATCCATTTTTCTCTTTCCTGGGATATTGAAGGTGTACCGAAGCGGAGGTTCTTGGAAACAGAGCAGCCGTAAACTTTAGGGTGCCTGTGTCTTGTTGATTTTTAGTTTTCCCAATTTATACGCCCATGAGTGGAAGTGCCCTATGCTCTCTACGCTGTGTTTATTACTTGTTTCAGGACACACCGTACTCTTCTCCAGAGTGCCTGTTGGCAATTTACATCCCGCCCATCAGCGTAGCAAGGCTCCCATGTCTCCATGGCCTGTCCTGCTTTTCTGGTTTTTACACTTTGTTCAGCATGGCCCTTTTGACCGAGGGCAAGCGAGACTTCTTTGTAGCGCTGATTTGCCCTTCCGGCTTGCTTGGTTGGCCAAAAAGGGCGTATGCGTTTTTTCCTGAATATATTCAGGAAAAAACGCATACGCCCTTTTTGGCCAAGGGCCTCATTGTCAACGTTTTGCCGCTTTTCATGTGCTTTAAAGGCGAGTCGAATCTACCTCCTGAAATCTGTTTCCTGCAAATCTGCCTTGCTTTCAAATCCTCTTCGTTGCCTTCCCTCAATATATTTGTGGACGAGAGTTCTCATTTATAACTCTGCACGTTTGTGAATTGCAGTGCCCCTGAGCTCCATTTGTCTCCTCGCTTTTTTGGGAGCTGGCCGCAAAAGCGCAGGATTGCTTCAGGCCCTATTTTGGTTCTGGGGGGCAGGCTGAGCCTGTGGTTCATTCTTCTTCCTGATGGGAAAATGGAGTGACCTGTGCCTGTCCCAACACCTAGGGCTAGTCTCTCGTTGGTTGCCTGTCTTCCCGTTCATCCTCAGGAAAATAGCAACCTGTACGATACAGGAGTTTAAAGATGCTGATTCTCCAAGTAGGGAGACGGTGAATCAAGCGGCTGGAATGGGGAACCCGAGCAAAAGGAGAGGAGAAATGAGGTGCGTTTTAGAAACCTTTCCCGATCTCACGGCATACCATCTTCTGGGTTTCACATGCATTTTTGGATGTAGGAAGATGCCCTTGTACCTGGAGATTTGAGACCCATGGGGTGGGTACCCCGCGGTATTACTTTAAAGTATCTGCGTTTGCTCACCCAACCTCACCAATCCTCTCAGCCCCAAGAGTGTCCAGCCTTATGTCTCATCCAGCTGTGGGTCTAGATATGGTCAATCCAGGTTGCATCAGAGACCCTGAACGGATTTTGTAAGAATTTCTCTCTCTTTCACTGTCTTGGCTTTGTGGGGTGTTTAAAGTAATGTATGTTTAGAATGGGGTTTGGCTGCTTTTCCCTGCTGCGTTTATGCCGCTTTACACCCTCTTGATTCACTGGCAGAGAGATATCAATAAACAGGTTTTCAGATTCATACTAGTCAGATATATTCTTGTGCGGTGACTAGGGGGTGTTGAGTCCAGTTCACTGAGCAGGGAGTAGGCCTTGTCTATTACATATTTGGCTTATGGAGCGGTCTCTGAGCTAATTTCAAACCCTTGTTTTATGCATCACCCCACCTCACCTTTCCAGTTAAGCAGACATAGTGTGTCTTCTAAAGGTGTGACTCTGTTCTGTTTTGTAATTCAGTTCAAGTGTAGCGATTTTGACATTCCCTCTATAAGCGATATCTTAGGATAAGTGCCTTTTTCTGTGTGACTTATTTCACTTAGAATCATCGTACCTAAATCCACTCATCATGCTGCTAACTAGCCTTATGACATTGATTTCATGGCTGAGTGATATTCCATTGTGCCAAGTACCACCATTTGTTTATCCATTTTTCTCTTTCCTGGGATATTGAAGGTGTACCGAAGCGGAGGTTCTTGGCAACAGAGCAGCCGTAAACTTTAGGGTGCCTGTGTCTTGTTGATTTTTAGTTTTCCCAATTTATACGCCCATGAGTGGAAGTGCCCTATGCTCTCTACGCTGTGTTTATTACTTGTTTCAGGACACACCGTACTCTTCTCCAGATTGCCTGTTGGCAATTTACATCCCGCCCATCAGCGTAGCAAGGCTCCCATGTCTCCATGGCCTGTCCTGCTTTTCTGGTTTTTACAGTTTGTTCAGCATGGCCCTTTTGACCGAGGGCAAGCGAGACTTCTTTGTAGCGCTGATTTGCCCTTCCGGCTTGCTTGGTTGGCCAAAAAGGGCGTATGCGTTTTTTCCTGAATATATTCAGGAAAAAACGCATACGCCCTTTTTGGCCAAGGGCATCATTGTCAACGTTTTGTCACTTTTCATGTGCTTTAAAGGCGAGTCGAATCTACCTCCTGAAATCTGTTTCCTGCAAATCTGCCTTGCTTTCAAATCCTCTTCGTTGCCTTCCCTCAAATTATTTGTGGACGAGAGATCTCATTTATAACTCTGCACGTTTGTGAATTGCAGTGCCCCTGAGCTCCATTTGTCTCCTCGCTTTTTTGGGAGCTGGCCGCAAAAGCGCAGGATTGCTTCAGGCCCTATTTTGGTTCTGGGGGGCAGGCTGAGCCTGTGGTTCATTCTTCTTCCTGATGTGAAAATGGAGTGACCTGTGCCTGTCCCAACACCTAGGGCTACTCTCTCGTTGGTTCCCCGTCTTCCCGTTCATCCTCAGGACAAACTGCAACCTGGACGAAACAGGAGGTTAAAGGTGCTGATTCTCCAAGTAGGGAGATGGTTAGTCAAGCGGCTGGAATGGCGAACCCGAGCACAAGGAGAGGAGAAATGAGGTGCGTTTTAGAAACTTTTCCCGATCTCACGGCATACCATCTTCTGGGTTTCCCATGCATGTTTTGATGTAGGAAGATGCCCTTGTACCTGGAGATTTGAGACCCATGGGGTGGGTACCCCGCAGTATTACTTTAAAGTATCTGCATTTGCTCACCCAACCTCACCAATCCTCTCAGCCGCAAGAGTGTCCAGCCTTATGTCTCATCCAGCTGTGGGTCTAGATATGGTCAATCCAGGTTGCATCAGAGACCCTGAACGGATTTTGTAAGAATTTCTCTCTCTTTCACTGTCTTTGCTTTGTGGCTTTTTAAAGTAATGTATGTTTAGAATGGGGTTTGGCTGCTTTTCCCTGCTGTGTTTATGCCGCTTTACACCCTCTTGATTCACTTGCAGAGAGATATCGATACATAGGTTTTCAGATTCATACTAGTCAGATATATTCTTGTGCGGTGACTAGGGGGTGTTGAGTCCAGTTCAGTGAGCAGGGAGTAGGCCTTGTCTAGTACATATTTGGCTTATGGAGCGGTGTCTGAGCTAATTTCAAACCCTTGTTTTATGCATCACCCCACCTCACCTTTCCAGTTAAGCAGACATAGTGTGTCTTCTAAAGGTGTGACTCTGTTCTGTTTTGTAATTCAGTTCAAGTGTAGCGATTTTGACATTCCCTCTATAAGCGATATCTTAGGATAAGTGCCTTTTTCTGTGTGACTTATTTCACTTAGAATCATCGTACCTAAATCCACTCATCATGCTGCTAACTAGCCTTATGACATTGATTTCATGGCTGAGTGATATTGCATTGTGCCAAGTAAAGTACCACCATTTCTTTATCCATTTTTCTCTTTCCTGGGACATTGAAGGTGTACCGAAGCGGAGGTTCTTGGCAACAGAGCAGCCGTAAACTTTAGGGTGCCTGTGTCTTGTTGATTTTTAGTTTTCCCAATTTATACGCCCATGAGTGGAAGTGCCCTATGCTCTCTAAGCTGTGTTTATTACTTGTTTCAGGACACACCGTACACTTCTCCAGAGTGCCTGTTGGCAATTTACATCCCGCCCATCAGCGTAGCAAGGCTCCCATGTCTCCATGGCCTGTCCTGCTTTTCTGGTTTTTAAACATTCTTCAGCATTGCCCTTTTGACCGAGGGCAAGCGAGACTTCTTTGTAGCGCTGATTTGCCCTTCCGGCTTGCTTGGTTGGCCAAAAAGGGCGTATGCGTTTTTTCCTGAAAATATTCAGGAAAAAACGCATACGCCCTTTTTGGCCAAGGGCCTCATTGTCAACGTTTTGCCGCGTTTCATGTGCTTTACAGGCGAGTCGAATCTACATCCTGAAATCTGTTTCCTGAAAATCTGCCTTGCTTTCAAATCCTCTTCGTTGCCTTCCCTCAATATATTTGTGGACGAGAGTTCTCATTGATAACTCTGCACGTTTGTGAATTGCAGTGCCCCTGAGCTCCATTTGTCTCCTCGCTTTTTTGGGAGCTGGCCGCAAAAGCGCAGGATTGCTTCAGGCCCTATTTTGGTTCTGGGGGGCAGGCTGAGCCTGTGGTTCATTCTTCTTCCTGATGGGAAAATGGAGTGACCTGTGCCTGTCCCAACACCTAGGGCTAGTCTCTCGTTGTTTCCCCGTCTTCCCCTTCATCCTCAGGACAAATTGCAACCTGGACGAAATAGGAGGTTAAAGGTGCTGATTCTCCAATTAGGGAGATGGTTAGTCAAGTGGCTGGAATGGCGAACCCGAGCACAAGGAGAGGAGAAATGAGGTGCGTTTTAGAAACCTTTCCCGATCTCATGGCATACCATCTTCTGGGTTTCCCATGCATGTTTTGATGTAGGAAGATGCCCTTGTACCTGGAGATTTGAGACCCATGGGGTGTGTTCCCCACAGTATTACTTTAAAGTATCTGCGTTTGCTCACCCAACCTCACCAATCCTCTCAGCCCCAAGAGTGTCCAGCCTTATGTCTCATCCAGCTCTGGGTCTAGATATGGTGAATCCAGGTTGCATCAGAGACCCTGAACGGATTTTGTAAGAATTTCTCTCTCTTTCACTGTCTTTGCTTTGTGGCCTTTTTAAAGTAATGTATGTTTAGAATGGGGTTTGGCTGCTTTTCCCTGCTGTGTTTATGCCGCTTTACACCCTCTTGATTCACTTGCAGAGAGATATCGATACATAGGTTTTCAGATTCATACTAGTCAGATATATTCTTGTGCGGTGACTAGGGGGTGTTGAGTCCAGTTCACTGAGCAGGGAGTAGGCCTTGTCTAGTACATATTTGGCTTATGGAGCGGTGTCTGAGCTAATTTCAAACCCTTGTTTTATGCATCACCCCACCTCACCTTTCCAGTTAAGCAGACATAGTGTGTCTTCTAAAGGTGTGACTCTGTTCTGTTTTGTAATTCAGTTCAAGTGTAGCGATTTTGACATTCCCTCTATAAGCGATATCTTAGGATAAGTGCCTTTTTCTGTGTGACTTATTTCACTTAGAATCATCGTACCTAAATCCACTCATCATGCTGCTAACTAGCCTTATGACATTGATTTCATGGCTGAGTGATATTGTATTGTGCCAAGTACCACCATTTCTTTATCCATTTTTCTCTTTCCTGGGATATTGAAGGTGTACCGAAGCGGAGGTTCTTGGCAATAGAGCAGCCGTAAACTTTAGGGTGCCTGTGTCTTGTTGATTTTTAGTTTTCCCAATTTATACGCCCTTGAGTGGAAGTGCCCTATGCTCTCTACGCTGTGTTTATTACTTGTTTCAGGACACACCGTACTCTTCTCCAGAGTGCCTGTTGGCAATTTACATCCCGCCCATCAGCGTAGCAAGGCTCCCATGTCTCCATGGCCTGTCCTGCTTTTCTGGTTTTTAAACATTCTTCAGCATTGCCCTTTTGACCGAGGGCAAGCGAGACTTCTTTGTAGCGCTGATTTGCCCTTCCGGCTTGCTTGGTTGGCCAAAAACGGGGTATGCGTTTTTTCCTGAATATATTCAGGAAAAAACGCATACGCCCTTTTTGGCCAAGGGCCTCATTGTCAACGTTTTGCCGCGTTTCATGTGCTTTACAGGCGAGTCGAATCTACATCCTGAAATCTGTTTCCTGAAAATCTGCCTTGCTTTCAAATCCTCTTCGTTGCCTTCCCTCAATATATTTGTGGACGAGAGTTCTCATTGATAACTCTGCACGTTTGTGAATTGCAGTGCCCCTGAGCTCCATTTGTCTCCTCGCTTTTTTGGGAGCTGGCTGCAAAAGCGCAGGATTGCTTCAGGCCCTATTTTGGTTCTGGGGGGCAGGCTGAGCCTGTGGTTCATTCTTCTTCCTGATGGGAAAATGGAGTGACCTGTGCCTGTCCCAACACCTAGGGCTAGTCTCTCGTTGTTTCCCCGTCTTCCCCTTCATCCTCAGGACAAATTGCAACCTGGACGAAATAGGAGGTTAAAGGTGCTGATTCTCCAATTAGGGAGATGGTTAGTCAAGTGGCTGGAATGGCGAACCCGAGCACAAGGAGAGGAGAAATGATGTGCGTTTTAGAAACCTTTCCCGATCTCATGGCATACCATCTTCTGGGTTTCCCATGCATGTTTTGATGTAGGAAGATGCCCTTGTACCTGGAGATTTGAGACCCATGGGGTGTGTTCCCCACAGTATTACTTTAAAGTATCTGCGTTTGCTCACCCAACCTCACCAATCCTCTCAGCCCCAAGAGTGTCCAGCCTTATGTCTCATCCAGCTGTGGGTCTAGATATGGTGAATCCAGGTTGCATCAGAGACCCTGAACGGATTTTGTAAGAATTTCTCTCTCTTTCACTGTCTTTGTTTTGTGGGTTTTTTAAAGTAATTTATGTTTAGAATCGGGCTTGGCTGCTTTTCCCTGCTGTGTTGATGCCGCTTTACACACTCTTGATTCACTTGCAGAGAGATATCGATACATATGTTTTCAGATTCTTACTACTCAGATATATTCTTGTGTGGTGACTAGGGTGTGTTGAGTCCAGTTCACTGAGCAGGGAGTAGGCCTTGTCTATTACATATTTGGCTTATGGAGCGGTCTCTGAGCTAATTTCAAACCCTTGTTTTATGCATCACCCCACCTCACCTTTCCGGTTAAGCAGCCATAGTGTGTCTTCTAAAGGTGTGACTCTGTTCTGTTTTGTAATTCAGTTCAAGTGTAGCGATTTTGACAGTCCCTCTATAAGCGATATCTTAGGATAAGTGTCTTTTTCTGTGTGACTTATTTCACTTAGAATCATCGTACCTAAATCCACTCATCATGCTGCTAAGTAGCCTTATGACATTGATTTCATGGCTGAGTGATATTCCATTGTGCCAAGTACCACCATTTCTTTATCCACTTTTCTCTTTCCTGGTATATTGAAGGTGTACCGAAGCGGAGGTTCTTGGAAACAGAGCAGCCGTAAACTTTAGGGTGCCTGTGTCTTGTTGATTTTTAGTTTTCCCAATTTATACTCCCATGAGTGGGAGTGCCCTATGCTCTCTAAGCTGTGTTTATTACTTGTTTCAGGACACACCGTACTCTTCTCCAGAGTGCCTGTTGGCAATTTACATCCCGCCCATCAGCGTAGCAAGGCTCCCTTGTCTCCATGGCCTGTCCTGCTTTTCTGGTTTTTACACTTTGTTCAGCATGGCCCTTTTGACCGAGGGCAAGCGAGACTTCTTTGTAGTGCTGATTTGCCCTTCCGGCTTGCTTGGTTGGCCAAAAAGGGCGTATGCGTTTTTTCCTGAATATATTCAGGAAAAAACGCATACGCCCTTTTTGGCCAAGGGCATCATTGTCAACGTTTTGCCACTTTTCATGTGCTTTAAAGGCGAGTTGAATCTACCTCCTGAAATCTGTTTCCTGCAAATCTGCCTTGCTTTCAAATCCTCTTCGTTGCCTTCCCTCAATATATTTGTGGACGAGAGTTCTCATTTATAACTCTGCACGTTTGTGAATTGCAGTTCCCCTGAGCTCCATTTGTCTCCTCGCTTTTTTGGGAGCTGGCCGCAAAAGCGCAAGATTGCTTCAGGCCCTATTTTGGTTCTGGGGGGCAGGCTGAGCCTGTGGTTCATTCTTCTTCCTGATGGGAAAATGGAGTGACCTGTGCCTGTCCCAACACCTAGGGCTAGTCTCTCGTTGGTTCCCCGTCTTCCCCTTCATCCTCAGGACAAATTGCAACCTGGACGAAACAGTAGGTTAAAGGTGCTGATTCTCCAATTAGGGAGATGGTTAGTCAAGGGGCTGGAATGGTGAACCCGAGCACAAGGAGAGGAGAAATGAGGTGCGTTTTAGAAACCTTTCCCGATCTAATGGCATACCATCTTCTGGGTTTCCCATGCATGTTTTGATGTAGGAAGATTCCCTTGTACCTGGAGATTTGAGACCCATGTGGTGGGTACCCCGCGGTATTACTTTAAAGTATCTGCATTTGCTCACCCAACCTCACCAATCCTCTCAGCCCCAAGAGTGTCCAGCCTTATGTCTCATTCAGCTGTGGGTCTAGATATGGTCAATCCAGGTTGCATCAGAGACCCTGAACGGATTTTGTAAGAATTTCTCTCTCTTTCACTGTCTTCGCTTTGTGGGTTTTTTAAAGTAATGTATGTTTAGAATGGGGTTTGGCTGCTTTTCCCTGCTGTGTTTATGCCGCTTTACACCCTCTTGATTCACTTGCAGAGAGATATCGATACATAGGTTTTCAGATTCATACTAGTCAGATATATTCTTGTGCGGTGACTAGGGGGTGTTGAGTCCAGTTCACTGAGCAGGGAGTAGGCCTTGTCTAGTACATATTTGGCTTATGGAGCGGTGTCTGAGCTAATTTCAAACCCTTGTTTTATGCATCACCCCACCTCACCTTTCCAGTTAAGCAGACATAGTGTGTCTTCTAAAGGTGTGACTCTGTTCTGTTTTGTAATTCAGTTCAAGTGTAGCGATTTTGACATTCCCTCTATAAGCGATATCTTAGGATAAGTGCCTTTTTCTGTGTGACTTATTTCACTTAGAATCATTGTACCTAAATCCACTCATCATGCTGCTAACTAGCCTTATGACATTGATTTCATGGCTGAGTGATATTGCACTGTGCCAAGTACCACCATTTCTTTATCCATTTTTCTCTTTCCTGGTATATTGAAGGTGTACCGAAACGGAGGTTCTTGGCAACAGAGCAGCCGTAAACTTTAGGGTGCCTGTGTCTTGTTGATTTTTACTTTTCCCAATTTATACGCCCATGAGTGGAAGTGCCCTATGCTCTCTACGCTGTGTTTATTACTTGTTTCAGGACACACCGTACTCTTCTCCAGAGTGCCTGTTGGCAATTTACATCCCGCCCATCAGCGTAGCAAGGCTCCCATGTCTCCATGGCCTGTCCTGCTTTTCTGGTTTTTACAGTTTGTTCAGCATGGCCCTTTTGACCGAGGGCAAGCGAGACTTCTTTGTAGCGCTGATTTCCCCTTCCGGCTTGCTTGGTTGGCCAAAAAGGGCGTATGCGTTTTTTCCTGAATATATTCAGGAAAAAACGCATACGCCCTTTTTGGCCAAGGGCATCATTGTCAACGTTTTGTCACTTTTCATGTGCTTTAAAGGCGAGTCAAATCTACCTCCTGAAATCTGTTTCCTGCAAATCTGCCTTGCTTTCAAATCCTCTTCGTTGCCTTCCCTCAATATATTTGTGGACGAGAGATCTCATTTATAACTCTGCACGTTTGTGAATTGCAGTGCCCCTGAGCTCCATTTGTCTCCTCGCTTTTTTGGGAGCTGGCCGCAAAAGCGCAGGATTGCTTCAGGCCCTATTTTGGTTTTGGGGGGTAGGCTGAGCCTGTGGTTCATTCTTCTTCCTGATGGGAAAATGGAGTGACCTGTGCCTGTCCCAACACCTAGGGCTAGTCTCTCGTTGGTTCCCCGTCTTCCCGTTCATCCTCAGGACAAACTGCAACCTGGACGAAACAGGAGGTTAAAGGTGCTGATTCTCCAAGTAGGGAGATGGTTAGTCAAGCGGCTGGAATGGCGAACCCGAGCACAAGGAGAGGAGAAATGAGGTGCGTTTTAGAAACTTTTCCCGATCTCACGGCATACCATCTTCTGGGTTTCCCATGCATGTTTTGATGTAGGAAGATGCCGTTGTACCTGGAGATTTGAGACCCATGGGGTGGGTACCCCGCAGTATTACTTTAAAGTATCTGCATTTGCTCACCCAACCTCACCAATCCTCTCAGCCGCAAGAGTGTCCAGCCTTATGTCTCATCCAGCTGTGGGTCTAGATATGGTCAATCCAGGTTGCATCAGAGACCCTGAACGGATTTTGTAAGAATTTCTCTCTCTTTCACTGTCTTTGCTTTGTGGGTTTTTTAAAGTAATGTATGTTTAGAATGGGGTTTGGCTGCTTTTCCCTGCTGTGTTTATGCCGCTTTACACCCTCTTGATTCACTTGCAGAGAGATATCGATACATAGGTTTTCAGATTCATACTAGTCAGATATATTCTTGTGCGGTGACTAGGGGGTGTTGAGTCCAGTTCACTGAGCAGGGAGTAGGCCTTGTCTAGTACATATTTGGCTTATGGAGCGGTGTCTGAGCTAATTTCAAACCCTTGTTTTATGGATCACCCCACCTCACCTTTCCAGTTAAGCAGACATAGTGTGTCTTCTAAAGGTGTGACTCTGTTCTGTTTTGTAATTCAGTTCAAGTGTAGCGATTTTGACATTCCCTCTATAAGCGATATCTTAGGATAAGTGCCTTTTTCTGTGTGACTTATTTCACTTAGAATCATCGTACCTAAATCCACTCATCATGCTGCTAACTAGCCTTATGACATTGATTTCATGGCTGAGTGATATTGCATTGTGCCAAGTACCACCATTTGTATATCCATTTTTCTCTTTCCTGGGATATTGAAGGTGTACCGAAGCGGAGGTTCTTGGCAACAGAGCAGCCGTAAACTTTAGGGTGCCTGTGTCTTGTTGATTTTTAGTTTTCCCAATTTATACGCCCATGAGTGGAAGTGCCCTATGCTCTCTACGCTGTGTTTATTACTTGTTTCAGGACACACCGTACTCTTCTCCAGATTGCCTGTTGGCAATTTACATCCCGCCCATCAGCGTAGCAAGGCTCCCATGTCTCCATGGCCTGTCCTGCTTTTCTGGTTTTTACTGTTTGTTCAGCATGGCCCTTTTGACCGAGGGCAAGCGAGACATCTTTGTAGCGCTGATTTGCCCTTCCGGCTTGCTTGGTTGGCCAAAGAGGGCGTATGCGTTTTTTCCTGAATATATTCAGGAAAAAACGCATACGCCCTTTTTGGCCAAGGGCATCATTGTCAACGTTTTGCCGCTTTTCATGTGCTTTAAAGGCGAGTCGAATCTACCTCCTGAAATCTGTTTCCTGCAAATCTGCCTTGCTTTCAAATCCTCTTCGTTGCCTTCCCTCAATATATTTGTGGACGAGAGTTCTCATTTATAACTCTGCACGTTTGTGAATTGCAGTGCCCCTGAGCTCCATTTGTCTCCTCGCTTTTTTGGGAGCTGGCCGCAAAAGCGCAGGATTGCTTCAGGCCCTATTTTGGTTCTGGGGGGCAGGCTGAGCCTGTGGTTCATTCTTCTTCCTGATGGGAAAATGGAGTGACCTGTGCCTGTCCCAACACCTAGGGCTAGTCTCTCGTTGGTTCCCCGTCTTCCCGTTCATCCTCAGGACAAATTGCAACCTGGACGAAACAGGAGGTTAAAGGTGCTGATTCTCCAAGTAGGGAGATGGTTAGTCAAGCGGCTGGAATGGCGAACCCGAGCACAAGGAGAGGAGAAATGAGGTGCGTTTTAGAAACCTTTCCCGATCTCACGGCATACCATCTTCTGGGTTTCCCATGCATGTTTTGATGTAGGAAGATTCCCTTGTACCTGGAGATTTGAGACCCATGGGGTGGGTACACCGCGGTATTATTTTAAAGTATCTGAATTTGCTCACACAACCTCACCAATCCTCTCAGCCCCAAGAGTGTCCAGCCTTATGTCTCATCCAGCTGTGGGTCTAGATGTGGTCAATCCAGGTTGCATCATAGACACTGAACGGATTTTGTAAGAATTTCTCTCTCTTTCACTGTCTTTGTTTTGTGGGTTTTTTAAAGTAATTTATGTTTAGAATCGGGCTTGGCTGCTTTTCCCTGCTGTGTTGATGCCGCTTTACACCCTCTTGATTCACTTGCAGAGAGATATCGATACAGAGGTTTTCAGATTCTTACTAGTCAAATATATTCTTGTGTGGTGTCTAGGGTGTGTTGAGTCCAGTTCACTGAGCAGGGAGTAGGCCTTGTCTATTACATATTTGGCTTATGGAGCAGTCTCTGAGCTAATTTCAAACCCTTGTTTTATGCATCACCCCACCTCACCTTTCCCGTTAAGCAGCCATAGTGTGTCTTCTAAAGGTGTGACTCTGTTCTGTTTTGTAATTCAGTTCAAGTGTAGCGATTTTGACATTCCCTCTATAAGCGATATCTTAGGATAAGTGTCTTTTTCTGTGTGACTTATTTCACTTAGAATCATCGTATCTAAATCCACTCATCATGCTGCTAACTAGCCTTATGAGATTGATTTCATGGCTGAGTGATATTCCATTGTGCCAAGTACCACCATTTCTTTATCCATTTTTCTCTTTCCTGGGATATTGAAGGTGTACCGAAGCGGAGATTCTTGGAAACAGAGCAGCCGTAAACTTTAGGGTGCCTGTGTCTTGTTGATTTTTACTTTTCCCAATTTATACGCCCATGAGTGGAAGTGCCCTATGCTCTCTACGCTGTGTTTATTACTTGTTTCAGGACACACCGTACTCTTCTCCAGAGTGCCTGTTGGCAATTTACATCCCGCCCATCAGCGTAGCAAGGCTCCCATGTCTCCATGGCCTGTCCTGCTTTTCTGGTTTTTACACTTTGTTCAGCATGGCCCTTTTGACCGAGGGCAAGCGAGACTTCTTTGTAGCGCTGATTTGCCCTTCCGGCTTGCTTGGTTGGCCAAAAAGGGCGTATGCGTTTTTTCCTGAATATATTCAGGAAAAAACGCATACGCCCTTTTTGGCCAAGGGCATCATTGTCAACCTTTTGCCGATTTCATGTGCTTTAAAGGCGAGTCGAATCTACCTCCTGAAATCTGTTTCCTGCAAATCTGCCTTGCTTTCAAATCCTCTTCGTTGCCTTCCCTCAATATATTTGTGGACGAGAGTTCTCATTTATAACTCTGCACGTTTGTGAATTGCAGTGCCCCTGAGCTCCATTTGTCTCCTCGCTTTTTTGGGAGCTGGCCGCAAAAGCGCAGGATTGCTTCAGGCCCTATTTTGGTTCTGGGGGGCAGGCTGAGCCTGTGGTTCATTCTTCTTCCTGATGGGAAAATGGAGTGACCTATGCCTGTCCCAACACCTAGGGCTCGTCTCTCGTTGGTTCCGCGTCTTCCCGTTCATCCTCAGGACAAATTGCAACCTGTACAATCAGGAGGTTAAAGGTGCTGATTCTCCAAGTAGGGAGATGGTTAGTCAAGCGGCTGGAATGGCGAACCCGAGCACAAGGAGAGGAGAAATGAGGTGCGTTTTAGAAACATTTCCCGATCTCACGGCATACCATCTTCTGGGTTTCCCATGCATGTTTTGATGTAGGAAGATGCCCTTGTACCTGGAGATTTGAGACCCATGGGGTGTGTTCCCAGCAGTGTTACTTTAAAGTATCTGGGTTTGCTCACCCAACCTCACCAATACTCTCAGCCCCAAGAGTGTCCAGCCTTATGTCTCATCCAGCTGTGGGTCTAGATATGGTCAATCCAGGTTGCATCATAGACCCTGAATGGATTTTGTAAGAATTTCTCTCTCTTTCACTGTCTTTGTTTTGTGGGTTTTTTAAGTAATTTATGTTTAGAATCGGTCTTGGCTGCTTTTCCCTGCTGTGTTGATGCCGCGTTACACCCTCTTGATTCACTTGCAGAGAGATATCGATACATAGGTTTTCAGATTCTTACTAGTCAGATATATTGTTGTGTGGTGACTAGGGTGTGTTGAGTCCAGTTCACTGAGCAGGGAGTAGGCCTTGTCTATTACATATTTGGCTTATGGAGCGGTCTCTGAGCTAATTTCAAACCCTTGTTTTATGCATCACCCCACCTCACCTTTCCCGTTAAGCAGCCATAGTGTGTCTTGTAAAGGTGTGACTCTGTTTTGTTTTGTAATTCAGCTCAAGTGTAGCGATTTTGACATTCCCTCTATAAGCGATATCTTAGGATAAGTGCCTTTTTCTGTGTGACTTATTTCACTTAGAATCATCGTACCTAAATCCACTCATCATGCTGCTAACTAGCCTTATGAGATTGATTTCATGGCTGAGTGATATTCCATTGTGCCAAGTACCACCATTTCTTTATCCATTTTTCTCTTTCCCGGGATATTGAAGGTGAACCGAAGCGGAGATTCTTGGAAACAGAGCAGCCGTAAACTTTAGGGTGCCTGTGTCTTGTTGATTTTTAGTTTTCCCAATTTATACGCCCATGAGTGGAAGTGCCCTATGCTCTCTACGCTGTGTTTATTACTTGTTTCAGGACACACCGTACTCTTCTCCAGAGTGCCTGTTGGCAATTTACATCCCGCCCATCAGCGTAGCAAGGCTCCCATGTCTCCATGGCCTGTCCTGCTTTTCTGGTTTTTACACTTTGTTCAGCATGGCCCTTTTGACCGAGGGCAAGCGAGACTTCTTTGTAGCGCTGATTTGCCCTTCCGGCTTGCTTGGTTGGCCAAAAAGGGCGTATGCGTTTTTTCCTGAATATATTCAGGAAAAAACGCATACGCCCTTTTTGGCCAAGGGCATCATTATCAACGTTTTGCCGCTTTTCATGTGCTTTAAAGGCGAATCGAATCTACCTCCTGAAATCTGTTTCCTGCAAATCTGCCTTGCATTCAAATCCTCTTCGTTGCCTTCCCTCAATATATTTGTGGACGAGAGTTCTCATTTATAACTCTGCACGTTTGTGAATTGCAGTGTCCCTGAGCTCCATTTGTCTCCTCGCTTTCTTGGGAGCTGGCCGCAAAAGCGCAGGATTGCTTCAGGCCCTATTTTGGTTCTGGGGGGCAGGCTGAGCCTGTGGTTCATTCTTCTTCCTGATGGGAAAATGGAGTGACCTGTGCCTGTCCCAACACCTAGGGCTAGTCTCTCGTTGGTTCCGCGTCTTCCCGTTCATCCTCAGGACAAATTGCAACCTGGACGAAACAGGAGGTTAAAGGTGATTATTCTCCAAGTAGGGAGATGGTTAGTCAAGCGGCTGGAATGGCGAACCCGAGCACAAGGAGAGGAGAAATGAGGTGCGTTTTAGAAACCTTTCCCGATCTCACGGCATACCATCTTCTGGGTTTCCCATGCATGTTTTGATGTAGGAAGATTCCCTTGTACCTGGAGATTTGAGACCCATGGGGTGGGTACCCCGCGGTATTACTTTAAAGTATCTGCATTTGCTCACCCAACCTCACCAATCCTCTCAGCCCCAAGAGTGTCCAGCCTTATGTCTCATCCAGCTGTGGGTCTAGATATGGTCAATCCAGGTTGCATCAGAGACCCTGAACGGATTTTGTAAGAATTTCTCTCTCTTTCACTGTCTTTGCTTTGTGGGTTTTTTAAAGTAATGTATGTTTAGAATGGGGTTTGGCTGCTTTTCCCTGCTGTGTTTATGCCGCTTTACACCCTCTTGATTCACTTGCAGAGAGATATCGATACATAGGTTTTCAGATTCATACTAGTCAGATATATTCTTGTGCGGTGACTAGGGGGTGTTGAGTCCAGTTCACTGAGCAGGGAGTAGGCCTTGTCTAGTACATATTTGGCTTATGGAGCGGTGTCTGAGCTAATTTCAAACCCTTGTTTTATGCATCACCCCACCTCACCTTTCCGGTTAAGCAGCCATAGTGTGTCTTCTAAAGGTGTGCCTCTGTTCTGTTTTGTAATTCAGTTCAAGTGTAGCGATTTTGACATTCCCTCTATAAGCGATATCTTAGGATAAGTGCCTTTTTCTGTGTGACTTATTTCACTTAGAATCATCGTACCTAAATCCACTCATCATGCTGCTAAGTAGCCTTATGAGATTGATTTCATGGCTGAGTGATATTCCATTGTGCCAAGTACCACCATTTCTTTATCCATTTTTCTCTTTCCTGGGATATTGAAGGTGTACCGAAGCGGAGATTCCTGGAAACAGAGCAGCCATAAACTTTAGGGTGCCTGTGTCTTGTTGATTTTTAGTTTTCCCAATTTATACGCCCATGAGTGGAAGTGCCCTATGCTCTCTACGCTGTGTTTATTACTTGTTTCAGGACACACCGTACTCTTCTCCAGAGTGCCTGTTGGCAATTTACATCCCGCCCATCAGCGTAGCAAGGCTCCCATGTCTCCATGGCCTGTCCTGCTTTTCTGGTTTTTACACTTTGTTCAGCATGGCCCTTTTGACCGAGGGCAAGCGAGACTTCTTTGTAGCGCTGATTTGCCCTTCCGGCTTGCTTGGTTGGCCAAAAAGGGCGTATGCGTTTTTTCCTGAATATATTCAGGAAAAAACGCATACGCCCTTTTTGGCCAAGGGCATCATTGTCAACGTTTTGCCGCTTTTCATGTGCTTTAAAGGCGAGTCGAATCTACCTCCTGAAATCTGTTTCCTGCACATCTGCCTTGCTTTCAAATCCTCTTCGTTGCCTTCCCTCAATATATTTGTGGACGAGAGTTCTCATTTATAACTCTGCACGTTTGTGAATTGCAGTGCCCCTGAGCTCCATTTGTCTCCTCGCTTTTTTGGGAGCTGGCCGCAAAAGCGCAGGATTGCTTCAGGCCCTATTTTGGTTCTGGGGGGCAGGCTGAGCCTGTGGTTCATTCTTCTTCCTGATGGGAAAATGGAGTGACCTATGCCTGTCCCAACACCTACGGCTCGTCTCTCGTTGGTTCCGCGTCTTCCCGTTCATCCTCAGGACAAATTGCAACCTGTACAATCAGGAGGTTAAAGGTGCTGATTCTCCAAGTAGGGAGATGGTTAGTCAAGCGGCTGGAATGGCGAACCCGAGCACAAGGAGAGGAGAAATGAGGTGCGTTTTAGAAACCTTTCCCGATCTCATGGCATACCATCTTCTGGGTTTCCCATGCATGTTTTGATGTAGGAAGATGCCCTTGTACCTGGAGATTTGAGACCCATGGGGTGTGTTCCCAGCAGTGTTACTTTAAAGTATCTGGGTTTGCTCACCCAACCTCACCAATCCTCTCAGCCCCAAGAGTGTCCAGCCTTATGTCTCATCCAGCTGTGGGTCTAGATATGGTCAATCCAGGTTGCATCATAGACCCTGAATGGATTTTGTAAGAATTTCTCTCTCTTTAACTGTCTTTGTTTTGTGGGTTTTTTAAAGTAATTTATGTTTAGAATCGGGCTTGGCTGCTTTTCCCTGCTGCGTTGATGCTGCTTTACACCCTCTTGATTCATTTGCAGAGAGATATCGATACATAGGTTTTCAGATTCTTACTAGTCAGATATATTCTTGTGTGGTGACTAGGGTGTGTTGAGTCCAGTTCACTGAGCAGGGAGTAGGCCTTGTCTATTACATATTTGGCTTATGGAGCGGTCTCTGAGCTAATTTCAAACCCTTGTTTTATGCATCACCCCACCTCACCTTTCCCGTTAAGCAGCCATAGTGTGTTTTCTAAAGGTGTGACTCTGTTTTGTTTTGTAATTCAGCTCAAGTGTAGCGATTTTGACATTCCCTCTATAAGCGATATCTTAGGATAAGTGTCTTTTTCTGTGTGACTTATTTCACTTAGAATCATCGTACCTAAATCCACTCATCATGCTGCTAAGTAGCCTTATGAGATTGATTTCATGGCTGAGTGATATTCCATTGTGCCAAGTACCACCATTTCTTTATCCATTTTTCTCTTTCCTGGGATATTGAAGGTGTACCGAAGTGGAGATTCTTGGAAACAGAGCAGCCGTAAACTTTAGGGTGCCTGTGTCTTGTTGATTTTTAGTTTTCCCAATTTATACGCCCATGAGTGGAAGTGCCCTATGCTCTCTACGCTGTGTTTATTACTTGTTTCAGGACACACCGTACTCTTCTCCAGAGTGCCTGTTGGCAATTTACATCCCGCCCATCAGCGTAGCAAGGCTCCCATGTCTCCATGGCCTGTCCTGCTTTTCTGGTTTTTACACTTTGTTCAGCATGGCCCTTTTGACCGAGGGCAAGCGAGACTTCTTTGTAGCGCTGATTTGCCCTTCCAGCTTGCTTGGTTGGCCAAAAAGGGCGTATGCGTTTTTTCCTGAATATATTCAGGAAAAAACGCATACGCCCTTTTTGGCCAAGGGCATCATTGTCAACGTTTTTCCGCTTTTCATGTGCTTTAAAGGCGAGTCGAATCTACCTCCTGAAATCTGTTTCCTGCAAATCTGCCTTGCTTTCAAATCCTCTTCGTTGCCTTCCCTCAATATATTTGTGGACGAGAGTTCTCATTTATAACTCTGCACGTTTGCGAATTGCAGTGCCCCTGAGCTCCATTTGTCTCCTCGCTTTTTTGGGAGCTGGCCGCAAAAGCACAGGATTGCTTCAGGCCCTATTTTGGTTCTGGGGGGCAGGTTGAGACTGTGGTTCATTCTTCTTCCTGATGGGAAAATGGAGTGACCTGTGCCTGTCCCAACACCTAGGGCTAGTCTCTCGTTGGTTCCCCGTCTTCCCGTTCATCCTCAGGACAAATTGCAACCTGGACGAAACAGGAGGTTAAAGGTGCTGATTCTCCAAGTAGGGAGATGGTTAGTCAAGCGGCTGGAATGGCGAACCCGAGCACAAGGAGAGGAGAAATGAGGTGCGTTTTAGAAACCTTTCCCGATCTCACGGCATACCATCTTCTGGGTTTCCCATGCATGTTTTGATGTAGGAAGATGCCCTTGTACCTGGAGATTTGAGACCCATGGGGTGTGTACCCCGCGGTGTTACTTTAAAGTATCTGGGTTTGCTCACCCAACCTCACCAATCCTCTCAGCCCCAAGAGTGTCCAGCCTTATGTCTCATCCAGCTGTGGGTCTAGATATGGTCAATCCAGGTTGCATCATAGACCCTGAATGGATTTTGTAAGAATTTCTCTCTCTTTAACTGTCTTTGTTTTGTGGGTTTTTAAAAGTAATTTATGTTTAGAATCGGGCTTGGCTGCTTTTCCCTGCTATGTTGATGCCGCTTTACACCCTCTTGATTCACTTGCAGAGAGATATCGATACATAGGTTTTCAGATTCTTACTAGTCAGATATATTCTTGTGCGGTGACTAGGGGGTGTTGAGTCCAGTTCACTGAGCAGGGAGTAGGCCTTGTCTAGTACATATTTGCCTTATGGAGCGGTGTCTGAGCTAATTTCAAACCCTTGTTTTATGCATCACCCCACCTCACCTTTCCGGTTAAGCAGCCATAGTGTGTCTTCTAAAGGTGTGCCTCTGTTCTGTTTTGTAATTCAGTTCAAGTGTAGCGATTTTGACATTCCCTCTATAAGCGATATCTTAGGATAAGTGCCTTTTTCTGTGTGACTTATTTCACTTAGAATCATCGTACCTAAATCCACACATCATGCTGCTAACTAGCCTTATGACATTGATTTCATGGCTGAGTGATATTCCATTGTGCCAAGTACCACCATTTCTTTATCCATTTTTCTCTTTCCTGGGATATTGAAGGTGTACCGAAGCGGAGGTTCTTGGAAACAGAGCAGCCGTAAACTTTAGGGTGCCTGTGTCTTGTTGATTTTTAGTTTTCCCAATTTATACGCCCATGAGTGGAAGTGCCCTATGCTCTCTACGCTGTGTTTATTACTTGTTTCAGGACACACCGTACTCTTCTCCAGAGTGCCTGTTGGCAATTTACATCCCGCCCATCAGCGTAGCAAGGCTCCCATGTCTCCATGGCCTGTCCTGCTTTTCTGGTTTTTACACTTTGTTCAGCATGGCCCTTTTGACCGAGGGCAAGCAAGACTTCTTTGTAGCGCTGATTTGCCCTTCCAGCTTGCTTGGTTGGCCAAAAAGGGCGTATGCGTTTTTTCCTGAATATATTCAGGAAAAAACGCATACGCCCTTTTTGGCCAAGGGCATCATTGTCAACGTTTTGCCGCTTTTCATGTGCTTTAAAGGCGAGTCGAATCTACCTCCTGAAATCTGTTTCCTGCAAATCTGCCTTGCTTTCAAATCCTCTTCGTTGCCTTCCCTCAATATATTTGTGGACGAGAGTTCTCATTTATAACTCTGCACGTTTGTGAATTGCAGTGCCCCTGAGCTCCATTTGTCTCCTCGCTTTTTTGGGAGCTGGCCGCAAAAGCGCAGGATTGCTTCAGGCCCTATATTGGTTCTGGGGGGCAGGCTGAGCCTGTGGTTCATTCTTCTTCCTGATGGGAAAATGGAGTGACCTGTGCCTGTCCCAACACCTAGGGCTAGTCTCTCGTTGGTTCCCCGTCTTCCCGTTTATCTTCAGGACAAATTGCAACCTGGAAGAAACAGGAGGTTAAAGGTGCTGATTCTCCAAGTAGGGAGATGGTTAATCAAGCGGCTGGAATGTCGAACCCGAGCACAAGGAGAGGAGAAATGAGGTGCGTTTTAGAAACCTTTCCCGATCTCACGGCATACCATCTTCTGGGTTTCCCATGCATGTTTTGATGTAGGAAGATGCCCTTGTACCTGGAGATTTGAGACCCATGGGGTGTGTTCCCAGCAGTGTTACTTTAAAGTATCTGGGTTTGCTCACCCAACCTCACCAATCCTCTCAGCCCCAAGAGTGTCCAGCCTTATGTCTCATCCAGCTGTGGGTCTAGATATGGTCAATCCAGGTTGCATCATAGACCCTGAATGGATTTTGTAAGAATTTCTCTCTCTTTAACTGTCTTTGTTTTGTGGGTTTTTTAAAGTAATTTATGTTTAGAATCGGGCTTGGCTGCTTTTCCCTGCTGTGTTGATGCTGCTTTACACCCTATTGATTCACTTGCAGAGAGATATCGATACATAGGTTTTCAGATTCTTACTAATCAGATATATTCTTGTGTGGTGACTAGTGTGTGTTGAGTCCAGTTCACTGAGCAGGGAGTAGGCCTTGTCTATTACATATTTGGCTTATGGAGCGGTCTCTGAGCTAATTTCAAACCCTTGTTTTATGCATCACCCCACCTCACCTTTCCCGTTAAGCAGCCATAATGTGTCTTCTAAAGGTGTGACTCTGTTTTGTTTTGTAATTCAGCTCATGTGTAGCGATTTTGACATTCCCTCTATAAGCGATATCTTAGGATAAGTGTCTTTTTCTGTGTGACTTATTTCACTTAGAATCATCGTACCTAAATCCACTCATCATGCTGCTAAGTAGCCTTATGAGATTGATTTCATGGCTGAGTGATATTCCATTGTGCCAAGTACCACCATTTCTTTATCCATTTTTATCTTTTCTGGGATATTGAAGGTGTACCAAAGAGGAGATTCTTGGAAACAGAGCAGCCGTAAACTTTAGGGTGCCTGTGTCTTGTTGATTTTTAGTTTTCCCAATTTATACGCCCATGAGTGGAAGTGCCCTATACTCTCTACGCTGTGTTTATTACTTGTTTCAGGACACACCGTACTCTTCTCCAGAGTGCCTGTTGGCAATTTACATCCCGCCCATCAGCGTAGCAAGGCTCCCATGTCTCCATGGCCTGTCCTGCTTTTCTGGTTTTTACACTTTGTTCAGCATGGCCCTTTTGACCGAGGGCAAGCGAGACTTCTTTGTAGCGCTGATTTGCCCTTCCGGCTTGCTTGGTTGGCCAAAAAGGGCGTATGCGTTTTTTCCTGAATATATTCAGGAAAAAACGCATACGCCCTTTTTGGCCAAGGGCATCATTGTCAACGTTTTGCCGCTTTTCATGTGCTTTAAAGGCGAGTCGAATCTACCTCCTGAAATCTGTTTCCTGCAAATCTGCCTTGCTTTCAAATCCTCTTCGTTGCCTTCCCTCAATATATTTGTGGACGAGAGTTCTCATTTATAACTCTGCACGTTTGTGAATTGCAGTGCCCCTGAGCTCCATTTGACTCCTCGCTTTTTTGGGAGCTGGCCGCAAAAGCGCAGGATTGCTTCAGGCCCTATTTTGGTTCTGGGGGGCAGGCTGAGCCTGTGGTTCATTCTTCTTCCTGATGGGAAAATGGAGTGACCTGTGCCTGTCCCAACACCTAGGGCTAGTCTCTCGTTGGTTCCCCGTCTTCCCGTTCATCCTCAGGACAAATTGCAACCTGGACGAAACAGGAGGTTAAAGGTGCTGATTCTCCAAGTAGGGAGATGATTAGTCAAGCGGCTGGAATGGCGAACCCGAGCACAAGGAGAGGAGAAATGAGGTGCGTTTTAGAAACCTTTCCCGATCTCACGGCATACCATCTTCTGGGTTTCCCATGCATGTTTTGATGTAGGAAGATGCCCTTGTACCTGGAGATTTGAGACCCATGGGGTGTGTACCCCGCGGTGTTACTTTAAAGTATCTGCGTTTGCTCACCCAACCTCACCAATCCTCTCAGCCCCAAGAGTGTCCAGCCTTATGTCTCATCCAGCTGTGGGTCTAGATATGGTCAATCCAGGTTGCATCAGAGACCCTGAACGGATTTTGTAAGAATTTCTCTCTCTTTCACTGTCTTTGTTTTGTGGGTTTTTTAAAGTAATTTATGTTTAGAATCGGGCTTGCCTGCTTTTCCCTGCTGTGTTGATGCCGCTTTACACCCTCTTGATTCACTTGCAGAGAGATATCGATACATAGGTTTTCAGATTCTTACTAGTGTGGTGACTAGGGTGTGTTGAGTCCAGTTCACTGAGCAGGGAGTAGGCCTTGTCTATTACATATTTTGCTTATGGAGCGGTCTCTGAGCTAATTTGAAACCCTTGTTTTATGCATCAGCCCACCTCACCTTTCCCGTTAAGCAGCCATAGTGTGTCTTCTAAAGGTGTGACTCTGTTCTGTTTTGTAATTCAGTTCAAGTGTAGCGATTTTGACATTCCCTCTATAAGCGATATCTTAGGATAAGTGTCTTTTTCTGTGTGACTTATTTCACTTAGAATCATCGTACCTAAATCCACTCATCATGCTGCTAACTAGCCTTATGACATTGATTTCATGGCTGAGTGATATTCCATTGTGCCAAGTACCACCATTTCTTTATCCATTTTTCTCTTTCCTGGGATATTGAAGGTGTACCGAAGCGGAGGTTCTTGGAAACAGAGCAGCCGTAAACTTTAGGGTGCCTGTGTCTTGTTGATTTTTAGTTTTCCCAATTTATACGCCCATGAGTGGAAGTGCCCTATGCTCTCTACGCTGTGTTTATTACTTGTTTCAGGACACACCGTACTCTTCTCCAGAGTGCCTGTTGGCAATTTACATCCCGCCCATCAGCGTAGCAAGGCTCCCATGTCTCCATGGCCTGTCCTTCTTTTCTGGTTTTTACACTTTGTTCAGCATGGCCCTTTTGACCGAGGGCAAGCGAGACTTCTTTGTAGCGCTGATTTGCCCTTCCGGCTTGCTTGCTTGGCCAAAAAGGGCGTATGCGTTTTTTCCTGAATATATTCAGGAAAAAACGCATACGCCCTTTTTGGCCAAGGGCATCATTGTCAACGTTTTGCCGCTTTACATGTGCTTTAAAGGCGAGTCGAATCTACCTCCTGAAATCTGTTTCCTGCAAATCTGCCTTGCTTTCAAATCCTCTTTGTTGCCTTCCCTCAATATATTTGTGGACGAGAGTTCTCATTTATAACACTGCACGTTTGTGAATTGCAGTGCCCCTGAGCTCCATTTGTCTCCTCGCTTTTTTGGGAGCTGGCCGCAAAAGCACAGGATTGCTTCAGGCCCTATTTTGGTTCTGGGGGGCAGGCTGAGCCTGTGGTTCATTCTTCTTCCTGATGGGAAAATGGAGTGACCTATGCCTGTCCCAACACCTAGGGCTCGTCTCTCGTTGGTTCTGCGTCTTCCCATTCATCCTCAGGACACATTGCAACCTGTACAATCAGGAGGTTAAAGGTGCTGATTCTCCAAGTAGGGAGATGGTTAGTCAAGCGGCTGGAATGGCAAACCCGAGCACAAGGAGAGGAGAAATGAGGTGCGTTTTAGAAACCTGTCCCGATCTCATGGCATACCATCTTCTGGGTTTCCCATGCATGTTTTGATGTAGGAAGATGCCCTTGTACCTGGAGATTTGAGACCCATGGGGTGTGTACCCCGCAGTGTTACTTTAAAGTATCTGCGTTTGCTCACCCAACCTCACCAATCCTCTCAGCCCCAAGAGTGTCCAGCCTTATGTCTCATCCAGCTGTGGGTCTAGATATGGTCAATCCAGGTTGCATCATAGACCCTGAATGGATTTTTTAAGAATTTCTCTCTCTTTAACTGTCTTTGTTTTGTGGGTTTTTAAAAGTAATTTATGTTTAGAATCGGGCTTGGCTGCTTTTCCCTGCTGTGTTGATGCCGCTTTACACCCTCTTGATTCACTTGCAGAGAGATATCGATACATAGGTTTTCAGATTCTTACTAGTCAGATATATTCTTGTGTGGTGACTAGGGGGTGTTGAGTCCAGTTCACGGAGCAGGGAGTAGGCCTTGTCTATTACATATTTGCCTTATGGAGCGGTCTCTGAGCTAATTTCAAACCCTTGTTTTATGCATCACCCCACCTCACCTTTCCCATTAAGCAGCCATAGTGTGTCTTCTAAAGGTGTGACACTGTTCTGTTTTGTAATTCAGTTCAAGTGTAGCGATTTTGACATTCCCTCTATAAGCGATATCTTAGGATAAGGGCCTTTTTCTGTGTGACTTATTTCACTTAGAACCATCGTACCTAAATCCACTCATCATGCTGCTAACTAGCCTTATGACATTGATTTCATGGCTGAGTGATATTCCATTGTGCCAAGTACCACCATTTCTTTATCCATTTTTCTCTTTCCTGGGATATTGAAGGTGTACCGAAGCGGAGGTTCTTGGAAACAGAGCAGCCGTAAACTTTAGGGTGCCTGTGTCTTGTTGATTTTTAGTTTTCCCAATTTATACGCCCATGAGTGGAAGTGCCCTATGCTCTCTACGCTGTGTTTATTACTTGTTTCAGGACACACCGTACTCTTCTCCAGAGTGCCTGTTGGCAATTTACATCCCGCCCATCAGCGTAGCAAGGCTCCCATGTCTCCATGGCCTGTCCTGCTTTTCTCGTTTTTACACTTTGTTCAGCATGGCCCTTTTGACCGAGGGCAAGCGAGACTTCTTTGTAGCGCTGATTTGCCCTTCCGGCTTGCTTGGTTGGCCAAAAAGGGCGTATGCGTTTTTTCCTGAATATATTCAGGAAAAAACGCATACGCCCTTTTTGGCCAAGGGCATCATTGTCAACGTTTTGCCGGTTTTCATGTGCTTTAAAGGCGAGTCGAATCTACCTCCTGAAATCTGTTTCCTGCAAATCTGCCTTGCTTTCAAATCCTCTTCGTTGCCTTCCCTCAATATATTTGTGGACGAGAGTTCTCATTTATAACTCTGCACGTTTGTGAATTGCAGTGCCCCTGAGCTCCATTTGTCTCCTCGCTTTTTTGGGAGCTGGCCGCAAAAGCGCAGGATTGCTTCAGGCCCTATTTTGGTTCTGGGGGGCAGGCTGAGCCTGTGGTTCATTCTTCTTCCTGATGGGAAAATGGAGTGACCTATGCCTGTCCCAACACCTAGGGCTCGTCTCTCATTGGATCCGCGTCTTCCCGTTCATCCTCAGGACAATTTGCAACCTGGACGAGACAGGAGGTTAAAGGTGCTGATTCTCCAAGTAGGGAAATGGTTAGTGAAGTGGCTGGAATGGCGAACCCGAGCACAAGGAGAGGAGAAATGAGGTGCGTTTTAGAAACCTTTCCCGATCTCACGGCATACCATCTTCTGGGTTTCCCATGCATGTTTTGATGTAGGAAGATTCCCTTGTACCTGGAGATTTGAGACCCATGGAGTGGGTACCCCGCGGTATTACTTTAAAGTATCTGCATTTGCTCACCCAACCACACCAATCCTCTCAGCCCCAAGAGTGTCCAGCCTTATGTCTCATCCAGCTGTGGGTCTAGATATGGTCAATCCAGGTTGCATCAGATACCCTGAACGGATTTTGTAAGAATTTCTCTCTCTTTCACTGTCTTTGCTTTGTGGGTTTTTGAAAGTAATGTATGTTTAGAATGGGGTTTGGCTGCTTTTCCCTGCTGTGTTGATGCCGCTTTACACCCTCTTGATTCACTTGCAGAGAGATATCGATACATAGGTTTTCAGATTCATACTAGTCAGATATATTCTTGTGCGGTGACTAGGGGGTGTTGAGTCCAGTTCACTGAGCAGGGAGTAGGCCTTGTCTAGTACATATTTGGCTTATGGAGCGGTGTCTGAGCTAATTTCAAACCCTTGTTTTATGCATCACCCCACCTCACCTTTCCGGTTAAGCAGCCATAGTGTGTCTTCTAAAGGTGTGCCTCTGTTCTGTTTTGTAATTCAGTTCAAGTGTAGCGATTTTGACATTCCCTCTATAAGCGATATCTTAGGATAAGTGCCTTTTTCTGTGTGACTTATTTCACTTAGAATCATCGTACCTAAATCCACTCATCATGCTTCTAACTAGCCTTATGACATTGATTTCATGGCTGAGTGATATTCCATTGTGCCAAGTACCACCATTTCTTTATCCATTTTTCTCTTTCCTGGGATATTGAAGGTGTACCGAAGCGGAGATTCTTGGAAACAGAGCAGCCGTAAACTTTAGGGTGCCTGTGTCTTGTTGATTTTTAGTTTTCCCAATTTATACGCCCATGAGTGGAAGTGCCCTATGCTCTCTACGCTGTGTTTATTACTTGTTTCAGGACACTCCGTACTCTTCTCCAGAGTGCCTGTTGGCAATTTACATCCCGCCCATCAGCGTAGCAAGGCTCCCATGTCTCCATGGCCTGTCCTGCTTTTCTGGTTTTTACACTTTGTTCAGCATGGCCCTTTTGACCGAGGGCAAGCAAGACTTCTTTGTAGCGCTGATTTGCCCTTCCAGCTTGCTTGGTTGGCCAAAAAGGGCGTATGCGTTTTTTCCTGAATATATTCAGGAAAAAACGCATACGCCCTTTTTGGCCAAGGGCATCATTGTCAACGTTTTGCCGCTTTTCATGTGCTTTAAAGGCGAGTCGAATCTACCTCCTGAAATCTGTTTCCTGCAAATCTGCCTTGCTTTCAAATCCTCTTCGTTGCCTTCCCTCAATATATTTGTGGACGAGAGTTCTCATTTATAACTCTGCACGTTTGTGAATTGCAGTGCCCCTGAGCTCCATTTGTCTCCTCGCTTTTTTGGGAGCTGGCCGCAAAAGCGCAGGATTGCTTCAGGCCCTATATTGGTTCTGGGGGGCAGGCTGAGCCTGTGGTTCATTCTTCTTCCTGATGGGAAAATGGAGTGACCTGTGCCTGTCCCAACACCTAGGGCTAGTCTCTCCTTGGTTCCCCGTCTTCCCGTTTATCTTCAGGACAAATTGCAACCTGGACGAAACAGGAGGTTAAAGGTGCTGATTCTCCAAGTAGGGAGATGGTTAATCAAGCGGCTGGAATGGCGAACCCGAGCACAAGGAGAGGAGAAATGAGGTGCGTTTTTGAAACCTTTCCCGATCTCACGGCATACCATCTTCTGGGTTTCCCATGCATGTTTTGATGTAGGAAGATGCCCTTGTACCTGGAGATTTGAGACCCATGGGGTGTGTTCCCAGCAGTGTTACTTTAAAGTATCTGGGTTTGCTCACCCAACCTCACCAATCCTCTCAGCCCCAAGAGTGTCCAGCCTTATGTCTCATCCAGCTGTGGGTCTAGATATGGTCAATCCAGGTTGCATCATAGACCCTGAACGGATTTTGTAAGAATTTCTCTCTCTTTAACTGTCTTTGTTTTGTGGGTTTTTTAAAGTAATTTACGTTTAGAATGGGGCTTGGCTGCTTTTCCCTGCTGTGTTGATGCCGCTTTACACCCTCTTGATTCACTTGCAGAGAGATATCGATACATAGGTTTTCAGATTCTTACTAGTCAGATATATTCTTGTGCGGTGACTAGGGGGTGTTGAGTCCAGTTCACTGAGCAGGGAGTAGGCCTTGTCTATTACATATTTGGCTTATGGAGCGGTGTCTGAGCTAATTTCAAACCCTTGTTTTATGCATCACCCCACCTCACCTTTCCGGTTAAGCAGCCATAGTGTGTCTTCTAAAGTTGTGCCTCTGTTCTGTTTTGTAATTCAGTTCAAGTGTAGCGATTTTGACATTCCCTCTATAAGCGATATCTTAGGATAAGTGCCTTTTTCTGTGTCACTTATTTCACTTAGAATCATCGTACCTAAATCCACTCATCATGCTGCTAAGTAGCCTTATGAGATTGATTTCATGGCTGAGTGATATTCCATTGTGCCAAGTACCACCATTTCTTTATCCATTTTTCTCTTTCCTGGGATATTGAAGGTGTACCGAAGCGGAGATTCTTGGAAACAGAGCAGCCGTAAACTTTAGGGTGCCTGTGTCTTGTTGATTTTTAGTTTTCCCAATTTATACGCCCATGAGTGGAAGTGCCCTATGCTCTCTACGCTGTGTTTATTACTTGTTTCAGGACACACCGTACTCTTCTCCAGAGTGCCTGTTGGCAATTTACATCCCGCCCATCAGCGTAGCAAGGCTCCCATGTCTCCATGGCCTGTCCTGCTTTTCTCGTTTTTACACTTTGTTCAGCATGGCCCTTTTGACCGAGGGCAAGTGAGACTTCTTTGTAGCGCTGATTTGCGCTTCCGGCTTGCTTGGTTGGCCAAAAAGGGCGTATGCGTTTTTTCCTGAATATATTCAGGAAAAAACGCATACGCCCTTTTTGGCCAAGGGCATCATTGTCAACGTTTTGCCGCTTTTCATGTGCTTTAAAGGCGAGTCGAATCTACCTCCTGAAATCTGTTTCCTGCAAATCTGCCTTGCTTTCAAATCCTCTTCGTTGCCTTCCCTCAATATATTTGTGGACGAGAGTTCTCATTTATAACTCTGCACGTTTGTGAATAGCAGTGCCCCTGAGCTCCATTTGTCTCCTCGCTTTTTTGGGAGCTGGCCGCAAAAGCGCAGAATTGCTTCAGGCCCTATATTGGTTCTGGGGGGCAGGCTGAGCCTGTGGTTCATTCTTCTTCCTGATGGGAAAATGGAGTGACCTGTGCCTGTCCCAACACCTAGGGCTAGTCTCTCGTTGGTTCCCCGTCTTCCCGTTTATCTTCAGGACAATTTGCAACCTGGAAGAAACAGGAGGTTAAAGGTGCTGATTCTCCAAGTAGGGAGATGGTTAGTCAAGCGGCTGGAATGGCGAACCCGAGCACAAGGAGAGGAGAAATGAGGTGCATTTTAGAAACCTTTCCCGATCTCATGGCATACCATCTTCTGGGTTTCCCATGCATGTTTTGATGTAGGAAGATGCCCTTGTACCTGGAGATTTGAGACCCATGGGGTGTGTTCCCAGCAGTGTTACTTTAAAGTATCTGGGTTTGCTCACCCAACCTCACCAATCCTCTCAGCCCCAAGAGTGTCCAGCCTTATGTCTCATCCAGCTGTGGGTGTAGATATGGTCAATCCAGGTTGCATCATAGACCCTGAATGGATTTTGTAAGAATTTCTCTTTCTTTAACTGTCTTTGTTTTGTGGGTTTTTTAAAGTAATTTATGTTTAGAATCGGGCTTGGCTGCTTTTCCCTGCTGTGTTGATGCCGCTTTACACCCTCTTGATTCACTTGCAGAGAGATATCGATACATAGGTTTTCAGATTCTTACTAATCAGATATATTCTTGTGTGGTGACTAGGGTGTGTTGAGTCCAGTTCACTGAGCAGGGAGTAGGCCTTGTCTATTACATATTTGCCTTATGGAGCGGTCTCTGAGCTAATTTCAAACCCTTGTTTTATGGATCACCCCACCTCACCTTTCCGATTAAGCAGCCATAGTGTGTCTTCTAAAGTTGTGCCTCTGTTCTGTTTTGTAATTCAGTTCAAGTGTAGCGATTTTGACATTCCCTCTATAAGCGATATCTTAGGATAAGTGCCTTTTTCTGTGTCACTTATTTCACTTAGAATCATCGTACCTAAATCCACTCATCATGCTGCTAAGTAGTCTTATGAGATTGATTTCATGGCTGAGTGATATTCCATTGTGCCAAGTACCACCATTTCTTTATCCATTTTTCTCTTTCCTGGGATATTGAAGGTGTACCGAAGTGGAGATTCTTGGAAACAGAGCAGCCGTAAACTTTAGGGTGCCTGTGTCTTGTTGATTTTTAGTTTTCCCAATTTATACGCCCATGAGTGGAAGTGCCCTATGCTCTCTACGCTGTGTTTATTACTTGTTTCAGGACACACCGTACTCTTCTCCAGAGTGCCTGTTGGCAATTTACATCCCGCCCATCAGCGTAGCAAGGCTCCCATGTCTCCATGGCCTGTCCTGCTTTTCTCGTTTTTACACTTTGTTCAGCATGGCCCTTTTGACCGAGGGCAAGCGAGACTTCTTTGTAGCGCTGATTTGCCCTTCCGGCTTGCTTGGTTGGCCAAAAAGGGCGTATGCGTTTTTTCCTGAATATATTCAGGAAAAAACGCATACGCCCTTTTTGGCCAAGGGCATCATTGTCAACGTTTTGCCGCTTTTCATGTGATTTAAAGGCGAGTCGAATCTACCTCCTGAAATCTGTTTCCTGCAAATCTGCCTTGCTTTCAAATCCTCTTCGTTGCTTTCCCTCAATATATTTGTGGAACGAGAGTTCTCATTTATAACTCTGCACGTTTGTGAATTGCAGTGCCCCTGAGCTCCATTTGTCTCCTCGCTTTTTTGGGAGCTGGCCGCAAAAGCGCAGGATTGCTTCAGGCCCTATTTTGGTTCTGGGGGGCAGGCTGAGCCTGTGGTTCATTCTTCTTCCTGATGGGAAAATGGAGTGACCTATGCCTGTCCCAACACCTAGGGCTCGTCTCTCGTTGGTTCCGCGTCTTCCCGTTCATCCTCAGGACAAATTGCAACCTGTACAATCAGGAGGTTAAAGGTGCTGATTCTCCAAGTAGGGAGATGGTTAGTCAAGCGGCTGGAATGGCGAACCCGAGCACAAGGAGAGGAGAAATGAGGTGCGTTTTTGAAACCTTTCCCGATCTCATGGCATACCATCTTCTGGGTTTCCCATGCATGTTTTGATGTAGGAAGATGCCCTTGTACCTGGAGATTTGAGACCCATGGGGTGTGTTCCCAGCAGTGTTACTTTAAAGTATCTGGGTTTGCTCACCCAACCTCACCAATCCTCTCAGCCCCAAGAGTGTCCAGCCTTATGTCTCATCCAGCTGTGGGTGTAGATATGGTCAATCCAGGTTGCATCATAGACCCTGAATGGATTTTGTAAGAATTTCTCTCTCTTTCACTGTCTTTGTTTTGTTGGTTTTTTAAAGTAATTTATGTTTAGAATCGGGCTTGGCTGCTTTTCCCTGCTGTGTTGATGCCGCTTTACACCCTCTTGATTCACTTGCAGAGAGATATCGATACATAGGTTTTCAGTTTCTTACTAATCAGATATATTCTTGTGTGGTGACTAGGGTGTGTTGAGTCCAGTTCACTGAGCAGGGAGTAGGCCTTGCCTATTACATATTTGCCTTATGGAGCGGTCTCTGAGCTAATTTCAAACCCTTGTTTTATGCATCACCCCACCTCACCTTTCCCGTTAAGCAGCCATAGTGTGTCTTCTAAAGGTGTGACTCTGTTCTGTTTTGTAATTCAGTTCAAGTGTAGCGATTTTGACATTCCCTCTATAAGCGATATCTTAGGATAAGGGGCTTTTTCTGTGTGACTTATTTCACTTAGAATCATCGTACCTAAATCCACTCATCATGCTGCTAACAAGCCTTATGACATTGATTTCATGGCTGAGTGATATTCCATTGTGCCAAGTACCACCATTTCTATATCCATTTTTCTCTTTCCTGGGATATTGATGGTGTACCGAAGCAGAGGTTCTTGGAAACAGAGCAGCCGTAAACTTTAGGGTGCCTGTGTCTTGTTGATTTTTAGTTTTCCCAATTTATACGCCCATGAGTGGAAGTGCCCTATGCTCTCTACGCTGTGTTTATTACTTGTTTCAGGACACACCGTACTCTCCTCCAGAGTGCCTGTTGGCAATTTACATCCCGCCCAGCAGTGTAGCAAGGCTCCCATGTCTCCATGGCCTGTCCTGCTTTTCTGGTTTTTACACTTTGTTCAGCATGGCCCTTTTGACCGAGGGCAAGCGAGACTTCTTTGTAGCGCTGATTTGCCCTTCGGCTTGCTTGGTTGGCCAAAAAGGGCGTATGCGTTTTTTCCTGAATATATTCAGGAAAAAACGCATACGCCCTTTTTGGCCAAGGACATCATTGTCAACGTTTTGCCGCTTTTCATGTGCTTTAAAGGCGAGTCGAATCTACCTCCTGAAATCTGTTTCCTGCAAATCTGCCTTGCTTTCAAATCCTCTTCGTTGCCTTCCCTCAATATATTTGTGGACGAGAGTTCTCATTTATAACTCTGCACGTTTGTGAATTGCAGTGCCCCTGAGCTCCATTTGTCTCCTCGCTTTTTTGGGAGCTGGCCGCAAAAGCGCAGGATTGCTTCAGGCCCTATTTTGGTTCTGGGGGGCAGGCTGAGCCTGTGGTTCATTCTTCTTCCTGATGGGAAAATGGAGTGACCTATGCCTGTCCCAACACCTAGGGCTAGTCTCTCGTTGGTTCTGCGTCTTCCCATTCATCCTCAGGACAAATTGCAACCTGTACAATCAGGAGGTTAAAGGTGCTGATTCTCCAAGTAGGGAGATGGTTAGTCAAGCGGCTGGAATGGCGAACCCGAGCACAAGGAGAGGAGAAATGAGGTGCGTTTTAGAAACCATTCCCGATCTCATGGCATACCATCTTCTGGGTTTCCCATGCATGTTTTGATGTAGGAAGATGCCCTTGTTCCTGGAGATTTGAGACCCATGGGGTGTGTTCCCAGCAGTGTTACTTTAAAGTATCTGGGTTTGCTCACCCAACCTCACCAATCCTCTCAGCCCCAAGAGTGTCCAACCTTATGTCTCATCCAGCTGTGGGTGTAGATATGGTCAATCCAGGTTGCATCATAGACCCTGAATGGATTTTGTAAGAATTTCTCTCTCTTTAACTGTCTTTGTTTTGTGGGTTTTTTAAAGTAATTTATGTTTAGAATCGGGCTTGGCTGCTTTTCCCTGCTGTGTTGATGCTGCTTTACACCCTCTTGATTCACTTGTAGAGAGATATCGATACATAGGTTTTCAGATTCTTACTAGTCAGATATATTCTTGTGTGGTGACTAGGATGTGTTGAGTCCAGTTCACTGAGCAGGGAGTAGGCCTTGTCTATTACATATTTGGCTTATGGAGCGGTCTCTGACCTAATTTCAAACCCTTGTTTTATGCATCACCCCACCTCACCTTTCCCGTTAAGCAGCCATAATGTGTCTTCTAAAGGTGTGACTCTGTTTTGTTTTGTAATTCAGCTCATGTGTAGCGATTTTGACATTCCCTCTATAAGCGATATCTTAGGAATAAGTGTCTTTTTCTGTGTGACTTATTTCACTGAGAATCATCGTACCTAAATCCACTCATCATGCTGCTAAGTAGCCTTATGAGATTGATTTCATGGCTGAGTGATATTCCATTGTGCCAAGTACCACCATTTCTTTATCCATTTTTCTCTTTTCTGGGATATTGAAGGTGTACCAAAGAGGAGATTCTTGGAAACAGAGCAGCCGTAAACTTTAGGGTGCCTGTGTCTTGTTGATTTTTAGTTTTCCCAATTTATACGCCCATGAGTGGAAGTGCCCTATACTCTCTACGCTGTGTTTATTACTTGTTTCAGGACACACCGTACTCTTCTCCAGAGTGCCTGTTGGCAATTTACATCCCGCCCATCAGCGTAGCAAGGCTCCCATGTCTCCATGGCCTGTCCTGCTTTTCTGGTTTTTACACTTTGTTCAGCATGGCCCTTTTGACCGAGGGCAAGCGAGACTTCTTTGTAGCGCTGATTTGCCCTTCCGGCTTGCTTGGTTGGCCAAAAAGGGCGTATGCGTTTTTTCCTGAATATATTCAGGAAAAAACGCATACGCCCTTTTTGGCCAAGGGCATCATTGTCAACGTTTTGCCGCTTTTCATGTGCTTTAAAGGCGAGTCGAATCTACCTCCTGAAATCTGTTTCCTGCAAATCTGCCTTGCTTTCAAATCCTCTTCGTTGCCTTCCCTCAATATATTTGTGGACGAGAGTTCTCATTTATAACTCTGCACGTTTGTGAATTGCAGTGCCCCTGAGCTCCATTTGACTCCTCGCTTTTTTGGGAGCTGGCCGCAAAAGCGCAGGATTGCTTCAGGCCCTATTTTGGTTCTGGGGGGCAGGCTGAGCCTGTGGTTCATTCTTCTTCCTGATGGGAAAATGGAGTGACCTGTGCCTGTCCCAACACCTAGGGCTAGTCTCTCGTTGGTTCCCCGTCTTCCCGTTCATCCTCAGGACAAATTGCAACCTGGACGAAACAGGAGGTTAAAGGTGCTGATTCTCCAAGTAGGGAGATGATTAGTCAAGCGGCTGGAATGGCGAACCCGAGCACAAGGAGAGGAGAAATGAGGTGCGTTTTAGAAACCTTTCCCGATCTCACGGCATACCATCTTCTGGGTTTCCCATGCATGTTTTGATGTAGGAAGATGCCCTTGTACCTGGAGATTTGAGACCCATGGGGTGTGTACCCCGCGGTGTTACTTTAAAGTATCTGCGTTTGCTCACCCAACCTCACCAATCCTCTCAGCCCCAAGAGTGTCCAGCCTTATGTCTCATCCAGCTGTGGGTCTAGATATGGTCAATCCAGGTTGCATCAGAGACCCTGAACGGATTTTGTAAGAATTTCTCTCTCTTTCACTGTCTTTGTTTTGTGGGATTTTTAAAGTAATTTATGTTTAGAATCGGGCTTGGCTGCTTTTCCCTGCTGTGTTGATGCCGCTTTACACCCTCTTGATTCACTTGCAGAGAGATATCGATACATAGGTTTTCAGATTCTTACTAGTCAGATATATTCTTGTGTGGTGACTAGGGTGTGTTGAGACCAGTTCACTGAGCAGGGAGTAGGCCTTGTCTATTACATATTTGGCTTATGGAGCGGTCTCTGAGCTAATTTCAAACCCTTGTTTTATGCATCACCCCACCTCACCTTTCCCGTTAAGCAGCCATAGTGTGTCTTCTAAAGGTGTGACTCTGTTTTGTTTTGTAATTCAGCTCATGTGTAGCGATTTTGACATTCCCTCTATAAGCGATATCTTAGGATAAGTGTCTTTTTCTGTGTGACTTATTTCACTTAGAATCATCGTACCTAAATCCACTCATCATGCTGCTAACTAGCCTTATGACATTGATTTCATGGCTGAGTGATATTCCATTGTGCCAAGTACCACCATTACTTTATCCATTTGTCTCTTTCCTGGGATACTGAAGGTGTACCGAAGTGGAGGTTCTTGGAAACAGAGCAGCCGTAAACTTTAGGGTGCCTGTGTCTTGTTGATTTTTAGTTTTCCCAATTTATACGCCCATGAGTGGAAGTGCCCTATGCTCTCTACGCTGTGTTTATTACTTGTTTCAGGACACACCGTACACTTCTCCAGAGTGCCTGTTGGCAATTTACATCCCGCCCATCAGCGTAGCAAGGCTCCCATGTCTCCATGGCCTGTCCTGCTTTTCTGGTTTTTACACTTTTTTCAGCATGGCCCTTTTGACCGAGGGCAAGCGAGACTTCTTTGTAGCGCTGATTTTCCCTTCCGGCTTGCTTGGTTGGCCAAAAAGGGCGTATGCGTTTTTTCCTGAATATATTCAGGAAAAAACGCATACGCCCTTTTTGGCCAAGGGCATCATTGTCAACGTTTTGCCGCTTTTCATGTGCTTTAAAGGCGAGTCGAATCTACCTCCTGAAATCTGTTTCCTGCAAATCTGCCTTGCTTTCAAATCCTCTTCGTTGCCTTCCCTCAATATATTTGTGGACGAGAGTTCTCATTTATAACTCTGCACGTTTGTGAATTGCAGTGCCCCTGAGCTCCATTTGTCTCCTCGCTTTTTTGGGAGCTGGCCGCAAAAACGCAGGATTGCTTCAGGCCCTATTTTGGTTCTGGGGGGCAGGCTGAGCCTGTGGTTCATTCTTCTTCCTGATGGAAAAATGGAGTGACCTATGCCTGTCCCAACACCTAGGGCTCGTCTCTCGTTGGTTCCGCGTCTTCCCGTTCATCCTCAGGACAGATTGCAACCTGTACAATCAGGAGGTTAAAGGTGCTGATTCTCCAAGTAGGGAGATGGTTAGTCAAGCAGCTGGAATGGTGAACACGAGCACAAGGAGAGGAGAAATGAGGTGCGTTTTAGAAACCTTTCCCGATCTCATGGCATACCATCTTCTGGGTTTCCCAGGCAAGTTTTGATGTAGGAAGTTGCCATTGTACCTGGAGATTTGAGACCCATGGGGTGTGTTCCCCGCAGTGTTACTTTAAAGTATCTGCGTTTGCTCACCCAACCTCACCAATCCTCTCAGCCCCAAGAGTGTCCAGCCTTATGTCTCATCCAGCTGTGGGTCTAGATATGGTCAATCCAGGTTGCATCATAGACCCTGAACGGATTTTGTAAGAATTTCTCTCTCTTTCACGGTCTTTGTTTTGTGGGTTTTTTAAAGTAATTTACGTTTAGAATCGGTCTTGGCTGCTTTTCCCTGCTGTGTTGATGCCGCTTTACACCCTCTTGATTCACTTGCAGAGAGATATCGATACATAGGTTTTCAGATTCTTACTAGTGTGGTGACTAGGGTGTGTTGAGTCCAGTTCACTGAGCAGGGAGTAGGCCTTGTCTATTACATATTTTGCTTATGGAGCGGTCTCTGAGCTAATTTGAAACCCTTGTTTTATGCATCACCCCACCTCACCTTTCCCGTTAAGCAGCCATAGTGTGTCTTCTAAAGGTGTGACTCTGTTCTGTTTTGTAATTCAGTTCAAGTGTAGCGATTTTGACATTCCCTCTATAAGCGATATCTTAGGATAAGTGTCTTTTTCTGTGTGACTTATTTCACTTAGAATCATCGTACCTAAAACCACTCATCATGCTGCTAACTAGCCTTATGACATTGATTTCATGGCTGAGTGATATTCCATTGTGCCAAGTACCACCATTTCTTTATCCATTTTTCTCTTTCCTGGGATATTGAAGGTGTACCGAAGCGGAGGTTCTTGGAAACAGAGCAGCCGTAAACTTTAGGGTGCCTGTGTCTTGTTGATTTTTAGTTTTCCCAATTTATACGCCCATGAGTGGAAGTGCCCTATGCTCTCTACGCTGTGTTTATTACTTGTTTCAGGACACATCGTACTCTTCTCCAGAGTGCCTGTTGGCAAGTTACATCCCGCCCATCAGCGTAGCAAGGCTCCCATGTCTCCATGGCCTGTCCTGCTTTTCTGGTTTTTACACTTTGTTCAGCATGGCCCTTTTGACCGAGGGCAAGCGAGACTTCTTTGTAGCGCTGATTTGCCCTTCCGGCTTGCTTGGTTGGCCAAAAAGGGCGTATGCGTTTTTTCCTGAATATATTCAGGAAAAAACGCATACGCCCTTTTTGGCCAAGGGCATCATTGTCAACGTTTTGCTGCTTTTCATGTGCTTTAAAGGCGAGTCGAATCTACCTCCTGAAATCTGTTTCCTGCAAATCTGCCTTGCTTTCAAATCCTCTTTGTTGCCTTCCCTCAATATATTTGTGGACGAGAGTTCTCATTTATAACTCTGCACGTTTGTGAATTGCAGTGCCCCTGAGCTCCATTTGTCTCCTCGCTTTTTTGGGAGCTGGCCGCAAAAGCGCAGGATTGCTTCAGGCCCTATTTTGGTTCTGGGGGGCAGGCTGAGCCTGTGGTTCATTCTTCTTCCTGATGGGAAAATGGAGTGACCTATGCCTGTCCCAACATCTAGGGCTCGTCTCTCGTTGGTTCTGCGTCTTCCCATTCATCCTCAGGACAAATTGCAACCTGTACAATCAGGAGGTTAAAGGTGCTGATTCTCCAAGTAGGGAGATGGTTAGTCAAGCGGCTGGAATGGCGAACCCGAGCACAAGGAGAGGAGAAATGAGGTGCGTTTTAGAAACCTTTCCCGATCTCATGGCATACCATCTTCTGGGTTTCCCATGCATGTTTTGATGTAGGAAGATGCCCTTGTACCTGGAGATTTGAGACCCATGGGGTGTGTTCCCCGCAGTGTTACTTTAAAGTATCTGCGTTTGCTCACCCAACCTCACCAATCCTCTCAGCCCCAAGAGTGTCCAGCCTTATGTCTCATCCAGCTGTGGGTCTAGATATGGTCAATCCAGGTTGCATCATAGACCCTGAACGGATTTTGTAAGAATTTCTCTCTCTTTCACGGTCTTTGTTTTCTGGGTTTTTTAAAGTAATTTACGTTTAGAATCGGTCTTGGTTGCCTTTCCCTGCTGTGTTGATGCCGCTTTACACCCTCTTGATTCACTTGCAGAGAGATATTGATACATAGGTTTTCAGATTCTTACTAGTGTGGTGACTAGGGTGTGTTGAGTCCAGTTCACTGAGCAGGGAGTAGGCCTTGTCTAGTACATATTTGGCTTATGGAGCGGTCTCTGAGCTAATTTCAAACCCTTGTTTTATGCATCACCCCACCTCACCTTTCCCGTTAAGCAGCCATAGTGTGTCTTCTAAAGCTGTGACTATCTTCTGTTTTGTAATTCAGTTCAAGTGTAGCGATTTTGACATTCCCCCTAAAAGCGATATCTTAGGATAAGTGTCTTTTTCTGTGTGACTTATTTCACTTAGAATCATCGTATCTAAATCCACTCATCATGCTGCTAACTAGCCTTATGACATTGATTTCATGGCTGAGTGATATTCCATTGTGCCAAGTACCACCATTTCTTTATCCATTTTTCTCTTTCCTGGGATATTGAAGGTGTACCGAAGTGGAGGTTCTTGGAAACAGAGCAGCCGTAAACTTTAGGGTGCCTGTGTCTTGTTGATTTTTAGTTTTCCCAATTTATACGCCCTTGAGTGGAAGTGCCCTATGCTCTCTACGCTGTGTTTATTACTTGTTTCAGGACACACCGTACTCTTCTCCAGAGTGCCTGTTGGCAATTTACATCCCGCCCATCAGCGTAGCAAGGCTCCCATGTCTCCATGGCCTGTCCTGCTTTTCTGGTTTTTACACTTTGTTCAGCATGGCCCTTTTGACCGAGGGCAAGCGAGACTTCTTTGTAGCGCTGATTTGCCCTTCCGGCTTGCTTGGTTGGCCATAAAGGGCGTATGCGTTTTTTCCTGAATATATTCAAGAAAAAACGCATACGCCCTTTTTGGCCAAGGGCATCATTGTCAACCTTTTGCCGCTTTTCATGTGCTTTAAAGGCGAGTCGAATCTACCTCCTGAAATCTGTTTCCTGCAAATCTGCCTTGCTTTCAAATCCTCTTCGTTGCCTTCCCTCAATATATTTGTGGACGAGAGTTCTCATTTATAACTCTGCACGTTTGTGAATTGCAGTGCCCCTGAGGTCCATTTGTCTCCTCGCTTTTTTGGGAGCTGGCCGCAAAAGCGCAGGATTGCTTCAGGCCCTATTTTGGTTCTGGGGGGCAGGCTGAGCCTGTGGTTCATTCTTCTTCCTGATGGGAAAATGGAGTGACCTATGCCTGTCCCAACACCTAGGACTCGTCTCTCGTTGGTTCCGCGTCTTCCCGTTCATCCTCAGGACAAATTGCAACCTGTACAATCAGGAGGTTAAAGGTGCTGATTCTCCAAGTAGGGAGATGGTTAGTCAAGCGGCTGGAATGGCGAACCCGAGCACAAGGAGAGGAGAAATGAGGTGCGTTTTAGAAACCTTTCCCGATCTCATGGCATACCATCTTCTGGGTTTCCCATGCATGTTTTGATGTAGGAAGATGCCCTTGTACCTGGAGATTTGAGACCCATGGGGTGTGTTCCCCGCAGTGTTACTTTAAAGTATCTGCGTTTGCTCACCCAACCTCACCAAACCTCTCAGCCCCAAGAGTATCCAGCCTTATGTCTCATCCAGCTGTGGGTCTAGATATGGTCAATCCAGGTTGCATCATAGACCCTAAACGGATTTTGTAAGAATTTCTCTCTCTTTCACTGTCTTTGTTTTGTGGGTTTTTTAAAGTAATTTATGTTTAGAATCGGGCTTGGCTGCTTTTCCCTGCTGTGTTGATGCCGCTTTATACCCTCTTGATTCACTTGCAGAGAGATATTGATACATAGGTTTTCAGATTCTTACTAGTCAGATATATTCTTGTGTGGTGACTAGGGTGTGTTGAGTCCAGTTCACTGAGCAGGGAGTAGGCCTTGTCTATTACATATTTGGCTTATGGAGCGGTCTCTGAGCTAATTTCAAACCCTTGTTTTATGCATCACCCCACCTCACCTTTCCCGTTAAGCAGCCATAGTGTGTCTTCTAAAGGTGTGACTCTGTTCTGTTTTGTAATTCAGTTCAAGTGTAGCGATTTTGACATTCCCTCTATAAGCGATATCTTAGGATAAGTGTCTTTTTCTGTGTGACTTATTTCACTTAGAATCATTGTACCTAAATCCACTCATCATGCTGCTAACTAGCCTTATGACATTGATTTCATGGCTGAGTGCTATTCCATTGTGCCAAGTACCACCATTTCTTTATCCATTTTTCTCTTTCCTGGGATATTGAAGGTGTACCGAAGCGGAGGTTCTTGGAAACAGAGCAGCCGTAAACTTTAGGGTGCCTGTGTCTTGTTGATTTTTAGTTTTCCCAATTTATACGCCCTTGAGTGGAAGTGCCCTATGCTCTCTACGCTGTGTTTATTACTTGTTTCAGGACACACCGTACTCTTCTCCAGAGTGCCTGTTGGCAATTTACATCCCGCCCATCAGCGTAGCAAGGCTCCCATGTCTCCATGGCCTGTCCTGCTTTTCTGGTTTTTACACTTTGTTCAGCATGGCCCTTTTGACCGAGGGCAAGCGAGACTTCTTTGTAGCGCTGATTTGCCCTTCCGGCTTGCTTGGTTGGCCAAAAAGGGCGTATGCGTTTTTTCCTGAATATATTCAGGAAAAAACGCATACGCCCTTTTTGGCCAAGGGCATCATTGTCAACGTTTTGCCGCTTTTCATGTGCTTTAAAGGCGAGTCGAATCTACCTCCTGAAATCTGTTTCCTGCAAATCTGCCTTGCTTTCAAATCCTCTTCGTTGCCTTCCCTCAATATATTTGTGGACGAGAGTTCTCATTTATAACTCTGCACGTTTGTGAATTGCAGTGCCCCTGAGCTCCATTTGTCTCCTCGCTTTTTTGGGAGCTGGCCGCAAAAGCGCAGGATTGCTTCAGGCCCTATTTTGGTTCTGGGGGTCAGGCTGAGCCTGTGGTTCATTCTTCTTCCTGATGGGAAAATGGAGTGACCTATGCCTGTCCCAACACCTAGGGCTAGTCTTCCGTTGGTTCCCCGTCTTCCCGTTCATCCTCAGGGCAAATTGCAACCTGGACGAAACAGTAGGTTAAAGGTGCTGATTCTCCAAGTAGGGAGATGGTTAGTCAAACGGCTGGAATGGAGAACCCAAGCACAAGGAGAGGAGAAATGAGGTGCGTTTTAGAAACCTTTCCCGATCTCACGGCATACCATCTTCTGGGTTTCCCATGCATGTTTTGATGTAGGAAGATTCCCTTGTACCTTGAGATTTGAGACCCATGGGGTGGGTACCCCGCGGTATTACTTTAAAGTATCTGCATTTGCTCACCCAACCTCACCAATCCTCTCAGCCCCAAGAGTGTCCAGCCTTATGTCTCATCCAGCTGTGGGTCTAGATATGGTCAATCCAGGTTGCATCATAGACCCTGAACGGATTTTGTAAGAATTTCTCTCTCTTTCACTGTCTTTGTTTTGTGGGTTTTTTAAAGTAATTTATGTTTAGAATCGGGTTTGGCTGCTTTTCCCTGCTGTGTTGATGCCGCTTTACACCCTCTTGATTCACTTGCAGAGAGATATCGATACATAGGTTTTCAGATTCATACTAGTCAGATATATTCTTGTGCGGTGACTAGGGGGTGTTGAGTCAGTTCACTGAGCAGGGAGTAGGCCTTGTCTATTACATATTTGGCTTATGGAGCGGTGTCTGAGCTAATTTCAAACCCTTGTTTTATGCATCACCCCACCTCACCTTTCCCGTTAAGCAGCCATAGTGTGTCTTCTAAAGGTGTGACTCTGTTCTGTTTTGTAATTCAGTTCAAGTGTAGCGATTTTGACATTCCCTCTATAAGTGATATCTTAGGATAAGTGTCTTTTTCTGTTTGACTTATTTCACTTAGAATCATCGTACCTAAATCCGCATATCATGCTGCTAACTAGCCTTATGACATTGATTTCATGGCTGAGTGATATTCCATTGTGCCAAGTACCACCATTTCTTTATCCATTTTTCTCTTTCCTGGGATATTGAAGGTGTACCGAAGCGGAGGTTCTTGGAAACAGAGCAGCCGTAAACTTTAGGGTGCCTGTGTCTTGTTGATTTTTAGTTTTCCCAATTTATACGCCCATGAGTGGAAGTGCCCTATGCTCTCTACGCTGTGTTTATTACTTGTTTCAGGACACACCGTACTCTTCTCCAGAGTGCCTGTTGGCAATTTACATCCCGCCCATCAGCGTAGCAAGAATCCCATGTCTCCATGGCCTGTCCTGCTTTTCTGGTTTTTACACTTTGTTCAGCATGGCCCTTTTGACCGAGGGCAAGCGAGACTTCTTTGTAGCGCTGATTTGCCCTTCCGGCTTGCTTGGTTGGCCAAAAAGGGCGTATGCGTTTTTTCCTGAATATATTCAGGAAAAAACGCATACGCCCTTTTTGGCCAAGGGCATCATTGTCAACGTTTTGCCGCTTTTCATGGGCTTTAAACGCGAGTCGAATCTACATCCTGAAATCTGTTTCCTGCAAATCTGCCTTGCTTTCAAATCCTCTTCGTTGCCTTCCCTCAATATATTTGTGGACGAGAGTTCTCATTTATAACTCTGCACGTTTGTGAATTGCAGTGCCCCTGAGCTCCATTTGTCTCCTCGCTTTTTTGGGAGCTGGCCGCAAAAGCGCAGGATTGCTTCAGGCCCTATTTTGGTTCTGGGGGGCAGGCTGAGCCTGTGGTTCATTCTTCTTCCTGATGGGAAAATGGAGTGACCTATGCCTGTCCCAAAACCTAGGGCTCGTCTCTCGTTGGTTCCGCGTCTTCCCGTTCATCCTCAGGACAAATTGCAACCTGTACAATCAGGAGGTTAAAGGTGCTGATTCTCCAAGTAGGGAGATGGTTAGTCAAGCGGCTGGAATGGCGAACCCGAGCACAAGGAGAGGAGAAATGAGGTGCGTTTTAGAAACCTTTCCCGATCTCATGGCATACCATCTTCTGGGTTTCCCATGCATGTTTTGATGTAGGAAGATGCCCTTGTACCTGGAGATTTGAGACCCATGGGGTGTGTTCCCCGCAGTGTTACTTTAAAGTATCTGCGTTTGCTCACCCAACCTCACCAATCCTCTCAGCCCCAAGAGTGTCCAGCCTTATGTCTCATCCAGCTGTGGGTCTAGATATGGTCAATCCAGCTTGCATCAGAGACCCTGAACGGATTTTGTAAGAATTTCTCTCTCTTTCACTGTCTTTGTTTTGTGGGTTTTTTAAAGTAATTTATGTTTAGAATCGGGCTTGGCTGCTTTTCCCTGCTGTGTTGATGCCGCTTTACACCCTCTTGATTCACTTGCAGAGAGATATCGATACATAGGTTTTCAGATTCTTACTAGTCAGATATATTCTTGTGTGGTGACTAGGGTGTGTTGAGTCCAGTTCACTGAGCAGGGAGTAGGCCTTGTCTATTACATATTTGGCTTATGGAGCGGTCTCTGAGCTAATTTCAAACCCTTGTTTTATGCATCACCCCACCTCACCTTTCCCGTTAAGCAGCCATAGTGTGTCTTCTAAAGGTGTGACACTGTTCTGTTTTGTAATTCAGTTCAAGTGTAGCCATTTTGACATTCCCTCTATAAGCGATATCTTAGGATAAGTGTCTTTTTCTGTGTGACTTATTTCACTTAGAATCATCGTACCTAAATCCACTCATCATGCTGCTAACTAGCCTTATGACATTGATTTCATGGCTGAGAGATATTCCATTGTGCCAAGTACCACCATTTCTTTATCCATTTTTCTCTTTCCTGGGATATTGAAGGTGTACCGAAGCGGAGGTTCTTGGAAACAGAGCAGCCGTAAACTTTAGGGTGCCTGTGTCTTGTTGATTTTTAGTTTTCCCAATTTATACGCCCTTGAGTGGAAGTGTCCTATGCTCTCTACGCTGTGTTTATTACTTGTTTCAGGACACACCGTACTCTTCTCCAGAGTGCCTGTTGGCAATTTACGTCCCGCCCATCAGCGTAGCAAGGCTCCCATGTCTCCATGGCCTGTCCTGCTTTTCTGGTTTTTACACTTTGTTCAGCATGGCCCTTTTGACCGAGGGCAAGCGAGACTTCTTTGTAGCGCTGATTTGCCCTTCCGGCTTGCTTGGTTGGCCAAAAAGGGCGTATGCGTTTTTTCCTGAATATATTCAGGAAAAAACGCATACGCCCTTTTTGGCCAAGGGCATCATTGTCAACGTTTTGCCGCTTTTCATGTGCTTTAAAGGCGAGTCGAATCTACCTCCTGAAATCTGTTTCCTGCAAATCTGTCTTGCTTTCAAATCCTCTTCGTTGCCTTCCCTCAATATATTTGTGGACGAGAGTTCACATTTATAACTCTGCACGTTTGTGAATTGCAGTGCCCCTGAGCTCCATTTGTCTCCTCGCTTTTTTGGGAGCTGGCCGCAAAAGCGCAGGATTGCTTCAGGCCCTATTTTGGTTCTGGGGGGCAGGCTGAGCCTGTGGTTCATTCTTCTTCCTGATGGGAAAATGGAGTGACCTATGCCTGTCCCAACACCTAGGGCTCGTCTCTCGTTGGTTCCGCGTCTTCCCGTTCATCCTCAGGACAAATTGCAACCTGTACATTCAGGAGGTTAAAGGTGCTGATTCTCCAAGTAGGGAGATGGTTAGTCAAGCGGCTGGAATGGCGAACCCGAGCACATGGAGAGGAGAAATGAGGTGCGTTTTAGAAACCTTTCCCGATCTCATGGCATACCATCTTCTGGGTTTCCCATGCATGTTTGGATGTAGGAAGATGCCCTTGTACCTGGAGATTTGAGACCCATGGGGTGTGTTCCCCGCAGTGTTACTTTAAAGTATCTGCGTTTGCTCACCCAACCTCACCAATCCTCTCAGCCCCAAGAGTGTCCAGCCTTATGTCTCATCCAGCTGTGGGTCTAGATATGGTCAATCCAGGTTGCATCAGAGACCCTGAACGGATTTTGTAAGAATTTCTCTCTCTTTCACTGTCTTTGTTTTGTGGGTTTTTTAAAGTAATTTATGTTTAGAATCGGGCTTGGCTGCTTTTCCCTGCTGTGTTGATGCCGCTTTACACCCTCTTGATTCACTTGCAGAGAGATATCGATACATAGGTTTTCAGATTCTTACTAGTCAGATATATTCTTGTGTGGTGACTAGGGTGTGTTGAGTCCAGTTCACTGAGCAGGGAGTAGGCCTTGTCTAGTACATATTTGGCTTATGGAGCGGTCTCTGAGCTAATTTCAAACCCTTGTTTTATGCATCACCCCACCTCACCTTTCCCGTTAAGCAGCCATAGTGTGTCTTCTAAAGGTGTGACACTGTTCTGTTTTGTAATTCAGTTCAAGTGTAGCCATTTTGACATTCCCTCTATAAGCGATATCTTAGGATAAGTGTCTTTTTCTGTGTGACTTATTTCACTTAGAATCATCGTATCTAAATCCACTCATCATGCTGCTAACTAGCCTTATGACATTGATTTCATGGCTGAGAGATATTCCATTGTGCCAAGTACCACCATTTCTTTATCCATTTTTCTCTTTCCTGGGATATTGAAGGTGTACCGAAGTGGAGGTTCTTGGAAACAGAGCAGCCGTAAACTTTAGGTTGCCTGTGTCTTGTTGATTTTTAGTTTTCCCAATTTATACGCCCTTGAGTGGAAGTGCCCTATGCTCTCTACGCTGTGTTTATTACTTGTTTCAGGACACACCGCACTCTTCTCCAGAGTGCCTGTTGGCAATTTACATCCCGCCCATCAGCGTAGCAAGGCTCCCATGTCTCCATGGCCTGTCCTGCTTTTCTGGTTTTTACACTTTGTTCAGCATGGCCCTTTTGACCGAGGGCAAGCGAGACTTCTTTGTAGCGCTGATTTGCCCTTCCGGCTTGCTTGGTTGGCCAAAAAGGGCGTATGCGTTTTTTCCTGAATATATTCAGGAAAAAACGCATACGCCCTTTTTGGCCAAGGGCATCATTGTCAACGTTTTGCCGCTTTTCATGTGCTTTAAAGGCGAGTCGAATCTACCTCCTGAAATCTGTTTCCTGCAAATCTGCCTTGCTTTCAAATCCTCTTCGTTGCCTTCCCTCAATATATTTGTGGACGAGAGTTCTCATTTATAACTCTGCACGTTTGTGAATTGCAGTGCCCCTGAGCTCCATTTGTCTCCTCGCTTTTTTGGGAGCTGGCCGCAAAAGCGCAGGATTGCTTCAGGCCCTATTTTTGTTCTGGGGGGCAGGCTGAGCCTGTGGTTCATTCTTCTTCCTGATGGGAAAATGGAGTGACCTGTGCCTGTCCCAACACCTAGGGCTAGTCTTTCGTTGGTTCCCCGTCTTCCCGTTCATCCTCAGGACAAATTGCAACCTGGACGAAACTGTAGGTTAAAGGTGCTGATTCTCCGATTAGGGAGATGGTTAGTCAAGCGGCTGGAATGGCGAACCCGAGCACAAGGAGAGGAGAAATGAGGTGCGTTTTAGAAACCTTTCCCGATCTCACGGCATACCATCTTCTGGCTTTCCCATGCATGTTTGATGTAGGAAGATGCCCTTGTACCTGGAGATTTGAGACCCATGGGGTGTGTTCCCCGCAGTGTTACTTTAAAGTATCTGCGTTTGCTCACCCAACCTCACCAATCCTCTCAGCCCCAAGAGTGTCCAGCCTTATGTCTCATCCAGCTGTGGGTCTAGATATGGTCAATCCAGGTTGCATCATAGACCCTGAACGGATTTTGTAAGAATTTCTCTCTCTTTCACTGTCTTTGTTTTGTGGGTTTTTTAAAGTAATGTATTTTTGGAATGGGGTTTGGCTGCTTTTCCCTGCTGTGTTTATGCCGCTTTACACCCTCTTGATTCACTTGCAGAGAGATATCAATACATAGGTTTTCAGATTCATACTAGTCAGATATATTCTTGTGTGGTAACTAGGGGGTGTTGAGTCCAGTTCACTGAGCAGGGAGTAGGCCTTGTGTATTACATATTTGGCTTATGGAGCGGTGTCTGAGCTAATTTCAAACCCTTGTTTTATGCATCACCCCACCTCACCTTTCCGGTTAAGCAGCCATAGTGTGTCTTCTAAAGGTGTGACTCTGTTCTGTTTTGTAATTCAGTTCAAGTGTAGCGATTTTGACATTCCCTCTATAAGCGATATCTTAGGATAAGTGTCTTTTTCTGTGTGACTTATTTCACTTAGAATCATCGTACCTAAATCCACACATCATGCTGCTAACTAGCCTTATGACATTGATTTCATGGCTGAGTGATATTCCATTGTGCCAAGTACCACCATTTCTTTATCCATTTTTCTCTTTCCTGGGATATTGAAGGTGTACCGAAGCGGAGGTTCTTGGAAACAGAGCAGCCGTAAACTTTAGGGTGCCTGTGTCTTGTTGATTTTTAGTTTTTCCAATTTATACGCCCATGAGTGGAAGTGCCCTATGCTCTCTACGCTGTGTTTATTACTTGTTTCAGGACACACCGTACTCTTCTCCAGAGTGCCTGTTGGCAATTTATATCCCGCCCATCAGCGTAGCAAGGCTCCCATGTCTCCATGGCCTGTCCTGCTTTTCTGGTTTTTACTGTTTGTTCAGCATGGCCCTTTTGACCGAGGGCAAGCGAGACTTCTTTGTAGCGCTGATTTGCCCTTCCGGCTTGCTTGGTTGGCCAAAAAGGGCGTATGCGTTTTTTCCTGAATATATTCAGGAAAAAACGCATACGCCCTTTTTGGCCAAGGGCATCATTGTCAACGTTTTGCCGCTTTTCATGTGCTTTAAAGGCGAGTCGAATCTACCTCCTGAAATCTGTTTCCTGCAAATCTGCCTTGCTTTCAAATCCTCTTCGTTGCCTTCCCTCAATATATTTGTGGACGAGAGTTCTCATTTATAACTCTGCACGTTTGTGAATTGCAGTGCCCCTGAGCTCCATTTGTCTCCTCGCTTTTTTGGGAGCTGGCCGCAAAAGCGCAGGATTGCTTCAGGCCCTATTTTGGTTCTGGGGGGCAGGCTGAGCCTGTGGTTCATTCTTCTTCCTGATGGGAAAATGGAGTGACCTATGCCTGTCCCAACACCTAGGGCTCGTCTCTCGTTGGTTCCGCGTCTTCCCGTTCATCCTCAGGACAAATTGCAACCTGTACAATCAGGAGGTTAAAGGTGCTGATTCTCCAAGTAGGGAGATGGTTAGTCAAGCGGCTGGAATGGCGAACCCGAGCACAAGGAGAGGAGAAATGAGGTGCGTTTTAGAAACCTTTCCCGATCTCATGGCATACCATCTTCTGGGTTTCCCATGCATGTTTTGATGTAGGAAGATGCCCTTGTACCTGGAGATTTGAGACCCATGGGGTGTGTTCCCCGCAGTGTTACTTTAAAGTATCTGCGTTTGCTCACCCAACCTCACCAATCCTCTCAGCCCCAAGAGTGTCCAGCCTTATGTCTCATCCAGCTGTGGGTGTAGATATGGTCAATCCAGGTTGCATCATTGACCCTGAACGGATTTTGTAAGAATTTCTCTCTCTTTCACTGTCTTTGTTTTGTGGGTTTTTTAAAGTAATTTATGTTTAGAATCGGGCTTGGCTGCTTTTCCCTGCTGTGTTGATGCCGCTTTACACCCTCTTGATTCACTTGCAGAGAGATATCGATACATAGGTTTTCAGATTCTTTCTAGTCAGATATATTCTTGTGTGGTGACTAGGGTGTGTTGAGTCCAGTTCACTGAGCAGGGAGTAGGCCTTGTCTATTACATATTTGGCTTATGGAGCGGTGTCTGAGCTAATTTCAAACCCTTGTTTTATGCATCACCCCACCTCACCTTTCCCGTTAAGCAGCCATAGTGTGTCTTCTAAAGGTGTGACTCTGTTCTGTTTTGTAATTCAGTTCAAGTGTAGCGATTTTGACATTCCCTCTATAAGCGATATCTTAGGATAAGTGTCTTTTTCTGTGTGACTTATTTCACTTAGAATCATCGTATCTAAATCCACTCATCATGCTGCTAACTAGCCTTATGACATTGATTTCATGGCTGAGTGATATTCCATTGTGCCAAGTACCACCATTTCTTTATCCATTTTTCTTTTTCCTGGGATATTGAAGGTGTACCGAAGTGGAGGTTCTTGGAAACAGAGCAGCCGTAAACTTTAGGGTGCCTGTGTCTTGTTGATTTTTAGTTTTCCCAATTTATACGCCCATGAGTGGAAGTGCCCTATGCTCTCTACGCTGTGTTTATTACTTGTTTCAGGACACACCGTACTCTTCTCCAGAGTGCCTGTTGGCAATTTACATCCCGCCCATCAGCGTAGCAAGGCTCCCATGTCTCCATGGCCTGTCCTGCTTTTCTGGTTTTTACACTTTGTTCAGCATGGCCCTTTTGACCGAGGGCAAGCGAGACTTCTTTGTAGCGCTGATTTGCCCTTCCGGCTTGCTTGGTTGGCCATAAAGGGCGTATGCGTTTTTTCCTGAATATATTCAGGAAAAAACGCATACGCCCTTTTTGGCCAAGGGCATCATTGTCAACCTTTTGCCGCTTTTCATGTGCTTTAAAGGCGAGTCGAATCTACCTCCTGAAATCTGTTTCCTGCAAATCTGCCTTGCTTTCAAATCCTCTTCGTTGCCTTCCCTCAATATATTTGTGGACGAGAGTTCTCATTTATAACTCTGCACGTTTGTGAATTGCAGTGCCCCTGAGCTCCATTTGTCTCCTCGCTTTTTTGGGAGCTGGCCGCAAAAGCGCAGGATTGCTTCAGGCCCTATTTTGGTTCTGGGGGGCAGGCTGAGCCTGTGGTTCATTCTTCTTCCTGATGGGAAAATGGAGTGACCTGTGCCTGTCCCAACACCTAGGGCTAGTCTTTCGTTGGTTCCCCGTCTTCCCGTTCATCCTCAGGACAAATTGCAACCTGGACGAAACAGTAGGTTAAAGGTGCTGATTCTCCAAGTAGGGAGATGGTTAGTCAAGCGGCTGGAATGGTGAACCCGAGCACAAGGAGAGGAGAAATGAGGTGCGTTTTAGAAACCTTTCCCGATCTCACGGCATACCATCTTCTGGCTTTCCCATGCATGTTTTGATGTAGGAAGATTCCCTTGTACCTGGAGATTTGAGACCCATGGGGTGTGTTCCCCGCAGTGTTACTTTAAAGTATCTGCGTTTGCTCACCCAACCTCACCAATCCTCTCAGCCCCAAGAGTGTCCAGCCTTATGTCTCATCCAGCTGTGGGTCTAGATATGGTCAATCCAGGTTGCATCAGAGACCCTGAAAGGATTTTGTAAGAATTTCTCTCTCTTTCACTGTCTTTGTTTTGTGGGTTTTTTAAAGTAATTTATGTTTAGAATCGGGCTTGGCTGCTTTTCCCTGCTGTGTTGATGCCGCTTTACACCCTCTTGATTCACTTGCAGAGAGATATCGATACATAGGTTTTCAGATTCTTACTAGTCAGATATATTCTTGTGCGGTGACTAGGGGGTGTTGAGTCCAGTTCACTGAGCAGGGAGTAGGCCTTGTCTATTACATATTTGGCTTATGGAGCGGTCTCTGAGCTAATTTCAAACCCTTGTTTTATGCATCACCCCACCTCACCTTTCCCGTTAAGCAGCCATAGTGTGTCTTCTAAAGGTGTGACTCTGTTCTGTTTTGTAATTCAGTTCAAGTGTAGCGATTTTGACATTCCCTTTATAAGCGATATCTTAGGATAAGTGTCTTTTTCTGTGTGACTTATTTCACTTAGAATCATCGTACCTAAATCCACACATCATGCTGCTAACTAGCCTTATGACATTGATTTCATGGCTGAGTGATATTCCATTGTGCCAAGTACCACCATTTCTTTATCCATTTTTCTCTTTCGTGGGATATTGAAGGTGTACCGAAGCGGAGGTTCTTGGAAACAGAGCAGCCGTAAACTTTAGGGTGCCTGTGTCTTGTTGATTTTTAGTTTTCCCAATTTATACGCCCATGAGTGGAAGTGCCCTATGCTCTCTACGCTGTGTTTATTACTTGTTTCAGGACACACCGTACTCTTCTCCAGAGTGCCTGTTGGCAATTTATATCCCGCCCATCAGCGTAGCAAGGCTCCCATGTCTCCATGGCCTGTCCTGCTTTTCTGGTTTTTACTGTTTGTTCAGCATGGCCCTTTTGACCGAGGGCAAGCGAGACTTCTTTGTAGCGCTGATTTGCCCTTCCGGCTTGCTTGGTTGGCCAAAAAGGGCGTATGCGTTTTTTCCTGAATATATTCAGGAAAAAACGCATACGCCCTTTTTGGCCAAGGGCATCATTGTCAACGTTTTGCCGCTTTTCATGTGCTTTAAAGGCGAGTCGAATCTACCTCCTGAAATCTGTTTCCTGCAAATCTGCCTTGCTTTCAAATCCTCTTCGTTGCCTTCCCTCAATATATTTGTGGACGAGAGTTCTCATTTATAACTCTGCACGTTTGTGAATTGCAGTGCCCCTGAGCTCCATTTGTCTCCTCGCTTTTTTGGGAGCTGGCCGCAAAAGCGCAGGATTGCTTCAGGCCCTATTTTGGTTCTGGGGGGCAGGCTGAGCCTGTGGTTCATTCTTCTTCCTGATGGGAAAATGGAGTGACCTGTGCCTGTCCCAACACCTAGGGCTAGTCTTTCGTTGGTTCCCCGTCTTCCCGTTCATCCTCAGGACAAATTGCAACCTGGACGAAACAGTAGGTTAAAGGTGCTGATTCTCCAAGTAGGGAGATGGTTAGTCAAGCGGCTGGAATGGTGAACCCGAGCACAAGGAGAGGAGAAATGAGGTGCGTTTTAGAAACCTTTCCCGATCTCACGGCATACCATCTTCTGGCTTTCCCATGCATGTTTTGATGCAGGAAGATTCCCTTGTACCTGGAGATTTGAGACCCATGGGGTGTGTTCCCCGCAGTGTTACTTTAAAGTATCTGCGTTTGCTCACCCAACCTCACCAATCCTCTCAGCCCCAAGAGTGTCCAGCCTTATGTCTCATCCAGCTGTGCGTCTAGATATGGTCAATCCAGGTTGCATCAGAGACCCTGAAAGGATTTTGTAAGAATTTCTCTCTCTTTCACTGTCTTTGTTTTGTGGGTTTTTTAAAGTAATTTATGTTTAGAATCGGGCTTGGCTGCTTTTCCCTGCTGTGTTGATGCCGCTTTACACCCTCTTGATTCACTTGCAGAGAGATATCGATACATAGGTTTTCAGATTCTTACTAGTCAGATATATTCTTGTGCGGTGACTAGGGGGTGTTGAGTCCAGTTCACTGAGCAGGGAGTAGGCCTTGTCTATTACATATTTGGCTTATGGAGTGGTGTCTGAGCTAATTTCAAACCCTTGTTTTATGCATCACCCCACCTCACCTTTCCCGTTAAGCAGCCATAGTGTGTCTTCTAAAGGTGTGACTCTGTTCTGTTTTGTAATTCAGTTCAAGTGTAGCGATTTTGACATTCCCTCTATAAGCGATATCTTAGGATAAGTGTCTTTTTCTGTGTGACTTATTTCACTTAGAATCATCGTACCTAAATCCACACATCATGCTGCTAACTAGCCTTATGACATTGATTTCATGGCTGAGTGATATTCCATTGTGCCAAGTACCACCATTTCTTTATCCATTTTTCTCTTTCCTGGGATATTGAAGGTGTACCGAAGCGGAGGTTCTTGGAAACAGAGCAGCCGTAAACTTTAGGGTGCCTGTGTCTTGTTGATTTTTAGTTTTCCCAATTTATACGCCCATGAGTGGAAGTGCCCTATGCTCTCTACGCTGTGTTTATTACTTGTTTCAGGACACACCGTACTCTTCTCCAGAGTGCCTGTTGGCAATTTATATCCCGCCCATCAGCGTAGCAAGGCTCCCATGTCTCCATGGCCTGTCCTGCTTTTCTGGTTTTTACTGTTTGTTCAGCATGGCCCTTTTGACCGAGGGCAAGCGAGACTTCTTTGTAGCGCTGATTTGCCCTTCCGGCTTGCTTGGTTGGCCAAAAAGGGCGTATGCGTTTTTTCCTGAATATATTCAGGAAAAAACGCATACGCCCTTTTTGGCCAAGGGCATCATTGTCAACGTTTTGCCGCTTTTCATGTGCTTTAAAGGCGAGTCGAATCTACCTCCTGAAATCTGTTTCCTGCAAATCTGCCTTGCTTTCAAATCCTCTTCGTTGCCTTCCCTCAATATATTTGTGGACGAGAGTTCTCATTTATAACTCTGCACGTTTGTGAATTGCAGTGCCCCTGAGCTCCATTTGTCTCCTCGCTTTTTTGGGAGCTGGCCGCAAAAGCGCAGGATTGCTTCAGGCCCTATTTTGGTTCTGGGGGGCAGGCTGAGCCTGTGGTTCATTCTTCTTCCTGATGGGAAAATGGAGTGACCTATGCCTGTCCCAACACCTAGGGCTCGTCTCTCGTTGGTTCCGCGTCTTCCCGTTCATCCTCAGGACAAATTGCAACCTGTACAATCAGGAGGTTAAAGGTGCTGATTCTCCAAGTAGGGAGATGGTTAGTCAAGCGGCTGGAATGGCGAACCCGAGCACAAGGAGAGGAGAAATGAGGTGCGTTTTAGAAACCTTTCCCGATCTCATGGCATACCATCTTCTGGGTTTCCCATGCATGTTTTGATGTAGGAAGATTCCCTTGTACCTGGAGATTTGAGACCCATGGGGTGTGTTCCCCGCAGTGTTACTTTAAAGTATCTGCGTTTGCTCACCGAACCTCACCAATCCTCTCAGCCCCAAGAGTGTCCAGCCTTATGTCTCATCCAGCTGTGGGTCTAGATATGGTCAATCCAGGTTGCATCATAGACCCTGAACGGATTTTGTAAGAATTTCTCTCTCTTTCACTGTCTTTGTTTTGTGGGTTTTTTAAAGTAATTTATGTTTAGAATCGGGCTTGGCTGCTTTTCCCTGCTGTGTTGATGCCGCTTTACACCCTCTTGATTCACTTGCAGAGAGATATCGATACATAGGTTTTCAGATTCTTACTAGTCAGATATATTCTTGTGTGGTGACTAGGGTGTGTTGAGTCCAGTTCCCTGAGCAGGGAGTAGGCCTTGTCTATTACATATTTGGCTTATGGAACGGTCTCTGAGCTAATTTCAAACCCTTGTTTTATGCATCACCCCACCTCACCTTTCCCGTTAATCAGCCATAGTGTGTCTTCTAAAGGTGTGACTCTGTTCTGATTTGTAATTCAGTTCAAGTGTAGCGATTTTGACATTCCCTCTATAAGCGATATCTTAGGATAAGTGTCTTTTTCTGTGTGACTTATTTCACTTAGAATCATCGTATCTAAATCCACTCATCATGCTGCTAACTAGCCTTATGACATTGATTTCATGGCTGAGTCATATTCCATTGTGCCAAGTACCACCATTTCTTTATCCATTTTTCTCTTTCCTGGGATATTGAAGGTGTACCGAAGCGGAGGTTCTTGGAAACAGAGCAGCCGTAAACTTTAGGGTGCCTGTGTCTTGTTGATTTTTAGTTTTCCCAATTTATACGCCCATGAGTGGAAGTGCCCTATGCTCTCTACGCTGTGTTTATTACTTGTTTCAGGACACACCGTACTCTTCTCCAGAGTGCCTGTTGGCAATTTATATCCCGCCCATCAGCGTAGCAAGGCTCCCATGTCTCCATGGCCTGTCCTGCTTTTCTGGTTTTTACTGTTTGTTCAGCATGGCCCTTTTGACCGAGGGCAAGCGAGACTTCTTTGTAGCGCTGATTTGCCCTTCCGGCTTGCTTGGTTGGCCAAAAAGGGCGTATGCGTTTTTTCCTGAATATATTCAGGAAAAAACGCATACGCCCTTTTTGGCCAAGGGCATCATTGTCAACGTTTTGCCGCTTTTCATGGGCTTTAAAGGCGAGTCGAATCTACATCCTGAAATCTGTTTCCTGCAAATCTGCCTTGCTTTCAAATCCTCTTCGTTGCCTTCCCTCAATATATTTGTGGACGAGAGTTCTCATTTATAACTCTGCACGTTTGTGAATTGCAGTGCCCCTGAGCTCCATTTGTCTCCTCGCTTTTTTGGGAGCTGGCCGCAAAAGCGCAGGATTGCTTCAGGCCCTATTTTGGTTCTGGGGGGCAGGCTGAGCCTGTGGTTCATTCTTCTTCCTGATGGGAAAATGGAGTGACCTGTGCCTGTCCCAACACCTAGGGCTAGTCTTTCGTTGGTTCCCCGTCTTCCCGTTCATCCTCAGGACAAATTGCAACCTGGACGAAACAGTAGGTTAAAGGTGCTGATTCTCCAAGTAGGGAGATGGTTAGTCAAGCGGCTGGAATGGTGAACCCGAGCACAAGGAGAGGAGAAATGAGGTGCGTTTTAGAAACCTTTCCCGATCTCACGGCATACCATCTTCTGGCTTTCCCATGCATGTTTTGATGTAGGAAGATTCCCTTGTACCTGGAGATTTGAGACCCATGGAGTGTGTTCCCCGCAGTGTTACTTTAAAGTATCTGCGTTTGCTCACCCAACCTCACCAATCCTCTCAGCCCCAAGAGTGTCCAGCCTTATGTCTCATCCAGCCGTGGGTCTAGATATGGTCAATCCAGGTTGCATCATAGACCCTGAACGGATTTTGTAAGAATTTCTCTCTCTTTCACTGTCTTTGTTTTGTGGGTTTTTAAAAGTAATTTATGTTTAGAATCGGGCTTGGCTGCTTTTCCCTGCTGTGTTGATGCCGCTTTACACCCTCTTGATTCACTTGCAGAGAGATATCGATACATAGGGTTTCAGATTCTTACTAGTCAGATATATTCTTGTGCGGTGACTAGGGGGTGTTGAGTCCAGTTCACTGAGCAGGGAGTAGGCCTTGTCTATTACATATTTGGCTTATGGAGCGGTGTCTGAGCTAATTTCAAACCCTTGTTTTATGCATCACCCCACCTCACCTTTCCCGTTAAGCAGCCATAGTGTGTCTTCTAAAGGTGTGACTCTATTCTGTTTTGTAATTCAGTTCAAGTGTAGCGATTTTGACATTCCCTCTATAAGCGATATCTTAGGATAAGTGTCTTTTTCTGTGTGACTTATTTCACTTAGAATCATCGTACCTAAATCCACACATCATGCTGCTAACTAGCCTTATGACATTGATTTCATGGCTGAGTGATATTCCATTGTGCCAAGTACCACCATTTCTTTATCCATTTTTCTCTTTCCTGGGATATTGAAGGTGTACCGAAGCGGAGGTTCTTGGAAACAGAGCAGCCGTAAACTTTAGGGTGCCTGTGTCTTGTTGATTTTTAGTTTTCCCAATTTATACGCCCATGAGTGGAAGTGCCCTATGCTCTCTACGCTGTGTTTATTACTTGTTTCAGGACACACCGTACTCTTCTCCAGAGTGCCTGTTGGCAATTTATATCCCGCCCATCAGCGTAGCAAGGCTCCCATGTCTCCATGGCCTGTCCTGCTTTTCTGGTTTTTACTGTTTGTTCAGCATGGCCCTTTTGACCGAGGGCAAGCGAGACTTCTTTGTAGCGCTGATTTGCCCTTCCGGCTTGCTTGGTTGGCCAAAAAGGGCGTATGCGTTTTTTCCTGAATATATTCAGGAAAAAACGCATACGCCCTTTTTGGCCAAGGGCATCATTGTCAACGTTTTGCCGCTTTTCATGTGCTTTAAAGGCGAGTCGAATCTACCTCCTGAAATCTGTTTCCTGCAAATCTGCCTTGCTTTCAAATCCTCTTCGTTGCCTTCCCTCAATATATTTGTGGACGAGAGTTCTCATTTATAACTCTGCACGTTTGTGAATTGCAGTGCCCCTGAGCTCCATTTGTCTCCTCGCTTTTTTGGGAGCTGGCCGCAAAAGCGCAGGATTGCTTCAGGCCCTATTTTGGTTCTGGGGGGCAGGCTGAGCCTGTGGTTCATTCTTCTTCCTGATGGGAAAATGGAGTGACCTATGCCTGTCCCAACACCTAGGGCTCGTCTCTCGTTGGTTCCGCGTCTTCCCGTTCATCCTCAGGACAAATTGCAACCTGTACAATCAGGAGGTTAAAGGTGCTGATTCTCCAAGTAGGGAGATGGTTAGTCAAGCGGCTGGAATGGCGAACCCGAGCACAAGGAGAGGAGAAATGAGGTGCGTTTTAGAAACCTTTCCCGATCTCATGGCATACCATCTTCTGGGTTTCCCATGCATGTTTTGATGTAGGAAGATTCCCTTGTACCTGGAGATTTGAGACCCATGGGGTGTGTTCCCCGCAGTGTTACTTTAAAGTATCTGCGTTTGCTCACCCAACCTCACCAATCCTCTCAGCCCCAAGAGTGTCCAGCCTTCTGTCTCATCCAGCTGTGGGTCTAGATATGGTCAATCCAGGTTGCGTCATAGACCCTGAACGGATTTTGTAAGAATTTCTCTCTCTTTCACTGTCTTTGTTTTGTGGGTTTTTTAAAGTAATTTATGTTTAGAATCGGGCTTGGCTGCTTTTCCCTGCTGTGTTGATGCCGCTTTGCACCCTCTTGATTCACTTGCAGAGAGATATCGATACATAGGTTTTCAGATTCGTACTAGTCAGATATATTCTTGTGTGGTGACTAGGGTGTGTTGAGTCCAGTTCACTGAGCAGGGAGTAGGCCTTGTCTATTACATATTTGGCTTATGGAACGGTCTCTGAGCTAATTTCAAACCCTTGTTTTATGCATCACCCCACCTCACCTTTCCCGTTAAGCAGCCATAGTGTGTCTTCTAAAGGTGTGACTCTGTTCTGATTTGTAATTCAGTTCAAGTGTAGCGATTTTGACATTCCCTCTATAAGCGATATCTTAGGATAAGTGTCTTTTTCTGTGTGACTTATTTCACTTAGAATCATCGTATCTAAATCCACTCATCATGCTGCTAACTAGCCTTATGACATTGATTTCATGGCTGAGTGATATTCCATTGTGCCAAGTACCACCATTTCTTTATCCATTTTTCTCTTTCCTGGGATATTGAAGGTGTTCCAAAGTGGAGGTTCTTGGAAACAGAGCAGCCGTAAACTTTAGGGTGCCTGTGTCTTGTTGATTTTTAGTTTTCCCAATTTATACGCCCATGAGTGGATGTGCCCTATGCTCTCTACGCTGTGTTTATTACTTGTTTCAGGACACACCGTACTCTTCTCCAGAGTGCCTGTTGGCAATTTATATCCCGCCCATCAGCGTAGCAAGGCTCCCATGTCTCCATGGCCTGTCCTGCTTTTCTGGTTTTTACTGTTTGTTCAGCATGGCCGTTTTAACCGAGGGCAAGCGAGACTTCTTTGTAGCGCTGATTTGCCCTTCCGGCTTGCTTGGTTGGCCAAGAAGGGCGTATGCGTTTTTTCCTGAATATATTCAGGAAAAAACGCATACGCCCTTCTTGGCCAAGGGCATCATTGTCAACGTTTTGCCGCTTTTCATGTGCTTTAAAGGCGAGTCGAATCTACCTCCTGAAATCTGTTTCCTGCAAATCTGCCTTGCTTTCAAATCCTCTTCGTTGCCTTCCCTCAATATATTTGTGGACGAGAGTTCTCATTTATAACTCTGCACGTTTGTGAATTGCAGTGCCCCTGAGCTCCATTTGTCTCCTCGCTTTTTTGGGAGCTGGCCGCAAAAGCGCAGGATTGCTTCAGGCCCTATTTTGGTTCTGGGGGGCAGGCTGAGCCTGTGGTTCATTCTTCTTCCTGATGGGAAAATGGAGTGACCTATGCCTGTCCCAACACCTAGGGCTCGTCTCTCGTTGGTTCCGCGTCTTCCCGTTCATCCTCAGGACAAATTGCAACCTGTACAATCAGGAGGTTAAAGGTGCTGATTCTCCAAGTAGGGAGATGGTTAGTCAAGCGGCTGGAATGGCGAACCCGAGCACAAGGAGAGGAGAAATGAGGTGCGTTTTAGAAACCTTTCCCGATCTCATGGCATACCATCTTCTGGGTTTCCCATGCATGTTTTGATGTAGGAAGATTCCCTTGTACCTGGAGATTTGAGACCCATGGGGTGTGTTCCCCGCAGTGTTACTTTAAAGTATCTGCGTTTGCTCACCCAACCTCACCAATCCTCTCAGCCCCAAGAGTGTCCAGCCTTCTGTCTCATCCAGCTGTGGGTCTAGATATGGTCAATCCAGGTTGCGTCATAGACCCTGAACGGATTTTGTAAGAATTTCTCTCTCTTTCACTGTCTTTGTTTTGTGGGTTTTTTAAAGTAATTTATGTTTAGAATCGGGCTTGGCTGCTTTTCCCTGCTGTGTTGATGCCGCTTTACACCCTCTTGATTCACTTGCAGAGAGATATCGATACATAGGTTTTCAGATTCGTACTAGTCAGATATATTCTTGTGTGGTGACTAGGGTGTGTTGAGTCCAGTTCACTGAGCAGGGAGTAGGCCTTGTCTATTACATATTTGGCTTATGGAGCGGTCTCTGAGCTAATTTCAAACCCTTGTTTTATGCATCACCCCACCTCACCTTTCCCGTTAAGCAGCCATAGTGTGTCTTCTAAAGGTGTGACTCTGTTCTGATTTGTAATTCAGTTCAAGTGTAGCGATTTTGACATTCCCTCTATAAGCGATATCTTAGGATAAGTGTCTTTTTCTGTGTGACTTATTTCACTTAGAATCATCGTATCTAAATCCACTCATCATGCTGCTAACTAGCCTTATGACATTGATTTCATGGCTGAGTGATATTCCATTGTGCCAAGTACCACCATTTCTTTATCCATTTTTCTCTTTCCTGGGATATTGAAGGTGTTCCAAAGTGGAGGTTCTTGGAAACAGAGCAGCCGTAAACTTTAGGGTGCCTGTGTCTTGTTGATTTTTAGTTTTCCCAATTTATACGCCCATGAGTGGATGTGCCCTATGCTCTCTACGCTGTGTTTATTACTTGTTTCAGGACACACCGTACTCTTCTCCAGAGTGCCTGTTGGCAATTTATATCCCGCCCATCAGCGTAGCAAGGCTCCCATGTCTCCATGGCCTGTCCTGCTTTTCTGGTTTTTACACTTTTTTCAGCATGGCCCTTTTGACCGAGGGCAAGCGAGACTTCTTTGTAGCGCTGATTTGCCCTTCCGGCTTGCTTGGTTGGCCAAGAAGGGCGTATGCGTTTTTTCCTGAATATATTCAGGAAAAAACGCATACGCCCTTCTTGGCCAAGGGCATCATTGTCAACGTTTTGCCGCTTTTCATGTGCTTTAAAGGCGAGTCGAATCTACCTCCTGAAATCTGTTTCCTGCAAATCTGCCTTGCTTTCAAATCCTCTTCGTTGCCTTCCCTCAATATATTTGTGGACGAGAGTTCTCATTTATAACTCTGCACGTTTGTGAATTGCAGTGCCCCTGAGCTCCATTTGTCTCCTCGCTTTTTTGGGAGCTGGCCGCAAAAGCGCAGGATTGCTTCAGGCCCTATTTTGGTTCTGGGGGGCAGGCTGAGCCTGTGGTTCATTCTTCTTCCTGATGGGAAAATGGAGTGACCTGTGCCTGTCCCAACACCTAGGGCTAGTCTTTCGTTGGTTCCCCGTCTTCCCGTTCATCCTCAGGACAAATTGCAACCTGGACGAAACAGTAGGTTAAAGGTGCTGATTCTCCAAGTAGGGAGATGGTTAGTCAAGCGGCTGGAATGGTGAACCGGAGCACAAGGAGAGGAGAAATGAGGTGCGTTTTGGAAACCTTTCCCGATCTCACGGCATACCATCTTCTGGGTTTCCCATGCATGTTTTGATGTAGGAAGATTCCCTTGTACCTGGAGATTTGAGACCCATGGGGTGTGTTCCCCGCAGTGTTACTTTAAACTATCTGCGTTTGCTCACCCAACCTCACCAATCCTCTCAGCCCCAAGAGTGTCCAGCCTTATGTCTCATCCAGCTGTGGGTCTAGATATGGTCAATCCAGGTTGCATCATAGACCCTGAACGGATTTTGTAAGAATTTCTCTCTCTTTCACTGTCTTTGTTTTGTGGGTTTTTTAAAGTAATTTATGTTTAGAATCGGGCTTGGCTGCTTTTCCCTGCTGTGTTGATGCCGCTTTACACCCTCTTGATTCACTTGCAGAGAGATATCGATACAGAGGTTTTCAGATTCTTACTAGTCAGTTATATTCTTGTGTGGTGACTAGGGTGTGTTGAGTCCAGTTCACTGAGCAGGGAGTAGGCCTTGTCTATTACATATTTGGCTTATGGAGCGGTCTCTGAGCTAATTTCAAACCCTTGTTTTATGCATCACCCCACCTCACCTTTCCCGTTAAGCAGCCATAGTGTGTCTTCTAAAGGTGTGACTCTGTTCTGTTTTGTAATTCAGTTCAAGTGTAGCGATTTTGACATTCCCTCTATAAGCGATATCTTAGGATAAGTGTCTTTTTCTGTGTGACTTATTTCACTTAGAATCATCGTATCTAAATCCACTCATCATGCTGCTAACTAGCCTTATGACATTGATTTCATGGCTGAGTGATATTCCATTGTGCCAAGTACCACCATTTCTTTATCCATTTTTCTCTTTCCTGGGATATTGAAGGTGTACCGAAGTGGAGGTTCTTGGAAACAGAGCAGCCGTAAACTTTAGGGTGCCTGTGTCTTGTTGATTTTTAGTTTTCCCAATTTATACGCCCTTGAGTGGAAGTGCCCTATGCTCTCTACGCTGTGTTTATTACTTGTTTCAGGACACACCGTACTCTTCTCCAGAGTGCCTGTTGGCAATTTACATCCCGCCCATCAGCGTAGCAAGGCTCCCATGTCTCCATGGCCTGTCCTGCTTTTCTGGTTTTTACACTTTGTTCAGCATGGCCCTTTTGACCGAGGGCAAGCGAGACTTCTTTGTAGCGCTGATTTGCCCTTCAGGCTTGCTTGGTTGGCCAAAAAGGGCGTATGCGTTTTTTCCTGAATATATTCAGGAAAAAACGCATACGCCCTTTTTGGCCAAGGGCATCATTGTCAACGTTTTGCCGCTTTTCATGTGCTTTAAAGGCGAGTCGAATCTACCTCCTGAAATCTGTTTCCTGCAAATCTGCCTTGCTTTCAAATCCTCTTCGTTGCCTTCCCTCAATATATTTGTGGACGAGAGTTCTCATTTATAACTCTGCACGTTTGTGAATTGCAGTGCCCCTGAGCTCCATTTGTCTCCTCGCTTTTTTGGGAGCTGGCCGCAAAAGCGCAGGATTGCTTCAGGCCCTATTTTGGTTCTGGGGGGCAGGCTGAGCCTGTGGTTCATTCTTCTTCCTCATGGGAAAATGGAGTGACCTGTGCCTGTCCCAACACCTAGGGCTAGTCTTTCGTTGGTTCCCCGTCTTCCCGTTCATCCTCAGGACAAATTGCAACCTGGACGAAACAGTAGGTTAAAGGTGCTGATTCTCCAAGTAGGGAGATGGTTACTCAAGCGGCTGGAATGGCGAACCCGAGCACAAGGAGAGGAGAAATGAGGTGCGTTTTAGAAACCTTTCCCGATCTCACGGCATACCATCTTCTGGCTTTCCCATGCATGTTTTGATGTAGGAAGATTCCCTTGTACCTGGAGATTTGAGACCCATGGAGTGTGTTCCCCGCAGTGTTACTTTAAAGTATCTGCGTTTGCTCACCCAACCTCACCAATCCTCTCAGCCCCAAGAGTGTCCAGCCTTATGTCTCATCCAGCTGTGGGTCTAGATATGGTCAATCCAGGTTGCATCATAGACCCTGAACGGATGTTGTAAGAATTTCTCTCACTTTCACTGTCTTTGCTTTGTGGGTTTTTTAAAGTAATGTATGTTTAGAATGGGGTTTGGCTGCTTTTCCCTGCTGTGTTTATGCCGCTTTACACCCTCTTGATTCACTTGCAGAGAGATATCGATACATAGGTTTTCAGATTCATACTAGTCAGATATATTCTTGTGCGGTGACTAGGGGGTGTTGAGTCCAGTTCACTGAGCAGGGAGTAGGCCTTGTCTATTACATATTTGGCTTATGGAGCGGTCTCTGAGCTAATTTCAAACCCTTGTTTTATGCATCACCCCACCTCACCTTTCCCGTTAAGCAGCCATAGTGTGTCTTCTAAAGGTGTGACTCTGTTCTGTTTTGTAATTCAGTTCAAGTGTAGCGATTTTGACATTCCCTCTATAAGCGATATCTTAGGATAAGTGTCTTTTTCTGTGTGACTTATTTCACTTAGAATCATCGTACCTAAATCCACACATCATGCTGCTAACTAGCCTTATGACATTGATTTCATGGCTGAGTGATATTCCATTGTGCCAAGTAACACCATTTCTTTATCCATTTTTCTCTTTCCTGGGATATTGAAGGTGTACCGAAGCGGAGGTTCTTGTAAACAGAGCAGCAATGAACTTTAGGGTGCCTGTGTCTTGTTGATTTTTAGTTTTCCCAATTTATACGCCCATGAGTGGAAGTGCCCTATGCTCTCAACGCTGTGTTTATTACTTGTTTCAGGACACACCGTACTCTTCTCCAGAGTGCCTGTTGGCAATTTATATCCCGCCCATCAGCGTAGCAAGGCTCCCATGTCTCCATGACCTGTCCTGCTTTTCTGGTTTTTACTGTTTGTTCAGCATGGCCCTTTTGACCGAGGGCAAGCGAGACTTCTTTGTAGCGCTGATTTGCCCTTCCGGCTTGCTTGGTTGGCCAAAAAGGGCGTATGCGTTTTTTCCTGAATATATTCAGGAAAAAACGCATACGCCCTTTTTGGCCAAGGGCATCATTGTCCACGTTTTGCCGCATTTCATGTGCTTTAAAGGCGAGTCGAATCTACCTCCTGAAATCTGTTTCCTGCAAATCTGCCTTGCTTTCAAATCCTCTTCGTTGCCTTCCCTCAATATATTTGTGGACGAGAGTTCTCATTTATAACTCTGCACGTTTGTGAATTGCAGTGCCCCTGAGCTCCATTTGTCTCCTCGCTTTTTTGGGAGCTGGCCGCAAAAGCGCAGGATTGCTTCAGGCCCTATTTTGGTTCTGGGGGGCAGGCTGAGCCTGTGGTTCATTCTTCTTCCTGATGGGAAAATGGAGTGACCTGTGCCTGTCCCAACACCTAGGGCTAGTCTTTCGTTGGTTCCCCGTCTTCCCGTTCATCCTCAGGACAAATTGCAACCTGGACGAAACAGTAGGTTAAAGGTGCTGATTCTCCAAGTAGGGAGATGGTTAGTCAAGCGGCTGGAATGGCGAACCCGAGCACAAGGAGAGGAGAAATGAGGTGCGTTTTAGAAACCTTTCCCGATCTCACGGCATACCATCTTCTGGGTTTCCCATGCATGTTTTGATGTAGGAAGATGCCCTTGTACCTGGAGATTTGAGACCCATCGGGTGTGTTCCCCGCAGTGTTACTTTAAACTATCTGCGTTTGCTCACCCAACCTCACCAATCCTCTCAGCCCCAAGAGTGTCCAGCCTTATGTCTCATCCAGCTGTGGGTCTAGATATGGTCAATCCAGGTTGCATCATAGACCCTGAACGGATTTTGTAAGAATTTCTCTCTCTTTCACTGTCTTTGTTTTGTGGGTTTTTTAAAGTAATTTATGTTTAGAATCGGGCTTGGCTGCTTTTCCCTGCTGTGTTGATGCCGCTTTACACCCTCTTGATTCACTTGCAGAGAGATATCGATACAGAGGTTTTCAGATTCTTACTAGTCAGATATATTCTTGTGTGGTGACTAGGGTGTGTTGAGTCCAGTTCACTGAGCAGGGAGTAGGCCTTGTCTATTACATATTTGGCTTATGGAGCGGTCTCTGAGCTAATTTCAAACCCTTGTTTTATGCATCACCCCACCTCACCTTTCCCGTTAAGCAGCCATAGTGTGTCTTCTAAAGGTGTGACTCTGTTCTGTTTTGTAATTCAGTTTAAGTGTAGCGATTTTGACATTCCCTCTATAAGCGATATCTTAGGATAAGTGTCTTTTTCTGTGTGACTTATTTCACTTCGAATCATCGTACCTAAATCCACACATCATGCTGCTAACTAGCCTTATGACATTGATTTCATGGCTGAGTGATATTCCATTGTGCCAAGTACCACCATTTCTTTATCCATTTTTCTCTTTCCTGGGATATTGAAGGTGTACCGAAGTGGAGGTTCTTGGCAACAGAGCAGCCGTAAACTTTAGGGTGCCTGTGTCTTGTTGATTTTTAGTTTTCCCAATTTATACGCCCATGAGTGGAAGTGCCCTATGCTCTCTACGCTGTGTTTATTACTTGTTTCAGGACACACCGTACTCTTCTCCAGAGTGCCTGTTGGCAATTTATATCCCGCCCATCAGCGTAGCAAGGCTCCCATGTCTCCATGGCCTGTCCTGCTTTTCTGGTTTTTACTGTTTGTTCAGCATGGCCCTTTTGACCGAGGGCAAGCAAGACTTCTTTGTAGCGCTGATTTGCCCTTCCGGCTTGCTTGGTTGGCCAAAAAGGGCGTATGCGTTTTTTCCTGAATATATTCAGGAAAAAACGCATACGCCCTTTTTGGCCAAGGGCATCATTGTCAACGTTTTGCCGCTTTTCATGTGCTTTAAAGGCGAGTCGAATCTACCTCCTGAAATCTGTTTCCTGCAAATCTGCCTTGCTTTCAAATCCTCTTCGTTGCCTTCCCTCAATATATTTGTGGACGAGAGTTCTCATTTATAACTCTGCACGTTTGTGAATTGCAGTGCCCCTGAGCTCCATTTGTCTCCTCGCTTTTTTGGGAGCTGGCCGCAAAAGCGCAGGATTGCTTCAGGCCCTATTTTGGTTCTGGGGGGCAGGCTGAGCCTGTGGTTCATTCTTCTTCCTGATGGGAAAATGGAGTGACCTGTGCCTGTCCCAATACCTAGGGCTAGTCTTTCGTTGGTTCCCCGTCTTCCCGTTCATCCTCAGGACAAATTGCAACCTGGACGAAACAGTAGGTTAAAGGTGCTGATTCTCCAAGTAGGGAGATGGTTAGTCAAGCGGCTGGAATGGTGAACCCGAGCACAAGGAGAGGAGAAATGAGGTGCGTTTTGGAAACCTTTCCCGATCTCACGGCATACCATCTTCTGGGTTTCCCATGCATGTTTTGATGTAGGAAGATTCCCTTGTACCTGGAGATTTGAGACCCATGGGGTGTGTTCCCCGCAGTGTTACTTTAAACTATCTGCGTTTGCTCACCCAACCTCACCAATCCTCTCAGCCCCAAGAGTGTCCAGCCTTATGTCTCATCCAGCTGTGGGTCTAGATATGGTCAATCCAGGTTGCATCATAGACCCTGAACGGATTTTGTAAGAATTTCTCTCTCTTTCACTGTCTTTGTTTTGTGGGTTTTTTAAAGTAATTTATGTTTAGAATCGGGCTTGGCTGCTTTTCCCTGCTGTGTTGATGCCGCTTTACACCCTCTTGATTCACTTGCAGAGAGATATCGATACAGAGGTTTTCACATTCTTACTAGTCAGTTATATTCTTGTGTGGTGACTAGGGTGTGTTGAGTCCAGTTCACTGAGCAGGGAGTAGGCCTTGTCTATTACATATTTGGCTTATGGAGCGGTGTCTGAGCTAATTTCAAACCCTTGTTTTATGCATCACCCCACCTCACCTTTCCCGTTAAGCAGCCATAGTGTGTCTTCTAAAGGTGTGACTCTGTTCTGTTTTGTAATTCAGTTCAAGTGTAGCGATTTTGACATTCCCTCTATAAGCGATATCTTAGGATAAGTGTCTTTTTCTGTGTGACTTATTTCACTTAGAATCATCGTATCTAAATCCACTCATCATGCTGCTAACTAGCCTTATGACATTGATTTCATGGCTGAGTGATATTCCATTGTGCCAAGTACCACCATTTCTTTATCCATTTTTCTCTTTCCTGGGATATTGAAGGTGTACCGAAGTGGAGGTTCTTGGAAACAGAGCAGCCGTAAACTTTAGGGTGCCTGTGTCTTGTTGATTTTTAGTTTTCCCAATTTATACGCCCTTGAGTGGAAGTGCCCTATGCTCTCTACGCTGTGTTTATTACTTGTTTCAGGACACACCGTACTCTTCTCCAGAGTGCCTGTTGGCAATTTACATCCCGCCCATCAGCGTAGCAAGGCTCCCATGTCTCCATGGCCTGTCCTGCTTTTCTGGTTTTTACACTTTGTTCAGCATGGCCCTTTTGACCGAGGGCAAGCGAGACTTCTTTGTAGCGCTGATTAGCCCTTCAGGCTTGCTTGGTTGGCCAAAAAGGGCGTATGCGTTTTTTCCTGAATATATTCAGGAAAAAACGCATACGCCCTTTTTGGCCAAGGGCATCATTGTCAACGTTTTGCCGCTTTTCATGTGCTTTAAAGGCGAGTCGAATCTACCTCCTGAAATCTGTTTCCTGCAAATCTGCCTTGCTTTCAAATCCTCTTCGTTGCCTTCCCTCAATATATTTGTGGACGAGAGTTCTCATTTATAACTCTGCACGTTTGTGAATTGCAGTGCCCCTGAGCTCCATTTGTCTCCTCGCTTTTTTGGGAGCTGGCCGCAAAAGCGCAGGATTGCTTCAGGCCCTATTTTGGTTCTGGGGGGCAGGCTGAGCCTGTGGTTCATTCTTCTTCCTCATGGGAAAATGGAGTGACCTGTGCCTGTCCCAACACCTAGGGCTAGTCTTTCGTTGGTTCCCCGTCTTCCCGTTCATCCTCAGGACAAATTGCAACCTGGACGAAACAGTAGGTTAAAGGTGCTGATTCTCCAAGTAGGGAGATGGTTACTCAAGCGGATGGAATGGCGAACCCGAGCACAAGGAGAGGAGAAATGAGGTGCGTTTTAGAAACCTTTCCCGATCTCACGGCATACCATCTTCTGGCTTTCCCATGCATGTTTTGATGTAGGAAGATTCCCTTGTACCTGGAGATTTGAGACCCATGGAGTGTGTTCCCCGCAGTGTTACTTTAAAGTATCTGCGTTTGCTCACCCAACCTCACCAATCCTCTCAGCCCCAAGAGTGTCCAGCCTTATGTCTCATCCAGCTGTGGGTCTAGATATGGTCAATCCAGGTTGCATCATAGACCCTGAACGGATGTTGTAAGAATTTCTCTCACTTTCACTGTCTTTGCTTTGTGGGTTTTTTAAAGTAATGTATGTTTAGAATGGGGTTTGGCTGCTTTTCCCTGCTGTGTTTATGCCGCTTTACACCCTCTTGATTCACTTGCAGAGAGATATCGATACATAGGTTTTCAGATTCATACTAGTCAGATATATTCTTGTGCGGTGACTAGGGGGTGTTGAGTCCAGTTCACTGAGCAGGGAGTAGGCCTTGTCTATTACATATTTGGCTTATGGAGCGGTGTCTGAGCTAATTTCAAACCCTTGTTTTATGCATCACCCCACCTCACCTTTCCCGTTAAGCAGCCATAGTGTGTCTTCTAAAGGTGTGACTCTGTTCTGTTTTGTAATTCAGTTCAAGTGTAGCGATTTTGACATTCCCTCTATAAGCGATATCTTAGGATAAGTGTCTTTTTCTGTGTGACTTATTTCACTTAGAATCATCGTACCTAAATCCACACATCATGCTGCTAACTAGCCTTATGACATTGATTTCATGGCTGAGTGATATTCCATTGTGCCAAGTAACACCATTTCTTTATCCATTTTTCTCTTTCCTGGGATATTGAAGGTGTACCGAAGCGGAGGTTCTTGTAAACAGAGCAGCAATGAACTTTAGGGTGCCTGTGTCTTGTTGATTTTTAGTTTTCCCAATTTATACGCCCATGAGTGGAAGTGCCCTATGCTCTCAACGCTGTGTTTATTACTTGTTTCAGGACACACCGTACTCTTCTCCAGAGTGCCTGTTGGCAATTTATATCCCGCCCATCAGCGTAGCAAGGCTCCCATGTCTCCATGGCCTGTCCTGCTTTTCTGGTTTTTACTGTTTGTTCAGCATGGCCCTTTTGACCGAGGGCAAGCGAGACTTCTTTGTAGCGCTGATTTGCCCTTCCGGCTTGCTTGGTTGGCCAAAAAGGGCGTATGCGTTTTTTCCTGAATATATTCAGGAAAAAACGCATACGCCCTTTTTGGCCAAGGGCATCATTGTCCACGTTTTGCCGCATTTCATGTGCTTTAAAGGCGAGTCGAATCTACCTCCTGAAATCTGTTTCCTGCAAATCTGCCTTGCTTTCAAATCCTCTTCGTTGCCTTCCCTCAATATATTTGTGGACGAGAGTTCTCATTTATAACTCTGCACGTTTGTGAATTGCAGTGCCCCTGAGCTCCATTTGTCTCCTCGCTTTTTTGGGAGCTGGCCGCAAAAGCGCAGGATTGCTTCAGGCCCTATTTTGGTTCTGGGGGGCAGGCTGAGCCTGTGGTTCATTCTTCTTCCTGATGGGAAAATGGAGTGACCTGTGCCTGTCCCAACACCTAGGGCTAGTCTTTCGTTGGTTCCCCGTCTTCCCGTTCATCCTCAGGACAAATTGCAACCTGGACGAAACAGTAGGTTTAAGGTGCTGATTCTCCAAGTAGGGAGATGGTTAGTCAAGCGGCTGGAATGGCGAACCCGAGCACAAGGAGAGGAGAAATGAGGTGCGTTTTAGAAACCTTTCCCGATCTCACGGCATACCATCTTCTGGGTTTCCCATGCATGTTTTGATGTAGGAAGATGCCCTTGTACCTGGAGATTTGAGACCCATGGGGTGTGTTCCCCGCAGTGATACTTTAAATTATCTGCATTTGCTCACCCAACCTCACCAATCCTCTCAGCCCCAAGAGTGTCCAGCCTTATGTCTCATCCAGCTGTGGGTCTAGATATGGTCAATCCAGGTTGCATCATAGACCCTGAACGGATGTTGTAAGAATTTCTCTCACTTTCACGGTCTTTGCTTTGTGGGTTTTTTAAAGTAATGTATGTTTAGAATGGGGTTTGGCTGCTTTTCCCTGCTGTGTTTATGCCGCTTTACACCCTCTTGATTCACTTGCAGAGAGATATCGATACATAGGTTTTCAGATTCTTACTAGTCAGATATATTCTTGTGCGGTGACTAGGGGGTGTTGAGTCCAGTTCACTGAGCAGGGAGTAGGCCTTGTCTATTACATATTTGGCTTATGGAGCGGTGTCTGAGCTAATTTCAAACCCTTGTTTTATGCATCACCCCACCTCACCTTTCCGGTTAAGCAGCCATAGTGTGTCTTCTAAAGGTGTGACTCTGTTCTGTTTGTAATTCAGTTCAAGTGTAGCGATTTTGACATTCCCTCTATAAGCGATATCTTAGGATAAGTGTCTTTTTCTGTGTGACTTATTTCACTTAGAATCATCGTACCTAAATCCACACATCATGCTGCTAACTAGCCTTATGACATTGATTTCATGGCTGAGTGATATTCCATTGTGCCAAGTACCACCATTTCTTTATCCATTTTTCTCTTTCCTGGGATATTGAAGGTGTATCGAAGCGGAGGTTCTTGGAAACAGAGCAGCCGTAAACTTTAGGGTGCCTGTGTCTTGTTGATTTTTAGTTTTCCCAATTTATACGCCCATGAGTGGAAGTGCCCTATGCTCTCTACGCTGTGTTTATTACTTGTTTCAGGACACACCGTACTCTTCTCCAGAGTGCCTGTTGGCAATTTATATCCCGCCCATCAGCGTAGCAAGGCTCCCATGTCTCCATGGCCTGTCCTGCTTTTCTGGTTTTTACTGTTTGTTCAGCATGGCCCTTTTGACCGAGGGCAAGCGAGACTTCTTTGTAGCGCTGATTTGCCCTTCCGGCTTGCTTGGTTGGCCAAAAAGGGCGTATGCGTTTTTTCCTGAATATATTCAGGAAAAAACGCATACGCCCTTTTTGGCCAAGGGCATCATTGTCCACGTTTTGCCGCATTTCATGTGCTTTAAAGGCGAGTCGAATCTACCTCCTGAAATCTGTTTCCTGCAAATCTGCCTTGCTTTCAAATCCTCTTCGTTGCCTTCCCTCAATATATTTGTGGACGAGAGTTCTCATTTATAACTCTGCACGTTTGTGAATTGCAGTGCCCCTGAGCTCCATTTGTCTCCTCGCTTTTTTGGGAGCTGGCCGCAAAAGCGCAGGATTGCTTCAGGCCCTATTTTGGTTCTGGGGGGCAGGCTGAGCCTGTGGTTCATTCTTCTTCCTAATGGGAAAATGGAGTGACCTGTGCCTGTCCCAATACCTAGGGCTAGTCTTTCGTTGGTTCCCCGTCTTCCCGTTCATCCTCAGGACAAATTGCAACCTGGACGAAACAGTAGGTTAAAGGTGCTGATTCTCCAAGTAGGGAGATGGTTAGTCAAGCGGCTGGAATGGTGAACCCGAGCACAAGGAGAGGAGAAATGAGGTGCGTTTTGGAAACCTTTCCCGATCTCACGGCATACCATCTTCTGGCTTTCCCATGCATGTTTTGATGTAGGAAGATTCCCTTGTACCTGGAGATTTGAGACCCATGGGGTGTGTTCCCCGCAGTGTTACTTTAAACTATCTGCGTTTGCTCACCCAACCTCACCAATACTCTCAGCCCCAAGAGTGTCCAGCCTTATGTCTCATCCAGCTGTGGGTCTAGATATGGTCAATCCAGGTTGCATCATAGACCCTGAACGGATTTTGTAAGAATTTCTCTCTCTTTCACTGTCTTTGTTTTGTGGGTTTTTTAAAGTAATTTATGTTTAGAATCGGGCTTGGCTGCTTTTCCCTGCTGTGTTGATGCCGCTTTACACCCTCTTGATTCACTTGCAGAGAGATATCGATACATAGGTTTTCAGATTCTTACTAGTCAGATATATTCTTGTGTGGTGACTAGGGTATGTTGAGTCCAGTTCACTGAGCAGGGAGTAGGCCTTGTCTATTACATATTTGGCTTATGGAGCGGTCTCTGAGCTAATTTCAAACCCTTGTTTTATGCATCACCCCACCTCACCTTTCCGGTTAAGCAGCCATAGTGTGTCTTCTAAAGGTGTGACTCTGTTCTGTTTTGTAATTCAGTTTAAGTGTAGCGATTTTGACATTCCCTCTATAAGCGATATCTTAGGATAAGTGTCTTTTTCTGTGTGACTTATTTCACTTAGAATCATCGTACCTAAATCCACTCATCATGCTGCTAACTAGCCTTATGACATTGATTTCATGGCTGAGTGATATTCCATTGTGCCAAGTACCACCATTTCTTTATCCATTTTTCTCTTTCCTGGGATATTGAAGGTGTACCGAAGTGGAGGTTCTTGGAAACAGAGCAGCCGTAAACTTTAGGGTGCCTGTGTCTTGTTGATTTTTAGTTTTCCCAATTTATACGCCCATGAGTGGAAGTGCCCTATGCTCTCTACGCTGTGTTTATTACTTGTTTCAGGACACACCGTACTCTTCTCCAGAGTGCCTGTTGGCAATTTATATCCCGCCCATCAGCGTAGCAAGGCTCCCATGTCTCCATGGCCTGTCCTGCTTTTCTGGTTTTTACTGTTTGTTCAGCATGGCCCTTTTGACCGAGGGCAAGCGAGACTTCTTTGTAGCGCTGATTTGCCCTTCCGGCTTGCTTGGTTGGCCAAAAAGGGCGTATGCGTTTTTTCCTGAATATATTCAGGAAAAAACGCATACGCCCTTTTTGGCCAAGGGCATCATTGTCAACGTTTTGCCGCTTTTCATGTGCTTTAAAGGCGAGTCGAATCTACCTCCTGAAATCTGTTTCCTGCAAATCTGCCTTGCTTTCAAATCCTCTTCGTTGCCTTCCCTCAATATATTTGTGGACGAGAGTTCTCATTTATAACTCTGCACGTTTGTGAATTGCAGTGCCCCTGAGCTCCATTTGTCTCCTCGCTTTTTTGGGAGCTGGCCGCAAAAGCGCAGGATTGCTTCAGGCCCTATTTTGGTTCTGGGGGGCAGGCTGAGCCTGTGGTTCATTCTTCTTCCTGATGGGAAAATGGAGTGACCTGTGCCTGTCCCAATACCTAGGGCTAGTCTTTCGTTGGTTCCCCGTCTTCCCGTTCATCCTCAGGACAAATTGCAACCTGGACGAAACAGTAGGTTAAAGGTGCTGATTCTCCAAGTAGGGAGATGGTTAGTCAAGCGGCTGGAATGGTGAACCGGAGCACAAGGAGAGGAGAAATGAGGTGCGTTTTGGAAACCTTTCCCGATCTCACGGCATACCATCTTCTGGCTTTCCCATGCATGTTTTGATGTAGGAAGATTCCCTTGTACCTGGAGATTTGAGACCCATGGGGTGTGTTCCCCGCAGTGTTACTTTAAACTATCTGCGTTTGCTCACCCAACCTCACCAATCCTCTCAGCCCCAAGAGTGTCCAGCCTTATGTCTCATCCAGCTGTGGGTCTAGATATGGTCAATCCAGGTTGCATCATAGACCCTGAACGGATTTTGTAAGAATTTCTCTCTCTTTCACTGTCTTTGTTTTGTGGGTGTTTTAAAGTAATTTATGTTTAGAATCGGGCTTGGCTGCTTTTCCCTGCTGTGTTGATGCCGCTTTACACCCTCTTGATTCACTTGCAGAGAGATATCGATACAGAGGTTTTCAGATTCTTACTAGTCAGATATATTCTTGTGTGGTGACTAGGGTGTGTTGAGTCCAGTTCACTGAGCAGGGAGTAGGCCTTGTCTATTACATATTTGGCTTATGGAGCGGTCTCTGAGCTAATTTCAAACCCTTGTTTTATGCATCACCCCACCTCACCTTTCCCGTTAAGCAGCCATAGTGTGTCTTCTAAAGGTGTGACTCTGTTCTGTTTTGTAATTCAGTTCAAGTGTAGCGATTTTGACATTCCCTCTATAAGCGATATCTTAGGATAAGTGTCTTTTTCTGTGTGACTTATTTCACTTAGAATCATCGTATCTAAATCCACTCATCATGCTGCTAACTAGCCTTATGACATTGATTTCATGGCTGAGTGATATTCCATTGTGCCAAGTACCACCATTTCTTTATCCATTTTTCTCTTTCCTGGGATATTGAAGGTGTACCGAAGTGGAGGTTCTTGGAAACAGAGCAGCCGTAAACTTTAGGGTGCCTGTGTCTTGTTGATTTTTAGTTTTCCCAATTTATACGCCCTTGAGTGGAAGTGCCCTATGCTCTCTACGCTGTGTTTATTACTTGTTTCAGGACACACCGTACTCTTCTCCAGAGTGCCTGTTGGCAATTTACATCCCGCCCATCAGCGTAGCAAGGCTCCCATGTCTCCATGGCCTGTCCTGCTTTTCTGGTTTTTACACTTTGTTCAGCATGGCCCTTTTGACCGAGGGCAAGCGAGACTTCTTTGTAGCGCTGATTTGCCCTTCAGGCTTGCTTGGTTGGCCAAAAAGGGCGTATGCGTTTTTTCCTGAATATATTCAGGAAAAAACGCATACGCCCTTTTTGGCCAAGGGCATCATTGTTAACGTTTTGCCGCTTTTCATGTGCTTTAAAGGCGAGTCGAATCTACCTCCTGAAATCTGTTTCCTGCAAATCTGCCTTGCTTTCAAATCCTCTACGTTGCCTTCCCTCAATATATTTGTGGACGAGAGTTCTCATTTATAACTCTGCACGTTTGTGAATTGCAGTGCCCCTGAGCTCCATTTGTCTCCTCGCTTTTTTGGGAGCTGGCCGCAAAAGCGCAGGATTGCTTCAGGCCCTATTTTGGTTCTGGGGGGCAGGCTGAGCCTGTGGTTCATTCTTCTTCCTGATGGGAAAATGGAGTGACCTATGCCTGTCCCAACACCTAGGGCTCGTCTCTCGTTGGTTCTGCGTCTTCACGTTCATCCTCAGGACAAATTGCAACCTGTACAATCAAGAGGTTAAAGGTGCTGATTTTCCAAGTAGGGAGATGGTTAGTCAAGCGGCTGGAATGGCGAACCCGAGCACAAGGAGAGGAGAAATGAGGTGCGTTTTAGAAACCTTTCCCGATCTCATGGCATACCATCTTCTGGGTTTCCCATGCATGTTTTGATGTAGGAAGATGCCCTTGTACCTGGAGATTTGAGACCCATGGGGTGTGTTCCCCGCAGTGTTACTTTAAAGTATCTGCGTTTGCTCACCCAACCTCACCAATCCTCTCAGCCCCAAGAGTGTCCAGCCTTCTGTCTCATCCAGCTGTGGGTCTAGATATGGTCAATCCAGGTTGCATCAGAGACCCTGAACGGATTTTGTAAGAATTTCTCTCTCTTTCACTGTCTTTGTTTTGTGGGTTTTTTAAAGTAATTTATGTTTAGAATCGGGCTTGGCTGCTTTTCCCTGCTGTGTTGATGCCGCTTTACACCCTCTTGATTCACTTGCAGAGAGATATCGATACATAGGTTTTCAGATTCTTACTAGTCAGATATATTCTTGTGTGGTGACTAGGGTGTGTTGAGTCCAGTTCACTGAGCAGGGAGTAGGCCTTGTCTATTACATATTTGGCTTATGGAGCGGTCTCTGAGCTAATTTCAAACCCTTGTTTTATGCATCACCCCACCTCACCTTTCCCGTTAAGCAGCCATAGTGTGTCTTCTAAAGGTGTGACTCTGTTCTGTTTTGTAATTCAGTTCAAGTGTAGCGATTTTGACATTCCCTCTATAAGCGATATCTTAGGATAAGTGTCTTTTTCTGTGTGACTTATTTCACTTAGAATCATCGTATCTAAATCCACTCATCATGCTGCTAACTAGCCTTATGACATTGATTTCATGGCTGAGTGATATTCCATTGTGCCAAGTACCACCATTTCTTTATCCATTTTTCTCTTTCCTGGGATATTGAAGGTGTACCGAAGTGGAGGTTCTTGGAAACAGAGCAGCCGTAAACTTTAGGGTGCCTGTGTCTTGTTGATTTTTAGTTTTCCCAATTTATACGCCCATGAGTGGAAGTGCCCTATGCTCTCTACGCTGTGTTTATTACTTGTTTCAGGACACACCGTTCTCTTCTCCAGAGTGCCTGTTGGCAATTTATATCCCGCCCATCAGCGTAGCAAGGCTCCCATGTCTCCATGGCCTGTCCTGCTTTTCTGGTTTTTACTGTTTGTTCAGCATGGCCCTTTTGACCGAGGGCAAGCGAGACTTCTTTGTAGCGCTGATTTGCCCTTCCGGCTTGCTTGGTTGGCCAAAAAGGGCGTATGCGTTTTTTCCTGAATATATTCAGGAAAAAACGCATACGCCCTTTTTGGCCAAGGGCATCATTGTCAACGTTTTGCCGCTTTTCATGTGCTTTAAAGGCGAGTCGAATCTACCTCCTGAAATCTGTTTCCTGCAAATCTGCCTTGCTTTCAAATCCTCTTCGTTGCCTTCCCTCAATATATTTGTGGACGAGAGTTCTCATTTATAACTCTGCACGTTTGTGAATTGCAGTGCCCCTGAGCTCCATTTGTCTCCTCGCTTTTTTGGGAGCTGGCCGCAAAAGCGCAGGATTGCTTCAGGCCCTATTTTGGTTCTGGGGGGCAGGCTGAGCCTGTGGTTCATTCTTCTTCCTGATGGGAAAATGGAGTGACCTGTGCCTGTCCCAATACCTAGGGCTAGTCTTTCGTTGGTTCCCCGTCTTCCCGTTCATCCTCAGGACAAATTGCAACCTGGACGAAACAGTAGGTTAAAGGTGCTGATTCTCCAGGTAGGGAGATGGTTAGTCAAGCGGCTGGAATGGTGAACCCGAGCACAAGGAGAGGAGAAATGAGGTGCGTTTTGGAAACCTTTCCCGATCTCACGGCATACCATCTTCTGGCTTTCCCATGCATGTTTTGATGTAGGAAGATTCCCTTGTACCTGGAGATTTGAGACCCATGGGGTGTGTTCCCCGCAGTGTTACTTTAAAGTATCTGCGTTTGCTCACCCAACCTCACCAATCCTCTCAGCCCCAAGAGTGTCCAGCCTTATGTCTCATCCAGCTGTGGGTCTAGATATGGTCAATCCAGGTTGCATCATAGACCCTGAACGGATTTTGTAAGAATTTCTCTCTCTTTCACTGTCTTTGTTTTGTGGGTTTTTTAAAGTAATTTATGTTTAGAATCGGGCTTGGCTGCTTTTCCCTGCTGTGTTGATGCCGCTTTACACCCTCTTGATTCACTTGCAGAGAGATATCGATACATAGGTTTTCAGATTCTTACTAGTCAGATATATTCTTGTGTGGTGACTAGGGTGTGTTGAGTCCAGTTCACTGAGCAGGGAGTAGGCCTTGTCTATTACATATTTGGCTTATGGAGCGGTCTCTGAGCTAATTTGAAACCCTTGTTTTATGCATCACCCCACCTCACCTTTTCCGTTAAGCAGCCATAGTGTGTCTTCTAAAGGTGTGACTCTGTTCTGTTTTGTAATTCAGTTCAAGTGTAGCGATTTTGACATTCCCTCTATAAGCGATATCTTAGGATAAGTGTCTTTTTCTGTGTGACTTATTTCACTTAGAATCATCGTATCTAAATCCACTCATCATGCTGCTAACTAGCCTTATGACATTGATTTCATGGCTGAGTGATATTCCATTGTGCCAAGTACCACCATTTCTTTATCCATTTTTCTCTTTCCTGGGATATTGAAGGTGTACCGAAGTGGAGGTTCTTGGAAACAGAGCAGCCGTAAACTTTAGGGTGCCTGTGTTTTGTTGATTTTTAGTTTTCCCAATTTATACGCCCTTGAGTGGAAGTGCCCTATGCTCTCTACGCTGTGTTTATTACTTGTATCAGGACACACCGTACTCTTCTCCAGAGTGCCTGTTGGCAATTTACATCCCGCCCATCAGCGTAGCAAGGCTCCCATGTCTCCATGGCCTGTCCTGCTTTTCTGGTTTTTACACTTTGTTCAGCATGGCCCTTTTGACCGAGGGCAAGCGAGACTTCTTTGTAGCGCTGATTTGCCCTTCCGGCTTGCTTGGTTGGCCAAAAAGGGCGTATGCGTTTTTTCCTGAATATATTCAGGAAAAAACGCATACGCCCTTTTTGGCCAAGGGCATCATTGTCAACGTTTTGCCGCTTTTCATGTGCTTTAAAGGCGAGTCGAATCTACCTCCTGAAATCTGTTTCCTGCAAATCTGCCTTGCTTTCAAATCCTCTTCGTTGACTTCCCTCAATATATTTGTGGACGAGAGTTCTCATTTATAACTCTGCACGTTTGTGAATTGCAGTGCCCCTGAGCTCCATTTGTCTCCTCGCTTTTTTGGGAGCTGGCCGCTAAAGCGCAGGATTGCTTCAGGCCCTATTTTGGTTCTGGGGGGCAGGCTGAGCCTGTGGTTCATTCTTCTTCCTCATGGGAAAATGGAGTGACCTGTGCCTGTCCCAACACCTAGGGCTAGTCTTTCGTTGGTTCCCCGTCTTCCCGTTCATCCTCAGGACAAATTGCAACCTGGACGAAACAGTAGGTTAAAGGTGCTGATTCTCCAAGTAGGGAGATGGTTAGTCAAGCGGCTGGAATGGCGAACCTGAGCACAAGGAGAGGAGAAATGAGGTGCGTTTTAGAAACCTTTCCCGATATCACGGCATACCATCTTCTGGGTTTCCCATGCATGTTTTGATGTAGGAAGATTCCCTTGTACCTGGAGATTTGAGACCCATGGAGTGTGTTCCCCGCAGTGTTACTTTAAAGTATCTGCGTTTGCTCACCCAACCTCACCAATCCTCTCAGCCCCAAGAGTGTCCAGCCTTATGTCTCATCCAGCTGTGGGTCTAGATATGGTCAATCCAGGTTGCATCAGAGACCCTGAACAGATTTTGTAAGAATTTCTCTCACTTTCACTGTCTTTGCTTTGTGGGTTTTTTAAAGTAATGTATGTTTAGAATGGGGTTTGGCTGCTTTTCCCTGCTGTGTTTATGCCGCTTTACACCCTCTTGATTCACTTGCAGAGAGATATCGATACATAGGTTTTCAGATTCATACTAGTCAGATATATTCTTGTGCGGTGACTAGGGTGTGTTGAGTCCAGTTCACTGAGCAGGGAGTAGGCCTTGTCTATTACATATTTGGCTTATGGAGCGGTGTCTGAGCTAATTTCAAACCCTTGTTTTATGCATCACCCCACCTCACCTTTCCGGTTAAGCAGCCATAGTGTGTCTTCTAAAGGTGTGACTCTGTTCTGTTTTGTAATTCAGTTCAAGTGTAGCAATTTTGACATTCCCTCTATAAGCGATATCTTAGGATAAGTGTCTTTTTCTGTGTGACTTATTTCACTTAGAATCATCGTACCTAAATCCACACATCATGCTGCTAACTAGCCTTATGACATTGATTTCATGGCTGAGTGATTTTCCATTGTGCCAAGTAACACCATTTCTTTATCCATTTTTCTCTTTCCTGGGATATTGAAGGTGTACCGAAGCGGAGGTACTTGTAAATAGAGCAGCCATGAACTTTAGGGTGCCTGTGTCTTGTTGATTTTTAGTTTTCCCAATTTATACGCCCATGAGTGGAAGTGCCCTATGCTCTCAACGCTGTGTTTATTACTTGTTTCAGGACACACCGTACTCTCCTCCAGAGTGCCTGTTGGCAATTTATATCCCGCCCATCAGCGTAGCAAGGCTCGCATGTCTCCATGGCCTGTCCTGCTTTTCTGGTTTTTACTGTTTGTTCAGCATGGCCCTTTTGACCGAGGGCAAGCGAGACTTCTTTGTAGCGTTGATTTGCCCTTCCGGCTTGCTTGGTTGGCCAAAAAGGGCGTATGAGTTTTTTCCTGAATATATTCAGGAAAAAACGCATACGCCCTTTTTGGCCAAGGGCATCATTGTCCACGTTTTGCCGCATTTCATGTGCTTTAAAGGCGAGTCGAATCTACCTCCTGAAATCTGTTTCCTGCAAATCTGCCTTGCTTTCAAATCCTCTTCGTTGCCTTCCCTCAATATATTTGTGGACGAGAGTTCTCATTTATAACTCTGCACGTTTGTGAATTGCAGTGCCCCTGAGCTCCATTTGTCTCCTCGCTTTTTTGGGAGCTGGCCGCAAAAGCGCAGGATTGCTTCAGGCCCTATTTTGGTTCTGGGGGGCAGGCTGAGCCTGTGGTTCATTCTTCTTCCTGATGGGAAAATGGAGTGACCTGTGCCTGTCCCAATACCTAGGGCTAGTCTTTCGTTGGTTCCCCGTCTTCCCGTTCATCCTCAGGACAAATTGCAACCTGGACGAAACAGTAGGTTAAAGGTGCTGATTCTCCAAGTAGGGAGATGGTTAGTCAAGCGGCTGGAATGGTGAACCCGAGCACAAGGAGAGGAGAAATGAGGTGCGTTTTGGAAACCTTTCCCGATCTCACGGCATACCATCTTCTGGCTTTCCCATGCATGTTTTGATGTAGGAAGATTCCCTTGTACCTGGAGATTTGAGACCCATGGGGTGTGTTCCCCGCAGTGTTACTTTAAAGTATCTGCGTTTGCTCACCCAACCTCACCAATCCTCTCAGCCCCAAGAGTGTCCAGCCTTATGTCTCATCCAGCTGTGGGTCTAGATATGGTCAATCCAGGTTGCATCAGAGACCCTGAACAGATTTTGTAAGAATTTCTCTCTCTTTCACTGTCTTTGTTTTGTGGGTTTTTTAAAGTAATGTATGTTTAGAATCGGGCTTGGCTGCTTTTCCCTGCTGTGTTGATGCCGCTTTACACCCTCTTGATTCACTTGCAGAGAGATATCGATACATAGGTTTTCAGATTCTTACTAGTCAGATATATTCTTGTGTGGTGACTAGGGTGTGTTGAGTCCAGTTCACTGAGCAGGGAGTAGGCCTTGTCTATTACATATTTGGCTTATGGAGCGGTGTCTGAGCTAATTTCAAACCCTTGTTTTATGCATCACCCCTCCTCACCTTTCCCGTTAAGCAGCAATAGTGTGTCTTCTAAAGGTGTGACTCTGTTCTGTTTTGTAATTCAGTTCAAGTGTAGCGATTTTGACATTCCCTCTATAAGCGATATCTTAGGATAAGTGTCTTTTTCTGTGTGACTTATTTCACTTAGAATCATCATACCTAAATCCACTCATCATGCTGCTAACTAGCCTTATGACATTGATTTCATGGCTGAGTGATATTCCATTGTGCCAAGTACCACCATTTCTTTATCCATTTTTCTCTTTCCTGGGATATTGAAGGTGTACCGAAGCGGAGGTTCTTGGAAACAGAGCAGCCATAAACTTTAGGGTGCCTGTGTCTTGTTGATTTTTAGTTTTCCCAATTTATACGCCCATGTGTGGAAGTGCACTATGCTCTCTATGCTGTGTTTATTACTTGTTTCAGGACACACGGTACTCTTCTCCAGAGTGCCTGTTGGCAATTTATATCCCGCCCATCAGCGTAGCAAGGCTCCCATGTCTCCATGGCCTGTCCTGCTTTTCTGGTTTTTACTGTTTGTTCAGCATGGCCCTTTTGACCGAGGGCAAGCGAGACTTCTTTGTAGCGTTGATTTGCCCTTCCGGCTTGCTTGGTTGGCCAAAAAGGGCGTATGCGTTTTTTCCTGAATATATTCAGGAAAAAACGCATACGCCCTTTTTGGCCAAGGGCATCATTGTCCACGTTTTGCCGCATTTCATGTGCTTTAAAGGCGAGTCGAATCTACCTCCTGAAATCTGTTTCCTGCAAATCTGCCTTGCTTTCAAATCCTCTTCGTTGCCTTCCCTCAATATATTTGTGGACGAGAGTTCTCATTTATAACTCTGCACGTTTGTGAATTGCAGTGCCCCTGAGCTCCATTTGTCTCCTCGCTTTTTTGGGAGCTGGCCGCAAAAGCGCAGGATTGCTTCAGGCCCTATTTTGGATCTGGGGGGCAGGATGAGCCTGTGGTTCATTCTTCTTCCTGATGGGAAAATGGAGTGACCTATGCCTGTCCCAACACCTAGGGCTCGTCTCTCGTTGGTTCCGCGTCTTCCCGTTCATCCTCAGGACAAATTGCAACCTGTACAATCAGGAGGTTAAAGGTGCTGATTCTCCAAGTAGGGAGATGGTTAGTCAAGCGGCTGGAATGGTGAACCCGAGCACAAGGAGAGGAGAAATGAGGTGCGTTTTAGAAACCTTTCCCGATCTCATAGCATACCATCTTCTGGGTTTCCCATGCATGTTTTGATGTAGGAAGATTCCCTTGTACCTGGAGATTTGAGACCCATGGGGTGTGTTCTCCGCAGTGTTATTTTAAAGTATCTGCGTTTGCTCACCCAACCTCACCAATCCTCTCAGCCCCAAGAGTGTCCAGCTTTATGTCTCATCCAGCTGTGGGTCTAGATGTGGTCAATCCAGGTTGCATCAGAGACCCTGAACGGATTTTGTAAGAATTTCTCTCTCTTTCACTGTCTTTGTTTTGTGGGTTTTTTAAAGTAATTTATGTTTAGAATCGGGCTTGGCTGCTTTTCCCTGCTGTGTTGATGCCGCTTTACACCCTCTTGATTCACTTGCAGAGAGATATCGATACATAGGTTTTCAGATTCTTACTAGTCAGATATATTCTTGTGTGGTGACTGGGGTGTGTTGAGTCCAGTTCACTGAGCAGGGAGTAGGCCTTGCCTATTACATATTTGGCTTATGGAGCGGTCTCTGAGCTAATTTCAAACCCTTGTTTTATGCATCACCCCACCTCACCTTTCCCGTTAAACAGCCATAGTGTGTCTTCTAAAGGTGTGACTCTGTTCTGTTTTGTAATTCAGTTCAAGTGTAGCGATTTTGACATTCCCTCTATAAGCGATATCTTAGGATAAGTGTCTTTTTCTGTGTGACTTATTTCACTTAGAATCATCGTACCTAAATCCACTCATCATGCTGCTAACTAGCCTTATGACATTGATTTCATGGCTGAGTGATATTCCATTGTGCCAAGTACCACCATTTCTTTATCCATTTTTCTCTTTCCTGGGATATTGAAGGTGTACCGAAGTGGAGGTTCTTGGAAACAGAGCAGCCGTAAACTTTAGGGTGCCTGTGTCTTGTTGATTTTTAGTTTTCCCAATTTATACGCCCTTGAGTGGAAGTGCCCTATGCTCTCTACGCTGTGTTTATTACTTGTTTCAGAACACACCGTACTCTTCTAGAGAGTGCCTGTTGGCAATTTACGTCCCGCCCATCAGCGTAGCAAGGCTCCCATGTCTCCATGGCCTGTCCTGCTTTTCTGGTTTTTACACTTTGTTCAGCATGGCCCTTTTGACCGAGGGCAAGCGAGACTTCTTTGTAGCGCTGATTTGCCCTTCCGGCTTGCTTGGTTGGCCAAAAAGGGCGTATGCGTTTTTTCCTGAATATATTCAGGAAAAAACGCATACGCCCTTTTTGGCCAAGGGCATCATTGTCAACGTTTTGCCGCTTTTCATGTGCTTTAAAGGCGAGTCGAATCTACCTCCTGAAATCTGTTTCCTGCAAATCTGCCTTGCTTTCAAATCCTCTTCGTTGCCTTCCCTCAATATATTTGTGGACGAGAGTTCTCATTTATAACTCTGCACGTTTGTGAATTGCAGTGCCCCTGAGCTCCATTTGTCTCCTCGCTTTTTTGGGAGCTGGCCGCAAAAGCGCAGGATTGCTTCAGGCCCTATTTTGGTTCTGGGGGGCAGGCTGAGCCTGTGGTTCATTCTTCTTCCTGATGGGAAAATGGAGTGACCTGTGCCTGTCCCAACACCTAGGGCTAGTCTTTCGTTTGTTCCCCGTCTTCCCGTTCATCCTCAGGACAAATTGCAACCTGGACGAAACAGTAGGTTAAAGGTGCTGATTCTCCAAGTAGGGAGATGGTTAGTCAAGCGGCTGGAATGGCGAACCCGAGCACAAGGAGAGGAGAAATGAGGTGCGTTTTAGAAACCTTTCCCGATCTCACGGCATACCATCTTCTGGGTTTCCCATGCATGTTTTGATGTAGGAAGATTCCCTTGTACCTGGAGATTTGAGACCCATGGGGTGGGTACACCGCGGTATTATTTTAAAGTATCTGAATTTGCTCACACAACCTCACCAATCCTCTCAGCCCCAAGAGTGTCCAGCCTTATGTCTCATCCAGCTGTGGGTCTAGATGTGGTCAATCCAGGTTGCATCATAGACACTGAACGGATTTTGTAAGAATTTCTCTCTCTTTCACTGTCTTTGTTTTGTGGGTTTTTTAAAGTAATTTATCTTTAGAATCGGGCTTGGCTGCTTTTCCCTGCTGTGTTGATGCCGCTTTACACCCTCTTGATTCACTTGCAGAGAGATATCGATACAGAGGTTTTCAGATTCTTACTAGTCAAATATATTCTTGTGTGGTGTCTAGGGTGTGTTGAGTCCAGTTCACTGAGCAGGGAGTAGGCCTTGTCTATTACATATTTGGCTTATGGAGCAGTCTCTGAGCTAATTTCAAACCCTTGTTTTATGCATCACCCCACCTCACCTTTCCCGTTAAACAGCCATAGTGTGTCTTCTAAAGGTGTGACTCTGTTCTGTTTTGTAATTCAGTTCAAGTGTAGCGATTTTGACATTCCCTCTATAAGCGATATCTTAGGATAAGTGTCTTTTTCTGTGTGACTTATTTCACTTAGAATCATCGTACCTAAATCCACTCATCATGCTGCTAACTAGCCTTATGACATTGATTTCATGGCTGAGTGATATTCCATTGTGCCAAGTACCACCATTTCTTTATCCATTTTTCTCTTTCCTGGGATATTGAAGGTGTACCGAAGTGGAGGTTCTTGGAAACAGAGCAGCCGTAAACTTTAGGGTGCCTGTGTCTTGTTGATTTTTAGTTTTCCCAATTTATACGCCCTTGAGTGGAAGTGCCCTATGCTCTCTACGCTGTGTTTATTACTTGTTTCAGAACACACCGTACTCTTCTCCAGAGTGCCTGTTGGCAATTTACGTCCCGCCCATCAGCGTAGCAAGGCTCCCATGTCTCCATGGCCTGTCCTGCTTTTCTGGTTTTTACACTTTGTTCAGCATGGCCCTTTTGACCGAGGGCAAGCGAGACTTCTTTGTAGCGCTGATTTGCCCTTCCGGCTTGCTTGGTTGGCCAAAAAGGGCGTATGCGTTTTTTCCTGAATATATTCAGGAAAAAACGCATACGCCCTTTTTGGCCAAGGGCATCATTGTCAACGTTTTGCCGCTTTTCATGTGCTTTAAAGGCGAGTCGAATCTACCTCCTGAAATCTGTTTCCTGCAAATCTGCCTTGCTTTCAAATCCTCTTCGTTGCCTTCCCTCAATATATTTGTGGACGAGAGTTCTCATTTATAACTCTGCACGTTTGTGAATTGCAGTGCCCCTGAGCTCCATTTGTCTCCTCGCTTTTTTGGGAGCTGGCCGCAAAAGCGCAGGATTGCTTCAGGCCCTATTTTGGTTCTGGGGGGCAGGCTGAGCCTGTGGTTCATTCTTCTTCCTGATGGGAAAATGGAGTGACCTGTGCCTGTCCCAACACCTAGGGCTAGTCTTTCGTTTGTTCCCCGTCTTCCCGTTCATCCTCAGGACAAATTGCAACCTGGACGAAACAGTAGGTTAAAGGTGCTGATTCTCCAAGTAGGGAGATGTTTAGTCAAGCGGCTGGAATGGCGAACCCGAGCACAAGGAGAGGAGAAATGAGGTGCGTTTTAGAAACCTTTCCCGATCTCACGGCATACCATCTTCTGGCTTTCCCATGCATGTTTTGATGTAGGAAGATTCCCTTGTACCTGGAGATTTGAGACCCATGGGGTGGGTACCCCGCAGTATTACTTTAAAGTATCTGCATTTGCTCACCCAACCTCACCAATCCTCTCAGCCCCAAGAGTGTCCAGCCTTATGTCTCATCCAGCTGTGGGTCTAGATATGGTCAATCCAGGTTGCATCAGAGACCCTGAACGGATTTTGTAAGAATTTCTCTCTCTTTCACTGTCTTTGCTTTGTGGGTTTTTTAAAGTAATGTATGTTTAGAATGGGGTTTGGCTGCTTTTCCCTGCTGTGTTTATGCCGCTTTACACCCTCTTGATTCACTTGCAGAGAGATATCGATACATAGGTTTTCAGATTCATACTAGTCAGATATATTCTTGTGCGGTGACTAGGGTGTGTTGAGTCCAGTTCACTGAGCAGGGAGTAGGCCTTGTCTATTACATATTTGGCTTATGGAGTGGTGTCTGAGCTAATTTCAAACCCTTGTTTTATGCATCACCCCACCTCACCTTTCCCGTTAAGCAGCCATAGTGTGTCTTCTAAAGGTGTGACTCTGTTCTGTTTTGTAATTCAGTTCAAGTGTAGCGATTTTGACATTCCCTCTATAAGCGATATCTTAGGATAAGTGTCTTTTTCTGTGTGACTTATTTCACTTAGAATCATCGTACCTAAATCCACTCATCATGCTGCTAACTAGCCTTATGACATTGATTTCATGGCTGAGTGATATTACATTGTGCCAAGTACCACCATTTCTTTATCCATTTTTCTCTTTCCTGGGATATTGAAGGTGTACCGAAGTGGAGGTTCTTGGAAACAGAGCAGCCGTAAACTTTAGGGTGCCTGTGTCTTGTTGATTTTTAGTTTTCCCAATTTATACGCCCATGAGTGGAAGTGCCCTATGCTCTCTACGCTGTGTTTATTACTTGTTTCAGGACACACCGTACTCTTCTCCAGAGTGCCTGTTGGCAATTTACATCCCGCCCATCAGCGTAGCAAGGCTTCCATGTCTCCATGGCCTGTCCTGCTTTTCTGGTTTTTACTGTTTGTTCAGCATGGCCCTTTTGACCGAGGGCAAGCGAGACTTCTTTGTAGCGCTGATTTGCCCTTCCGGCTTGCTTGGTTGGCCAAAAAGGGCGTATGCGTTTTTTCCTGAATATATTCAGGAAAAAACGCATACGCCCTTTTTGGCCAAGGGCATCATTGTCAACGTTTTGCCGCTTTTCATGTGCTTTAAAGGCGAGTCGAATCTACCTCCTGAAATCTGTTTCCTGCAAATCTGCCTTGCTTTCAAATCCTCTTCGTTGCCTTCCCTCAATATATTTGTGGACGAGAGTTCTCATTTATAACTCTGCACGTTTGTGAATTGCAGTGCCCCTGAGCTCCATTTGTCTCCTCGCTTTTTTGGGAGCTGGCCGCAAAAGCGCAGGATTGCTTCAGGCCCTATTTTGGTTCTGGGGGGCAGGCTGAGCCTGTGGTTCATTCTTCTTCCTGATGGGAAAATGGAGTGACCTGTGCCTGTCCCAACACCTAGGGCTAGTCTCTCGTTGGTTCCCCGTCTTCACGTTCATCCTCAGGACAAATTGCAACCTGGACGAAACAGTAGGTTAAAGGTGCTGATTCTCCAAGTAGGGAGATGGTTAGTCAAGCGGCTGGAATGGCGAACCCGAGCACAAGGAGAGGAGAAATGAGGTGCGTTTTAGAAACCTTTCCCGATCTCACGGCATACCATCTTCTGGGTTTCCCATGCATGTTTTGATGTAGGAAGATTCCCTTGTACCTGGAGATTTGAGACCCATGGGGTGGGTACACCGCGGTATTATTTTAAAGTATCTGAATTTGCTCACACAACCTCACCAATCCTCTCAGCCCCAAGAGTGTCCAGCCTTATGTCTCATCCAGCTGTGGGTCTAGATGTGGTCAATCCAGGTTGCATCATAGACACTGAACGGATTTTGTAAGAATTTCTCTCTCTTTCACTGTCTTTGTTTTGTGGGTTTTTTAAAGTAATTTATGTTTAGAATCGGGCTTGGCTGCTTTTCCCTGCTGTGTTGATGCCGCTTTACACCCTCTTGATTCACTTGCAGAGAGATATCGATACAGAGGTTTTCAGATTCTTACTAGTCAAATATATTCTTGTGTGGTGTCTAGGGTGTGTTGAGTCCAGTTCACTGAGCAGGGAGTAGGCCTTGTCTATTACATATTTGGCTTATGGAGCAGTCTCTGAGCTAATTTGAAACCCTTGTTTTATGCATCACCCCACCTCACCTTTCCCGTTAAGCAGCCATAGTGTGTCTTCTAAAGGTGTGACTCTGTTCTGTTTTGTAATTCAGTTCAAGTGTAGCGATTTTGACATTCCCTCTATAAGCGATATCTTAGGATAAGTGTCTTTTTCTGTGTGACTTATTTCACTTAGAATCATCGTATCTAAATCCACTCATTATGCTGCTAACTAGCCTTATGACATTGATTTCATGGCTGAGTGATATTCCACTGTGCCAAGTACCACCATTTCTTTATCCATTTTTCTCTTTCCTGGGATATTGAAGGTGTACCGAAGTGGAGGTTCTTGGAAACAGAGCAGCCGTAAACTTTAGGGTGCCTGTGTCTTGTTGATTTTTAGTTTTCCCAATTTATACGCCCATGAGTGGAAGTGCCCTATGCTCTCTACGCTGTGTTTATTACTTGTTTCAGGACACACCGTACTCTTCTCCAGAGTGCCTGTTGGCAATTTACATCCCGCCCATCAGCGTAGCAAGGCTCCCATGTCTCCATGGCCTGTCCTGCTTTTCTGGTTTTTACACTTTGTTCAGCATGGCCCTTTTGACCGAGGGCAAGCGAGACTTCTTTGTAGCGCTGATTTGCCCTTCCGGCTTGCTTGGTTGGCCAAAAAGGGCGTATGCGTTTTTTCCTGAATATATTCAGGAAAAAACGCATACGCCCTTTTTGGCCAAGGGCATCATTGTCAACGTTTTGCCGCTTTTCATGTGCTTTAAAGGCGAGTCGAATCTACCTCCTGAAATCTGTTTCCTGCAAATCTTCCTTGCTTTCAAATCCTCTTCGTTGCCTTCCCTCAATATATTTGTGGACGAGAGTTCTCATTTATAACTCTGCACGTTTGTGAATTGCAGTGCCCCTGAGCTCCATTTGTCTCCTCGCTTTTTTGGGAGCTGGCCGCAAAAGCGCAGGATTGCTTCAGGCCCTATTTTGGTTCTGGGGGGCAGGCTGAGCCTGTGGTTCATTCTTCTTCCTGATGGGAAAATGGAGTGACCTGTGCCTGTCCCAACACCTAGGGCTAGTCTTTCGTTGGTTCCCCGTCTTCCCGTTCATCCTCAGGACAAATTGCAACCTGGACGAAACAGTAGGTTAAAGGTGCTGATTCTCCAAGTAGGGAGATGTTTAGTCAAGCGGCTGGAATGGCGAACCCGAGCACAAGGAGAGGAGAAATGAGGTGCGTTTTAGAAACCTTTCCCGATCTCACGGCATACCATCTTCTGGCTTTCCCATGCATGTTTTGATGTAGGAAGATTCCCTTGTACCTGGAGATTTGAGACCCATGGGGTGGGTACCCCGCAGTATTACTTTAAAGTATCTGCATTTGCTCACCCAACCTCACCAATCCTCTCAGCCCCAAGAGTGTCCAGCCTTATGTCTCATCCAGCTGTGGGTCTAGATATGGTCAATCCAGGTTGCATCAGAGACCCTGAACGGATTTTGTAAGAATTTCTCTCTCTTTCACTGTCTTTGCTTTGTGGGTTTTTTAAAGTAATGTATGTTTAGAATGGGGTTTGGCTGCTTTTCCCTGCTGTGTTTATGCCGCTTTACACCCTCTTGATTCACTTGCAGAGAGATATCGATACATAGGTTTTCAGATTCATACTAGTCAGATATATTCTTGTGCGGTGACTAGGGTGTGTTGAGTCCAGTTCACTGAGCAGGGAGTAGGCCTTGTCTATTACATATTTGGCTTATGGAGTGGTGTCTGAGCTAATTTCAAACCCTTGTTTTATGCATCACCCCACCTCACCTTTCCCGTTAAGCAGCCATAGTGTGTCTTCTAAAGGTGTGACTCTGTTCTGTTTTGTAATTCAGTTCAAGTGTAGCGATTTTGACATTCCCTCTATAAGCGATATCTTAGGATAAGTGTCTTTTTCTGTGTGACTTATTTCACTTAGAATCATCGTACCTAAATCCACTCATCATGCTGCTAACTAGCCTTATGACATTGATTTCATGGCTGAGTGATATTACATTGTGCCAAGTACCACCATTTCTTTATCCATTTTTCTCTTTCCTGGGATATTGAAGGTGTACCGAAGTGGAGGTTCTTGGAAACAGAGCAGCCGTAAACTTTAGGGTGCCTGTGTCTTGTTGATTTTTAGTTTTCCCAATTTATACGCCCATGAGTGGAAGTGCCCTATGCTCTCTACGCTGTGTTTATTACTTGTTTCAGGACACACCGTACTCTTCTCCAGAGTGCCTGTTGGCAATTTACATCCCGCCCATCAGCGTAGCAAGGCTTCCATGTCTCCATGGCCTGTCCTGCTTTTCTGGTTTTTACTGTTTGTTCAGCATGGCCCTTTTGACCGAGGGCAAGCGAGACTTCTTTGTAGCGCTGATTTGCCCTTCCGGCTTGCTTGGTTGGCCAAAAAGGGCGTATGCGTTTTTTCCTGAATATATTCAGGAAAAAACGCATACGCCCTTTTTGGCCAAGGGCATCATTGTCAACGTTTTGCCGCTTTTCATGTGCTTTAAAGGCGAGTCGAATCTACCTCCTGAAATCTGTTTCCTGCAAATCTGCCTTGCTTTCAAATCCTCTTCGTTGCCTTCCCTCAATATATTTGTGGACGAGAGTTCTCATTTATAACTCTGCACGTTTGTGAATTGCAGTGCCCCTGAGCTCCATTTGTCTCCTCGCTTTTTTGGGAGCTGGCCGCAAAAGCGCAGGATTGCTTCAGGCCCTATTTTGGTTCTGGGGGGCAGGCTGAGCCTGTGGTTCATTCTTCTTCCTGATGGGAAAATGGAGTGACCTGTGCCTGTCCCAACACCTAGGGCTAGTCTCTCGTTGGTTCCCCGTCTTCACGTTCATCCTCAGGACAAATTGCAACCTGGACGAAACAGTAGGTTAAAGGTGCTGATTCTCCAAGTAGGGAGATGGTTAGTCAAGCGGCTGGAATGGCGAACCCGAGCACAAGGAGAGGAGAAATGAGGTGCGTTTTAGAAACCTTTCCCGATCTCACGGCATACCATCTTCTGGGTTTCCCATGCATGTTTTGATGTAGGAAGATTCCCTTGTACCTGGAGATTTGAGACCCATGGGGTGGGTACCCCGCGGTATTACTTTAAAGTATCTGCATTTGCTCACCCAACCTCACCAATCCTCTCAGCCCCAAGAGTGTCCAGCCTTATGTCTCATCCAGCTGTGGGTCTAGATATGGTCAATCCAGGTTGCATCAGAGACCCTGAACGGATTTTGTAAAAATTTCTCTCTCTTTCACTGTCTTTGTTTTGTGGGTTTTTTAAAGTAATTTATGTTTAGAATCGGGCTTGGCTGCTTTTCCCTGCTGTGTTGATGCCGCTTTACACCCTCTTGATTCACTTGCAGAGAGATATCGATACAGAGGTTTTCAGATTCTTACTAGTCAGATATATTCTTGTGTGGTGACTAGGGTGTGTTGAGTCCAGTTCACTGAACAGGGAGTAGGCCTTGTCTATTACATATTTGGCTTATGGAGCGGTCTCTGAGCTAATTTGAAACCCTTGTTTTATGCATCACCCCACCTCACCTTTCCCGTTAAGCAGCCATAGTGTGTCTTCTAAAGGTGTGACTCTGTTCTGTTTTGTAATTCAGTTCAAGTGTAGCGATTTTGACATTCCCTCTATAAGTGATATCTTAGGATAAGTGTCTTTTTCTGTGTGACTTATTTCACTTAGAATCATCGTACCTAAATCCACTCATCATGCTGCTAACTAGCCTTATGACATTGATTTCATGGCTGAGTGATATTCCATTGTGCCAAGTACCACCATTTCTTTATCCATTTTTCTCTTTCCTGGGATATTGAAGGTGTACCGAAGCGGAGGTTTTTGGAAACAGAGCAGCCGTAAACTTTAGGGTGCCTGTGTCTTGTTGATTTTTAGTTTTCCCAATTTATACGCCCAGGAGTGGAAGTGCCCTATGCTCTCTACGCTGTGTTTATTACTTGTTTCAGGACACACCGTACTCTTCTCCAGAGTGCCTGTTGGCAATTTATATCCCGCCCATCAGCGTAGCAAGGCTCCCATGTCTCCATGGCCTGTCCTGCTTTTCTGGTTTTTACTGTTTGTTCAGCATGACCCTTTTGACTGAGGGCAAGCGAGACTTCTTTGTAGCGCTGATTTGCCCTTCCGGCTTGCTTGGTTGGCCAAAAAGGGCGTATGCGTTTTTTCCTGAATATATTCAGGAAAAAACGCATACGCCCTTTTTGGCCAAGGGCATCATTGTCAACGTTTTGCCGCTTTTCATGTGCTTTAAAGGCGAGTCGAATCTACCTCCTGAAATCTGTTTCCTGCAAATCTGCCTTGCTTTCAAATCCTCTTCGTTGCCTTCCCTCAATATATTTGTGGACGAGAGTTCTCATTTATAAATCTGCACGTTTGTGAATTGCAGTGCCCCTGAGCTCCATTTGTCTCCTCGCTTTTTTGGGAGCTGGCCGCAAAAGCGCAGGATTGCTTCAGGCCCTATTTTGGTTCTGGGGGGCAGGCTGAGCCTGTGGTTCATTCTTCTTCCTGATGGGAAAATGGAGTGACTATGCCTGTCCCAACACGTAGGGCTGGTCTCTCGTTGGTTCCGCGTCTTCCCGTTCATCCTCAGGACAAATTGCAACCTGTACAATCAGGAGGTTAAAGGTGCTGATTCTCCAAGTAGGGAGATGGTTAGTCAAGCGGCTGGAATGGCGAACCCGAGCACAAGGAGAGGAGAAATGAGGTGCGTTTTAGAAACCTTTCCCGATCTCATGGCATACCATCTTCTGGGTTTCCCATGCATGTTTTGATGTAGGAAGATTCCCTTGTACCTGGAGATTTGAGACCCATGGGGTGTGTTCTCCGCAGTGTTACTTTAATGTATATGCGTTTGCTCACCCAACCTCACCAATCCTCTCAGCCCCAAGAGTGTCCAGCCTTATGTCTCATCCAGCTGTGGGTCTAGATATGGTCAATCCAGGTTGCATCAGAGACGCTGAACGGATTTTGTAAGAATTTCTCTCTCTTTCACTGTCTTTGCTTTGTGGGTTTTTTAAAGTAATGTATGTTTAGAATGGGGTTTGGCTGCTTTTCCCTGCTGTGTTTATGCCGCTTTACACCCTCTTGATTCACTTGCAGAGAGATATCAATACATAGGTTTTCAGATTCATACTAGTCAGATATATTCTTGTGCGGTGACTAGGGGGTGTTGAGTCCAGTTCACTGAGCAGGGAGTAGGCCTTGTCTATTACATATTTGGCTTATGGAGCGGTGTCTGAGCTAATTTCAAACCCTTGTTTTATGCATCACTCCACCTCACCTTTCCCGTTAAGCAGCCATAGTGTGTCTTCTAAAGGTGTGACTCTGTTCTGTTTTGTAATTCATTTCAAGTGTAGCGATTTTGACATTCCCTCTATAAGCGATATCTTAGGATAAGTGTCTTTTTCTGTGTGACTTATTTCACTTAGAATCATCGTATCTAAATCCACTCATCATGCTGCTAACTAGCCTTTTGACATTGATTTCATGGCTGAGTGATATTCCATTGTGCCAAGTACCACCATTTCTTTATCCATTTTTCTCTTTCCTGGGATATTAAAGGTGTACCGAAGCGGAGGTTCTTGGAAACAGAGCAGCCGTAAAGTTTGGGGTGCCTGTGTCTTGTTGACTTTTAGTTTTCCCAATTTATACGCCCATGAGTGGAAGTGCCCTATGCTCTCAACGCTGTGTTTATTACTTGTTTCAGGACACACCGTACTCTTCTCCAGAGTGCCTGTTGGCAATTTACATCCCGCCCATCAGCGTAGCAAGGCTTCCATGTCTCCATGGTCTGTCCTGCTTTTTTGATTTTTACATTTTGTTCAGCATGGCCCTTTTGACCGAGGGCAAGCGAGACTTCTTTGTAGCGCTGATTTGCGCTTCCGGCTTGCTTGGTTGGCCAAAAAGGGCGTATGCGTTTTTTCCTGAATATATTCAGGAAAAAACGCATACGCCCTTTTTGGCCAAGGGCATCATTGTCAACGTTTTGCCGCTTTTCATGTGCTTTAAAGGCGAGTCGAATCTATCTCCTGAAATCTGTTTCCTGCAAATCTGCCTTGCTTTCAAATCCTCTTCGTTGTCTTCCCTCAATATATTTGTGGACGAGAGTTCTCATTTATAACTCTGCACGTTTGTGAATTGCAGTGCCCCTGAGCTCCATTTGTCTCCTCGCTTTTTTGGGAGCTGGCCGCAAAAGCGCAGGATTGCTTCAGGCCCTATTTTGGTTCTGGGGGGCAGGCTGAGCCTGTGGTTCATTCTTCTTCCTGATGGGAAAATGGAGTGACCTATGCCTCTCCCAACACCTAGGGCTCGTCTCTCGTTGATTCCGCGTCTTCCCGTTCATCCTCAGGACAAATTGCAACCTGTACAATCAGGAGGTTAAAGGTGCTGATTCTCCAAGTAGGGAGATGGTTAGTCAAGTGGCTGGAATGGCGAACCCGAGCACAAGGAGAGGAGAAATGAGGTGCGTTTTAGAAACCTTTCCCGATCTCATGGCATACCATCTTCTGGGTTTCCCATGCATGTTTTGATGTAGGAAGATTCCCTTGTACCTGGAGATTTGAGACCCATGGGGTGTGTTCCCCGAAGTGTTACTTTAAAGTATCTGCATTTGCTCACCCAACCTCACCAACCCTCTCAGCCCCAAGAGTGTCCAGCCTTATGTCTCATCCAGCTGTGGGTCTTGATATGGTCAATCCAGGTTGCATCATAGACCCTGAACGGATTTTGTAAGAATTTCTCTCTCTTTCACTGTCTTTGTTTTGTGGGTTTTTTAAAGTAATTTATGTTTAGAATCGGGCTTGGCTGCTTTTCCCTGCTGTGTTGATGCCGCTTTACACCCTCTTGATTCACTTGCAGAGAGATATCGATACATAGGTTTTCAGATTCTTACTAGTCAGATATATTCTTGTGTGTTGACTAGGGTGTGTTGAGTCCAGTTCACTGAGCAGGGAGTAGGCCTTGTCTATTACATATTTGGCTTATGGAGCGGTCTCTGAGCTAATTTCAAACCCTTGTTTTATGCATAACCCCACCTCACCTTTCCCGTTAAGCAGCCATTGTGTGTCTTCTAAAGGTGTGACTCTGTTCTGTTTTGTAATTCAGTTCAAGTGTAGCGATTTTGACATTCCCTCTATAAGCGATATCTTAGGATAAGTGTCTTTTTCTGTGTGACTTATTTCACTTAGAATCATCGTATCTAAATCCACTCATCATGCTGCTAACTAGCCTTATGACATTGATTTCATGGCTGAGTGATATTCCACTGTGCCAAGTACCACCATTTCTTTATCCATTTTTCTCTTTCCTGGGATATTGAAGGTGAACCGAAGTGGAGGTTCTTGGAAACAGAGCAGCCGTAAACTTTAGGGTGCCTGTGTCTTGTTGATTTTTAGTTTTCCCAATTTATACGCCCATGAGTGGAAGTGCCCTATGCTCTCAACGCTGTGTTTATTACTTGTTTCAGGACACACCGTACTCTTCTCCAGAGTGCCTGTTGGCAATTTACATCCCGCCCATCAGCGTAGCAAGGCTTCCATGTCTCCATGGCCTGTCCTGCTTTTCTGGTTTTTACACTTTTTTCAGCATGGCCCTTTTGACCGAGGGCAAGCGAGACTTCTTTGTAGCGCTGATTTGCCCTTCCGGCTTGCTTGGTTGGCCAAAAAGGGCGTATGCGTTTTTTCCTGAATATATTCAGGAAAAAACGCATACGCCCTTTTTGGCCAAGGGCATCATTGTCAACGTTTTGCCGCTTTTCATGTGCTTTAAAGGTGAGTCGAATCTACCTCCTGAAATCTGTTTCCTGCAAATCTGCCTTGCTTTCAAATCCTCTTCGTTGCCTTCCCTCAATATATTTGTGGACGAGAGTTCTCATTCATAACTCTGCACGTTTGTGAATTGCAGTGCCCCTGAGCTCCATTTGTCTCCTCGCTTTTTTGGGAGCTGGCCGCAAAAGCGCAGGATTGCTTCAGGCCCTATTTTGGTTCTGGGGGGCAGGCTGAGCCTGTGGTTCATTCTTCTTCCTGATGGGAAAATGGAGTGACCTGTGCCTGTCCCAACACCTAGGGCTAGTCTTTCGTTGGTTCCCCGTCTTCCCGTTCATCCTCAGGACAAATTGCAACCTGGACGAAACAGTAGGTTAAAGGTGCTGATTCTCCAAGTAGGGAGATGGTTAGTCAAGCGGCTGGAATGGCGAACCCGAGCACAAGGAGAGGAGAAATGAGGTGCGTTTTAGAAACCTTTCCCGATCTCACGGCATACCATCTTCTGGGTTTCCCATGCATGTTTTGATGTAGGAAGATTCCCTTGTACCTGGAGATTTGAGACCCATGGGGTGGGTACCTCGCAGTATTATTTTAAAGTATCTGCATTTGCTCACCCAACCTCACCAATCCTCTCAGCCCCAAGAGTGTCCAGCCTTATGTCTCATCCAGCTGTGGGTCTAGATATGGTCAATCCAGGTTGCATCAGAGACCCTGAACGGATTTTGTAAGAATTTCTCTCTCTTTCACTGTCTTTGCTTTGTGGGTTTTTTAAAGTAATGTATGTTTAGAATGGGGTTTGGCTGCTTTTCCCTGCTGTGTTTATGCCGCTTTACACCCTCTTGATTCACTTGCAGAGAGATATCGATACATAGGTTTTCAGATTCATACTAGTCAGATATATTCTTGTGCGGTGACTAGGGGGTGTTGAGTCCAGTTCACTGAGCAGGGAGTAGGCCTTGTCTATTACATATTTGGCTTATGGAGCGGTCTCTGAGCTCATTTCAAACCCTTGTTTTATGCATCACCCCACCTCACCTTTCCCGTTAAGCAGCCATAGTGTGTCTTCTAAAGGTGTGACTCTGTTCTGTTTTGTAATTCAGTCCAAGTGTAGCGATTTTGACATTCCCTCTATAAGCGATATCTTAGGATAATGTCTTTTTCTGTGTGACTTATTTCACTTAGAATCATCGTACCTAAATCCACTCATCATGCTGCTAACTAGCCTTATGACATTGATTTCATGGCTGAGTGATATTCCATTGTGCCAAGTACCACCATTTCTTTATCCATTTTTCTCTTTCCTGGGATATTGAAGGTGTACTGAAGCGGAGGTTCTTGGAAACAGAGCAGCCGTAAACTTTAGGGTGCCTGTGTCTTGTTGATTTTTAGTTTTCCCAATTTATACGCCCATGAGTGGAAGTGCCCTATGCTCTCTACGCTGTGTTTATTACTTGTTTCAGGACACACCGTACTCTTCTCCAGAGTGCCTGTTGGCAATTTATATCCCGCCCATCAGCGTAGCAAGGCTCCCATGTCTCCATGGCCTGTCCTGCTTTTCTGGTTTTTACTGTTTGTTCAGCATGGCCCTTTTGACTGAGGGCAAGCGAGACTTCTTTGTAGCGCTGATTTGCCCTTCCGGCTTGCTTGGTTGGCCAAAAAGGGCGTATGCGTTTTTTCCTGAATATATTCAGGAAAAAACGCATACGCCCTTTTTGGCCAAGGGCATCATTGTCAACGTTTTGCCGCTTTTCATGTGCTTTAAAGGCGAGTCGAATCTACCTCCTGAAATCTGTTTCCTGCAAATCTGCCTTGCTTTCAAATCCTCTTCGTTGCCTTCCCTCAATATATTTGTGGACGAGAGTTCTCATTTATAACTCTGCACATTTGTGAATTGCAGTGCCCCTGAGCTCCATTTGTCTCCTCCCTTTTTTGGGAGCTGGCCGCAAAAGCGCAGGATTGCTTCAGGCCCTATTTTGGTTCTGGGGGGCAGGCTGAGCCTGTGGTTCATTCTTCTTCCTGATGGGAAAATGGAGTGACCTATGCCTGTCCCAACACCTAGGGCTCCTCTCTCGTTGGTTCCGCGTCTTCCTGTTCATCCTCAGGACAAATTGCAACCTGTACAATCAGGAGGTTAAAGGTGCTGATTCTCCAAGTAGGGAGATGGTTAGTCAAGCGGCTGGAATGGCGAACCCGAGCACAAGGAGAGGAGAAATGAGGTGCGTATTAGAAACCTTTCCCGATCTCATGGCATACCATCTTCTGGGTTTCCCATGCATGTTTTGATGTAGGAAGATGCCCTTGTACCTGGAAATTTGAGACCCATGGGGTGTGTTCTCCGCAGTGTTACTTTAAAGTATATGCGTTTGCTCACCCAACCTCACCAATCCTCTCAGCCCCAGGAATGTCCAGCTTTATGTCTCATCCAGCTATGGGTCTAGATATGGTCAATCCAGGTTGCATCAGAGACCCTGAACGGATTTTGTAAGAATTTCTCTCTCTTTCACTGTCTTTGTTTTGTGGGTTTTTTAAAGTAATTTATGTTTAGAATCGGGCTTGGCTGCTTTTCCCTGCTGTGTTGATGCCGCTTTACACCCTCTTGATTCACTTGCAGAGAGATATCGATACATAGGTTTTCAGATTCTTACTAGTCAGATATATTCTTGTGTGGTGACTAGGGTGTGTTGAGTCCAGTTCACTGAGCAGGGAGTAGGCCTTGTCTATTACATATTTGGCTTATGGAGCGGTCTCTGAGCTAATTTCAAACCCTTGTTTTATGCATCACCCCACCTCACCTTTCCCGTTAAGCAGCCATAGTGTGTCTTCTAAAGGTGTGACTCTGTTCTGTTTTGTAATTCAGTTCAAGTGTAGCGATTTTGACATTCCCTCTATAAGCGATATCTTAGGATAAGTGTCTTTTTCTGTGTGACTTATTTCACTTAGAATCATCGTATCTAAATCCACTCATCATGCTGCTAACTAGCCTTATGACATTGATTTCATGGCAGAGTGATATTCCATTGTGCCAAGTACCACCATTTCTTTATCCATTTTTCTCTTTCCTGGGATATTGAAGGTGTATCGAAGTGGAGGTTCTTGGAAACAGAGCAGCCGTAAACTTTAGGGTGCCTGTGTCTTGTTGATTTTTAGTTTTCCCAATTTATACGCCCATGAGTGGAAGTGCCCTATGCTCTCTACGCTGTGTTTATTACTTGTTTCAGGACACACCGTACTCTTCTCCAGAGTGCCTGTTGGCAATTTACATCCCGCCCATCAGCGTAGCAAGGCTTCCATGTCTCCATGGCCTGTCCTGCTTTTCTGGTTTTTACACTTTGTTCAGCATGGCCCTTTTGACCGAGGGCAAGCGAGACTTCTTTGTAGCGCTGATTTGCCCTTCCGGCTTGCTTGGTTGGCCAAAAAGGGCGTATGCGTTTTTTCCTGAATATATTCAGGAAAAAACGCATACGCCCTTTTTGGCCAAGGGCATCATTGTCAACGTTTTGCCGCTTTTCATGTGCTTTAAAGGCGAGTCGAATCTACCTCCTGAAATCTGTTTCCTGCAAATCTGCCTTGCTTTCAAATCCTCTTCGTTGCCTTCCCTCAATATATTTGTGGACGAGAGTTCTCATTCATAACTCTGCACGTTTGTGAATTGCAGTGCCCCTGAGCTCCATTTGTCTCCTCGCTTTTTTGGGAGCTGGCCGCAAAAGCGCAGGATTGCTTCAGGCCCTATTTTGGTTCTGGGGGGCAGGCTGAGCCTGTGGTTCATTCTTCTTCCTGATGGGAAAATGGAGTGACCTGTGCCTGTCCCAACACCTAGGGCTAGTCTTCCGTTGGTTCCCCGTCTTCCCGTTCATCCTCAGGACACATTGCAACCTGGACGAAACAGGAGGTTAAAGGTGCTGATTCTCCAAGTAGGGAGATGGTTAGTCAAGCGGCTGGAATGGCGAACCCGAGCACAAGGAGAGGAGAAATGAGGTGCGTTTTAGAAACCTTTCCCGATCTCACGGCATACCATCTTCTGGCTTTCCCATGCATGTTTTGATGTAGGAAGATGCCCTTGTACCTGGAGATTTGAGACCCATGGGCTGGGTACCCCGCGGTATTACTTTAAAGTATCTGCATTTGCTCACCCAACCTCACCAATCCTCTCAGCCCCAAGAGTGTCCAGCCTTATGTCTCATCCAGCTGTGGGTCTAGATATGGTCAATCCAGGTTGCATCAGAGACCCTGAACGGATTTTGTAAGAATTTCTCTCTCTTTCACTGTCTTTGCTTTGTGGGTTTTTTAAAGTAATGTATGTTTAGAATGGGGTTTGGCTGCTTTTCCCTGCTGTGTTTATGCCGCTTTACACCCTCTTGATTCACTTGCAGAGAGATATCGATACATAGGTTTTCAGATTCATACTAGTCAGATATATTCTTGTGCGGTTACTAGGGGGTGTTGAGTCCAGTTCACTGAGCAGGGAGTAGGCCTTGTCTATTACATATTTGGCTTATGGAGCGGTGTCTGAGCTAATTTCAAACCCTTGTTTTATGCATCACCCCACCTCACCTTTCCCGTTAAGCAGCCATAGTGTGTCTTCTAAAGGTGTGACTCTGTTCTGTTTTGTAATTCAGTTCAAGTGTAGCGATTTTGACATTCCCTCTATAAGCGATATCTTAGGATAAGTGTCTTTTTCTGTGTGACTTATTTCACTTAGAATCATCGTACCTAAATCCACTCATCATGCTGATAACTAGCCTTATGACATTGATTTCATGGCTGAGTGATATTCCATTGTGCCAAGTACCACCATTTCTTTATCCATTTTTCTCTTTCCTGGGATATTGAAGGTGTACCGAAGTGGAGGTTCTTGGAAACAGAGCAGCCGTAAACTTTAGGGTGCCTGTGTCTTGTTGATTTTTAGTTTTCCCAATTTATACGCCCTTGAGTGGAAGTGCCCTATGCTCTCAACGCTGTGTTTATTACTTGTTTCAGGACACACCGTACTCTTCTCCAGAGTGCCTGTTGGCAATTTACATCCCGCCCATCAGCGTAGCAAGGCTCCCATGTCTCCATGGCCTGTCCTGCTTTTCTGGTTTTTACTGTTTGTTCAGCATGGCCCTTTTGACCGAGGGCAAGCGAGACTTCTTTGTGGTGCTGATTTGCCCTTCCGGGTTGCTTGGTTGGCCAAAAAGGGCGTATGCGTTTTTTCCTGAATATATTCAGGAAAAAACGCATACGCCCTTTTTGGCCAAGGGCATCATTGTCAACGTTTTGCCGCTTTTCATGTGCTTTAAAGGCGAGTCGAATCTACCTCCTGAAATCTGTTTCCTGCAAATCTGCCTTGCTTTCAAATCCTCTTCGTTGCCTTCCCTCAATATATTTGTGGACGAGAGTTCTCATTTATAACTCTGCACGTTTGTGAATTGCAGTGCCCCTGAGCTCCATTTGTCTCCTCGCTTTTTTGGGAGCTGGCCGCAAAAGCGCAGGATTGCTTCAGGCCCTATTTTGGTTCTGGGGGGCAGGCTGAGCCTGTGGTTCATTCTTCTTCCTGATGGGAAAATGGAGTGACCTATGCCTGTCCCAACACCTAGGGCTCGTCTCTCGTTGGTTCCGCGTCTTCCCGTTCATCCTCAGGACAAATTGCAACCTGTACAATCAGGAGGTTAAAGGTGCTGATTCTCCAAGTAGGGAGATGGTTAGTCAAGCGGCTGGAATGGCGAACCCGAGCACAAGGAGAGGAGAAATGAGGTGCGTTTTAGAAACCTTTCCCGATCTCATGGCATACCATCTTCTGGGTTTCCCATGCATGTTTTGATGTAGGAAGATTCCCTTGTACCTGGAGATTTGAGACCCATGGGGTGTGTTCCCCGAAGTGTTACTTTAAAGTATCTGCATTTGCTCACCCAACCTCACCAATCCTCTCAGCCCCAAGAGTGTCCAGCCTTATGTCTCATCCAGCTGTGGGTCTTGATATGGTCAATCCAGGTTGCATCATAGACCCTGAACGGATTTTGTAAGAATTTCTCTCTCTTTCACTGTCTTTGTTTTGTGGGTTTTTTAAAGTAATTTATGTTTAGAATCGGGCTTGGCTGCTTTTCCCTGCTGTGTTGATGCCGCTTTACACCCTCTTGATTCACTTGCAGAGAGATATCGATACATAGGTTTTCAGATTCTTACTAGTCAGATATATTCTTGTGTGTTGACTAGGGTGTGTTGAGTCCAGTTCACTGAGCAGGGAGTAGGCCTTGTCTATTACATATTTGGCTTATGGAGCGGTCTCTGAGCTAATTTCAAACCCTTGTTTTATGCATCACCCCACCTCACCTTTCCCGTTAAGCAGCCATAGTGTGTCTTCTAAAGGTGTGACTCTGTTCTGTTTTGTAATTCAGTTCAAGTGTAGCGATTTTGACATTCCCTCTATAAGCGATATCTTAGGATAAGTGTCTTTTTCTGTGTGACTTATTTCACTTAGAATCATCCTATCTAAATCCACTCATCATGCTGCTAACTAGCCTTATGACATTGATTTCATGGCTGAGTGATATTCCATTGTGCCAAGTACCACCATTTCTTTATCCATTTTTCTCTTTCCTGGGATATTGAAGGTGTACCGAAGTGGAGGTTCTTGGAAACAGAGCAGCCGTAAACTTTAGGGTGCCTGTGTCTTGTTGATTTTTAGTTTTCCCAATTTATACGCCCATGAGTGGAAGTGCCCTATGCTCTCTACGCTGTGTTTATTACTTGTTTCAGGACACACCGTACTCTTCTCCAGAGTGCCTGTTGGCAATTTACATCCCGCCCATCAGCGTAGCAAGGCTTCCATGTCTCCATGGCCTGTCCTGCTTTTCTGGTTTTTACACTTTGTTCAGCATGGCCCTTTTGACCGAGGGCAAGCGAGACTTCTTTGTAGCGCTGATTTGCCCTTCCGGCTTGCTTGGTTGGCCAAAAAGGGCGTATGCGTTTTTTCCTGAATATATTCAGGAAAAAACGCATACGCCCTTTTTGGCCAAGGGCATCATTGTCAACGTTTTGCCGCTTTTCATGTGCTTTAAAGGCGAGTCGAATCTACCTCCTGAAATCTGTTTCCTGCAAATCTGCCTTGCTTTCAAATCCTCTTCGTTGCCTTCCCTCAATATATTTGTGGACGAGAGTTCTCATTCATAACTCTGCACGTTTGTGAATTGCAGTGCCCCTGAGCTCCATTTGTCTCCTCGCTTTTTTGGGAGCTGGCCGCAAAAGCGCAGGATTGCTTCAGGCCCTATTTTGGTTCTGGGGGGCAGGCTGAGCCTGTGGTTCATTCTTCTTCCTGATGGGAAAATGGAGTGACCTATGCCTGTCCCAACACCTAGGGCTCGTCTCTCGTTGGTTCCCCGTCTTCACGTTCATCCTCAGGACAAATTGCAACCTGTACAATCAGGAGGTTAAAGGTGCTGATTCTCCAAGTAGGGAGATGGTTAGTCAAGCAGCTGGAATGGTGAACCCGAGCACAAGGAGAGGAGAAATGAGGTGCGTTTTAGAAACCTTTCCCGATCTCACGGCATACCATCTTCTGGGTTTCCCATGCATGTTTTGATGTAGGAAGATTCCCTTGTACCTGGAGATTTGAGACCCATGGGGTGGGTACACCGCGGTATTATTTTAAAGTATCTGAATTTGCTCACACAACCTCACCAATCCTCTCAGCCCCAAGAGTGTCCAGCCTTATGTCTCATCCAGCTGTGGGTCTAGATGTGGTCAATCCAGGTTGCATCATAGACACTGAACGGATTTTGTAAGAATTTCTCTCTCTTTCACTGTCTTTGTTTTGTGGGTTTTTTAAAGTAATTTATGTTTAGAATCGGGCTTGGCTGCTTTTCCCTGCTGTGTTGATGCCGCTTTACACCCTCTTGATTCACTTGCAGAGAGATATCGATACAGAGGTTTTCAGATTCTTACTAGTCAAATATATTCTTGTGTGGTGTCTAGGGTGTGTTGAGTCCAGTTCACTGAGCAGGGAGTAGGCCTTGTCTATTACATATTTGGCTTATGGAGCAGTCTCTGAGCTAATTTGAAACCCTTGTTTTATGCATCACCCCACCTCACCTTTCCCGTTAAGCAGCCATAGTGTGTCTTCTAAAGGTGTGACTCTGTTCTGTTTTGTAATTCAGTTCAAGTGTAGCGATTTTGACATTCCCTCTATAAGCGATATCTTAGGATAAGTGTCTTTTTCTGTGTGACTTATTTCACTTAGAATCATCGTATCTAAATCCACTCATTATGCTGCTAACTAGCCTTATGACATTGATTTCATGGCTGAGTGATATTCCACTGTGCCAAGTACCACCATTTCTTTATCCATTTTTCTCTTTCCTGGGATATTGAAGGTGTACCGAAGTGGAGGTTCTTGGAAACAGAGCAGCCGTAAACTTTAGGGTGCCTGTGTCTTGTTGATTTTTAGTTTTCCCAATTTATACGCCCATGAGTGGAAGTGCCCTATGCTCTCTACGCTGTGTTTATTACTTGTTACAGGACACACCGTACTCTTCTCCAGAGTGCCTGTTGGCAATTTACATCCCGCCCATCAGCGTAGCAAGGCTCCCATGTCTCCATGGCCTGTCCTGCTTTTCTGGTTTTTACACTTTGTTCAGCATGGCCCTTTTGACCGAGGGCAAGCGAGACTTCTTTGTAGCGCTGATTTGCCCTTCCGGCTTGCTTGGTTGGCCAAAAAGGGCGTATGCGTTTTTTCCTGAATATATTCAGGAAAAAACGCATACGCCCTTTTTGGCCAAGGGCATCATTGTCAACGTTTTGCCGCTTTTCATGTGCTTTAAAGGCGAGTCGAATCTACCTCCTGAAATCTGTTTCCTGCAAATCTGCCTTGCTTTCAAATCCTCTTCGTTGCCTTCCCTCAATATATTTGTGGACGAGAGTTCTCATTTATAACTCTGCACGTTTGTGAATTGCAGTGCCCCTGAGCTCCATTTGTCTCCTCGCTTTTTTGGGAGCTGGCCGCAAAAGCGCAGGATTGCTTCAGGCCCTATTTTGGTTCTGGGGGGCAGGCTGAGCCTGTGGTTCATTCTTCTTCCTGATGGGAAAATGGAGTGACCTGTGCCTGTCCCAACACCTAGGGCTAGTCTTTCGTTGGTTCCCCATCTTCCCGTTCATCCTCAGGACAAATTGCAACCTGGACGAAACAGTAGGTTAAAGGTGCTGATTCTCCAAGTAGGGAGATGTTTAGTCAAGCGGCTGGAATGGCGAACCCGAGCACAAGGAGAGGAGAAATGAGGTGCGTTTTAGAAACCTTTCCCGATCTCACGGCATACCATCTTCTGGCTTTCCCATGCATGTTTTGATGTAGGAAGATTCCCTTGTACCTGGAGATTTGAGACCCATGGGGTGGGTACCCCGCAGTATTACTTTAAAGTATCTGCATTTGCTCACCCAACCTCACCAATCCTCTCAGCCCCAAGAGTGTCCAGCCTTATGTCTCATCCAGCTGTGGGTCTAGATATGGTCAATCCAGGTTGCATCAGAGACCCTGAACGGATTTTGTAAGAATTTCTCTCTCTTTCACTGTCTTTGCTTTGTGGGTTTTTTAAAGTAATGTATGTTTAGAATGGGGTTTGGCTGCTTTTCCCTGCTGTGTTTATGCCGCTTTACACCCTCTTGATTCACTTGCAGAGAGATATCGATACATAGGTTTTCAGATTCATACTAGTCAGATATATTCTTGTGCGGTGACTAGGGTGTGTTGAGTCCAGTTCACTGAGCAGGGAGTAGGCCTTGTCTATTACATATTTGGCTTATGGAGTGGTGTCTGAGCTAATTTCAAACCCTTGTTTTATGCATCACCCCACCTCACCTTTCCCGTTAAGCAGCCATAGTGTGTCTTCTAAAGGTGTGACTCTGTTCTGTTTTGTAATTCAGTTCAAGTGTAGCGATTTTGACATTCCCTCTATAAGCGATATCTTAGGATAAGTGTCTTTTTCTGTGTGACTTATTTCACTTAGAATCATCGTACCTAAATCCACTCATCATGCTGCTAACTAGCCTTATGACATTGATTTCATGGCTGAGTGATATTCCATTGTGCCAAGTACCACCATTTCTTTATCCATTTTTCTCTTTCCTGGGATATTGAAGGTGTACCGAAGTGGAGGTTCTTGGAAACAGAGCAGCCGTAAACTTTAGGGTGCCTGTGTCTTGTTGATTTTTAGTTTTCCCAATTTATACGCCCATGAGTGGAAGTGCCCTATGCTCTCTACGCTGTGTTTATTACTTGTTTCAGGACACACCGTACTCTTCTCCAGAGTGCCTGTTGGCAATTTACATCCCGCCCATCAGCGTAGCAAGGCTTCCATGTCTCCATGGCCTGTCCTGCTTTTCTGGTTTTTACTGTTTGTTCAGCATGGCCCTTTTGACCGAGGGCAAGCGAGACTTCTTTGTAGCGCTGATTTGCCCTTCCGGCTTGCTTGGTTGGCCAAAAAGGGCGTATGCGTTTTTTCCTGAATATATTCAGGAAAAAACGCATACGCCCTTTTTGGCCAAGGGCATCATTGTCAACGTTTTGCCGCTTTTCATGTGCTTTAAAGGCGAGTCGAATCTACCTCCTGAAATCTGTTTCCTGCAAATCTGCCTTGCTTTCAAATCCTCTTCGTTGCCTTCCCTCAATATATTTGTGGACGAGAGTTCTCATTTATAACTCTGCACGTTTGTGAATTGCAGTGCCCCTGAGCTCCATTTGTCTCCTCGCTTTTTTGGGAGCTGGCCGCAAAAGCGCAGGATTGCTTCAGGCCCTATTTTGGTTCTGGGGGGCAGGCTGAGCCTGTGGTTCATTCTTCTTCCTGATGGGAAAATGGAGTGACCTGTGCCTGTCCCAACACCTAGGGCTAGTCTCTCGTTGGTTCCCCGTCTTCACGTTCATCCTCAGGACAAATTGCAACCTGGACGAAACAGTAGGTTAAAGGTGCTGATTCTCCAAGTAGGGAGATGGTTAGTCAAGCGGCTGGAATGGCGAACCCGAGCACAAGGAGAGGAGAAATGAGGTGCGTTTTAGAAACCTTTCCCGATCTCACGGCATACCATCTTCTGGGTTTCCCATGCATGTTTTGATGTAGGAAGATTCCCTTGTACCTGGAGATTTGAGACCCATGGGGTGGGTACCCCGCGGTATTACTTTAAAGTATCTGCATTTGCTCACCCAACCTCACCAATCCTCTCAGCCCCAAGAGTGTCCAGCCTTATGTCTCATCCAGCTGTGGGTCTAGATATGGTCAATCCAGGTTGCATCAGAGACCCTGAACGGATTTTGTAAAAATTTCTCTCTCTTTCACTGTCTTTGTTTTGTGGGTTTTTTAAAGTAATTTATGTTTAGAATCGGGCTTGGCTGCTTTTCCCTGCTGTGTTGATGCCGCTTTACACCCTCTTGATTCACTTGCAGAGAGATATCGATACAGAGGTTTTCAGATTCTTACTAGTCAGATATATTCTTGTGTGGTGACTAGGGTGTGTTGAGTCCAGTTCACTGAACAGGGAGTAGGCCTTGTCTATTACATATTTGGCTTATGGAGCGGTCTCTGAGCTAATTTGAAACCCTTGTTTTATGCATCACCCCACCTCACCTTTCCCGTTAAGCAGCCATAGTGTGTCTTCTAAAGGTGTGACTCTGTTCTGTTTTGTAATTCAGTTCAAGTGTAGCGATTTTGACATTCCCTCTATAAGTGATATCTTAGGATAAGTGTCTTTTTCTGTGTGACTTATTTCACTTAGAATCATCGTACCTAAATCCACTCATCATGCTGCTAACTAGCCTTATGACATTGATTTCATGGCTGAGTGATATTCCATTGTGCCAAGTACCACCATTTCTTTATCCATTTTTCTCTTTCCTGGGATATTGAAGGTGTACCGAAGCGGAGGTTTTTGGAAACAGAGCAGCCGTAAACTTTAGGGTGCCTGTGTCTTGTTGATTTTTAGTTTTCCCAATTTATACGCCCAGGAGTGGAAGTGCCCTATGCTCTCTACGCTGTGTTTATTACTTGTTTCAGGACACACCGTACTCTTCTCCAGAGTGCCTGTTGGCAATTTATATCCCGCCCATCAGCGTAGCAAGGCTCCCATGTCTCCATGGCCTGTCCTGCTTTTCTGGTTTTTACTGTTTGTTCAGCATGACCCTTTTGACTGAGGGCAAGCGAGACTTCTTTGTAGCGCTGATTTGCCCTTCCGGCTTGCTTGGTTGGCCAAAAAGGGCGTATGCGTTTTTTCCTGAATATATTCAGGAAAAAACGCATACGCCCTTTTTGGCCAAGGGCATCATTGTCAACGTTTTGCCCCTTTTCATGTGCTTTAAAGGCGAGTCGAATCTACCTCCTGAAATCTGTTTCCTGCAAATCTGCCTTGCTTTCAAATCCTCTTCGTTGCCTTCCCTCAATATATTTGTGGACGAGAGTTCTCATTTATAAATCTGCACGTTTGTGAATTGCAGTGCCCCTGAGCTCCATTTGTCTCCTCGCTTTTTTGGGAGCTGGCCGCAAAAGCGCAGGATTGCTTCAGGCCCTATTTTGGTTCTCGGGGGCAGGCTGAGCCTGTGGTTCATTCTTCTTCCTGATGGGAAAATGGAGTGACTATGCCTGTCCCAACACGTAGGGCTGGTCTCTCGTTGGTTCCGCGTCTTCCCGTTCATCCTCAGGACAAATTGCAACCTGTACAATCAGGAGGTTAAAGGTGCTGATTCTCCAAGTAGGGAGATGGTTAGTCAAGCGGCTGGAATGGCGAACCCGAGCACAAGGAGAGGAGAAATGAGGTGCGTTTTAGAAACCTTTCCCGATCTCATGGCATACCATCTTCTGGGTTTCCCATGCATGTTTTGATGTAGGAAGATTCCCTTGTACCTGGAGATTTGAGACCCATGGGGTGTGTTCTCCGCAGTGTTACTTTAATGTATATGCGTTTGCTCACCCAACCTCACCAATCCTCTCAGCCCCAAGAGTGTCCAGCCTTATGTCTCATCCAGCTGTGGGTCTAGATATGGTCAATCCAGGTTGCATCAGAGACGCTGAACGGATTTTGTAAGAATTTCTCTCTCTTTCACTGTCTTTGCTTTGTGGGTTTTTTAAAGTAATGTATGTTTAGAATGGGGTTTGGCTGCTTTTCCCTGCTGTGTTTATGCTGCTTTACACCCTCTTGATTCACTTGCAGAGAGATATCAATACATAGGTTTTCAGATTCATACTAGTCAGATATATTCTTGTGCGGTGACTAGGGGGTGTTGAGTCCAGTTCACTGAGCAGGGAGTAGGCCTTGTCTATTACATATTTGGCTTATGGAGCGGTGTCTGAGCTAATTTCAAACCCTTGTTTTATGCATCACTCCACCTCACCTTTCCCGTTAAGCAGCCATAGTGTGTCTTCTAAAGGTGTGACTCTGTTCTGTTTTGTAATTCATTTCAAGTGTAGCGATTTTGACATTCCCTCTATAAGCGATATCTTAGAATAAGTGTCTTTTTCTGTGTGACTTATTTCACTTAGAATCATCGTATCTAAATCCACTCATCATGCTGCTAACTAGCCTTTTGACATTGATTTCATGGCTGAGTGATATTCCATTGTGCCAAGTACCACCATTTCTTTATCCATTTTTCTCTTTCCTGGGATATTAAAGGTGTACCGAAGCGGAGGTTCTTGGAAACAGAGCAGCCGTAAAGTTTGGGGTGCCTGTGTCTTGTTGACTTTTAGTTTTCCCAATTTATACGCCCATGAGTGGAAGTGCCCTATGCTCTCAACGCTGTGTTTATTACTTGTTTCAGGACACACCGTACTCTTCTCCAGAGTGCCTGTTGGCAATTTACATCCCGCCCATCAGCGTAGCAAGGCTTCCATGTCTCCATGGTCTGTCCTGCTTTTTTGATTTTTACATTTTGTTCAGCATGGCCCTTTTGACCGAGGGCAAGCGAGACTTCTTTGTAGCGCTGATTTGCGCTTCCGGCTTGCTTGGTTGGCCAAAAAGGGCGTATGCGTTTTTTCCTGAATATATTCAGGAAAAAACGCATACGCCCTTTTTGGCCAAGGGCATCATTGTCAACGTTTTGCCGCTTTTCATGTGCTTTAAAGGCGAGTCGAATCTATCTCCTGAAATCTGTTTCCTGCAAATCTGCCTTGCTTTCAAATCCTCTTCGTTGTCTTCCCTCAATATATTTGTGGACGAGAGTTCTCATTTATAACTCTGCACGTTTGTGAATTGCAGTGCCCCTGAGCTCCATTTGTCTGCTCGCTTTTTTGGGAGCTGGCAGCAAAAGCGCAGGATTGCTTCAGGCCCTATTTTGGTTCTGGGGGGCAGGCTGAGCCTGTGGTTCATTCTTCTTCCTGATGGGAAAATGGAGTGACCTATGCCTCTCCCAACACCTAGGGCTCGTCTCTCGTTGATTCCGCGTCTTCCCGTTCATCCTCAGGACAAATTGCAACCTGTACAATCAGGAGGTTAAAGGTGCTGATTCTCCAAGTAGGGAGATGGTTAGTCAAGTGGCTGGAATGGCGAACCCGAGCACAAGGAGAGGAGAAATGAGGTGCGTTTTAGAAACCTTTCCCGATCTCATGGCATACCATCTTCTGGGTTTCCCATGCATGTTTTGATGTAGGAAGATTCCCTTGTACCTGGAGATTTGAGACCCATGGGGTGTGTTCCCCGAAGTGTTACTTTAAAGTATCTGCATTTGCTCACCCAACCTCACCAACCCTCTCAGCCCCAAGAGTGTCCAGCCTTATGTCTCATCCAGCTGTGGGTCTTGATATGGTCAATCCAGGTTGCATCATAGACCCTGAACGGATTTTGTAAGAATTTCTCTCTCTTTCACTGTCTTTGTTTTGTGGGTTTTTTAAAGTAATTTATGTTTAGAATCGGGCTTGGCTGCTTTTCCCTGCTGTGTTGATGCCGCTTTACACCCTCTTGATTCACTTGCAGAGAGATATCGATACATAGGTTTTCAGATTCTTACTAGTCAGATATATTCTTGTGTGTTGACTAGGGTGTGTTGAGTCCAGTTCACTGAGCAGGGAGTAGGCCTTGTCTATTACATATTTGGCTTATGGAGCGGTCTCTGAGCTAATTTCAAACCCTTGTTTTCTGCATAACCCCACCTCACCTTTCCCGTTAAGCAGCCATTGTGTGTCTTCTAAAGGTGTGACTCTGTTCTGTTTTGTAATTCAGTTCAAGTGTAGCGATTTTGACATTCCCTCTATAAGCGATATCTTAGGATAAGTGTCTTTTTCTGTGTGACTTATTTCACTTAGAATCATCGTATCTAAATCCACTCATCATGCTGCTAACTAGCCTTATGACATTGATTTCATGGCTGAGTGATATTCCACTGTGCCAAGTACCACCATTTCTTTATCCATTTTTCTCTTTCCTGGGATATTGAAGGTGAACCGAAGTGGAGGTTCTTGGAAACAGAGCAGCCGTAAACTTTAGGGTGCCTGTGTCTTGTTGATTTTTAGTTTTCCCAATTTATACGCCCATGAGTGGAAGTGCCCTATGCTCTCAACGCTGTGTTTATTACTTGTTTCAGGACACACCGTACTCTTCTCCAGAGTGCCTGTTGGCAATTTACATCCCGCCCATCAGCGTAGCAAGGCTTCCATGTCTCCATGGCCTGTCCTGCTTTTCTGGTTTTTACACTTTTTTCAGCATGGCCCTTTTGACCGAGGGCAAGCGAGACTTCTTTGTAGCGCTGATTTGCCCTTCCGGCTTGCTTGGTTGGCCAAAAAGGGCGTATGCGTTTTTTCCTGAATATATTCAGGAAAAAACGCATACGCCCTTTTTGGCCAAGGGCATCATTGTCAACGTTTTGCCGCTTTTCATGTGCTTTAAAGGTGAGTCGAATCTACCTCCTGAAATCTGTTTCCTGCAAATCTGCCTTGCTTTCAAATCCTCTTCGTTGCCTTCCCTCAATATATTTGTGGACGAGAGTTCTCATTCATAACTCTGCACGTTTGTGAATTGCAGTGCCCCTGAGCTCCATTTGTCTCCTCGCTTTTTTGGGAGCTGGCCGCAAAAGCGCAGGATTGCTTCAGGCCCTATTTTGGTTCTGGGGGGCAGGCTGAGCCTGTGGTTCATTCTTCTTCCTGATGGGAAAATGGAGTGACCTGTGCCTGTCCCAACACCTAGGGCTAGTCTTTCGTTGGTTCCCCGTCTTCCCGTTCATCCTCAGGACAAATTGCAACCTGGACGAAACAGTAGGTTAAAGGTGCTGATTCTCCAAGTAGGGAGATGGTTAGTCAAGCGGCTGGAATGGCGAACCCGAGCACAAGGAGAGGAGAAATGAGGTGCGTTTTAGAAACCTTTCCCGATCTCACGGCATACCATCTTCTGGGTTTCCCATGCATGTTTTGATGTAGGAAGATTCCCTTGTACCTGGAGATTTGAGACCCATGGGGTGGGTACCTCGCAGTATTATTTTAAAGTATCTGCATTTGCTCACCCAACCTCACCAATCCTCTCAGCCCCAAGAGTGTCCAGCCTTATGTCTCATCCAGCTGTGGGTCTAGATATGGTCAATCCAGGTTGCATCAGAGACCCTGAACGGATTTTGTAAGAATTTCTCTCTCTTTCACTGTCTTTGCTTTGTGGGTTTTTTAAAGTAATGTATGTTTAGAATGGGGTTTGGCTGCTTTTCCCTGCTGTGTTTATGCCGCTTTACACCCTCTTGATTCACTTGCAGAGAGATATCGATACATAGGTTTTCAGATTCATACTAGTCAGATATATTCTTGTGCGGTGACTAGGGGGTGTTGAGTCCAGTTCACTGAGCAGGGAGTAGGCCTTGTCTATTACATATTTGGCTTATGGAGCGGTCTCTGAGCTCATTTCAAACCCTTGTTTTATGCATCACCCCACCTCACCTTTCCCGTTAAGCAGCCATAGTGTGTCTTCTAAAGGTGTGACTCTGTTCTGTTTTGTAATTCAGTCCAAGTGTAGCGATTTTGACATTCCCTCTATAAGCGATATCTTAGGATAATGTCTTTTTCTGTGTGACTTATTTCACTTAGAATCATCGTACCTAAATCCACTCATCATGCTGCTAACTAGCCTTATGACATTGATTTCATGGCTGAGTGATATTCCATTGTGCCAAGTACCACCATTTCTTTATCCATTTTTCTCTTTCCTGGGATATTGAAGGTGTACTGAAGCGGAGGTTCTTGGAAACAGAGCAGCCGTAAACTTTAGGGTGCCTGTGTCTTGTTGATTTTTAGTTTTCCCAATTTATACGCCCATGAGTGGAAGTGCCCTATGCTCTCTACGCTGTGTTTATTACTTGTTTCAGGACACACCGTACTCTTCTCCAGAGTGCCTGTTGGCAATTTATATCCCGCCCATCAGCGTAGCAAGGCTCCCATGTCTCCATGGCCTGTCCTGCTTTTCTGGTTTTTACTGTTTGTTCAGCATGGCCCTTTTGACTGAGGGCAAGCGAGACTTCTTTGTAGCGCTGATTTGCCCTTCCGGCTTGCTTGGTTGGCCAAAAAGGGCGTATGCGTTTTTTCCTGAATATATTCAGGAAAAAACGCATACGCCCTTTTTGGCCAAGGGCATCATTGTCAACGTTTTGCCGCTTTTCATGTGCTTTAAAGGCGAGTCGAATCTACCTCCTGAAATCTGTTTCCTGCAAATCTGCCTTGCTTTCAAATCCTCTTCGTTGCCTTCCCTCAATATATTTGTGGACGAGAGTTCTCATTTATAACTCTGCACATTTGTGAATTGCAGTGCCCCTGAGCTCCATTTGTCTCCTCCCTTTTTTGGGAGCTGGCCGCAAAAGCGCAGGATTGCTTCAGGCCCTATTTTGGTTCTGGGGGGCAGGCTGAGCCTGTGGTTCATTCTTCTTCCTGATGGGAAAATGGAGTGACCTATGCCTGTCCCAACACCTAGGGCTCCTCTCTCGTTGGTTCCGCGTCTTCCTGTTCATCCTCAGGACAAATTGCAACCTGTACAATCAGGAGGTTAAAGGTGCTGATTCTCCAAGTAGGGAGATGGTTAGTCAAGCGGCTGGAATGGCGAACCCGAGCACAAGGAGAGGAGAAATGAGGTGCGTATTAGAAACCTTTCCCGATCTCATGGCATACCATCTTCTGGGTTTCCCATGCATGTTTTGATGTAGGAAGATGCCCTTGTACCTGGAAATTTGAGACCCATGGGGTGTGTTCTCCGCAGTGTTACTTTAAAGTATATGCGTTTGCTCACCCAACCTCACCAATCCTCTCAGCCCCAGGAATGTCCAGCTTTATGTCTCATCCAGCTATGGGTCTAGATATGGTCAATCCAGGTTGCATCAGAGACCCTGAACGGATTTTGTAAGAATTTCTCTCTCTTTCACTGTCTTTGTTTTGTGGGTTTTTTAAAGTAATTTATGTTTAGAATCGGGCTTGGCTGCTTTTCCCTGCTGTGTTGATGCCGCTTTACACCCTCTTGATTCACTTGCAGAGAGATATCGATACATAGGTTTTCAGATTCTTACTAGTCAGATATATTCTTGTGTGGTGACTAGGGTGTGTTGAGTCCAGTTCACTGAGCAGGGAGTAGGCCTTGTCTATTACATATTTGGCTTATGGAGCGGTCTCTGAGCTAATTTCAAACCCTTGTTTTATGCATCACCCCACCTCACCTTTCCCGTTAAGCAGCCATAGTGTGTCTTCTAAAGGTGTGACTCTGTTCTGTTTTGTAATTCAGTTCAAGTGTAGCGATTTTGACATTCCCTCTATAAGCGATATCTTAGGATAAGTGTCTTTTTCTGTGTGACTTATTTCACTTAGAATCATCGTATCTAAATCCACTCATCATGCTGCTAACTAGCCTTATGACATTGATTTCATGGCAGAGTGATATTCCATTGTGCCAAGTACCACCATTTCTTTATCCATTTTTCTCTTTCCTGGGATATTGAAGGTGTATCGAAGTGGAGGTTCTTGGAAACAGAGCAGCCGTAAACTTTAGGGTGCCTGTGTCTTGTTGATTTTTAGTTTTCCCAATTTATACGCCCATGAGTGGAAGTGCCCTATGCTCTCTACGCTGTGTTTATTACTTGTTTCAGGACACACCGTACTCTTCTCCAGAGTGCCTGTTGGCAATTTACATCCCGCCCATCAGCGTAGCAAGGCTTCCATGTCTCCATGGCCTGTCCTGCTTTTCTGGTTTTTACACTTTGTTCAGCATGGCCCTTTTGACCGAGGGCAAGCGAGACTTCTTTGTAGCGCTGATTTGCCCTTCCGGCTTGCTTGGTTGGCCAAAAAGGGCGTATGCGTTTTTTCCTGAATATATTCAGGAAAAAACGCATACGCCCTTTTTGGCCAAGGGCATCATTGTCAACGTTTTGCCGCTTTTCATGTGCTTTAAAGGCGAGTCGAATCTACCTCCTGAAATCTGTTTCCTGCAAATCTGCCTTGCTTTCAAATCCTCTTCGTTGCCTTCCCTCAATATATTTGTGGACGAGAGTTCTCATTCATAACTCTGCACGTTTGTGAATTGCAGTGCCCCTGAGCTCCATTTGTCTCCTCGCTTTTTTGGGAGCTGGCCGCAAAAGCGCAGGATTGCTTCAGGCCCTATTTTGGTTCTGGGGGGCAGGCTGAGCCTGTGGTTCATTCTTCTTCCTGATGGGAAAATGGAGTGACCTGTGCCTGTCCCAACACCTAGGGCTAGTCTTCCGTTGGTTCCCCGTCTTCCCGTTCATCCTCAGGACACATTGCAACCTGGACGAAACAGGAGGTTAAAGGTGCTGATTCTCCAAGTAGGGAGATGGTTAGTCAAGCGGCTGGAATGGCGAACCCGAGCACAAGGAGAGGAGAAATGAGGTGCGTTTTAGAAACCTTTCCCGATCTCACGGCATACCATCTTCTGGCTTTCCCATGCATGTTTTGATGTAGGAAGATGCCCTTGTACCTGGAGATTTGAGACCCATGGGCTGGGTACCCCGCGGTATTACTTTAAAGTATCTGCATTTGCTCACCCAACCTCACCAATCCTCTCAGCCCCAAGAGTGTCCAGCCTTATGTCTCATCCAGCTGTGGGTCTAGATATGGTCAATCCAGGTTGCATCAGAGACCCTGAACGGATTTTGTAAGAATTTCTCTCTCTTTCACTGTCTTTGCTTTGTGGGTTTTTTAAAGTAATGTATGTTTAGAATGGGGTTTGGCTGCTTTTCCCTGCTGTGTTTATGCCGCTTTACACCCTCTTGATTCACTTGCAGAGAGATATCGATACATAGGTTTTCAGATTCATACTAGTCAGATATATTCTTGTGCGGTTACTAGGGGGTGTTGAGTCCAGTTCACTGAGCAGGGAGTAGGCCTTGTCTATTACATATTTGGCTTATGGAGCGGTGTCTGAGCTAATTTCAAACCCTTGTTTTATGCATCACCCCACCTCACCTTTCCCGTTAAGCAGCCATAGTGTGTCTTCTAAAGGTGTGACTCTGTTCTGTTTTGTAATTCAGTTCAAGTGTAGCGATTTTGACATTCCCTCTATAAGCGATATCTTAGGATAAGTGTCTTTTTCTGTGTGACTTATTTCACTTAGAATCATCGTACCTAAATCCACTCATCATGCTGATAACTAGCCTTATGACATTGATTTCATGGCTGAGTGATATTCCATTGTGCCAAGTACCACCATTTCTTTATCCATTTTTCTCTTTCCTGGGATATTGAAGGTGTACCGAAGTGGAGGTTCTTGGAAACAGAGCAGCCGTAAACTTTAGGGTGCCTGTGTCTTGTTGATTTTTAGTTTTCCCAATTTATACGCCCTTGAGTGGAAGTGCCCTATGCTCTCAACGCTGTGTTTATTACTTGTTTCAGGACACACCGTACTCTTCTCCAGAGTGCCTGTTGGCAATTTACATCCCGCCCATCAGCGTAGCAAGGCTCCCATGTCTCCATGGCCTGTCCTGCTTTTCTGGTTTTTACTGTTTGTTCAGCATGGCCCTTTTGACCGAGGGCAAGCGAGACTTCTTTGTGGTGCTGATTTGCCCTTCCGGGTTGCTTGGTTGGCCAAAAAGGGCGTATGCGTTTTTTCCTGAATATATTCAGGAAAAAACGCATACGCCCTTTTTGGCCAAGGGCATCATTGTCAACGTTTTGCCGCTTTTCATGTGCTTTAAAGGCGAGTCGAATCTACCTCCTGAAATCTGTTTCCTGCAAATCTGCCTTGCTTTCAAATCCTCTTCGTTGCCTTCCCTCAATATATTTGTGGACGAGAGTTCTCATTTATAACTCTGCACGTTTGTGAATTGCAGTGCCCCTGAGCTCCATTTGTCTCCTCGCTTTTTTGGGAGCTGGCCGCAAAAGCGCAGGATTGCTTCAGGCCCTATTTTGGTTCTGGGGGGCAGGCTGAGCCTGTGGTTCATTCTTCTTCCTGATGGGAAAATGGAGTGACCTATGCCTGTCCCAACACCTAGGGCTCGTCTCTCGTTGGTTCCGCGTCTTCCCGTTCATCCTCAGGACAAATTGCAACCTGTACAATCAGGAGGTTAAAGGTGCTGATTCTCCAAGTAGGGAGATGGTTAGTCAAGCGGCTGGAATGGCGAACCCGAGCACAAGGAGAGGAGAAATGAGGTGCGTTTTAGAAACCTTTCCCGATCTCATGGCATACCATCTTCTGGGTTTCCCATGCATGTTTTGATGTAGGAAGATTCCCTTGTACCTGGAGATTTGAGACCCATGGGGTGTGTTCCCCGAAGTGTTACTTTAAAGTATCTGCATTTGCTCACCCAACCTCACCAATCCTCTCAGCCCCAAGAGTGTCCAGCCTTATGTCTCATCCAGCTGTGGGTCTTGATATGGTCAATCCAGGTTGCATCATAGACCCTGAACGGATTTTGTAAGAATTTCTCTCTCTTTCACTGTCTTTGTTTTGTGGGTTTTTTAAAGTAATTTATGTTTAGAATCGGGCTTGGCTGCTTTTCCCTGCTGTGTTGATGCCGCTTTACACCCTCTTGATTCACTTGCAGAGAGATATCGATACATAGGTTTTCAGATTCTTACTAGTCAGATATATTCTTGTGTGTTGACTAGGGTGTGTTGAGTCCAGTTCACTGAGCAGGGAGTAGGCCTTGTCTATTACATATTTGGCTTATGGAGCGGTCTCTGAGCTAATTTCAAACCCTTGTTTTATGCATCACCCCACCTCACCTTTCCCGTTAAGCAGCCATAGTGTGTCTTCTAAAGGTGTGACTCTGTTCTGTTTTGTAATTCAGTTCAAGTGTAGCGATTTTGACATTCCCTCTATAAGCGATATCTTAGGATAAGTGTCTTTTTCTGTGTGACTTATTTCACTTAGAATCATCCTATCTAAATCCACTCATCATGCTGCTAACTAGCCTTATGACATTGATTTCATGGCTGAGTGATATTCCATTGTGCCAAGTACCACCATTTCTTTATCCATTTTTCTCTTTCCTGGGATATTGAAGGTGTACCGAAGTGGAGGTTCTTGGAAACAGAGCAGCCGTAAACTTTAGGGTGCCTGTGTCTTGTTGATTTTTAGTTTTCCCAATTTATACGCCCATGAGTGGAAGTGCCCTATGCTCTCTACGCTGTGTTTATTACTTGTTTCAGGACACACCGTACTCTTCTCCAGAGTGCCTGTTGGCAATTTACATCCCGCCCATCAGCGTAGCAAGGCTCCCATGTCTCCATGGCCTGTCCTGCTTTTCTGGTTTTTACACTTTGTTCAGCATGGCCCTTTTGACCGAGGGCAAGCGAGACTTCTTTGTAGCGCTGATTTGCCCTTCCGGCTTGCTTGGTTGGCCAAAAAGGGCGTATGCGTTTTTTCCTGAATATATTCAGGAAAAAACGCATACGCCCTTTTTGGCCAAGGGCATCATTGTCAACGTTTTGCCGCTTTTCATGTGCTTTAAAGGCGAGTCGAATCTACCTCCTGAAATCTGTTTCCTGCAAATCTGCCTTGCTTTCAAATCCTCTTCGTTGCCTTCCCTCAATATATTTGTGGACGAGAGTTCTCATTCATAACTCTGCACGTTTGTGAATTGCAGTGCCCCTGAGCTCCATTTGTCTCCTCGCTTTTTTGGGAGCTGGCCGCAAAAGCGCAGGATTGCTTCAGGCCCTATTTTGGTTCTGGGGGGCAGGCTGAGCCTGTGGTTCATTCTTCTTCCTGATGGGAAAATGGAGTGACCTGTGCCTGTCCCAACACCTAGGGCTAGTCTTCCGTTGGTTCCCCGTCTTCCCGTTCATCCTCAGGACACATTGCAACCTGGACGAAACAGGAGGTTAAAGGTGCTGATTCTCCAAGTAGGGAGATGGTTAGTCAAGCGGCTGGAATGGCGAACCCGAGCACAAGGAGAGGAGAAATGAGGTGCGTTTTAGAAACCTTTCCCGATCTCACGGCATACCATCTTCTGGCTTTCCCATGCATGTTTTGATGTAGGAAGATGCCCTTGTACCTGGAGATTTGAGACCCATGGGCTGGGTACCCCGCGGTATTACTTTAAAGTATCTGCATTTGCTCACCCAACCTCACCAATCCTCTCAGCCCCAAGAGTGTCCAGCCTTATGTCTCATCCAGCTGTGGGTCTAGATATGGTCAATCCAGGTTGCATCAGAGACCCTGAACGGATTTTGTAAGAATTTCTCTCTCTTTCACTGTCTTTGCTTTGTGGGTTTTTTAAAGTAATGTATGTTTAGAATGGGGTTTGGCTGCTTTTCCCTGCTGTGTTTATGCCGCTTTACACCCTCTTGATTCACTTGCAGAGAGATATCGATACATAGGTTTTCAGATTCATACTAGTCAGATATATTCTTGTGCGGTTACTAGGGGGTGTTGAGTCCAGTTCACTGAGCAGGGAGTAGGCCTTGTCTATTACATATTTGGCTTATGGAGCGGTGTCTGAGCTAATTTCAAACCCTTGTTTTATGCATCACCCCACCTCACCTTTCCCGTTAAGCAGCCATAGTGTGTCTTCTAAAGGTGTGACTCTGTTCTGTTTTGTAATTCAGTTCAAGTGTAGCGATTTTGACATTCCCTCTATAAGCGATATCTTAGGATAAGTGTCTTTTTCTGTGTGACTTATTTCACTTAGAATCATCGTACCTAAATCCACTCATCATGCTGATAACTAGCCTTATGACATTGATTTCATGGCTGAGTGATATTCCATTGTGCCAAGTACCACCATTTCTTTATCCATTTTTCTCTTTCCTGGGATATTGAAGGTGTACCGAAGTGGAGGTTCTTGGAAACAGAGCAGCCGTAAACTTTAGGGTGCCTGTGTCTTGTTGATTTTTAGTTTTCCCAATTTATACGCCCTTGAGTGGAAGTGCCCTATGCTCTCAACGCTGTGTTTATTACTTGTTTCAGGACACACCGTACTCTTCTCCAGAGTGCCTGTTGGCAATTTACATCCCGCCCATCAGCGTAGCAAGGCTCCCATGTCTCCATGGCCTGTCCTGCTTTTCTGGTTTTTACTGTTTGTTCAGCATGGCCCTTTTGACCGAGGGCAAGCGAGACTTCTTTCTAGCGCTGATTTGCCCTTCCGGGTTGCTTGGTTGGCCAAAAAGGGCGTATGCGTTTTTTCCTGAATATATTCAGGAAAAAACGCATACGCCCTTTTTGGCCAAGGGCATCATTGTCAACGTTTTGCCGCTTTTCATGTGCTTTAAAGGCGAGTCGAATCTACCTCCTGAAATCTGTTTCCTGCAAATCTGCCTTGCTTTCAAATCCTCTTCGTTGCCTTCCCTCAATATATTTGTGGACGAGAGTTCTCATTTATAACTCTGCACGTTTGTGAATTGCAGTGCCCCTGAGCTCCATTTGTCTCCTCGCTTTTTTGGGAGCTGGCCGCAAAAGCGCAGGATTGCTTCAGGCCCTATTTTGGTTCTGGGGGGCAGGCTGAGCCTGTGGTTCATTCTTCTTCTTGATGGGAAAATGGAGTGACCTATGCCTGTCCTAACACCTAGGGCTCGTCTCTCGTTGGTTCCGCGTCTTCCCGTTCATCCTCAGGACAAATTGCAACCTGTACAATCAGGAGGTTAAAGGTGCTGATTCTCCAAGTAGGGAGATGGTTAGTCAAGCGGCTGGAATGGCGAACCCGAGCACAAGGAGAGGAGAAATGAGGTGCGTTTTAGAAACCTTTCCCGATCTCATGGCATACCATCTTCTGGGTTTCCCATGCATGTTTTGATGTAGGAAGATTCCCTTGTACCTGGAGATTTGAGACCCATGGGGTGTGTTCCCCGAAGTGTTACTTTAAAGTATCTGCATTTGCTCACCCAACCTCACCAATCCTCTCAGCCCCAAGAGTGTCCAGCCTTATGTCTCATCCAGCTGTGGGTCTTGATATGGTCAATCCAGGTTGCATCATAGACCCTGAACGGATTTTGTAAGAATTTCTCTCTCTTTCACTGTCTTTGTTTTGTGGGTTTTTTAAAGTAATTTATGTTTAGAATCGGGCTTGGCTGCTTTTCCCTGCTGTGTTGATGCCGCTTTACACCCTCTTGATTCACTTGCAGAGAGATATCGATACATAGGTTTTCAGATTCTTACTAGTCAGATATATTCTTGTGTGTTGACTAGGGTGTGTTGAGTCCAGTTCACTGAGCAGGGAGTAGGCCTTGTCTATTACATATTTGGCTTATGGAGCGGTCTCTGAGCTAATTTCAAACCCTTGTTTTATGCATCACCCCACCTCACCTTTCCCGTTAAGCAGCCATAGTGTGTCTTCTAAAGGTGTGACTCTGTTCTGTTTTGTAATTCAGTTCAAGTGTAGCGATTTTGACATTCCCTCTATAAGCGATATCTTAGGATAAGTGTCTTTTTCTGTGTGACTTATTTCACTTAGAATCATCCTATCTAAATCCACTCATCATGCTGCTAACTAGCCTTATGACATTGATTTCATGGCTGAGTGATATTCCATTGTGCCAAGTACCACCATTTCTTTATCCATTTTTCTCTTTCCTGGGATATTGAAGGTGTACCGAAGTGGAGGTTCTTGGAAACAGAGCAGCCGTAAACTTTAGGGTGCCTGTGTCTTGTTGATTTTTAGTTTTCCCAATTTATACGCCCATGAGTGGAAGTGCCCTATGCTCTCTACGCTGTGTTTATTACTTGTTTCAGGACACACCGTACTCTTCTCCCGAGTGCCTGTTGGCAATTTACATCCCGCCCATCAGCGTAGCAAGGCTTCCATGTCTCCATGGCCTGTCCTGCTTTTCTGGTTTTTACACTTTGTTCAGCATGGCCCTTTTGACCGAGGGCAAGCGAGACTTCTTTGTAGCGCTGATTTGCCCTTCCGGCTTGCTTGGTTGGCCAAAAAGGGCGTATGCGTTTTTTCCTGAATATATTCAGGAAAAAACGCATACGCCCTTTTTGGCCAAGGGCATCATTGTCAACGTTTTGCCGCTTTTCATGTGCTTTAAAGGCGAGTCGAATCTACCTCCTGAAATCTGTTTCCTGCAAATCTGCCTTGCTTTCAAATCCTCTTCGTTGCCTTCCCTCAATATATTTGTGGACGAGAGTTCTCATTCATAACTCTGCACGTTTGTGAATTGCAGTGCCCCTGAGCTCCATTTGTCTCCTCGCTTTTTTGGGAGCTGGCCGCAAAAGCGCAGGATTGCTTCAGGCCCTATTTTGGTTCTGGGGGGCAGGCTGAGCCTGTGGTTCATTCTTCTTCCTGATGGGAAAATGGAGTGACCTGTGCCTGTCCCAACACCTAGGGCTAGTCTTCCGTTGGTTCCCCGTCTTCCCGTTCATCCTCAGGACACATTGCAACCTGGACGAAACAGGAGGTTAAAGGTGCTGATTCTCCAAGTAGGGAGATGGTTAGTCAAGCGGCTGGAATGGCGAACCCGAGCACAAGGAGAGGAGAAATGAGGTGCGTTTTAGAAACCTTTCCCGATCTCACGGCATACCATCTTCTGGCTTTCCCATGCATGTTTTGATGTAGGAAGATGCCCTTGTACCTGGAGATTTGAGACCCATGGGCTGGGTACCCCGCGGTATTACTTTAAAGTATCTGCATTTGCTCACCCAACCTCACCAATCCTCTCAGCCCCAAGAGTGTCCAGCCTTATGTCTCATCCAGCTGTGGGTCTAGATATGGTCAATCCAGGTTGCATCAGAGACCCTGAACGGATTTTGTAAGAATTTCTCTCTCTTTCACTGTCTTTGCTTTGTGGGTTTTTTAAAGTAATGTATGTTTAGAATGGGGTTTGGCTGCTTTTCCCTGCTGTGTTTATGCCGCTTTACACCCTCTTGATTCACTTGCAGAGAGATATCGATACATAGGTTTTCAGATTCATACTAGTCAGATATATTCTTGTGCGGTTACTAGGGGGTGTTGAGTCCAGTTCACTGAGCAGGGAGTAGGCCTTGTCTATTACATATTTGGCTTATGGAGCGGTGTCTGAGCTAATTTCAAACCCTTGTTTTATGCATCACCCCACCTCACCTTTCCCGTTAAGCAGCCATAGTGTGTCTTCTAAAGGTGTGACTCTGTTCTGTTTTGTAATTCAGTTCAAGTGTAGCGATTTTGACATTCCCTCTATAAGCGATATCTTAGGATAAGTGTCTTTTTCTGTGTGACTTATTTCACTTAGAATCATCGTACCTAAATCCACTCATCATGCTGATAACTAGACTTATGACATTGATTTCATGGCTGAGTGATATTCCATTGTGCCAAGTACCACCATTTCTTTATCCATTTTTCTCTTTCCTGGGATATTGAAGGTGTACCGAAGTGGAGGTTCTTGGAAACAGAGCAGCCGTAAACTTTAGGGTGCCTGTGTCTTGTTGATTTTTAGTTTTCCCAATTTATACGCCCTTGAGTGGAAGTGCCCTATGCTCTCAACGCTGTGTTTATTACTTGTTTCAGGACACACCGTACTCTTCCCCAGAGTGCCTGTTGGCAATTTACATCCCGCCCATCAGCGTAGCAAGGCTCCCATGTCTCCATGGCCTGTCCTGCTTTTCTGGTTTTTACTGTTTGTTCAGCATGGCCCTTTTGACCGAGGGCAAGCGAGACTTCTTTCTAGCGCTGATTTGCCCTTCCGGCTTGCTTGGTTGGCCAAAAAGGGCGTATGCGTTTTTTCCTGAATATATTCAGGAAAAAACGCATACGCCCTTTTTGGCCAAGGGCATCATTGTCAACGTTTTGCCGCTTTTCATGTGCTTTAAAGGCGAGTCGAATCTACCTCCTGAAATCTGTTTCCTGCAAATCTGCCTTGCTTTCAAATCCTCTTCGTTGCCTTCCCTCAATATATTTGTGGACGAGAGTTCTCATTTATAACTCTGCACGTTTGTGAATTGCAGTGCCCCTGAGCTCCATTTGTCTCCTCGCTTTTTTGGGAGCTGGCCGCAAAAGCGCAGGATTGCTTCAGGCCCTATTTTGGTTCTGGGGGGCAGGCTGAGCCTGTGGTTCATTCTTCTTCCTGATGGGAAAATGGAGTGACCTATGCCTGTCCCAACACCTAGGGCTCGTCTCTCGTTGGTTCCGCGTCTTCCCGTTCATCCTCAGGACAAATTGCAACCTGTACAATCAGGAGGTTAAAGGTGCTGATTCTCCAAGTAGGGAGATGGTTAGTCAAGCGGCTGGAATGGCGAACCCGAGCACAAGGAGAGGAGAAATGAGGTGCGTTTTAGAAACCTTTCCCGATCTCATGGCATACCATCTTCTGGGTTTCCCATGCATGTTTTGATGTAGGAAGATTCCCTTGTACCTGGAGATTTGAGACCCATGGGGTGTGTTCCCCGAAGTGTTACTTTAAAGTATCTGCATTTGCTCACCCAACCTCACCAATCCTCTCAGCCCCAAGAGTGTCCAGCCTTATGTCTCATCCAGCTGTGGGTCTTGATATGGTCAATCCAGGTTGCATCATAGACCCTGAACGGATTTTGTAAGAATTTCTCTCTCTTTCACTGTCTTTGTTTTGTGGGTTTTTTAAAGTAATTTATGTTTAGAATCGGGCTTGGCTGCTTTTCCCTGCTGTGTTGATGCCGCTTTACACCCTCTTGATTCACTTGCAGAGAGATATCGATACATAGGTTTTCAGATTCTTACTAGTCAGATATATTCTTGTGTGTTGACTAGGGTGTGTTGAGTCCAGTTCACTGAGCAGGGAGTAGGCCTTGTCTATTACATATTTGGCTTATGGAGCGGTCTCTGAGCTAATTTCAAACCCTTGTTTTATGCATCACCCCACCTCACCTTTCCCGTTAAGCAGCCATAGTGTGTCTTCTAAACGTGTGACTCTGTTCTGTTTTGTAATTCAGTTCAAGTGTAGCGATTTTGACATTCCCTCTATAAGCGATATCTTAGGATAAGTGTCTTTTTCTGTGTGACTTATTTCACTTAGAATCATCCTATCTAAATCCACTCATCATGCTGCTAACTAGCCTTATGACATTGATTTCATGGCTGAGTGATATTCCATTGTGCCAAGTACCACCATTTCTTTATCCATTTTTCTCTTTCCTGGGATATTGAAGGTGTACCGAAGTGGAGGTTCTTGGAAACAGAGCAGCCGTAAACTTTAGGGTGCCTGTGTCTTGTTGATTTTTAGTTTTCCCAATTTATACGCCCATGAGTGGAAGTGCCCTATGCTCTCTACGCTGTGTTTATTACTTGTTTCAGGACACACCGTACTCTTCTCCAGAGTGCCTGTTGGCAATTTACATCCCGCCCATCAGCGTAGCAAGGCTTCCATGTCTCCATGGCCTGTCCTGCTTTTCTGGTTTTTACACTTTGTTCAGCATGGCCCTTTTGACCGAGGGCAAGCGAGACTTCTTTGTAGCGCTGATTTGCCCTTCCGGCTTGCTTGGTTGGCCAAAAAGGGCGTATGCGTTTTTTCCTGAATATATTCAGGAAAAAACGCATACGCCCTTTTTGGCCAAGGGCATCATTGTCAACGTTTTGCCGCTTTTCATGTGCTTTAAAGGCGAATCGAATCTACCTCCTGAAATCTGTTTCCTGCAAATCTGCCTTGCTTTCAAATCCTCTTCGTTGCCTTCCCTCAATATATTTGTGGACGAGAGTTCTCATTCATAACTCTGCACGTTTGTGAATTGCAGTGCCCCTGAGCTCCATTTGTCTCCTCGCTTTTTTGGGAGCTGGCCGCAAAAGCGCAGGATTGCTTCAGGCCCTATTTTGGTTCTGGGGGGCAGGCTGAGCCTGTGGTTCATTCTTCTTCCTGATGGGAAAATGGAGTGACCTGTGCCTGTCCCAACACCTAGGGCTAGTCTTTCGTTGGTTCCCCGTCTTCCCGTTCATCCTCAGGACAAATTGCAACCTGGACGAAACAGTAGGTTAAAGGTGCTGATTCTCCAAGTAGGGAGATGGTTAGTCAAGCGGCTGGAATGGCGAACCCGAGCACAAGGAGAGGAGAAATGAGGTGCGTTTTAGAAACCTTTCCCGATCTCACGGCATACCATCTTCTGGCTTTCCCATGCATGTTTTGATGTAGGAAGATTCCCTTGTACCTGGAGATTTCAGACCCATGGGGTGGGTACCCCGCGGTATTACTTTAAAGTATCTGCATTTGCTCACCCAACCTCACCAATCCTCTCAGCCCCAAGAGTGTCCAGCCTTATGTCTCATCCAGCTGTGGGTCTTGATATGGTCAATCCAGGTTGCATCATAGACCCTGAACGGATTTTGTAAGAATTTCTCTCTCTTTCACTGTCTTTGTTTTGTGGGTTTTTTAAAGTAATTTATGTTTAGAATCGGGCTTGGCTGCTTTTCCCTGCTGTGTTGATGCCGCTTTACACCCTCTTGATTCACTTGCAGAGAGATATCGATACATAGGTTTTCAGATTCTTACTAGTCAGATATATTCTTGTGTGGTGACTAGGGTGTGTTGAGTCCAGTTCACTGAGCAGGGAGTAGGCCTTGTCTATTACATATTTGGCTTATGGAGCGGTCTCTGAGCTAATTTCAAACCCTTGTTTTATGCATCACCCCACCTCACCTTTCCCGTTAAGCAGCCATAGTGTGTCTTCTAAAGGTGTGACTCTGTTCTGTTTTGTAATTCAGTTCAAGTGTAGCGATTTTGACATTCCCTCTATAAGCGATATCTTAGGATAAGTGTCTTTTTCTGTGTGACTTATTTCACTTAGAATCATCGTATCTAAATCCACTCATCATGCTGCTAACTAGCCTTATGACATTGATTTCATGGCTGAGTGATATTCCACTGTGCCAAGTACCACCATTTCTTTATCCATTTTTCTCTTTCCTGGGATATTGAAGGTGTACCGAAGTGGAGGTTCTTGGAAACAGAGCAGCCGTAAAATTTAGGGTGCCTGTGTCTTGTTGATTTTTAGTTTTCCCAATTTATATGCCCATGAGTTGAAGTACCCTATGCTCTCAACGCTGTGTTTATTACTTGTTTCAGGACACACCGTACTCTTCTCCAGAGTGCCTGTTGGCAATTTACATCCCGCCCATCAGCGTAGCAAGGCTCCCATGTCTCCATGGCCTGTCCTGCTTTTCTGGTTTTTACACTTTGTGCAGCATGGCCTTTTTGACCTAGGGCAAGCGAGACTTCTTTGTAGCGCTGATTTGCCCTTCAGGCTTGCTTGGTTGGCCAAAAAGGGCGTATGCGTTTTTTCCTGAATATATTCAGGAAAAAACGCATACGCCCTTTTTGGCCAAGGGCATCATTGTCAACGTTTTGCCGCTTTTCATGTGCTTTAAAGGCGAGTCGAATCTACCTCCTGAAATCTGTTTCCTGCAAATCTGCCTTGCTTTCAAATCCTCTTCGTTGCCTTCCCTCAATATATTTGTGGACGAGAGTTCTCATTTATAACTCTGCACGTTTGTGAATTGCAGTGCCCCTGAGCTCCATTTGTCTCCTCGCTTTTTTGGGAGCTGGCCGCAAAAGCGCAGGATTGCTTCAGGCCCTATTTTGGATCTGGGGGGCAGGCTGAGCCTGTGGTTCATTCTTCTTCCTGATGGGAAAATGGAGTGACCTGTGCCTGTCCCAACACCTAGGGCTAGTCTTTCGTTGGTTCCCCGTCTTCCCGTTCACCCTCAGGACAAATTGCAACCTGGACGAAACAGGAGGTTAAAGGTGCTGATTCTCCAAGTAGGGAGATGGTTAGTCAAGCGGCTGGAATGGTGAACCCGAGCACAAGGAGAGGAGAAATGAGGTGCGTTTTAGAAACCTTTCCCGATCTCACGGCATACCATCATCTGGGTTTCCCATGCATGTTTTGATGTAGGAAGATTTCCTTGTACCTGGAGATTTGAGACCCATGGGGTGGGTACCCCGCGGTATTACTTTAAAGTATCTGCATTTGCTCACCCAACCTCACCAATCCTCTCAGCCCCAAGAGTGTCCAGCCTTATGTCTCATCCAGCTGTGGGTCTAGATATGGTCAATCCAGGTTGCATCAGAGACCCTGAACGGATTTTGTAAGAATTTCTCTCTCTTTCACTGTCTTTGCTTTGTGGGTTTTTTAAAGTAATGTATGTTTAGAATGGGGTTTGGCTGCTTTTCCCTGCTGTGTTTATGCCGCTTTACACCCTCTTGATTCACTTGCAGAGAGATATCAATACATAGGTTTTCAGATTCATACTAGTCAGATATATTCTTGTGCGGTGACTAGGGGGTGTTGAGTCCAGTTCACTGAGCAGGGAGTAGGCCTTGTCTATTACATATTTGGCTTATGGAGCGGTCTCTGAGCTAATTTCAAACCCTTGTTTTATGCATCACCCCACCTCACCTTTCCCGTTAAGCAGCCATAGTGTGTCTTCTAAAGGTGTGCCTCTGTTCTGTTTTGTAATTCAGTTCAAGTGTAGCGATTTTGACATTCCCTCTATAAGCGATATCTTAGGATAAGTGTCTTTTTCTGTGTGACTTATTTCACTTAGAATCATCGTACCTAAATCCACTCATCATGCTGCTAACTAGCCTTATGACATTGATTTCATGGCTGAATGATATTCCATTGTGCCAAGTACCACCATTTCTTTATCCATTTTTCGCTTTCCTGGGATATTGAAGGTGTACCGAAGCGGAGGTTCTTGGCAACAGAGCAGCTGTAAAGTTTGGGGTGCCTGTGTCTTGTTGATTTTTATTTTTCCCAATTTATACGCCCATGAGTGGAAGTGCCCTATGCTCTCAACGCTGTGTTTATTACTTGTTTCAGGACACACCGTACTCTTCTCCAGAGTGCCTGTTGGCAATTTACATCCCGCCCATCAGCGTAGCAAGGCTCCCATGTCTCCATGGCCTGTCCTGATTTTCTGGTTTTTACACTTTGTTCAGCATGGCCCTTTTGACCGAGGGCAAGCGAGACTTCTTTGTAGCGCTGATTTGCCCTTCCGGCTTGCTTGGTTGGCCAAAAAGGGCGTATGCGTTTTTTCCTGAATATATTCAGGAAAAAACGCATACGCCCTTTTTGGCCAAGGGCATCATTGTCAACGTTTTGCCGCTTTTCATGTGCTTTAAAGGCGAGTCGAATCTACCTCCTGAAATCTGTTTCCTGCAAATCTGCCTTGCTTTCAAATCCTCTTCGTTGCCTTCCCTCAATATATTTGTGGACGAGAGTTCTCATTTATAACTCTGCACGTTTGTGAATTGCAGTGCCCCTGAGCTCCATTTGTCTCCTCGCTTTTTTGGGAGCTGGCCGCAAAAGCGCAGGATTGCTTCAGGCCCTATTTTGGTTCTGGGGGGCAGGCTGAGCCTGTGGTTCATTCTTCTTCCTGATGAGAAAATGGAGTGACCTATGCCTGTCCCAACACCTAGGGCTCGTCTCTCGTTGGTTCCGCGTCTTCCCGTTCATCCTCAGGACAAATTGCAACCTGTACAATCAGGAGGTTAAAGGTGCTGATTCTCCAAGTAGGGAGATGGTTAGTCAAGCAGCTGGAATGGTGAACCCGAGCACAAGGAGAGGAGAAATGAGGTGCATTTTAGAAACCTTTCCCGATCTCATGGCATACCATCTTCTGGGTTTCCCATGCATGTTTTGATGTAGGAAGATGCCCTTGTACCTGGAGATTTGAGACCCATGGGGTGTGTTCCCCGCAGTGTTACTTTAAAGTATCTGCGTTTGCTCACCCAACCTCACCAATCCTCTCAGCCCCAAGAGTGTCCAGCCTTATGTCTCATCCAGCTGTGGGTCTAGATATGGTCAATCCAGGTTGCATCATAGACCCTGAACGGACTTTGTAAGAATTTCTCTCTCTTTCACTGTCTTTGTTTTGTGGGTTTTTTAAAGAAATTTATGTTTAGAATCGGGCTTGGCTGCTTTTCCCTGCTGTGTTGATGCCGCTTTACACCCTCTTGATTCACTTGCAGAGAGATATCGATATATAGGTCTTCAGATTCTTACTAGTCAGATATATTCTTGTGTGTTGACTAGGGTGTGTTGAGTCCAGTTCACTGAGCAGGGAGTAGGCCTTGTCTATTACATATTTGGCTTATGGAGCGGTCTCTGAGCTAATTTCAAACCCTTGTTTTATGCATCACCCCACCTCACCTTTCTCGTTAAGCAGCCATAGTGTGTCTTCTAAAGGTGTGACTCTGTTCTGTTTTGTAATTCAGTTCAAGTGTAGCGATTTTGACATTCCCTCTATAAGCGATATCTTAGGACAAGTGCCTTTTTCTGTGTGACTTATTTCACTTAGAATCATCGTACCTAAATCCACTCATCATGCTGCTAACTAGCCTTATGACATTGATTTCATGGCTGAGTGATATTCCATTGTGCCAAGTACCACCATTTCTTTATCCATTTTTCTCTTTCCTGGGATATTGAAGGTGTACCGAAGCGGAGGTTCTTGGCAACAGAGCAGCTGTAAAGTTTGGGGTGCCTGTGTCTTGTTGATTTTTACTTTTCCCAATTTATACGCCCATGAGTGGAAGTGCCCTATGCTCTCAACGCTGTGTTTATTACTTGTTTCAGGACACACCGTACTCTTCTCCAGAGTGCCTGTTGGCAATTTACATCCCGCCCATCAGCGTAGCAAGGCTCCCATGTCTCCATGGCCTGTCCTGATTTTCTGGTTTTTACACTTTGTTCAGCATGGCCCTTTTGACCGAGGGCAAGCGAGACTTCTTTGTAGCGCTGATTTGCGCTTCCGGCTTGCTTGGTTGGCCAAAAAGGGCGTATGCGTTTTTTCCTGAATATATTCAGGAAAAAACGCATACGCCCTTTTTGGCCAAGGGCATCATTGTCAACGTTTTGCCGCTTTTCATGTGCTTTAAAGGCGAGTCGAATCTACCTCCTGAAATCTGTTTCCTGCAAATCTGCCTTGCTTTCAAATCCTCTTCGTTGCCTTCCCTCAATATATTTGTGGACGAGAGTTCTCATTTATAACTCTGCACGTTTGTGAATTGCAGTGCCCCTGAGCTCCATTTGTCTCCTCGCTTTTTTGGGAGCTGGCCGCAAAAGCGCAGGATTGCTTCAGGCCCTATTTTGGTTCTGGGGGGCAGGCTGAGCCTGTGGTTCATTCTTCTTCCTGATGGGAAAATGGAGTGACCTATGCCTGTCCCAACACCTAGGGCTCGTCTCTCGTTGGTTCCCCGTCTTCAAGTTCATCCTCAGGACAAATTGCAACCTGTACAATCAGGAGGTTAAAGGTGCTGATTCTTCAAGTAGGGAGATGGTTAGTCAAGCAGCTGGAATGGTGAACCCGAGCACAAGGAGAGGAGAAATGAGGTGCATTTTAGAAACCTTTCCCGATCTCATGGCATACCATCTTCTGGGTTTCCCATGCATGTTTTGATGTAGGAAGATGCCCTTGTACCTGGAGATTTGATACCCATGGGGTGTGTTCCCCGCAGTGTTACTTTAAAGTATCTGCGTTTGCTCACCCAACCTCACCAATCCTCTCAGCCCCAAGAGTGTCCAGCCTTATGTCTCATCCAGCTGTGGGTCTAGATATGGTCAATCCAGGTTGCATCATAGACCCTGAACGGATTTTGTAAGAATTTCTCTCTCTTTCACTGTCTTTGCTTTGTGGGTTTTTTAAAGTAATGTATGTTTAGAATGGGGTTTGGCTGCTTTTCCCTGCTGTGTTTATGCCGCTTTACACCCTCTTGATTCACTTGCAGAGAGATATCGATACATAGGTTTTCAGATTCTTACTAGTCAGATATATTCTTGTGTGGTGACTAGGGTGTGTTGAGTCCAGTTCACTGAGCAGGGAGTAGGCCTTGTCTATTACATATTTGGCTTATGGAGCGGTCTCTGAGCTAATTTCAAACCCTTGTTTTATGCATCACCCCACCTCACCTTTCCCGTTAAGCAGCCATAGTGTGTCTTCTAAAGGTGTGACTCTGTTCTGTTTTGTAATTCAGTTCAAGTGTAGCGATTTTGACATTCCCTCTATAAGCGATATCTTAGGATAAGTGTCTTTTTCTGTGTGACTTATTTCACTTAGAATCATCGAACCTAAATCCACTCATCATGCTGCTAACTAGCCTTATGATATTGATTTCATGGCTGAGTGATATTCCATTGTGCCAAGTACCACCATTTCTTTATCCATTTTTCTCTTTCCTGGGATATTGAAGGTGTACCGAAGCGGAGGTTCTTGGAAACAGAGCAGCCGTAAACTTTAGGGTGCCTGTGTCTTGTTGATTTTTAGTTTTCCCAATTTATACGCCCATGAGTGGAATTGCCCTATGCTCTGTACGCTGTGTTTTTTACTTGTTTCAGGACACACCGTACTCTTCTCCAGAGTGCCTGTTGGCAATTTACATCCCGCTCATCAGCGTAGCAAGGCTCCCATGTCTCCATGGCCTGTCCTGCTTTTCTGGTTTTTACAATTTGTTCAGCATGGCCCTTTTGACCGAGGGCAAGCGAGACTTCTTTGTAGCGCTGATTTGCCCTTCCGGCTTGCTTGGTTGGCCAAAAAGGGCGTATGCGTTTTTTCCTGAATATATTCAGGAAAAAACGCATACGCCCTTTTTGGCCAAGGGCATCATTGTCAACGTTTTGCCGCTTTTCATGTGCTTTAAAGGCGAGTCGAATCTACCTCCTGAAATCTGTTTCCTGCAAATCTGCCTTGCTTTCAAATCCTCTGCGTTGCCTTCCCTCAATATATTTGTGGACGAGAGTTCTCATTTATAACTCTGCACGTTTGTGAATTGCAGTGCCCCTGAGCTCCATTTGTCTCCTCGCTTTTTTGGGAGCTGGCCGCAAAAGCGCAGGATTGCTTCAGGCCCTATTTTGGTTCTGGGGGGCAGGCTGAGCCTGTGGTTCATTCTTCTTTCTGATGGGAAAATGGAGTGACCTGTGCCTGTCCCAACACCTAGGGCTAGTCTTTCGTTGGTTCCCCGTCTTCACGTTCATCCTCAGGACAAATTGCAACCTGGACGAAACAGGAGGTTAAAGGTGCTGATTCTCCAAGTAGGGAGATGGTTAGTCAAGCGGCTGGAATGGCGAACCCGAGCACAAGGAGAGGAGAAATGAGGTGCATTTTAGAAACCTTTCCCGATCTCATGGCATACCATCTTCTGGGTTTCCCATGCATGTTTTGATGTAGGAAGATGCCCTTGTACCTGGAGATTTGAGACCCGTGGGGTGTGTTCCCCGCAGTGTTACTTTAAATTATCTGCGTTTGCTCACCCAACCTCACCAATCCTCTCAGCCCCAAGAGTGTCCAGCCTTATGTCTCATCCAGCTGTGGGTCTAGATATGGTCAATCCAGGTTGCATCATAGACCCTGAACGGATTTTGTAAGAATTTCTCTCTCTTTCACTGTCATTGTTTTGTGGGTTTTTTAAAGAAATTTATGTTTAGAATCGGGCTTGGCTGCTTTTCCCTGCTGTGTTGATGCCGCTTTACACCCTCTTGATTCACTTGCAGAGAGATATCGATATATAGGTTTTCAGATTCTTACTAGTCAGATATATTCTTGTGTGGTGACTAGGGTGTGTTGAGTCCAGTTCACTGAGCAGGGAGTAGGCCTTGTCTATTACATATTTGGCTTATGGAGCGGTCTCTGAGCTAATTTCAAACCCTTGTTTTATGCATCACCCCACCTCACCTTTCCCGTTAAGCAGCCATAGTGTGTCTTCTAAAGGTGTGACTCTGTTCTGTTTTGTAATTCAGTTCAAGTGTAGCGATTTTGACATTCCCTCTATAAGCGATATCTTAGGATAAGTGTCTTTTTCTGTGTGACTTATTTCACTTAGAATCATCGTACCTAAATCCACTCATCACGCTGCTAACTAGCCTTATGACATTGATTTCATGGCTGAGTGATATTCCATTGTGCCAAGTACCACCATTTCTTTATCCATTTTTCTCTTTCCTGGGATATTGAAGGTGTACCGATGTGGAGGTTCTTGGAAACAGAGCAGCCATAAAGTTTGGGGTGCCTGTGTCTTGTTGATTTTTACTTTTCCCAATTTATACGCCCATGAGTGGAAGTGCCCTATGCTCTCAACGCTGTGTTTATTACTTGTTTCAGGACACACCGTACTCATCTCCAGAGTGCCTGTTGGCAATTTACATCCCGCCCATCAGCGTAGCAAGGCTCCCATGTCTCCATGGCCTGTCCTGCTTTTCTGGTTTTTACACTTTGTTCGGCATGGCCCTTTTGACCGAGGGCAAGCGAGACTTCTTTGTAGCGCTGATTTGCCCTTCCGGCTTGCTTGGTTGGCCAAAAAGGGCGTATGCGTTTTTTCCTGAATATATTCAGGAAAAAACGCATACGCCCTTTTTGGCCAAGGGCATCATTGTCAACGTTTTGCCGCTTTTCATGTGCTTTAAAGGCGAGTCTAATCTACCTCCTGAAATCTGTTTCCTGCAAATCTGCCTTGCTTTCAAATCCTCTTCGTTGCCTTCCCTCAATATATTTGTGGACGAGAGTTCTCATTTATAACTCTGCACGTTTGTGAATTGCAGTGCCCCTGAGCTCCATTTGTCTCCTCGCTTTTTTGGGAGCTGGCCGCAAAAGCGCAGGATTGCTTCAGGCCCTATATTGGTTCTGGGGGGCAGGCTGAGCCTGTGGTTCATTCTTCTTCCTGATGGGAAAATGGAGTGACCTATGCCTGTCCCAACACCTAGGGCTCGTCTCTCGTTGGTTCCCCGTCTTCACGTTCATCCTCAGGACAAATTGCAACCTGTACAATCAGGAGGTTAAAGGTGCTGATTCTTCAAGTAGGGAGATGGTTAGTCAAGCAGCTGGAATGGTGAACCCGAGCACAAGGAGAGGAGAAATGAGGTGCATTTTAGAAACCTTTCCCGATCTCATGGCATACCATCTTCTGGGTTTCCCATGCATGTTTTGATGTAGGAAGATGCCCTTGTACCTGGAGATTTGAGACCCATGGGGTGTGTTCCCCGCAGTGTTACTTTAAAGTATCTGCGTTTGCTCACCCAACCTCACCAATCCTCTCAGCCCCAAGAGTGTCCAGCCTTATGTCTCATCCAGCTGTGGGTCTAGATATGGTCAATCCAGGTTGCATCATAGACCCTGAACGGATTTTGTAAGAATTTCTCTCTCTTTCACTGTCTTTGTTTTGTGGGTTTTTTAAAGAAATTTATGTTTAGAATCGGGCTTGGCTGCTTTTCCCTGCTGTGTTGATGCCGCTTTACACCCTCTTGATTCACTTGCAGAGAGATATCGATATATAGGTTTTCAGATTCTTACTAGTCAGATATATTCTTGTGTGGTGACTAGGGTGTGTTGAGTCCAGTTCACTGAGCAGGGAGTAGGCCTTGTCTATTACATATTTGGCTTATGGAGCGGTCTCTGAGCTAATTTCAAACCCTTGTTTTATGCATCACCCCACCTCACCTTTCCCGTTAAGCAGCCATAGTGTGTCTTCTAAAGGTGTGACTCTGTTCTGTTTTGTAATTCAGTTCAAGTGTAGCGATTTTGACATTCCCTCTATAAGCGATATCTTAGGATAACTGTCTTTTTCTGTGTGACTTATTTCACTTAGAATCATCGTACCTAAATCCACTCATCACGCTGCTAACTAGCCTTATGACATTGATTTCATGGCTGAGTGATATTCCATTGTGCCAAGTACCACCATTTCTTTATCCATTTTTCTCTTTCCTGGGATATTGAAGGTGTACCGAAGTGGAGGTTCTTGGAAACAGAGCAGCCGTAAAGTTTGGGGTGCCTGTGTCTTGTTGATTTTTAGTTTTCCCAATTTATACGCCCATGAGTGGAAGTGCCCTATGCTCTCAACGCTGTGTTTATTACTTGTTTCAGGACACACCGTACTCTTCTCCAGAGTGCCTGTTGGCAATTTACATGCCGCCCATCAGTGTAGCAAGGCTCCCATGTCTCCATGGCCTGTCCTGCTTTTCTGGTTTTTACAATTTGTTCGGCATGGCCCTTTTGACCGAGGGCAAGCGAGACTTCTTTGTAGCGCTGATTTGCCCTTCCGGCTTGCTTGGTTGGCCAAAAAGGGCGTATGCGTTTTTTCCTGAATATATTCAGGAAAAAACGTATACGCCCTTTTTGGCCAAGGGCATCATTGTCAACGTTTTGCCGCTTTTCATGTGCTTTAAAGGCGAGTCGAATCTACCTCCTGAAATCTGTTTCCTGCAAATCTGCCTTGCTTTCAAATCCTCTTCGTTGCCTTCCCTCAATATATTTGTGGACGAGAGTTCTCATTTATAACTCTGCACGTTTGTGAATTGCAGTGCCCCTGAGCTCCATTTGTCTCCTCGCTTTTTTGGGAGCTGGCCGCAAAAGCGCAGGATTGCTTCAGGCCCTATTTTGGTTCTGGGGGGCAGGCTGAGCCTGTGGTTCATTCTTCTTCCTGATGGGAAAATGGAGTGACCTATGCCTGTCCCAACACCTAGGGCTCGTCTCTCGTTGGTTCCCCGTCTTCACGTTCATCCTCAGGACAAATTGCAACCTGTACAATCAGGAGGTTAAAGGTGCTGATTCTTCAAGTAGGGAGATGGTTAGTCAAGCAGCTGGAATGGTGAACCCGAGCACAAGGAGAGGAGAAATGAGGTGCATTTTAGAAACCTTTCCCGATCTCATGGCATACAATCTTCTGGGTTTCCCATGCATGTTTTGATGTAGGAAGATGCCCTTGTACCTGGAGATTTGAGACCCATGGGGTGTGTTCCCCGCAGTGTTACTTTAAAGTATCTGCGTTTGCTCACCCAACCTCACCAATCCTCTCAGCCCCAAGAGTGTCCAGCCTTATGTCTCATCCAGCTGTGGGTCTAGATATGGTCAATCCAGGTTGCATCATAGACCCTGAACGGATTTTGTAAGAATTTCTCTCTCTTTCACTGTCTTTGCTTTGTGGGTTTTTTAAAGTAATGTATGTTTAGAATGGGGTTTGGCTGCTTTTCCCTGCTGTGTTTATGCCGCTTTACACCCTCTTGATTCACTTGCAGAGAGATATCGATACATAGGTTTTCAGATTCTTACTAGTCAGATATATTCTTGTGTGGTGACTAGGGTGTGTTGAGTCCAGTTCACTGAGCAGGGAGTAGGCCTTGTCTATTACATATTTGGCTTATGGAGCGGTGTCTGAGCTAATTTCAAACCCTTGTTTTATGCATCACCCCACCTCACCTTTCCCGTTAAGCAGCCATAGTGTGTCTTCTAAAGGTGTGACTCTGTTCTGTTTTGTAATTCAGTTCAAGTGTAGCGATTTTGACATTCCCTCTATAAGCGATATCTTAGGATAAGTGTCTTTTTCTGTGTGACTTATTTCACTTAGAATCATCGAACCTAAATCCACTCATCATGCTGCTAACTAGCCTTATGATATTGATTTCATGGCTGAGTGATATTCCATTGTGCCAAGTACCACCATTTCTTTATCCATTTTTCTCTTTCCTGGGATATTGAAGGTGTACCGAAGCGGAGGTTCTTGGAAACAGAGCAGCCGTAAACTTTAGGGTGCCTGTGTCTTGTTGATTTTTAGTTTTCCCAATTTATACGCCCATGAGTGGAAGTGCCCTATGCTCTCTACGCTGTGTTTATTACTTGTTTGAGGACACACCGTACTCTTCTCCAGAGTGCCTGTTGGCAATTTACATCCCGCCCATCAGCGTAGCAAGGCTCCCATGTCTCCATGGCCTGTCCTGCTTTTCTGGTTTTTACAATTTGTTCAGCATGGCCCTTTTGACCGAGGGCAAGCGAGACTTCTTTGTACCGCTGATTTGCCCTTCTGGCTTGCTTGGTTGGCCAAAAAGGGCGTATGCGTTTTTTCCTGAATATATTCAGGAAAAAACGCATACGACCTTTTTGGCCAAGGGCATCATTGTCAACGTTTTGCCGCTTTTCATGTGCTTTAAAGGCGAGTCGAATCTACCTCCTGAAATCTGTTTCCTGCAAATCTGCCTTGCTTTCAAATCCTCTTCGTTGCCTTCCCTCAATATATTTGTGGACGAGAGTTCTCATTTATAACTCTGCACGTTTGTGAATTGCAGTGCCCCTGAGCTCCATTTGTCTCCTCGCTTTTTTGGGAGCTGGCCGCAAAAGCGCAGGATTGCTTCAGGCCCTATTTTGGTTCTGGGGGGCAGGCTGAGCCTGTGGTTCATTCTTCTTCCTGATGGGAAAATGGAGTGACCTATGCCTGTCCCAACACCTAGGGCTCGTCTCTCGTTGGTTCCCCGTCTTCACGTTCATCCTCAGGACAAATTGCAACCTGTACAATCAGGAGGTTAAAGGTGCTGATTCTCCAAGTAGGGAGATGGTTAGTCAAGCAGCTGGAATGGTGAACCCGAGCACAAGGAGAGGAGAAATGAGGTACATTTTAGAAACCTTTCCCGACCTCATGGCATACCATCTTCTGGGTTTCCCATGCATGTTTTGATGTAGGAAGATGCCCTTGTACCTGGAGATTTGATACCCATGGGGTGTGTTCCCCGCAGTGTTACTTTAAAGTATCTGCGTTTGCTCACCCAACCTCACCAATCCTCTCAGCCCCAAGAGTGTCCAGCCTTATGTCTCATCCAGCTGTGGGTCTAGATATGGTCAATCCAGGTTGCATCAGAGACCCTGAACGGATTTTGTAAGAATTTCTCTCTCTTTCACTGTCTTTGTTTTGTGGGTTTTTTAAAGTAATGTATGTTTAGAATCGGGCTTGGCTGCTTTTCCCTGCTGTGTTGATGCCGCTTTACACCCTCTTGATTCACTTGCAGAGAGATATCGATACATAGGTTTTCAGATTCTTACTAGTCAGATATATTCTTGTGTGGTGACTAGGGGGTGTTGAGTCCAGTTCACTGAGCAGGGAGTAGGCCTTGTCTATTACATATTTGGCTTATGGAGCGGTCTCTGAGCTAATTTGAAACCCTTGTTTTATGCATCACCCCACCTCACCTTTCCCGTTAAGCAGCCATAGTGTGTCTTCTAAAGGTGTGACTCTGTTCTGTTTTGTAATTCAGTTCAAGTGTAGCGATTTTGACATTCCCTCTATAAGCGATATCTTAGGATAAGTGTCTTTTTCTGTGTGACTTATTTCACTTAGAATCATCGTACCTAAATCCACTCATCATGCTGCTAACTAGCCTTATGACATTGATTTCATGGCTGAGTGATATTCCATTGTGCCAAGTACCACCATTTCTTTATCCATTTTTCTCTTTCCTGGGATATTGAAGGTGTACCGAAGCGGAGGTTCTTGGAAACAGAGCAGCCGTAAAGTTTGGGGTGCCTGTGTCTTGTTGATTTTTAGTTTTCCCCATTTATACACCCATGAGTGGAAGTGCCCTATGCTCTCTACGCTGTGTTTATTACTTGTTTGAGAACACACCGTACTCTTCTCCAGAGTGCCTGTTGGCAATTTACATCCCGCCCATCAGCGTAGTAAGGCTGCCATGTCTCCATGGCCTGTCCTGCTTTTCTGGTTTTTACACTTTGTTCAGCATGGCCCTTTTGACCGAGGGCAAGCGAGACTTCTTTGTAGCGTTGATTTGCACTTCCGGCTTGCTTGGTTGGCCAAAAAGGGCGTATGCTTTTTTTCCTGAATATATTCAGGAAAAAACGCATACGCCCTTTTTGGCCAAGGGCATCATTGTCAACGTTTTGCCGCTTTTCATGTGCTTTAAAGGCGAGTCGAATCTACCTCCTGAAATCTGTTTCCTGCAAATCTGCCTTGCTTTCAAATCCTCTTCGTTGCCTTCCCTCAATATATTTGTGGACGAGAGTTCTCATTTATAACTCTGCACGTTTGTGAATTGCAGTGCCCCTGAGCTCCATTTGTCTCCTCGCTTTTTTGGGAGCTGGCCGCAAAAGCGCAGGATTGCTTCAGGCCCTATTTTGGTTCTGGGGGGCAGGCTGAGCCTGTGGTTCATTCTTCTTCCTGATGGGAAAATGGAGTGACCTGTGCCTGTCCCAACACCTAGGGCTAGTCTCTCGTTGGTTCCCCGTCTTCCCGTTCATCCTCAGGACAAATTGCAACCTGGACGAAACAGGAGGTTAAAGGTGCTGATTCTCCAAGTAGGGAGATGGTTAGTCAAGCGGCTGGAATGGCGAACCCGAGCACAAGGAGAGGAGAAATGAGGTGCGTTTTAGAAACCATTCCCGATATCATGGCATACCATCTTCTGGGTTTCCCATGCATGTTTTGATGTAGGAAGATGCCCTTGTACCTGGAGATTTGAGACCCATGGGGTGGGTACCCCGCGGTATTACTTTAAAGTATCTGCATTTGCTCACCCAACCTCACCAATCCTCTCAGCCCCAAGAGTGTCCAGCCTTATGTCTCATCCAGCTGTGGGTCTAGATATGGTCAATCCAGGTTGCATCAGAGACCCTGAACGGATTTTGTAAGAATTTCTCTCTCTTTCACTGTCTTTGCTTTGTGGGTTTTTTAAAGTAATGTATGTTTAGAATGCGGTTTGGCTGCTTTTCCCTGCTGTGTTTATGCCGCTTTACACCCTCTTGATTCACTTGCAGAGAGATATCAATACATAGGTTTTCAGATTCATACTAGTCAGATATATTCTTGTGCGGTGACTAGGGGGTGTTGAGTCCAGTTCACTGAGCAGGGAGTAGGCCTTGTCTATTACATATTTGGCTTATGGAGCGGTGTCTGAGCTAATTTCAAACCCTTGTTTTATGCATCACCCCACCTCACCTTTCCGGTTAAGCAGCCATAGTGTGTCTTCTAAAGGTGTGCCTCTGTTCTGTTTTGTAATTCAGTTCAAGTGTAGCGATTTTGACATTCCCTCTATAAGCGATATCTTAGGACAAGTGCCTTTTTCTGTGTGACTTATTTCACTTAGAATCATCGTACCTAAATCCACTCATCATGCTGCTAACTAGCCTTATGACATTGATTTCATGGCTGAGTGATATTGCATTGTGCCAAGTACCACCATTTCTTTATCCATTTTTCTCTTTCCTGGGATATTGAAGGTGTACCGAAGCGGAGGTTCTTGTAAACAGAGCAGCCGTAAAGTTTGGGGTGCCTGTGTCTTGTTGATTTTTAATTTTCCCAATTTATACGCCCATGAGTGGAAGTGCCCTATGCTCTCAACGCTGTGTTTATTACTTGTTTCAGGACACACCGTACTCATCTCCAGAGTGCCTGTTGGCAATTTACATCCCGCCCATCAGCGTAGCAAGGCTCCCATGTCTCCATGGCCTGTCCTGCTTTTCTGGTTTTTACACTTTGTTCAGCATGGCCCTTTTGACCGAGGGCAAGCGAGACTTCTTTGTAGCGCTGATTTGCCCTTCCGGCTTGCTTGGTTGGCCAAAAAGGGCGTATGCGTTTTTTCCTGAATATATTCAGGAAAAAACGCATACGCCCTTTTTGGCCAAGGGCATCATTGTCAACGTTTTGCCGCTTTTCATGTGCTTTAAAGGCGAGTCGAATCTACCTCCTGAAATCTGTTTCCTGCAAATCTGCCTTGCTTTCAAATCCTCTTCGTTGCCTTCCTTCAATATATTTGTGGACGAGAGTTCTCATTTATAACTCTGCACGTTTGTGAATTGCAGTGCCCCTGAGCTCCATTTGTCTCCTCGCTTTTTTGGGAGCTGGCCGCAAAAGCGCAGGATTGCTTCAGGCCCTATTTTGGTTCTGGGGGGCAGGCTGAGCCTGTGGTTCATTCTTCTTCCTGATGGGAAAATGGAGTGACCTATGCCTGTCCCAACACCTAGGGCTCGTCTCTCGTTGGTTCCCCGTCTTCACGTTCATCCTCAGGACAAATTGCAACCTGTACAATCAGGAGGTTAAAGGTGCTGATTCTCCAAGTAGGGAGATGGTTAGTCAAGCAGCTGGAATGGTGAACCCGAGCACAAGGAGAGGAGAAATGAGGTGCATTTTAGAAACCTTTCCCGATCTCATGGCATACCATCTTCTGGGTTTCCCATGCATGTTTTGATGTAGGAAGATGCCCTTGTACCTGGAGATTTGATACCCATGGGGTGTGTTCCCCGCAGTGTTACTTTAAAGTATCTGCGTTTGCTCACCCAACCTCACCAATCCTCTCAGCCCCAAGAGTGTCCAGCCTTATGTCTCATCCAGCTGTGGGTCTAGATATGGTCAATCCAGGTTGCATCATAGACCCTGAACGGATTTTGTAAGAATTTCTCTCTCTTTCACTGTCTTTGTTTTGTGGGTTTTTTAAAGCAATGTATGTTTAGAATCGGGCTTGGCTGCTTTTCCCTGCTGTGTTGATGCCGCTTTACACCCTCTTGATTCACTTGCAGAGAGATATCGATACATAGGTTTTCAGATTCTTACTAGTCAGATATATTCTTGTGTGGTGTCTAGGGCGTGTTGAGTCCAGTTCACTGAGCAGGGAGTAGGCCTTGTCTATTACATATTTGGCTTATGGAGCGGTCTCTGAGCTAATTTGAAACCCTTGTTTTATGCATCACCCCACCTCACCTTTCCCGTTAAGCAGCCATAGTGTGTCTTCTAAAGGTGTGACTCTGTTCTGTTTTGTAATTCAGTTCAAGTGTAGCGATTTTGACATTCCCTCTATAAGCGATATCTTAGGATAAGTGTCTTTTTCTGTGTGACTTATTTCACTTAGAATCATCGTACCTAAATCCACTCATCATGCTGCTAACTAGCCTTATGACATTGATTTCATGGCTGAGTGATATTCCATTGTGCCAAGTACCACCATTTCTTTATCCATTTTTCTCTTTCCTGGGATATTGAAGGTGTACCGAAGCGGAGGTTCTTGGAAACAGAGCAGCCGTAAAGTTTGGGGTGCCTGTGTCTTGTTGATTTTTAGTTTTCCCCATTTATACACCCATGAGTGGAAGTGCCCTATGCTCTCTACGCTGTGTTTATTACTTGTTTGAGGACACACCGTACTCTTCTCCAGAGTGCCTGTTGGCAATTTACATCCCGCCCATCAGCGTAGCAAGGCTCCCATGTCTCCATGGCCTGTCCTGCTTTTCTGGTTTTTACAGTTTGTTCAGCATGGCCCTTTTGACCGAGGGCAAGCGAGACTTCTTTGTAGCGCTGATTTGCCCTTCCGGCTTGCTTGGTTGGCCAAAAAGGGCGTATGCGTTTTTTCCTGAATATATTCAGGAAAAAACGCATACGCCCTTTTTGGCCAAGGGCATCATTGTCAACGTTTTGCCGCTTTTCATGTGCTTTAAAGGCGAGTCGAATCTACCTCCTGAAATCTGTTTCCTGCAAATCTGCCTTGCTTTCAAATCCTCTTCGTTGCCTTCCCTCAATATATTTGTGGACGAGAGTTCTCATTTATAACTCTGCACGTTTGTGAATTGCAGTGCCCCTGAGCTCCATTTGTCTCCTCGCTTTTTTGGGAGCTGGCCGCAAAAGCGCAGGATTGCTTCAGGCCCTATTTTGGTTCTGGGGGGCAGGCTGAGCCTGTGGTTCATTCTTCTTCCTGATGGGAAAATGGAGTGACCTGTGCCTGTCCCAACACCTAGGGCTAGTCTCTCGTTGGTTCCCCGTCTTCCCGTTCATCCTCAGGACAAATTGCAACCTGGACGAAACAGGAGGTTAAAGGTGCTGATTCTCCAAGTAGGGAGATGGTTAGTCAAGCGGCTGGAATGGCGAACCCGAGCACAAGGAGAGGAGAAATGAGGTGCGTTTTAGAAACCATTCCCGATATCATGGCATACCATCTTCTGGGTTTCCCATGCATGTTTTGATGTAGGAAGATTCCCTTGTACCTGGAGATTTGAGACCCATGGGGTGGGTACCCCGCGGTATTACTTTAAAGTATCTGCATTTGCTCACCCAACCTCACCAATCCTCTCAGCCCCAAGAGTGTCCAGCCTTATGTCTCATCCAGCTGTGGGTCTAGATATGGTCAATCCAGGTTGCATCAGAGACCCTGAACGGATTTTGTAAGAATTTCTCTCTCTTTCACTGTCTTTGCTTTGTGGGTTTTTTAAAGTAATGTATGTTTAGAATGGGGTTTGGCTGCTTTTCCCTGCTGTGTTTATGCCGCTTTACACCCTCTTGATTCACTTGCAGAGAGATATCAATACGTAGGTTTTCAGATTCATACTAGTCAGATATATTCTTGTGCGGTGACTAGGGGGTGTTGAGTCCAGTTCACTGAGCAGGGAGTAGGCCTTGTCTATTACATATTTGGCTTATGGAGCGGTGTCTGAGCTAATTTCAAACCCTTGTTTTATGCATCACCCCACCTCACCTTTCCGGTTAAGCAGCCATAGTGTGTCTTCTAAAGGTGTGCCTATGTTCTGTTTTGTAATTCAGTTCAAGTGTAGCGATTTTGACATTCCCTCTATAAGCGATATCTTAGGACAACTGCCTTTTTCTGTGTGACTTATTTCACTTAGAATCATCGTACCTAAATCCACTCATCATGCTGCTAACTAGCCTTATGACATTGATTTCATGGCTGAGTGATAATCCATTGTGCCAAGTACCACCATTTCTTTATCCATTTTTCTCTTTCCTGGGATATTGAAGGTGTACCGAAGCGGAGGTTCTTGGAAACAGAGCAGCCGTAAACTTTAGGGTGCCTGTGTCTTGTTGATTTTTAGTTTTCCCCATTTATACACCCATGAGTGGAAGTGCCCTATGCTCTCTACGCTGTGTTTATTACTTGTTTCAGGACACACCGTACTCTTCTCCAGAGTGCCTGTTGGCACTTTACATCCCGCCCATTAGCGTAGCAAGTCTCCCATGTCTCCATGGCCTGTCCTGCTTTTCTGGTTTTTACACTTTGTTCAGCATGGCCCTTTTGACCGAGGGCAAGCGAGACTTCTTTGTAGCGCTGATTTGCCCTTCCGGCTTGCTTGGTTGGCCAAAAAGGGCGTATGCGTTTTTTCCTGAATATATTCAGGAAAAAACGCATACGCACTTTTTGGCCAAGGGCATCATTGTCAACGTTTTGCAGCTTTTCATGTGCTTTAAAGGCGAGTCGAATCTACCTCCTGAAATCTGTTTCCTGCAAATCTGCCTTGCTTTCAAATCCTCTTCGTTGCCTTCCCTCAATATATTTGTGGACGAGAGTTCTCATTTATAACTCTGCACGTTTGTGAATTGCAGTGCCCCTGAGCTCCATTTGTCTCCTCGCTTTTTTGGGAGCTGGCCGCAAAAGCGCAGGATTGCTTCAGGCCCTATTTTGGTTCTGGGGGGCAGGCTGAGCCTGTGGTTCATTCTTCTTCCTGATGGGAAAATGGAGTGACCTGTGCCTGTCCCAACACCTAGGGCTAGTCTCTCGTTGGTTCCCCGTCTTCCCGTTCATCCTCAGGACACATTGCAACCTGGACGAAACAGGAGGTTAAAGGTGCTGATTCTCCAAGTAGGGAGATGGTTAGTCAAGCGGCTGGAATGTCGAACCCGAGCACAAGGAGAGGAGAAATGAGGTGCGTTTTAGACACCATTCCCGATATCATGGCATACCATCTTCTGGGTTTCCCATGCATGTTTTGATGTAGGAAGATGCCCTTGTACCTGGAGATTTGATACCCATGGGGTGTGTTCCCCGCAGTGTTACTTTAAAGTATCTGCGTTTGCTCACCCAACCTCACCAATCCTCTCAGCCCCAAGAGTGTCCAGCCTTATGTCTCATCCAGCTGTGGGTCTAGATATGGTCAATCCAGGTTGCATCAGAGACCCTGAACGGATTTTGTAAGAATTTCTCTCTCTTTCACTGTCTTTGTTTTGTGGGTTTTTTAAAGTAATGTATGTTTAGAATCGGGCTTGGCTGCTTTTCCCTGCTGTGTTGATGCCGCTTTACACCCTCTTGATTCACTTGCAGAGAGATATCGATACATAGGTTTTCAGATTCTTACTAGTCAGATATATTCTTGTGTGGTGACTAGGGGGTGTTGAGTCCAGTTCACTGAGCAGGGAGTAGGCCTTGTCTATTACATATTTGGCTTATGGAGCGGTCTCTGAGCTAATTTGAAACCCTTGTTTTATGCATCACCCCACTTCACCTTTCCCGTTAAGCAGCCACAGTGTGTCTTCTAAAGGTGTGACTCTGTTCTGTTTTGTAATTCAGTTCAAGTGTAGCGATTTTGACGTTCCCTCTATAAGCGATATCTTAGGATAAGTGTCTTTTTCTGTGTGACTTATTTCACTTAGAATCATCGTACCTAAATCCACTCATCATGCTGCTAACTAGCCTTATGACATTGATTTCATGGCTGAGTGATATTCCATTGTGCCAAGTACCACCATTTCTTTATCCATTTTTCTCTTTCCTGGGATATTGAAGGTGTACCGAAGCGGAGGTTCTTGTAAACAGAGCAGCCGTAAACTTTAGGGTGCCTGTGTCTTGTTGATTTTTAGTTTTCCCCATTTATACACCCATGAGTGGAAGTGCCCTATGCTCTCTACGCTGTGTTTATTACTTGTTTGAGGACACACCGTACTATTCTCCAGAGTGCCTGTTGGCAATTTACATCCCGCCCATCAGCGTAGTAAGGCTGCCATGTCTCCATGGCCTGTCCTGCTTTTCTGGTTTTTACACTTTGTTCAGCATGGCCCTTTTGACCGAGGGCAAGCGAGACTTCTTTGTAGCGTTGATTTGCACTTCCGGCTTGCTTGGTTGGCCAAAAAGGGCGTATGCGTTTTTTCCTGAATATATTCAGGAAAAAACGCATACGCCCTTTTTGGCCAAGGGCATCATTGTCAACGTTTTGCCGCTTTTCATGTGCTTTAAAGGCGAGTCGAATCTACCTCCTGAAATCTGTTTCCTGCAAATCTGCCTTGCTTTCAAATCCTCTTCGTTGCCTTCCCTCAATATATTTGTGGACGAGAGTTCTCATTTATAACTCTGCACGTTTGTGAATTGCAGTGCCCCTGAGCTCCATTTGTCTCCTCGCTTTTTTGGGAGCTGGCCGCAAAAGCGCAGGATTGCTTCAGGCCCTATTTTGGTTCTGGGGGGCAGGCTGAGCCTGTGGTTCATTCTTCTTCCTGATGGGAAAATGGAGTGACCTGTGCCTGTCCCAACACCTAGGGCTAGTCTCTCGTTGGTTCCCCGTCTTCCCGTTCATCCTCAGGACAAATTGCAACCTGGACGAAACAGGAGGTTAAAGGTGCTGATTCTCCAAGTAGGGAGATGGTTAGTCAAGCGGCTGGAATGGCGAACCCGAGCACAAGGAGAGGAGAAATGAGGTGCGTTTTAGAAACCATTCCCGATATCATGGCATACCATCTTCTGGGTTTCCCATGCATGTTTTGATGTAGGAAGATTCCCTTGTACCTGGAGATTTGAGACCCATGGGGTGGGTACCCCGCGGTATTACTTTAAAGTATCTGCATTTGCTCACCCAACCTCACCAATCCTCTCAGCCCCAAGAGTGTCCAGCCTTATGTCTCATCCAGCTGTGGGTCTAGATATGGTCAATCCAGGTTGCATCAGAGACCCTGAACGGATTTTGTAAGAATTTCTCTCTCTTTCACTGTCTTTGCTTTGTGGGTTTTTTAAAGTAATGTATGTTTAGAATGGGGTTTGGCTGCTTTTCCCTGCTGTGTTTATGCCGCTTTACACCCTCTTGATTCACTTGCAGAGAGATATCAATACATAGGTTTTCAGATTCATACTAGTCAGATATATTCTTGTGCGGTGACTAGGGGGTGTTGAGTCCAGTTCACTGAGCAGGGAGTAGGCCTTGTCTATTACATATTTGGCTTATGGAGCGGTGTCTGAGCTAATTTCAAACCCTTGTTTTATGCATCACCCCACCTCACCTTTCCAGTTAAGCAGACATAGTGTGTCTTCTAAAGGTGTGACTCTGTTCTGTTTTGTAATTCAGTTCAAGTGTAGCGATTTTGACATTCCCTCTATAAGCGATATCTTAGGACAAGTGCCTTTTTCTGTGTGACTTATTTCACTTAGAATCATCGTACCTAAATCCACTCATCATGCTGCTATCTAGCCTTATGACATTGATTTCATGGCTGAGTGATATTGCATTGTGCCAAGTACCACCATTTCTTTATCCATTTTTCTCTTTCCTGGGATATTGAAGGTGTACCGAAGCGGAGGTTCTTGTAAACAGAGCAGCCGTAAAGTTTGGGGTGCCTGTGTCTTGTTGATTTTTAATTTTCCCAATTTATACGCCCATGAGTGGAAGTGCCCTATGCTCTCAACGCTGTGTTTATTACTTGTTTCAGGACACACCGTACTCATCTCCAGAGTGCCTGTTGGCAATTTACATCCCGCCCATCAGCGTAGCAAGGCTCCCATGTCTCCATGGCCTGTCCTGCTTTTCTGGTTTTTACACTTTGTTCAGCATGGCCCTTTTGACCGAGGGCAAGCGAGACTTCTTTGTAGCGCTGATTTGCCCTTCCGGCTTGCTTGGTTGGCCAAAAAGGGCGTATGCGTTTTTTCCTGAATATATTCAGGAAAAAACGCATACGCCCTTTTTGGCCAAGGGCATCATTGTCAACGTTTTGCCGCTTTTCATGTGCTTTAAAGGCGAGTCGAATCTACCTCCTGAAATCTGTTTCCTGCAAATCTGCCTTGCTTTCAAATCCTCTTCGTTGCCTTCCTTCAATATATTTGTGGACGAGAGTTCTCATTTATTACTCTGCACGTTTGTGAATTGCAGTGCCCCTGAGCTCCATTTGTCTCCTCGCTTTTTTGGGAGCTGGCCGCAAAAGCGCAGGATTGCTTCAGGCCCTATTTTGGTTCTGGGGGGCAGGCTGAGCCTGTGGTTCATTCTTCTTCCTGATGGGAAAATGGAGTGACCTATGCCTGTCCCAACACCTAGGGCTCGTCTCTCGTTGGTTCCCCGTCTTCACGTTCATCCTCAGGACAAATTGCAACCTGTACAATCAGGAGGTTAAAGGTGCTGATTCTCCAAGTAGGGAGATGGTTAGTCAAGCAGCTGGAATGGTGAACCCGAGCACAAGGAGAGGAGAAATGAGGTGCATTTTAGAAACCTTTCCCGATCTCATGGCATACCATCTTCTGGGTTTCCCATGCATGTTTTGATGTAGGAAGATGCCCTTGTACCTGGAGATTTGAGACCCATGGGGTGTGTTCCCCGCAGTGTTACTTTAAAGTATCTGCGTTTGCTCACCCAACCTCACCAATCCTCTCAGCCCCAAGAGTGTCCAGCCTTATGTCTCATCCAGCTGTGGGTCTAGATATGGTCAATCCAGGTTGCATCAGAGACCCTGAACGGATTTTGTAAGAATTTCTCTCTCTTTCACTGTCTTTGTTTTGTGGGTTTTTTAAAGTAATGTATGTTTAGAATCGGGCTTGGCTGCTTTTCCCTGCTGTGTTGATGCTGCTTTACACCCTCTTGATTCACTTGCAGAGAGATATCGATACATAGGTTTTCAGATTCTTACTAGTCAGATATATTCTTGTGTGGTGACTAGGGGGTGTTGAGTCCAGTTCACTGAGCAGGGAGTAGGCCTTGTCTATTACATATTTGGCTTATGGAGCGGTGTCTGAGCTAATTTGAAACCCTTGTTTTATGCATCACCCCACCTCACCTTTCCCGTTAAGCAGCCATAGTGTGTCTTCTAAAGGTGTGACTCTGTTCTGTTTTGTAATTCAGTTCAAGTGTAGCGATTTTGACATTCCCTCTATAAGCGATATCTTAGGATAAGTGTCTTTTTCTGTGTGACTTATTTCACTTAGAATCATCGTACCTAAATCCACTCATCATGCTGCTAACTAGCCTTATGACATTGATTTCATGGCTGAGTGATATTCCATTGTGCCAAGTACCACCATTTCTTTATCCATTTTTCTCTTTCCTGGGATATTGAAGGTGTACCGAAGCGGAGGTTCTTGGAAACAGAGCAGCCGTAAACTTTAGGGTGCCTGTGTCTTGTTGATTTTTAGTTTTCCCCATTTATACACCCATGAGTGGAAGTGACCTATGCTCTCTACGCTGTGTTTATTACTTGTTTCAGGACACACCGTACTCTTCTCCAGAGTGCCTGTTGGCAATTTACATCCCGCCCATCAGCGTAGCAAGGCTCCCATGTCTCCATGGCCTGTCCTGCTTTTCTGGTTTTTACACTTTGTTCAGCATGGCCCTTTTGACCGAGGGCAAGCGAGACTTCTTTGTAGCGTTGATTTGCACTTCCGGCTTGCTTGGTTGGCCAAAAAGGGCGTATGCGTTTTTTCCTGAATATATTCAGGAAAAAACGCATACGCCCTTTTTGGCCAAGGGCATCATTGTCAACGTTTTGCCGCTTTTCATGTGCTTTAAAGGCGAGTCGAATCTACCTCCTGAAATCTGTTTCCTGCAAATCTGCCTTGCTTTCAAATCCTCTTCGTTGCCTTCCCTCAATATATTTGTGGACGAGAGTTCTCATTTATAACTCTGCACGTTTGTGAATTGCAGTGCCCCTGAGCTCCATTTGTCTCCTCGCTTTTTTGGGAGCTGGCCGCAAAAGCGCAGGATTGCTTCAGGCCCTATTTTGGTTCTGGGGGGCAGGCTGAGCCTGTGGTTCATTCTTCTTCCTGATGGGAAAATGGAGTGACCTGTGCCTGTCCCAACACCTAGGGCTAGTCTCTCGTTGGTTCCCCGTCTTCCCGTTCATCCTCAGGACAAATTGCAACCTGGACGAAACAGGAGGTTAAAGGTGCTGATTCTCCAAGTAGGGAGATGGTTAGTCAAGCGGCTGGAATGGCGAACCCGAGCACAAGGAGAGGAGAAATAAGGTGCGTTTTAGACACCATTCCCGATATCATGGCATACCATCTTCTGGGTTTCCCATGCATGTTTTGATGTAGGAAGATGCCCTTGTACCTGGAGATTTGATACCCATGGGGTGTGTTCCCCGCAGTGTTACTTTAAAGTATCTGCGTTTGCTCACCCAACCTCACCAATCCTCTCAGCCCCAAGAGTGTCCAGCCTTATGTCTCATCCAGCTGTGGGTCTAGATATGGTCAATCCAGGTTGCATCAGAGACCCTGAACGGATTTTGTAAGAATTTCTCTCTCTTTCACTGTCTTTGTTTTGTGGGTTTTTTAAAGTAATGTATGTTTAGAATCGGGCTTGGCTGCTTTTCCCTGCTGTGTTGATGCCGCTTTACACCCTCTTGATTCACTTGCAGAGAGATATCGATACATAGGTTTTCAGATTCTTACTAGTCAGATATATTCTTGTGTGGTGACTAGGGGGTGTTGAGTCCAGTTCACTGAGCAGGGAGTAGGCCTTGTCTATTACATATTTGGCTTATGGAGCGGTCTCTGAGCTAATTTGAAACCCTTGTTTTATGCATCACCCCACTTCACCTTTCCCGTTAAGCAGCCACAGTGTGTCTTCTAAAGGTGTGACTCTGTTCTGTTTTGTAATTCAGTTCAAGTGTAGCGATTTTGACGTTCCCTCTATAAGCGATATCTTAGGATAAGTGTCTTTTTCTGTGTGACTTATTTCACTTAGAATCATCGTACCTAAATCCACTCATCATGCTGCTAACTAGCCTTATGACATTGATTTCATGGCTGAGTGATATTCCATTGTGCCAAGTACCACCATTTCTTTATCCATTTTTCTCTTTCCTGGGATATTGAAGGTGTACCGAAGCGGAGGTTCTTGTAAACAGAGCAGCCGTAAAGTTTGGGGTGCCTGTGTCTTGTTGATTTTTAATTTTCCCAATTTATACGCCCATGAGTGGAAGTGCCCTATGCTCTCAACGCTGTGTTTATTACTTGTTTCAGGACACACCGTACTCATCTCCAGAGTGCCTGTTGGCAATTTACATCCCGCCCATCAGCGTAGCAAGGCTCCCATGTCTCCATGGCCTGTCCTGCTTTTCTGGTTTTTACACTTTGTTCAGCATGGCCCTTTTGACCGAGGGCAAGCGAGACTTCTTTGTAGCGCTGATTTGCCCTTCCGGCTTGCTTGGTTGGCCAAAAAGGGCGTATGCGTTTTTTCCTGAATATATTCAGGAAAAAACGCATACGCCCTTTTTGGCCAAGGGCATCATTGTCAACGTTTTGCCGCTTTTCATGTGCTTTAAAGGCGAGTCGAATCTACCTCCTGAAATCTGTTTCCTGCAAATCTGCCTTGCTTTCAAATCCTCTTCGTTGCCTTCCTTCAATATATTTGTGGACGAGAGTTCTCATTTATTACTCTGCACGTTTGTGAATTGCAGTGCCCCTGAGCTCCATTTGTCTCCTCGCTTTTTTGGGAGCTGGCCGCAAAAGCGCAGGATTGCTTCAGGCCCTATTTTGGTTCTGGGGGGCAGGCTGAGCCTGTGGTTCATTCTTCTTCCTGATGGGAAAATGGAGTGACCTATGCCTGTCCCAACACCTAGGGCTCGTCTCTCGTTGGTTCCCCGTCTTCACGTTCATCCTCAGGACAAATTGCAACCTGTACAATCAGGAGGTTAAAGGTGCTGATTCTCCAAGTAGGGAGATGGTTAGTCAAGCAGCTGGAATGGTGAACCCGAGCACAAGGAGAGGAGAAATGAGGTGCATTTTAGAAACCTTTCCCGATCTCATGGCATACCATCTTCTGGGTTTCCCATGCATGTTTTGATGTAGGAAGATGCCCTTGTACCTGGAGATTTGAGACCCATGGGGTGTGTTCCCCGCAGTGTTACTTTAAAGTATCTGCGTTTGCTCACCCAACCTCACCAATCCTCTCAGCCCCAAGAGTGTCCAGCCTTATGTCTCATCCAGCTGTGGGTCTAGATATGGTCAATCCAGGTTGCATCAGAGACCCTGAACGGATTTTGTAAGAATTTCTCTCTCTTTCACTGTCTTTGTTTTGTGGGTTTTTTAAAGTAATGTATGTTTAGAATCGGGCTTGGCTGCTTTTCCCTGCTGTGTTGATGCCGCTTTACACCCTCTTGATTCACTTGCAGAGAGATATCGATACATAGGTTTTCAGATTCTTACTAGTCAGATATATTCTTGTGTGGTGACTAGGGGGTGTTGAGTCCAGTTCACTGAGCAGGGAGTAGGCCTTGTCTATTACATATTTGGCTTATGGAGCGGTGTCTGAGCTAATTTGAAACCCTTGTTTTATGCATCACCCCACCTCACCTTTCCCGTTAAGCAGCCATAGTGTGTCTTCTAAAGGTGTGACTCTGTTCTGTTTTGTAATTCAGTTCAAGTGTAGCGATTTTGACATTCCCTCTATAAGCGATATCTTAGGATAAGTGTCTTTTTCTGTGTGACTTATTTCACTTAGAATCATCGTACCTAAATCCACTCATCATGCTGCTAACTAGCCTTATGACATTGATTTCATGGCTGAGTGATATTCCATTGTGCCAAGTACCACCATTTCTTTATCCATTTTTCTCTTTCCTGGGATATTGAAGGTGTACCGAAGCGGAGGTTCTTGGAAACAGAGCAGCCGTAAACTTTAGGGTGCCTGTGTCTTGTTGATTTTTAGTTTTCCCCATTTATACACCCATGAGTGGAAGTGACCTATGCTCTCTACGCTGTGTTTATTACTTGTTTCAGGACACACCGTACTCTTCTCCAGAGTGCCTGTTGGCAATTTACATCCCGCCCATCAGCGTAGCAAGGCTCCCATGTCTCCATGGCCTGTCCTGCTTTTCTGGTTTTTACACTTTGTTCAGCATGGCCCTTTTGACCGAGGGCAAGCGAGACTTCTTTGTAGCGTTGATTTGCACTTCCGGCTTGCTTGGTTGGCCAAAAAGGGCGTATGCGTTTTTTCCTGAATATATTCAGGAAAAAACGCATACGCCCTTTTTGGCCAAGGGCATCATTGTCAACGTTTTGCCGCTTTTCATGTGCTTTAAAGGCGAGTCGAATCTACCTCCTGAAATCTGTTTCCTGCAAATCTGCCTTGCTTTCAAATCCTCTTCGTTGCCTTCCCTCAATATATTTGTGGACGAGAGTTCTCATTTATAACTCTGCACGTTTGTGAATTGCAGTGCCCCTGAGCTCCATTTGTCTCCTCGCTTTTTTGGGAGCTGGCCGCAAAAGCGCAGGATTGCTTCAGGCCCTATTTTGGTTCTGGGGGGCAGGCTGAGCCTGTGGTTCATTCTTCTTCCTGATGGGAAAATGGAGTGACCTGTGCCTGTCCCAACACCTAGGGCTAGTCTCTCGTTGGTTCCCCGTCTTCCCGTTCATCCTCAGGACAAATTGCAACCTGGACGAAACAGGAGGTTAAAGGTGCTGATTCTCCAAGTAGGGAGATGGTTAGTCAAGCGGCTGGAATGGCGAACCCGAGCACAAGGAGAGGAGAAATAAGGTGCGTTTTAGACACCATTCCCGATATCATGGCATACCATCTTCTGGGTTTCCCATGCATGTTTTGATGTAGGAAGATTCCCTTGTACCTGGAGATTTGAGACCCATGGGGTGGGTACCCCGCGGTATTACTTTAAAGTATCTGCATTTGCTCACCCAACCTCACCAATCCTCTCAGCCCCAAGAGTGTCCAGCCTTATGTCTCATCCAGCTGTGGGTCTAGATATGGTCAATCCAGGTTGCATCAGAGACCCTGAACGGATTTTGTAAGAATTTCTCTCTCTTTCACTGTCTTTGCTTTGTGGGTTTTTTAAATTAATGTATGTTTAGAATGGGGTTTGGCTGCTTTTCCCTGCTGTGTTTATGCCTCTTTACACCCTCTTGATTCACTTGCAGAGAGATATCAATACATAGGTTTTCAGATTCATACTAGTCAGATATATTCTTGTGCGGTGACTAGGGGGTGTTGAGTCCAGTTCACTGAGCAGGGAGTAGGCCTTGTCTATTACATATTTGGCTTATGGAGCGGTGTCTGAGCTAATTTCAAACCCTTGTTTTATGCATCACCCCACCTCACCTTTCCGGTTAAGCAGCCATAGTGTGTCTTCTAAAGGTGTGCCTCTGTTCTGTTTTGTAATTCAGTTCAAGTGTAGCGATTTTGACATTCCCTCTATAAGCGATATCTTAGGACAAGTGCCTTTTTCTGTGTGACTTATTTCACTTAGAATCATCGTACCTAAATCCACTCATCATGCTGCTATCTAGCCTTATGACATTGATTTCATGGCTGAGTGATATTGCATTGTGCCAAGTACCACCATTTCTTTATCCATTTTTCTCTTTCCTGGGATATTGAAGGTGTACCGAAGCGGAGGTTCTTGTAAACAGAGCAGCCGTAAAGTTTGGGGTGCCTGTGTCTTGTTGATTTTTAATTTTCCCAATTTATACGCCCATGAGTGGAAGTGCCCTATGCTCTCAACGCTGTGTTTATTACTTGTTTCAGGACACACCGTACTCATCTCCAGAGTGCCTGTTGGCAATTTACATCCCGCCCATCAGCGTAGCAAGGCTCCCATGTCTCCATGGCCTGTCCTGCTTTTCTGGTTTTTACACTTTGTTCAGCATGGCCCTTTTGACCGAGGGCAAGCGAGACTTCTTTGTAGCGCTGATTTGCCCTTCCGGCTTGCTTGGTTGGCCAAAAAGGGCGTATGCGTATTTTCCTGAATATATTCAGGAAAAAACGCATACGCCCTTTTTGGCCAAGGGCATCATTGTCAACGTTTTGCCGCTTTTCATGTGCTTTAAAGGCGAGTCGAATCTACCTCCTGAAATCTGTTTCCTGCAAATCTGCCTTGCTTTCAAATCCTCTTCGTTGCCTTCCTTCAATATATTTGTGGACGAGAGTTCTCATTTATTACTCTGCACGTTTGTGAATTGCAGTGCCCCTGAGCTCCATTTGTCTCCTCGCTTTTTTGGGAGCTGGCCGCAAAAGCGCAGGATTGCTTCAGGCCCTATTTTGGTTCTGGGGGGCAGGCTGAGCCTGTGGTTCATTCTTCTTCCTGATGGGAAAATGGAGTGACCTATGCCTGTCCCAACACCTAGGGCTCGTCTCTCGTTGGTTCCCCGTCTTCACGTTCATCCTCAGGACAAATTGCAACCTGTACAATCAGGAGGTTAAAGGTGCTGATTCTCCAAGTAGGGAGATGGTTAGTCAAGCAGCTGGAATGGTGAACCCGAGCACAAGGAGAGGAGAAATGAGGTGCATTTTAGAAACCTTTCCCGATCTCATGGCATACCATCTTCTGGGTTTCCCATGCATGTTTTGATGTAGGAAGATGCCCTTGTACCTGGAGATTTGAGACCCATGGGGTGTGTTCCCCGCAGTGTTACTTTAAAGTATCTGCGTTTGCTCACCCAACCTCACCAATCCTCTCAGCCCCAAGAGTGTCCAGCCTTATGTCTCATCCAGCTGTGGGTCTAGATATGGTCAATCCAGGTTGCATCAGAGACCCTGAACGGATTTTGTAAGAATTTCTCTCTCTTTCACTGTCTTTGTTTTGTGGGTTTTTTAAAGTAATGTATGTTTAGAATCGGGCTTGGCTGCTTTTCCCTGCTGTGTTGATGCCGCTTTACACCCTCTTGATTCACTTGCAGAGAGATATCGATACATAGGTTTTCAGATTCTTACTAGTCAGATATATTCTTGTGTGGTGACTAGGGCGTGTTGAGTCCAGTTCACTGAGCAGGGAGTAGGCCTTGTCTATTACATATTTGGCTTATGGAGCGGTGTCTGAGCTAATTTGAAACCCTTGTTTTATGCATCACCCCACCTCACCTTTCCCGTTAAGCAGCCATAGTGTGTCTTCTAAAGGTGTGACTCTGTTCTGTTTTGTAATTCAGTTCAAGTGTAGCGATTTTGACATTCCCTCTATAAGCGATATCTTAGGATAAGTGTCTTTTTCTGTGTGACTTATTTCACTTAGAATCATCGTACCTAAATCCACTCATCATGCTGCTAACTAGCCTTATGACATTGATTTCATGGCTGAGTGATATTCCATTGTGCCAAGTACCACCATTTCTTTATCCATTTTTCTCTTTCCTGGGATATTGAAGGTGTACCGAAGCGGAGGTTCTTGGAAACAGAGCAGCCGTAAACTTTAGGGTGCCTGTGTCTTGTTGATTTTTAGTTTTCCCCATTTATACACCCATGAGTGGAAGTGACCTATGCTCTCTACGCTGTGTTTATTACTTGTTTCAGGACACACCGTACTCTTCTCCAGAGTGCCTGTTGGCAATTTACATCCCGCCCATCAGCGTAGCAAGGCTCCCATGTCTCCATGGCCTGTCCTGCTTTTCTGGTTTTTACACTTTGTTCAGCATGGCCCTTTTGACCGAGGGCAAGCGAGACTTCTTTGTAGCGTTGATTTGCACTTCCGGCTTGCTTGGTTGGCCAAAAAGGGCGTATGCGTTTTTTCCTGAATATATTCAGGAAAAAACGCATACGCCCTTTTTGGCCAAGGGCATCATTGTCAACGTTTTGCCGCTTTTCATGTGCTTTAAAGGCGAGTCGAATCTACCTCCTGAAATCTGTTTCCTGCAAATCTGCCTTGCTTTCAAATCCTCTTCGTTGCCTTCCCTCAATATATTTGTGGACGAGAGTTCTCATTTATAACTCTGCACGTTTGTGAATTGCAGTGCCCCTGAGCTCCATTTGTCTCCTCGCTTTTTTGGGAGCTGGCCGCAAAAGCGCAGGATTGCTTCAGGCCCTATTTTGGTTCTGGGGGGCAGGCTGAGCCTGTGGTTCATTCTTCTTCCTGATGGGAAAATGGAGTGACCTGTGCCTGTCCCAACACCTAGGGCTAGTCTCTCGTTGGTTCCCCGTCTTCCCGTTCATCCTCAGGACACATTGCAACCTGGACGAAACAGGAGGTTAAAGGTGCTGATTCTCCAAGTAGGGAGATGGTTAGTCAAGCGGCTGGAATGGCGAACCCGAGCACAAGGAGAGGAGAAATAAGGTGCGTTTTAGACACCATTCCCGATATCATGGCATACCATCTTCTGGGTTTCCCATGCATGTTTTGATGTAGGAAGATTCCCTTGTACCTGGAGATTTGAGACCCATGGGGTGGGTACCCCGCGGTATTACTTTAAAGTATCTGCATTTGCTCACCCAACCTCACCAATCCTCTCAGCCCCAAGAGTGTCCAGCCTTATGTCTCATCCAGCTGTGGGTCTAGATATGGTCAATCCAGGTTGCATCAGAGACCCTGAACGGATTTTGTAAGAATTTCTCTCTCTTTCACTGTCTTTGCTTTGTGGGTTTTTTAAATTAATGTATGTTTAGAATGGGGTTTGGCTGCTTTTCCCTGCTGTGTTTATGCCTCTTTACACCCTCTTGATTCACTTGCAGAGAGATATCAATACATAGGTTTTCAGATTCATACTAGTCAGATATATTCTTGTGCGGTGACTAGGGGGTGTTGAGTCCAGTTCACTGAGCAGGGAGTAGGCCTTGTCTATTACATATTTGGCTTATGGAGCGGTGTCTGAGCTAATTTCAAACCCTTGTTTTATGCATCACCCCACCTCACCTTTCCGGTTAAGCAGGCATAGTGTGTCTTCTAAAGGTGTGCCTCTGTTCTGTTTTGTAATTCAGTTCAAGTGTAGCGATTTTGACATTCCCTCTATAAGCGATATCTTAGGATAAGTGTCTTTTTCTGTGTGACTTATTTCACTTAGAATCATCGTACCTAAATCCACTCATCATGCTGCTAACTAGCCTTATGACATTGATTTCATGGCTGAGTGATATTCCATTGTGCCAAGTACCACCATTTCTTTATCCATTTTTCTCTTTCCTGGGATATTGAAGGTGTACCGAAGCGGAGGTTCTTGGAAACAGAGCAGCCGTAAACGTTAGGGTGCCTGTGTCTTGTTGATTTTTAGTTTTCCCCAATTATACACCCATGAGTGGAAGTGCCTTATGCTCTCTACGCTGTGTTTATTACTTGTTTCAGGACACACCGTACTCTTCTCCAGAGTGCCTGTTGGCAATTTACATCCCGCCCATCAGCGTAGTAAGGCTGCCATGTCTCCATGGCCTGTCCTGCTTTTCTGGTTTTTACACTTTTTCAGCATGGCCCTTTTGACCGAGGGCAAGCGAGACTTCTTTGTAGCGTTGATTTGCACTTCCGGCTTGCTTGGTTGGCCAAAAAGGGCGTATGCGTTTTTTCCTGAATATATTCAGGAAAAAACGCATACGCCCTTTTTGGCCAAGGGCATCATTGTCAACGTTTTGCCGCTTTTCATGTGCTTTAAAGGCGAGTCGAATCTACCTCCTGAAATCTGTTTCCTGCAAATCTGCCTTGCTTTCAAATCCTCTTCGTTGCCTTCCCTCAATATATTTGTGGACGAGAGTTCTCATTTATAACTCTGCACGTTTGTGAATTGCAGTGCCCCTGAGCTCCATTTGTCTCCTCGCTTTTTTGGGAGCTGGCCGCAAAAGCGCAGGATTGCTTCAGGCCCTATTTTGGTTCTGGGGGGCAGGCTGAGCCTGTGGTTCATTCTTCTTCCTGATGGGAAAATGGAGTGACCTGTGCCTGTCCCAACACCTAGGGCTAGTCTCTCGTTGGTTCCCCGTCTTCCCGTTCATCCTCAGGACAAATTGCAACCTGGACGAAACAGGAGGTTAAAGGTGCTGATTCTCCAAGTAGGGAGATGGTTAGTCAAGCGGCTGGAATGGCGAACCCGAGCACAAGGAGAGGAGAAATGAGGTGCGTTTTAGAAACCATTCCCGATATCATGGCATACCATCTTCTGGGTTTCCCATGCATGTTTTGATGTAGGAAGATTCCCTTGTACCTGGAGATTTGAGACCCATGGGGTGGGTACCCCGCGGTATTACTTTAAAGTATCTGCATTTGCTCACCCAACCTCACCAATCCTCTCAGCCCCAAGAGTGTCCAGCCTTATGTCTCATCCAGCTGTGGGTCTAGATATGGTCAATCCAGGTTGCATCAGAGACCCTGAACGGATTTTGTAAGAATTTCTCTCTCTTTCACTGTCTTTGCTTTGTGGGTTTTTTAAAGTAATGTATGTTTAGAATGGGGTTTGGCTGCTTTTCCCTGCTGTGTTTATGCCGCTTTACACCCTCTTGATTCACTTGCAGAGAGATATCAATACATAGGTTTTCAGATTCATACTAGTCAGATATATTCTTGTGCGGTGACTAGGGGGTGTTGAGTCCAGTTCACTGAGCAGGGAGTAGGCCTTGTCTATTACATATTTGGCTTATGGAGCGGTGTCTGAGCTAATTTCAAACCCTTGTTTTATGCATCACCCCACTTCAACTTTCCAGTTAAGCAGCCATAGTGTGTCTTCTAAAGGTGTGCCTCTGTTCTGTTTTGTAATTCAGTTCAAGTGTAGCGATTTTGACATTCCCTCTATAAGCGATATCTTAGGACAAGTGCCTTTTTCTGTGTGACTTATTTCACTTAGAATCATCGTACCTAAATCCACTCATCATGCTGCTAACTAGCCTTATGACATTGATTTCATGGCTGAGTGATATTGCATTGTGCCAAGTACCACCATTTCTTTATCCATTTTTCTCTTTCCTGGGATATTGAAGGTGTACCGAAGCGGAGGTTCTTGGAAACAGAGCAGCCGTAAAGTTTGGGGTGCCTGTGTCTTGTTGATTTTTAGTTTTCCCCATTTATACACCCATGAGTGGAAGTGCCCTATGCTCTCTACGCTGTGTTTATTACTTGTTTCAGGACACACCGTACACTTCTCCAGAGTGCCTGTTGGCAATTTACATCCCGCCCATCAGCGTAGCAAGGCTCCCATGTCTCCATGGCCTGTCCTGCTTTTCTGGTTTTTACACTTTGTTCAGCATGGCCCTTTTGACCGAGGGCAAGCGAGACTTCTTTGTAGCGCTGATTTGCCCTTCCGGCTTGCTTGGTTGGCCAAAAAGGGCGTATGCGTTTTTTCCTGAATATATTCAGGAAAAAACGCATACGCCCTTTTTGGCCAAGGGCATCATTGTCAACGTTTTGCCGCTTTTCATGTGCTTTAAAGGCGAGTCGAATCTACCTCCTGAAATCTGTTTCCTGCAAATCTGCCTTGCTTTCAAATCCTCTTCGTTGCCTTCCCTCAATATATTTGTGGACGAGAGTTCTCATTTATAACTCTGCACGTTTGTGAATTGCAGTGCCCCTGAGCTCCATTTGTCTCCTCGCTTTTTTGGGAGCTGGCCGCAAAAGCGCAGGATTGCTTCAGGCCCTATTTTGGTTCTGGGGGGCAGGCTGAGCCTGTGGTTCATTCTTCTTCCTGATGGGAAAATGGAGTGACCTGTGCCTGTCCCAACACCTAGGGCTAGTCTCTCGTTGGTTCCCCGTCTTCACGTTCATCCTCAGGACAAATTGCAACCTGTACAATCAGGAGGTTAAAGGTGCTGATTCTCCAAGTAGGGAGATGGTTAGTCAAGCGGCTGGAATGGTGAACCCGAGCACAAGGAGAGGAGAAATGAGGTGCGTTTTAGAAACCTTTCCCGATCTCATGGCATACCATCTTCTGGGTTTCCCATGCATGTTTTGATGTAGGAAGATGCCCTTGTACCTGGAGATTTGATACCCATGGGGTGTGTTCCCCGCAGTGTTACTTTAAAGTATCTGCGTTTGCTCACCCAACCTCACCAATCCTCTCAGCCCCAAGAGTGTCCAGCCTTATGTCTCATCCAGCTGTGGGTCTAGATATGGTCAATCCAGGTTGCATCATAGACCCTGAACGGATTTTGTAAGAATTTCTCTCTCTTTCACTGTCTTTGTTTTGTGGGTTTTTTAAAGTAATTTATGTTTAGAATCGGGCTTGGCTGCTTTTCCCTGCTGTGTTGATGCCGCTTTACACCCTCTTGATTCACTTGCAGAGAGATATCGATACATAGGTTTTCAGATTCTTACTAGTCAGATATATTCTTGTGTCGTGACTAGGGTGTGTTGAGTCCAGTTCACTGAGCAGGGAGTAGGCCTTGTCTATTACATATTTGGCTTATGGAGCGGTCTCTGAGCTAATTTCAAACCCTTGTTTTATGCATCACCCCACCTCACCTTTCCCGTTAAGCAGCCATAGTGTGTCTTCTAAAGGTGTGACTCTGTTCTGTTTTGTAATTCAGTTCAAGTGTAGCGATTTTGACATTCCCTCTATAAGCGATATCTTAGGATAAGTGTCTTTTTCTGTGTGACTTATTTCACTTAGAATCATCGTACCTAAATCCACTCATCATGCTGCTAACTAGCCTTATGACATTGATTTCATGGCTGAGTGATATTCCATTGTGCCAAGTACCACCATTTCTTTATCCATTTTTCTCTTTCCTGGGATATTGAAGGTGTACCGAAGTGGAGGTTCTTGGAAACAGAGCAGCCGTAAACTTTAGGGTGCCTGTGTCTTGTTGATTTTTAGTTTTCCCCATTTATACACCCATGAGTGGAAGTGCCCTATGCTCTCTACGCTGTGTTTATTACTTGTTTGAGGACACACCGTACTCTTCTCCAGAGTGCCTGTTGGCAATTTACATCCCGCCCATCAGCGTAGTAAGGCTGCCATGTCTCCATGGCCTGTCCTGCTTTTCTGGTTTTTACACTTTGTTCAGCATGGCCCTTTTGACCGAGGGCAAGCGAGACTTCTTTGTAGCGTTGATTTGCACTTCCGGCTTGCTTGGTTGGCCAAAAAGGGCGTATGCGTTTTTTCCTGAATATATTCAGGAAAAAACGCATACGCCCTTTTTGGCCAAGGGCATCATTGTCAACCTTTTGCCGCTTTTCATGTGCTTTAAAGGCGAGTCGAATCTACCTCCTGAAATCTGTTTCCTGCAAATCTGCCTTGCTTTCAAATCCTCTTCGTTGCCTTCCCTCAATATATTTGTGGACGAGAGTTCTCATTTATAACTCTGCACGTTTGTGAATTGCAGTGCCCCTGAGCTCCATTTGTCTCCTCGCTTTTTTGGGAGCTGGCCGCAAAAGCGCAGGATTGCTTCAGGCCCTATTTTGGTTCTGGGGGGCAGGCTGAGCCTGTGGTTCATTCTTCTTCCTGATGGGAAAATGGAGTGACCTGTGCCTGTCCCAACACCTAGGGCTAGTCTCTCGTTGGTTCCCCGTCTTCCCGTTCATCCTCAGGACAAATTGCAACCTGGACGAAACAGGAGGTTAAAGGTGCTGATTCTCCAAGTAGGGAGATGGTTAGTCAAGCGGCTGGAATGGCGAACCCGAGCACAAGGAGAGGAGAAATGAGGTGCGTTTTAGAAACCATTCCCGATATCATGGCATACCATCTTCTGGGTTTCCCATGCATGTTTTGATGTAGGAAGATTCCCTTGTACCTGGAGATTTGAGACCCATGGGGTGGGTACCCCGCGGTATTACTTTAAAGTATCTGCATTTGCTCACCCAACCTCACCAATCCTCTCAGCCCCAAGAGTGTCCAGCCTTATGTCTCATCCAGCTGTGGGTCTAGATATGGTCAATCCAGGTTGCATCAGAGACCCTGAACGGATTTTGTAAGAATTTCTCTCTCTTTCACTGTCTTTGCTTTGTGGGTTTTTTAAAGTAATGTATTTTTAGAATGGGGTTTGGCTGCTTTTCCCTGCTGTGTTGATGCCGCTTTACACCCTCTTGATTCACTTGCAGAGAGATATCAATACATAGGTTTTCAGATTCATACTAGTCAGATATATTCTTGTGCGGTGACTAGGGGGTGTTGAGTCCAGTTCACTGAGCAGGGAGTAGGCCTTGTCTATTACATATTTGGCTTATGGAGCGGTGTCTGAGCTAATTTCAAACCCTTGTTTTATGCATCACCCCACCTCACCTTTCCAGTTAAGCAGCCATAGTGTGTCTTCTAAAGGTGTGCCTCTGTTCTGTTTTGTAATTCAGTTCAAGTGTAGCGATTTTGACATTCCCTCTATAAGCGATATCTTAGGACAAGTGCCTTTTTCTGTGTGACTTATTTCACTTAGAATCATCGTACCTAAATCCACTCATCATGCTGCTAACTAGCCTTATGACATTGATTTCATGGCTGAGTGATATTCCATTGTGCCAAGTACCACCATTTCTTTATCCATTTTTCTCTTTCCTGGGATATTGAAGGTGTACCGAAGCGGAGGTTCTTGGAAACAGAGCAGCCGTAAAGTTTGGGGTGCCTGTGTCTTGTTGATTTTTAGTTTTCCCCATTTATACACCCATGAGTGGAAGTGCCCTATGCTCTCTACGCTGTGTTTATTACTTGTTTCAGGACACGCCGTACTCATCTCCAGAGTGCCTGTTGGCAATTTACATCCCGCCCATCAGCGTAGCAAGGCTCCCATGTCTCCATGGCCTGTCCTGCTTTTCTGGTTTTTACACTTTGTTCAGCATGGCCCTTTTGACCGAGGGCAAGCGAGACTTCTTTGTAGCGCTGATTTGCCCTTCCGGCTTGCTTGGTTGGCCAAAAAGGGCGTATGCGTTTTTTCCTGAATATATTCAGGAAAAAACGCATACGCCCTTTTTGGCCAAGGGCATCATTGTCAACCTTTTGCCGCTTTTCATGTGCTTTAAAGGCGAGTCGAATCTACCTCCTGAAATCTGTTTCCTGCAAATCTGCCTTGCTTTCAAATCCTCTTCGTTGCCTTCCCTCAATATATTTGTGGACGAGAGTTCTCATTTATAACTCTGCACGTTTGTGAATTGCAGTGCCCCTGAGCTCCATTTGTCTCCTCGCTTTTTTGGGAGCTGGCCGCAAAAGCGCAGGATTGCTTCAGGCCCTATTTTGGTTCTGGGGGGCAGGCTGAGCCTGTGGTTCATTCTTCTTCCTGATGGGAAAATGGAGTGACCTATGCCTGTCCCAACACCTAGGGCTAGTCTCTCGTTGGTTCCCCGTCTTCCCGTTCATCCTCAGGACAAATTGCAACCTGGACGAAACAGGAGGTTAAAGGTGCTGATTCTCCAAGTAGGGAGATGGTTAGTCAAGCGGCTGGAATGGCGAACCCGAGCACAAGGAGAGGAGAAATGAGGTGCGTTTTAGAAACCATTCCCGATATCATGGCATACCAACTTCTGGGTTTCCCATGCATGTTTTGATGTAGGAAGATGCCCTTGTACCTGGAGATTTGAGACCCATGGGGTGGGTACCCCGCGGTATTACTTTAAAGTATCTGCATTTGCTCACCCAACCTCACCAATCCTCTCAGCCCCAAGAGTGTCCAGCCTTATGTCTCATCCAGCTGTGGGTCTAGATATGGTCAATCCAGGTTGCATCAGAGACCCTGAACGGATTTTGTAAGAATTTCTCTCTCTTTCACTGTCTTTGTTTTGTGGGTTTTTTAAAGTAATTTATGTTTAGAATCGGGCTTGGCTGCTTTTCCCTGCTGTGTTGATGCCGCTTTACACCCTCTTGATTCACTTGCAGAGAGATATCGATACATAGGTTTTCAGATTCTTACTAGGCAGATATATTCTTGTGTGGTGACTAGGGTGTGTTGAGTCCAGTTCACTGAGCAGGGAGTAGGCCTTGTCTATTACATATTTGGCTTATGGAGCGGTCTCTGAGCTAATTTGAAACCCTTGTTTTATGCATCACCCCACCTCACCTTTCCCGTTAAGCAGCCATAGTGTGTCTTCTAAAGGTGTGACTCTGTTCTGTTTTGTAATTCAGTTCAAGTGTAGCGATTTTGACATTCCCTCTATAAGCGATATCTTAGGATAAGTGTCTTTTTCTGTGTGACTTATTTCACTTAGAATCATCGTACCTAAATCCACTCATCATGCTGCTAACTAGCCTTATGACATTGATTTCATGGCTGAGTGATATTCCATTGTGCCAAGTACCACCATTTCTTTATCCATTTTTCTCTTTCCTGGGATATTGAAGGTGTACCGAAGCGGAGGTTCTTGGAAACAGAGCAGCCGTAAACTTTAGGGTGCCTGTGTCTTGTTGATTTTTAGTTTTCCCCATTTATACACCCATGAGTGGAAGTGCCCTATGCTCTCTACGCTGTGTTTATTACTTGTTTCAGGACACACCGTACTCTTCTCCAGAGTGCCTGTTGTCAATTTACATCCCGCCCATCAGCGTAGTAAGGCTGCCATGTCTCCAAGGCCTGTCCTGCTTTTCTGGTTTTTACACTTTGTTCAGCATGGCCCTTTTGACCGAGGGCAAGCGAGACTTCTTTGTAGCGTTGATTTGCACTTCCGGCTTGCTTGGTTGGCCAAAAAGGGCGTATGCGTTTTTTCCTGAATATATTCAGGAAAAAACGCATACGCCCTTTTTGGCCAAGGGCATCATTGTCAACCTTTTGCCGCTTTTCATGTGCTTTAAAGGCGAGTCGAATCTACCTCCTGAAATCTGTTTCCTGCAAATCTGCCTTGCTTTCAAATCCTCTTCGTTGCCTTCCCTCAATATATTTGTGGACGAGAGTTCTCATTTATAACTCTGCACGTTTGTGAATTGCAGTGCCCCTAAGCTCCATTTGTCTCCTCGCTTTTTTGGGAGCTGGCCACAAAAGCGCAGGATTGCTTCAGGCCCTATTTTGGTTCTGGGGGGCAGGCTGAGCCTGTGGTTCATTCTTCTTCCTGATGGGAAAATGGAGTGACCTATGCCTGTCCCAACACCTAGGGCTAGTCTCTCGTTGGTTCCCCGTCTTCCCGTTCATCCTCAGGACAAATTGCAACCTGGACGAAACAGGAGGTTAAAGGTGCTGATTCTCCAAGTAGGGAGATGGTTAGTCAAGCGGCTGGAATGGCGAACCCGAGCACAAGGAGAGGAGAAATGAGGTGCGTTTTAGAAACCATTCCCGATATCATGGCATACCATCTTCTGGGTTTCCCATGCATGTTTTGATGTAGGAAGATTCCCTTGTACCTGGAGATTTGAGACCCATGGGGTGGGTACCCCGCGGTATTACTTTAAAGTATCTGCATTTGCTCACCCAACCTCACCAATCCTCTCAGCCCCAAGAGTGTCCAGCCTTATGTCTCATCCAGCTGTGGGTCTAGATATGGTCAATCCAGGTTGCATCAGAGACCCTGAACGGATTTTGTAAGAATTTCTCTCTCTTTCACTGTCTTTGCTTTGTGGGTTTTTTAAAGTAATGTATGTTTATAATGGGGTTTGGCTGCTTTTCCCTGCTGTGTTTATGCCGCTTTACACCCTCTTGATTCACTTGCAGAGAGATATCAATACATAGGTTTTCAGATTCATACTAGTCAGATATATTCTTGTGCGGTGACCAGGGGGTGTTGAGTCCAGTTCACTGAGCAGGGAGTAGGCCTTGTCTATTACATATTTGGCTTATGGAGCGGTGTCTGAGCTAATTTCAAACCCTTGTTTTATGCATCACCCCACCTCACCATTCCGGTTAAGCAGGCATAGTGTGTCTTCTAAAGGTGTGCCTCTGTTCTGTTTTGTAATTCAGTTCAAGTGTAGCGATTTTGACATTCCCTCTATAAGCGATATCTTAGGATAAGTGCCTTTTTCTGTGTGACTTATTTCACTTAGAATCATCGTACCTAAATACACTCATCATGCTGCTAACTAGCCTTATGACATTGATTTCATGGCTGAGTGATACTGCATTGTGCCAAGTACCACCAGTTCTTTATCCATTTTTCTATTTCCTGGGATATTGAAGGTGTACCGAAGCGGAGGTTCTTGGAAACAGAGCAGCCGTAAAGTTTGGGGTGCCTGTGTCTTGTTGATTTTTAGTTTTCCCAATTTATACGCCCATGAGTGGAAGTGCCCTATGCTCTCAACGCTGTGTTTATTACTTGTTTCAGGACACACCGTACTCATCTCCAGAGTGCCTGTTGGCAATTTACATCCCGCCCATTAGCGTAGCAAGGCTCCCATGTCTCCATGGCCTGTCCTGCTTTTCTGGTTTTTACACTTTGTTCAGCATGGCCCTTTTGACCGAGGGCAAGCGAGACTTCTTTGTAGCGCTGATTTGCCCTTCCGGCTTGCTTGGTTGGCCAAAAAGGGCGTATGCGTTTTTTCCTGAATATATTCAGGAAAAAACGCATACGCCCTTTTTGGCCAAGGGCATCATTGTCAACGTTTTGCCGCTTTTCATGTGCTTTAAAGGCGAGTCGAATCTACCTCCTGAAATCTGTTTCCTGCAAATCTGCCTTGCTTTCAAATCCTCTTCGTTGCCTTCCTTCAATATATTTGTGGACGAGAGTTCACATTTATAACTCTGCACGTTTGTGAATTGCAGTGCCCCTGAGCTCCATTTGTCTCCTCGCTTTTTTGGGAGCTGGCCGCAAAAGCGCAGGATTGCTTCAGGCCCTATTTTGGTTCTGGGGGGCAGGCTGAGCCTGTGGTTCATTCTTCTTCCTGATGGGAAAATGGAGTAACCTGTGCCTGTTCCAACACCTAGGGCTCGTCTCTCGTTGGTTCCCCGTCTTCACGTTCATCCTCAGGACAAATTGCAACCTGTACAATCAGGAGGTTAAAGGTGCTGATTCTCCAAGTAGGGAGATGGTTAGTCAAGCAGCTGGAATGGTGAACCCGTGCACAAGGAGAGGCGAAATGAGGTGCATTTTAGAAACCTTTCCCGATCTCATGGCATACCATCTTCTGGGTTTCCCATGCATGTTTTGATGTAGGAAGATGCCCTTGTAACTGGAGATTTGATACCCATGGGGTGTGTTCCCCGCAGTGTTACTTTAAAGTATCTGCGTTTGCTCACCCAACCTCACCAATCCTCTCAGCCCCAAGAGTGTCCAGCCTTATGTCTCATCCAGCTGTGGGTCTAGATATGGTCAATCCAGGTTGCATCATAGAACCTGAACGGATTTTGTAAGGATTTCTCTCTCTTTCACTGTCTTTGTTTTGTGGGTTTTTTAACGTAATTTATGTTTAGAATCGGGCTTGGCTGCTTTTCCCTGCTGTGTTGATGCCGCTTTACACCCTCTTGATTCACTTGCAGAGAGATATCGATACATAGGTTTTCAGATTCTTACTAGTCAGATATATTCTTGTGTGGTGACTAGGGTGTGTTGAGTCCAGTTCACTGAGCAGGGAGTAGGCCTTGTCTATTACATATTTGGCTTATGGAGCGGTCTCTGAGCTAATTTCAAACCCTTGTTTTATGCATCACCCCACCTCACCTTTCCCGTTAAGCAGCCATAGTGTGTCTTCTAAAGGTGTGACTCTGTTCTGTTTTGTAATTCAGTTCAAGTGTAGCGATTTTGACATTCCCTCTATAAGCGATATCTTAGGATAAGTGTCTTTTTCTGTGTGACTTATTTCACTTAGAATCATCGTACCTAAATCCACTCATCATGCTGCTAACTAGCCTTATGACATTGATTTCATGGCTGAGTGATATTCCATTGTGCCAAGTACCACCATTTCTTTATCCATTTTTCTCTTTCCTGGGATATTGAAGGTGTACCGAAGCGGAGGTTCTTGGAAACAGAGCAGCCGTAAACTTTAGGGTGCCTGTGTCTTGTTGATTTTTAGTTTTCCTCATTTATACACCCATGAGTGGAAGTGCCGTATGCTCTCTACGCTGTGTTTATTACTTGTTTGAGGACACACCGTACTCTTCTCCAGAGTGCCTGTTGGCAATTTACATCCCGCCCATCAGCGTAGTAAGGCTGCCATGTCTCCATGGCCTGTCCTGCTTTTCTGGTTTTTACACTTTGTTCAGCATGGCCCTTTTGACCGAGGGCAAGCGAGACTTCTTTGTAGCGTTGATTTGCACTTCCGGCTTGCTTGGTTGGCCAAAAAGGGCGTATGCGTTTTTTCCTGAATATATTCAGGAAAAAACGCATACGCCCTTTTTGGCCAAGGGCATCATTGTCAACTTTTTGCCGCTTTTCATGTGCTTTAAAGGCGAGTCGAATCTACCTCCTGAAATCTGTTTCCTGCCAATCTGCCTTGCTTTCAAATCCTCTTCGTTGCCTTCCCTCAATATATTTGTGGACGAGAGTTCTCATTTATAACTCTGCACGTTTGTGAATTGCAGTGCCCCTGAGCTCCATTTGTCTCCTCGCTTTTTTGGGAGCTGGCCGCAAAAGCGCAGGATTGCTTCAGGCCCTATTTTGGTTCTGGGGGGCAGGCTGAGCCTGTGGTTCATTCTTCTTCCTGATGGGAAAATGGAGTGACCTGTGCCTGTCCCAACACCTAGGGCTAGTCTCTCGTTGGTTCCCCGTCTTCCCGTTCATCCTCAGGACACATTGCAACCTGGACGAAACAGGAGGTTAAAGGTGCTGATTCTCCAAGTAGGGAGATGGTTAGTCAAGCGGCTGGAATGGCGAACCCGAGCACAAGGAGAGGAGAAATGAGGTGCGTTTTAGAAACCTTTCCCGATATCATGGCATACCATCTTCTGGGTTTCCCATGCATGTTTTGATGTAGGAAGATTCCCTTGTACCTGGAGATTTGAGACCCATGGGGTGGGTACCCCGCGGTATTACTTTAAAGTATCTGCATTTGCTCACCCAACCTCACCAATCCTCTCAGCCCCAAGAGTGTCCAGCCTTATGTCTCATCCAGCTGTGGGTCTAGATATGGTCAATCCAGGTTGCATCAGAGACCCTGAACGGATTTTGTAAGAATTTCTCTCTCTTTCACTGTCTTTGCTTTGTGGGTTTTTTAAAGTAATGTATGTTTAGAATGGGGTTTGGCTGCTTTTCCCTGCTGTGTTTATGCCGCTTTACACCCTCTTGATTCACTTGCAGAGAGATATCAATACATAGGTTTTCAGATTCATACTAGTCAGATATATTCTTGTGCGGTGACTAGGGGGTGTTGAGTCCAGTTCACTGAGCAGGGAGTAGGCCTTGTCTATTACATATTTGGCTTATGGAGCGGTGTCTGAGCTAATTTCAAACCCTTGTTTTATGCATCACCCCACCTCACTTTTCCGGTTAAGCAGCCATAGTGTGTCTTCTAAAGGTGTGCCTCCGTTCTGTTTTGTAATTCAGTTCAAGTGTAGCGATTTTGACATTCCCTCTATAAGCGATATCTTAGGATAAGTGCCTTTTTCTGTGTGACTTATTTCACTTAGAATCATCGGACCTAAATCCACTCATCATGCTGCTAACTAGCCTTATGACATTGATTTCATGGCTGAGTGATATTGCATTGTGCCAAGTACCACCATTTCTTTATCCATTTTTCTATTTCCTGGATATTGAAGGTGTACCGAAGCGGAGGTTCTTGTAAACAGAACAGCCGTAAAGTTTGGGGTGCCTGTGTCTTGTTGATTTTTAGTTTTCCCGATTTATACGCCCATGAGTGGAAGTGCCCTATGCTCTCAACGCTGTGTTTATTACTTGTTTCAGGACACACCGTACTCATCTCCAGAGTGCCTGTTGGCAATTTACATCCCGCCCATCAGCGTAGCAAGGCTCCCATGTCTCCATGGCCTGTCCTGCTTTTCTGGTTTTTACACTTTGTTCAGCATGGCCCTTTTGACCGAGGGCAAGCGAGACTTCTTTGTAGCGCTGATTTGCCCTTCCGGCTTGCTTGGTTGGCCAAAAAGGGCGTATGCGTTTTTTCCTGAATATATTCAGGAAAAAACGCATACGCCCTTTTTGGCCAAGGGCATCATTGTCAACGTTTTGCCGCTTTTCATGTGCTTTAAAGGCGAGTCGAATCTACCTCCTGAAATCTGTTTCCTGCAAATCTGCCTTGCTTTCAAATCCTCTTCGTTGCCTTCCTTCAATATATTTGTGGACGAGAGTTCTCATTTATAACTCTGCACGTTTGTGAATTGCAGTGCCCCTGAGCTCCATTTGTCTCCTCGCTTTTTTGGGAGCTGGCCGCAAAAGCGCAGGATTGCTTCAGGCCCTATTTTGGTTCTGGGGGGCAGGCTGAGCCTGTGGTTCATTCTTCTTCCTGATGGGAAAATGGAGTGACCTGTGCCTGTCCCAACACCTAGGGCTAGTCTCTCGTTGGTTCCCCGTCTTCCCGTTCATCCTCAGGACAAATTGCAACCTGGACGAAACAGGAGGTTAAAGGTGCTGATTCTCCAAGTAGGGAGATGGTTAGTCTAGCGGCTGGAATGGCGAACCCGAGCACAAGGAGAGGAGAAATGAGGTGCGTTTTAGAAACCATTCCCGATATCATGGCATACCATCTTCTGGGTTTCCCATGCATGTTTTGATGTAGGAAGATTCCCTTGTACCTGGAGATTTGAGACCCATGGGGTGGGTACCCCGCGGTATTACTTTAAAGTATCTGCATTTGCTCACCCAACCTCACCAATCCTCTCAGCCCCAAGAGTGTCCAGCCTTATGTCTCATCCAGCTGTGGGTCTAGATATGGTCAATCCAGGTTGCATCAGAGACCCTGAACGGATTTTGTAAGAATTTCTCTCTCTTTCACTGTCTTTGCTTTGCGGGTTTTTTAAAGTAATGTATGTTTAGAATGGGGTTTGGCTGCTTTTCCCTGCTGTGTTTATGCCGCTTTACACCCTCTTGATTCACTTGCAGAGAGATATCAATACATAGGTTTTCAGATTCATACTAGTCAGATATATTCTTGTGCGGTGACTAGGGGGTGTTGAGTCCAGTTCACTGAGCAGGGAGTAGGCCTTGTCTATTACATATTTGGCTTATGGAGCGGTGTCTGAGCTAATTTCAAACCCTTGTTTTATGCATCACCCCACCTCACCTTTCCAGTTAAGCAGCCATAGTGTGTCTTCTAAAGGTGTGCCTCTGTTCTGTTTTGTAATTCAGTTCAAGTGTAGCGATTTTGACATTCCCTCTATAAGCGATATCTTAGGACAAGTGCCTTTTTCTGTGTGACTTATTTCACTTAGAATCATCGTACCTAAATCCACTCATCATGCTGCTAACTAGCCTTATGACATTGATTTCATGGCTGAGTGATATTCCATTGTGCCAAGTACCACCATTTCTTTATCCATTTTTCTCTTTCCTAGGATATTGAAGGTGTACCGAAGCGGAGGTTCTTGGAAACAGAGCAGCCGTAAAGTTTGGGGTGCCTGTGTCTTGTTGATTTTTAGTTTTCCCCATTTATACACCCATGAGTGGAAGTGCCCTATGCTCTCTACGCTGTGTTTATTACTTGTTTCAGGACACACCGTACTCATCTCCAGAGTGCCTGTTGGCAATTTACATCCCGCCCATCAGCGTAGCAAGGCTCCCATGTCTCCATGGCCTGTCCTGCTTTTCTGGTTTTTACACTTTGTTCAGCATGGCCCTTTTGACCGAGGGCAAGCGAGACTTCTTTGTAGCGCTGATTTGCCCTTCCGGCTTGCTTGGTTGGCCAAAAAGGGCGTATGCGTTTTTTCCTGAATATATTCAGGAAAAAACGCATACGCCCTTTTTGGCCAAGGGCATCATTGTCAACCTTTTGCCGCTTTTCATGTGCTTTAAAGGCGAGTCGAATCTACCTCCTGAAATCTGTTTCCTGCAAATCTGCCTTGCTTTCAAATCCTCTTCGTTGCCTTCCCTCAATATATTTGTGGACGAGAGTTCTCATTTATAACTCTGCACGTTTGTGAATTGCAGTGCCCCTGAGCTCCATTTGTCTCCTCGCTTTTTTGGGAGCTGGCCGCAAAAGCGCAGGATTGCTTCAGGCCCTATTTTGGTTCTGGGGGGCAGGCTGAGCCTGTGGTTCATTCTTCTTCCTGATGGGAAAATGGAATGACCTATGCCTGTCCCAACACCTAGGGCTAGTCTCTCGTTGGTTCCCCGTCTTCCCGTTCATCCTCAGGACAAATTGCAACCTGGACGAAACAGGAGGTTAAAGGTGCTGATTCTCCAAGTAGGGAGATGGTTAGTCAAGCGGCTGGAATGGCGAACCCGAGCACAAGGAGAGGAGAAATGAGGTGCGTTTTAGAAACCATTCCCGATATCATGGCATACCAACTTCTGGGTTTCCCATGCATGTTTTGATGTAGGAAGATTCCCTTGTACCTGGAGATTTGAGACCCATGGGGTGGGTACCCCGCGGTATTACTTTAAAGTATCTGCATTTGCTCACCCAACCTCACCAATCCTCTCAGCCCCAAGAGTGTCCAGCCTTATGTCTCATCCAGCTGTGGGTCTAGATATGGTCAATCCAGGTTGCATCAGAGACCCTGAACGGATTTTGTAAGAATTTCTCTCTCTTTCACTGTCTTTGTTTTGTGGGTTTTTTAAAGTAATTTATGTTTAGAATCGGGCTTGGCTGCTTTTCCCTGCTGTGTTGATGCCGCTTTACACCCTCTTGATTCACTTGCAGAGAGATATCGATACATAGGTTTTCAGATTCTTACTAGGCAGATATATTCTTGTGTGGTGACTAGGGTGTGTTGAGTCCAGTTCACTGAGCAGGGAGTAGGCCTTGTCTATTACATATTTGGCTTATGGAGCGGTCTCTGAGCTAATTTGAAACCCTTGTTTTATGCATCACCCCACCTCACCTTTCCCGTTAAGCAGCCATAGTGTGTCTTCTAAAGGTGTGACTCTGTTCTGTTTTGTAATTCAGTTCAAGTGTAGCGATTTTGACATTCCCTCTATAAGCGATATCTTAGGATAAGTGTCTTTTTCTGTGTGACTTATTTCACTTAGAATCATCGTACCTAAATCCACTCATCATGCTGCTAACTAGCCTTATGACATTGATTTCATGGCTGAGTGATATTCCATTGTGCCAAGTACCACCATTTCTTTATCCATTTTTCTCTTTCCTGGGATATTGAAGGTGTACCGAAGCGGAGGTTCTTGGAAACAGAGCAGCCGTAAACTTTAGGGTGCCTGTGTCTTGTTGATTTTTAGTTTTCCCCATTTATACACCCATGAGTGGAAGTGCCCTATGCTCTCTACGCTGTGTTTATTACTTGTTTCAGGACACACCGTACTCTTCTCCAGAGTGCCTGTTGTCAATTTACATCCCGCCCATCAGCGTAGTAAGGCTGCCATGTCTCCAAGGCCTGTCCTGCTTTTCTGGTTTTTACACTTTGTTCAGCATGGCCCTTTTGACCGAGGGCAAGCGAGACTTCTTTGTAGCGTTGATTTGCACTTCCGGCTTGCTTGGTTGGCCAAAAAGGGCGTATGCGTTTTTTCCTGAATATATTCAGGAAAAAACGCATACGCCCTTTTTGGCCAAGGGCATCATTGTCAACCTTTTGCCGCTTTTCATGTGCTTTAAAGGCGAGTCGAATCTACCTCCTGAAATCTGTTTCCTGCAAATCTGCCTTGCTTTCAAATCCTCTTCGTTGCCTTCCCTCAATATATTTGTGGACGAGAGTTCTCATTTATAACTCTGCACGTTTGTGAATTGCAGTGCCCCTAAGCTCCATTTGTCTCCTCGCTTTTTTGGGAGCTGGCCACAAAAGCGCAGGATTGCTTCAGGCCCTATTTTGGTTCTGGGGGGCAGGCTGAGCCTGTGGTTCATTCTTCTTCCTGATGGGAAAATGGAGTGACCTATGCCTGTCCCAACACCTAGGGCTAGTCTCTCGTTGGTTCCCCGTCTTCCCGTTCATCCTCAGGACAAATTGCAACCTGGACGAAACAGGAGGTTAAAGGTGCTGATTCTCCAAGTAGGGAGATGGTTAGTCAAGCGGCTGGAATGGCGAACCCGAGCACAAGGAGAGGAGAAATGAGGTGCGTTTTAGAAACCATTCCCGATATCATGGCATACCATCTTCTGGGTTTCCCATGCATGTTTTGATGTAGGAAGATTCCCTTGTACCTGGAGATTTGAGACCCATGGGGTGGGTACCCCGCGGTATTACTTTAAAGTATCTGCATTTGCTCACCCAACCTCACCAATCCTCTAAGCCCCAAGAGTGTCCAGCCTTATGTCTCATCCAGCTGTGGGTCTAGATATGGTCAATCCAGGTTGCATCAGAGACCCTGAACGGATTTTGTAAGAATTTATCTCTCTTTCACTGTCTTTGCTTTGTGGGTTTTTTAAAGTAATGTATGTTTAGAATGGGGTTTGGCTGCTTTTCCCTGCTGTGTTTATGCCGCTTTACACCCTCTTGATTCACTTGCACAGAGATATCAATACATAGGTTTTCAGATTCATACTAGTCAGATATATTCTTGTGCGGTGACCAGGGGGTGTTGAGTCCAGTTCACTGAGCAGGGAGTAGGCCTTGTCTATTACATATTTGGCTTATGGAGCGGTGTCTGAGCTAATTTCAAACCCTTGTTTTATGCATCACCCCACCTCACCTTTCCGGTTAAGCAGGCATAGTGTGTCTTCTAAAGGTGTGCCTCTGTTCTGTTTTGTAATTCAGTTCAAGTGTAGCGATTTTGACATTCCCTCTATAAGCGATATCTTAGGATAAGTGCCTTTTTCTGTGTCACTTATTTCACTTAGAATCATCGTACCTAAATTCACTCATCATGCTGCTAACTAGCCTTATGACATTGATTTCATGGCTGAGTGATACTGCATTGTGCCAAGTACCACCAGTTCTTTATCCATTTTTCTATTTCCTGGGATATTGAAGGTGTACCGAAGCGGAGGTTCTTGGAAACAGAGCAGCCGTAAAGTTTGGGGTGCCTGTGTCTTGTTGATTTTTAGTTTTCCCAATTTATACGCCCATGAGTGGAAGTGCCCTATGCTCTCAACGCTGTGTTTATTACTTGTTTCAGGACACACCGTACTCATCTCCAGAGTGCCTGTTGGCAATTTACATCCCGCCCATCAGCGTAGCAAGGCTCCCATGTCTCCATGGCCTGTCCTGCTTTTCTGGTTTTTACACTTTGTTCGGCATGGCCCTTTTGACCGAGGGCAAGCGAGACTTCTTTGTAGCGCTGATTTGCCCTTCCGGCTTGCTTGGTTGGCCAAAAAGGGCGTATGCGTTTTTTCCTGAATATATTCAGGAAAAAACGCATACGCCCTTTTTGGCCAAGGGCATCATTGTCAACGTTTTGCCGCTTTTCATGTGCTTTAAAGGCGAGTCGAATCTACCTCCTGAAATCTGTTTCCTGCAAATCTGCCTTGCTTTCAAATCCTCTTCGTTGCCTTCCTTCAATATATTTGTGGACGAGAGTTCTCATTTATAACTCTGCACGTTTGTGAATTGCAGTGCCCCTGAGCTCCATTTGTCTCCTCGCTTTTTTGGGAGCTGGCCGCAAAAGCGCAGGATTGCTTCAGGCCCTATTTTGGTTCTGGGGGGCAGGCTGAGCCTGTGGTTCATTCTTCTTCCTGATGGGAAAATGGAGTGACCTGTGCCTGTCCCAACACCTAGGGCTAGTCTCTCGTTTGTTCCGCGTCTTCCCGTTCATCCTCAGGACAAATTGCAACCTGTACAATCAGGAGTTTAAAGGTGCTGATTCTCCAAGTAGGGAGATGGTTAGTCAAGCAGCTGGAATGGTGAACCCGTGCACAAGGAGAGGAGAAATGAGGTGCATTTTAGAAACCTTTCCCAATCTCATGGCATACCATCTTTTGGGTTTCCCATGCATGTTTTCATATAGGAAGATGCCCTTGTAACTGGAGATTTGATACCCATGGGGTGTGTTCCCCGCAGTGTTACTTTAAAGTATCTGCGTTTGCTCACCCAACCTCACCAATCCTCTCAGCCCCAAGAGTGTCCAGCCTTATGTCTCATCCAGCTGTGGGTCTAGATATGGTCAATCCAGGTGGCATCATAGAACCTGAACGGATTTTGTAAGAATTTCTCTCTCTTTCACTGTCTTTGTTTTGTGGGTTTTTTAACGTAATTTATGTTTAGAATCGGGCTTGGCTGCTTTTCCCTGCTGTGTTGATGCCGCTTTACACCCTCTTGATTCACTTGCAGAGAGATATCGATACATAGGTTTTCAGATTCTTACTAGTCAGATATATTCTTGTGTGGTGACTAGGGGGTGTTGAGTCCAGTTCACTGAGCAGGGAGTAGGCCTTGTCTATTACATATTTGGCTTATGGAGCGGTCTCTGAGCTAATTTCAAACCCTTGTTTTATGCATCACCCCACCTCACCTTTCCCGTTAAGCAGCCATAGTGTGTCTTCTAAAGGTGTGACTCTGTTCTGTTTTGTAATTCAGTTCAAGTGTAGCGATTTTGACATTCCCTCTATAAGCGATATCTTAGGATAAGTGTCTTTTTCTGTGTGACTTATTTCACTTAGAATCATCGTACCTAAATCCACTCATCATGCTGCTAACTAGCCTTATGACATTGATTTCATGGCTGAGTGATATTCCATTGTGCCAAGTACCACCATTTCTTTATCCATTTTTCTCTTTCCTGGGATATTGAAGGTGTACCGAAGCGGAGGTTCTTGGAAACAGAGCAGCCGTAAACTTTAGGGTGCCTGTGTCTTGTTGATTTTTAGTTTTCCTCATTTATACACCCATGAGTGGAAGTGCCCTATGCTCTCTACGCTGTGTTTATTACTTGTTTGAGGACACACCGTACTCTTCTCCAGAGTGCCTGTTGGCAATTTACATCCCGCCCATCAGCGTAGTAAGGCTGCCATGTCTCCATGGCCTGTCCTGCTTTTCTGGTTTTTACACTTTGTTCAGCATGGCCCTTTTGACCGAGGGCAAGCGAGACTTCTTTGTAGCGTTGATTTTCACTTCCGGCTTGCTTGGTGGGCCAAAAAGGGCGTATGCGTTTTTTCCTGAATATATTCAGGAAAAAACGCATACGCCCTTTTTGGCCAAGGGCATCATTGTCAACTTTTTGCCGCTTTTCATGTGCTTTAAAGGCGAGTCGAATCTACCTCCTGAAATCTGTTTCCTGCAAATCTGCCTTGCTTTCAAATCCTCTTCGTTGCCTTCCCTCAATATATTTGTGGACGAGAGTTCTCATTTATAACTCTGCACGTTTGTGAATTGCAGTGCCCCTGAGCTCCATTTGTCTCCTCGCTTTTTTGGGAGCTGGCCGCAAAAGCGCAGGATTGCTTCAGGCCCTATTTTGGTTCTGGGGGGCAGGCTGAGCCTGTGGTTCATTCTTCTTCCTGATGGGAAAATGGAGTGACCTGTGCCTGTCCCAACACCTAGGGCTAGTCTCTCGTTGGTTCCCCGTCTTCACGTTCATCCTCAGGACACATTGCAACCTGGACGAAACAGGAGGTTAAAGGTGCTGATTCTCCAAGTAGGGAGATGGTTAGTCAAGCGGCTGGAATGGCGAACCCGAGCACAAGGAGAGGAGAAATGAGGTGCGTTTTAGAAACCTTTCCCGATCTCATGGCATACCATCTTCTGGGTTTCCCATGCATGTTTTGATGTAGGAAGATTCCCTTGTACCTGGAGATTTGAGACCCATGGGGTGGGTACCCCGCGGTATTACTTTAAAGTATCTGCATTTGCTCACCCAACCTCACCAATCCTCTCAGCCCCAAGAGTGTCCAGCCTTATGTCTCATCCAGCTGTGGGTCTAGATATGGTCAATCCAGGTTGCATCAGAGACCCTGAACGGATTTTGTAAGAATTTCTCTCTCTTTCACTGTCTTTGCTTTGTGGGTTTTTTAAAGTAATGTATGTTTAGAATGGGGTTTGGCTGCTTTTCCCTGCTGTGTTTATGCCGCTTTACACCCTCTTGATTCACTTGCAGAGAGATATAATTACATAGGTTTTCAGATTCATACTAGTCAGATATATTCTTGTGCGGTGACTAGGGGGTGTTGAGTCCAGTTCACTGAGCAGGGAGTAGGCCTTGTCTATTACATATTTGGCTTATGGAGCAGTGTCTGAGCTAATTTCAAACCCTTGTTTTATGCATCACCCCACCTCACTTTTCCGGTTAAGCAGCCATAGTGTGTCTTCTAAAGGTGTGCCTCCGTTCTGTTTTGTAATTCAGTTCAAGTGTAGCGATTTTGACATTCCCTCTATAAGCGATATCTTAGGATAAGTGCCTTTTTCTGTGTGACTTATTTCACTTAGAATCATCGGACCTAAATCCACTCATCATGCTGCTAACTAGCCTTATGACATTGATTTCATGGCTGAGTGATATTGCATTGTGCCAAGTACCACCATTTCTTTATCCATTTTTCTATTTCCTGGGATATTGAAGGTGTACCGAAGCGGAGGTTCTTGTAAACAGAGCAGCCGTAAAGTTTGGGGTGCCTGTGTCTTGTTGATTTTTAGTTTTCCCGATTTATACGCCCATGAGTGGAAGTGCCCTATGCTCTCAACGCTGTGTTTATTACTTGTTTCAGGACACACCGTACTCATCTCCAGAGTGCCTGTTGGCAATTTACATCCCGCCCATCAGCGTAGCAAGGCTCCCATGTCTCCATGGCCTGTCCTGCTTTTCTGGTTTTTACACTTTGTTCAGCATGGCCCTTTTGACCGAGGGCAAGCGAGACTTCTTTGTAGCGCTGATTTGCCCTTCCGGCTTGCTTGGTTGGCCAAAAAGGGCGTATGCGTTTTTTCCTGAATATATTCAGGAAAAAACGCATACGCCCTTTTTGGCCAAGGGCATCATTGTCAACGTTTTGCCGCTTTTCATGTGCTTTAAAGGCGAGTCGAATCTACCTCCTGAAATCTGTTTCCTGCAAATCTGCCTTGCTTTCAAATCCTCTTCGTTGCCTTCCTTCAATATATTTGTGGACGAGAGTTCTCATTTATAACTCTGCACGTTTGTGAATTGCAGTGCCCCTGAGCTCCATTTGTCTCCTCGCTTTTTTGGGAGCTGGCCGCAAAAGCGCAGGATTGCTTCAGGCCCTATTTTGGTTCTGGGGGGCAGGCTGAGCCTGTGGTTCATTCTTCTTCCTGATGGGAAAATGGAGTGACCTGTGTCTGTCCCAACACCTAGGGCTAGTCTCTCGTTGGTTCCCCGTCTTCACGTTCATCCTCAGGACAAATTGCAACCTGTACAATCAGGAGGTTAAAGGTGCTGATTCTCCAAGTAGGGAGATGGTTAGTCAAGCGGCTGGAATGGTGAACCCGAGCACAAGGAGAGGAGAAATGAGGTGCGTTTTAGAAACCTTTCCCGATCTCATGGCATACCATCTTCTGGGTTTCCCATGCATGTTTTGATGTAGGAAGATGCCCTTGTACCTGGAGATTTGATACCCATGGGGTGTGTTCCCCGCAGTGTTACTTTAAAGTATCTGCGTTTGCTCACCCAACCTCACCAATCCTCTCTGCCCCAAGAGTGTCCAGCCTTATGTCTCATCCAGCTGTGGGTCTAGATATGGTCAATCCAGGTTGCATCATAGACCCTGAACGGATTTTGTAAGAATTTCTCTCTCTTTCACTGTCTTTGTTTTGTGGGTTTTTTAAAGTAATGTATGTTTAGAATCGGGCTTGGCTGCTTTTCCCTGCTGTGTTGATGCCGCTTTACACCCTCTTGATTCACTTGCAGAGAGATATCGATACATAGGTTTTCAGATTCTTACTAGTCAGATATATTCTTGTGTGGTGACTAGGGTGTGTTGAGTCCAGTTCACTGAGCAGGGAGTAGGCCTTGTCTATTACATATTTGGCTTATGGAGCGGTCTCTGAGCTAATTTGAAACCCTTGTTTTATGCATCACCCCACCTCACCTTTCCCGTTAAGCAGCCATAGTGTGTCTTCTAAAGGTGTGACTCTGTTCTGTTTTGTAATTCAGTTCAAGTGTAGCGATTTTGACATTCCCTCTATAAGCGATATCTTAGGATAAGTGTCTTTTTCTGTGTGACTTATTTCACTTAGAATCATCGTACCTAAATCCACTCATCATGCTGCTAACTAGCCTTATGACATTGATTTCATGGCTGAGTGATATTCCATTGTGCCAAGTACCACCATTTCTTTATCCATTTTTCTCTTTCCTGGGATATTGAAGGTGTACCGAAGCGGAGGTTCTTGGAAACAGAGCAGCCGTAAACTTTAGGGTGCCTGTGTCTTGTTGATTTTTAGTTTTCCCCATTTATACACCCATGAGTGGAAGTGCCCTATGCTCTCTACGCTGTGTTTATTACTTGTTTCAGGACACACCGTACTCTTCTCCAGAGTGCCTGTTGTCAATTTACATCCCGCCCATCAGCGTAGTAAGGCTGCCATGTCTCCAAGGCCTGTCCTGCTTTTCTGGTTTTTACACTTTGTTCAGCATGGCCCTTTTGACCGAGGGCAAGCGAGACTTCTTTGTAGCGTTGATTTGCACTTCCGGCTTGCTTGGTTGGCCAAAAAGGGCGTATGCGTTTTTTCCTGAATATATTCAGGAAAAAACGCATACGCCCTTTTTGGCCAAGGGCATCATTGTCAACCTTTTGCCGCTTTTCATGTGCTTTAAAGGCGAGTCGAATCTACCTCCTGAAATCTGTTTCCTGCAAATCTGCCTTGCTTTCAAATCCTCTTCGTTGCCTTCCCTCAATATATTTGTGGACGAGAGTTCTCATTTATAACTCTGCACGTTTGTGAATTGCAGTGCCCCTAAGCTCCATTTGTCTCCTCGCTTTTTTGGGAGCTGGCCGCAAAAGCGCAGGATTGCTTCAGGTCCTATTTTGGTTCTGGGGGGCAGGCTGAGCCTGTGGTTCATTCTTCTTCCTGATGGGAAAATGGAGTGACCTATGCCTGTCCCAACACCTAGGGCTAGTCTCTCGTTGGTTCCCCGTCTTCCCGTTCATCCTCAGGACAAATTGCAACCTGGACGAAACAGGAGGTTAAAGGTGCTGATTCTCCAAGTAGGGAGATGGTTAGTCAAGCGGCTGGAATGGCGAACCCGAGCACAAGGAGAGGAGAAATGAGGTGCGTTTTAGAAACCATTCCCGATATCATGGCATACCATCTTCTGGGTTTCCCATGCATGTTTTGATGTAGGAAGATTCCCTTGTACCTGGAGATTTGAGACCCATGGGGTGGGTACCCCGCGGTATTACTTTAAAGTATCTGCATTTGCTCACCCAACCTCACCAATCCTCTCAGCCCCAAGAGTGTCCAGCCTTATGTCTCATCCAGCTGTGGGTCTAGATATGGTCAATCCAGGTTGCATCAGAGACCCTGAACGGATTTTGTAAGAATTTCTCTCTCTTTCACTGTCTTTGCTTTGTGGGTTTTTTAAAGTAATGTATGTTTATAATGGGGTTTGGCTGCTTTTCCCTGCTGTGTTTATGCCGCTTTACACCCTCTTGATTCACTTGCAGAGAGATATCAATACATAGGTTTTCAGATTCATACTAGTCAGATATATTCTTGTGCGGTGACCAGGGGGTGTTGAGTCCAGTTCACTGAGCAGGGAGTAGGCCTTGTCTATTACATATTTGGCTTATGGAGCGGTGTCTGAGCTAATTTCAAACCCTTGTTTTATGCATCACCCCACCTCACCTTTCCGGTTAAGCAGGCATAGTGTATCTTCTAAAGGTGTGCCTCTGTTCTGTTTTGTAATTCAGTTCAAGTGTAGCGATTTTGACATTCCCTCTATAAGCGATATCTTAGGATAAGTGCCTTTTTCTGTGTGACTTATTTCACTTAGAATCATCGTACCTAAATACACTCATCATGCTGCTAACTAGCCTTATGACATTGATTTCATGGCTGAGTGATACTGCATTGTGCCAAGTAACAGCAGTTCTTTATCCATTTTTCTATTTCCTGGGATATTGAAGGTGTACCGAAGCGGAGGTTCTTGGAAACAGAGCAGCCGTAAAGTTTGGGGTGCCTGTGTCTTGTTGATTTTTAGTTTTCCCAATTTATACGCCCATGAGTGGAAGTGCCCTATGCTCTCAACGCTGTGTTTATTACTTGTTTCAGGACACACCGTACTCATCTCCAGAGTGCCTGTTGGCAATTTACATCCCGTCCATTGGCGTAGCAAGGCTCCCATGTCTCCATGGCCTGTCCTGCTTTTCTGGTTTTTACACTTTGTTCAGCATGGCCCTTTTGACCGAGGGCAAGCGAGACTTCTTTGTAGCGCTGATTTGCCCTTCCGGCTTGCTTGGTTGGCCAAAAAGGGCGTATGCGTTTTTTCCTGAATATATTCAGGAAAAAACGCATACGCCCTTTTTGGCCAAGGGCATCATTGTCAACGTTTTGCCGCTTTTCATGTGCTTTAAAGGCGAGTCGAATCAACTCCTGAAATCTGTTTCCTGCAAATCTGCCTTGCTTTCAAATCCTCTTCGTTGCCTTCCTTCAATATATTTGTGGACGAGAGTTCTCATTTATAACTCTGCACGTTTGTGAATTGCAGTGCCCCTGAGCTCCATTTGTCTCCTCGCTTTTTTGGGAGCTGGCCGCAAAAGCGCAGGATTGCTTCAGGCCCTATTTTGGTTCTGGGGGGCAGGCTGAGCCTGTGGTTCATTCTTCTTCCTGATGGGAAAATGGAGTGACCTATGCCTGTCCCAACACCTAGGGCTCGTCTCTCGTTGGTTCCCCGTCTTCACGTTCATCCTCAGGATAAATTGCAACCTGTACAATCAGGAGGTTAAAGGTGCTGATTCTCCAAGTAGGGAGATGGTTAGTCAAGCAGCTGGAATGGTGAACCCGTGCACAAGGAGAGGCGAAATGAGGTGCATTTTAGAAACCTTTCCCGATCTCATGGCATACCATCTTCTGGGTTTCCCATGCATGTTTTGATGTAGGAAGATGCCCTTGTAACTGGAGATTTGATACCCATGGGGTGTGTTCCCCGCAGTGTTACTTTAAAGTATCTGCGTTTGCTCACCCAACCTCACCAATCCTCTCAGCCCCAAGAGTGTCCAGCCTTATGTCTCATCCAGCTGTGGGTCTAGATATGGTCAATCCAGGTTGCATCATAGAACCTGAACGGATTTTGTAAGAATTTCTCTCTCTTTCACTGTCTTTGTTTTGTGGGTTTTTTAACGTAATTTATGTTTAGAATCGGGCTTGGCTGCTTTTCCCTGCTGTGTTGATGCCGCTTTACACCCTCTTGATTCACTTGCAGAGAGATATCGATACATAGGTTTTCAGATTCTTACTAGTCAGATATATTCTTGTGTGGTGACTAGGGTGTGTTGAGTCCAGTTCACTGAGCAGGGAGTAGGCCTTGTCTATTACATATTTGGCTTATGGAGTGGTGTCTGAGCTAATTTCAAACCCTTGTTTTATGCATCACCCCACCTCACCTTTCCGGTTAAGCAGGAATAGTGTGTCTTCTAAAGGTGTGCCTCTGTTCTGTTTTGTAATTCAGTTCAAGTGTAGCGATTTTGACATTCCCTCTATAAGCGATATCTTAGGATAAGTGTCTTTTTCTGTGTGACTTATTTCACTTAGAATCATCGTACCTAAATCCACTCATCATGCTGCTAACTAGCCTTATGACATTGATTTCATGGCTGAGTGATATTCCATTGTGCCAAGTACCACCATTTGTTTATCCATTTTTCTCTTTCCTGGGATATTGAAGGTGTACCGATGTGGAGGTTCTTGGAAACAGAGCAGCCATAAAGTTTGGGGTGCCTGTGTCTTGTTGATTTTTAGTTTTCCCAATTTATACGCCCATGAGTGGAAGTGCCCTATGCTCTCAACGCTGTGTTTATTACTTGTTTCAGGACACACCGTACTCATCTCCAGAGTGCCTGTTGGCAATTTACATCCCGCCCATCAGCGTAGCAAGGCTCCCATGTCTCCATGGCCTGTCCTGCTTTTCTGGTTTTTACACTTTGTTCGGCATGGCCCTTTTGACCGAGGGCAAGCGAGACTTCTTTGTAGCGCTGATTTGCCCTTCCGGCTTGCTTGGTTGGCCAAAAAGGGCGTATGCGTTTTTTCCTGAATATATTCAGGAAAAAACGCATACGCCCTTTTTGGCCAAGGGCATCATTGTCAACGTTTTGCCGCTTTTCATGTGCTTTAAAGGCGAGTCGAATCTACCTCCTGAAATCTGTTTCCTGCAAATCTGCCTTGCTTTCAAATCCTCTTCGTTGCCTTCCCTCAATATATTTGTGGACGAGAGTTCTCATTTATAACTCTGCACGTTTGTGAATTGCAGTGCCCCTGAGCTCCATTTGTCTCCTCGCTTTTTTGGGAGCTGGCCGCAAAAGCGCAGGATTGCTTCAGGCCCTATTTTGGTTCTGGGGGGCAGGCTGAGCCTGTGGTTCATTCTTCTTCCTGATGGGAAAATGGAGTGACCTATGCCTGTCCCAACACCTAGGGCTCGTCTCTCGTTGGTTCCCCGTCTTCACGTTCATCCTCAGGACAAATTGCAACCTGTACAATCAGGAGGTTAAAGGTGCTGATTCTCCAAGTAGGGAGATGGTTAGTCAAGCAGCTGGAATGGCGAACCCGTGCACAAGGAGAGGAGAAATGAGGTGCATTTTAGAAACCTTTCCCGATCTCATGGCATACCATCTTCTGGGTTTCCCATGCATGTTTTGATGTAGGAAGATGCCGTTGTACCTGGAGATTTGATACCCATGGGGTGTGTTCCCCGCAGTTTTACTTTAAAGTATCTGCGTTTGCTCACCCAACCTCACCAATCCTCTCAGCCCCTAGAGTGTCCAGCCTTATGTCTCATCCAGCTGTGGGTCTAGATATGGTCAATCCAGGTTGCATCAGAGACCCTGAACGGATTTTGTAAGAATTTCTCTCTCTTTCACTGTCTTTGTTTTGTGGGTTTTTTAACGTAATTTATGTTTAGAATCGGGCTTGGCTGCTTTTCCCTGCTGTGTTGATGCCGCTTTACACCCTCTTGATTCACTTGCAGAGAGATATCGATACATAGGTTTTCAGATTCTTACTAGTCAGATATATTCTTGTGTGGTGACTAGGGTGTGTTGAGTCCAGTTCACTGAGCAGGGAGTAGGCCTTGTCTATTACATATTTGGCTTATGGAGTGGTGTCTGAGCTAATTTCAAACCCTTGTTTTATGCATCACCCCACCTCACCTTTCCGGTTAAGCAGCCATAGTGTGTCTTCTAAAGGTGTGCCTCTGTTCTGTTTTGTAATTCAGTTCAAGTGTAGCGATTTTGACATTCCCTCTATAAGCGATATCTTAGGATAAGTGTCTTTTTCTGTGTGACTTATTTCACTTAGAATCATCGTACCTAAATCCACTCATCATGCTGCTAACTAGCCTTATGACATTGATTTCATGGCTGAGTGATATTCCATTGTGCCAAGTACCACCATTTGTTTATCCATTTTTCTCTTTCCTGGGATATTGAAGGTGTACCGATGTGGAGGTTCTTGGAAACAGAGCAGCCATAAAGTTTGGGGTGCCTGTGTCTTGTTGATTTTTAGTTTTCCCAATTTATACGCCCATGAGTGGAAGTGCCCTATGCTCTCAACGCTGTGTTTATTACTTGTTTCAGGACACACCGTACTCATCTCCAGAGTGCCTGTTGGCAATTTACATCCCGCCCATCAGCGTAGCAAGGCTCCCATGTCTCCATGGCCTGTCCTGCTTTTCTGGTTTTTACACTTTGTTCGGCATGGCCCTTTTGACCGAGGGCAAGCGAGACTTCTTTGTAGCGCTGATTTGCCCTTCCGGCTTGCTTGGTTGGCCAAAAAGGGCGTATGCGTTTTTTCCTGAATATATTCAGGAAAAAACGCATACGCCCTTTTTGGCCAAGGGCATCATTGTCAACGTTTTGCCGCTTTTCATGTGCTTTAAAGGCGAGTCGAATCTACCTCCTGAAATCTGTTTCCTGCAAATCTGCCTTGCTTTCAAATCCTCTTCGTTGCCTTCCCTCAATATATTTGTGGACGAGAGTTCTCATTTATAACTCTGCACGTTTGTGAATTGCAGTGCCCCTGAGCTCCATTTGTCTCCTCGCTTTTTTGGGAGCTGGCCGCAAAAGCGCAGGATTGCTTCAGGCCCTATTTTGGTTCTGGGGGGCAGGCTGAGCCTGTGGTTCATTCTTCTTCCTGATGGGAAAATGGAGTGACCTATGCCTGTCCCAACACCTAGGGCTCGTCTCTCGTTGGTTCCCCGTCTTCACGTTCATCCTCAGGACAAATTGCAACCTGTACAATCAGGAGGTTAAAGGTGCTGATTCTCCAAGTAGGGAGATGGTTAGTCAAGCAGCTGGAATGGCGAACCCGTGCACAAGGAGAGGAGAAATGAGGTGCATTTTAGAAACCTTTCCCGATCTCATGGCATACCATCTTCTGGGTTTCCCATGCATGTTTTGATGTAGGAAGATGCCGTTGTACCTGGAGATTTGATACCCATGGGGTGTGTTCCCCGCAGTTTTACTTTAAAGTATCTGCGTTTGCTCACCCAACCTCACCAATCCTCTCAGCCCCTAGAGTGTCCAGCCTTATGTCTCATCCAGCTGTGGGTCTAGATATGGTCAATCCAGGTTGCATCAGAGACCCTGAACGGATTTTGTAAGAATTTCTCTCTCTTTCACTGTCTTTGTTTTGTGGGTTTTTTAAAGTAATGTATGTTTAGAATCGGGCTTGGGTGCTTTTCCCTGCTGTGTTGATGCCGCTTTACACCCTCTTGATTCACTTGCAGAGAGATATCGATACATAGGTTTTCAGATTCATACTAGTCAGATATATTCTTGTGCGGTGACTAGGGGGTGTTGAGTCCAGTTCAGTGAGCAGGGAGTAGGCCTTGTCTATTACATATTTGGCTTATGGAGCGGTCTCTGAGCTAATTTCACACCCTTGTTTTATGCATCACCCCACCTCACCTTTCCCGTTAAGCAGCCATAGTGTGTCTTCTAAAGGTGTGACTCTGTTCTGTTTTGTAATTAAGTTGAAGTGTAGCGATTTTGACATTCCCTCTATAAGCGATATCTTAGGATAAGTGTCTTTTTCTGTGTGACTTATTTCACTTAGAATCATCGTCGCTAAATCCACTCATCATGCTGCTAACTAGCCGTATGACATTGATTTCATGGCTGGGTGACATTCCATTGTGCCAATTACCACCATTTCTTTATCCATTTTTCTATTTCCTGGGATATTGAAGGTGTACCGAAGTGGAGGTTCTTGGAAACAGAGCAGCTGTAAATTTTGGGGTGCCTGTGTCTTGTTGATTTTTAGTTTTCCCAATTTATACGCCCATGAGTGGAAGTGCCCTATGCTCTCTACGCTGTGTTTATTACTTGTTTCAGGACACACCGTACACTTCTCCAGAGTGCCTGTTGGCAATTTACATCCCGCCCATCAGCGTAGCAAGGCTCCCATGTCTCCATGGCCTGTCCTGCTTTTCTGGTTTTTACACTTTTTTCAGCATGGCCCTTTTGACCGAGGGCAAGCGAGACTTCTTTGTAGCGCTGATTTGCCCTTCCGGCTTGCTTGGTTGGCCAAAAAGGGCGTATGCGTTTTTTCCTGAATATATTCAGGAAAAAACGCATACGCCCTTTTTGGCCAAGGGCATCATTGTCAACGTTTTGCCGCTTTTCATGTGCTTTAAAGGCGAGTCGAATCTACATCCTGAAATCTATTTCCTGAAAATCTGCCTTACTTTCAAATCCGCTTCGTTGCCTTCCCTCAATATATTTGTGGACGAGAGTTCTCATTTATAACTCTGCACGTTTGTGAATTGCAGTGCCCCTGAGCTCCATTTGTCTACTCGCTTTTTTGGGAGCTGGCCGCAAAAGCGCAGGATTGCTTCAGGCCCTATTTTGGTTCTGGGGGGCAGGCTGAGCCTGTGGTTCATTCTTCTTCCTGATGGAAAAATGGAGTGACCTGTGTCTGTCCCAACACCTAGGGCTAGTCTCTCGTTGGTTCCCCGTCTTCACGTTCATCCTCAGGACAAATTGCAACCTGTACAATCAGGAGGTTAAAGGTGCTGATTTTCCAAGTAGGGAGATGGTTAGTCAAGCGGCTGGAATGGTGAACCCGAGCACAAGGAGAGGAGAAATGAGGTGCGTTTTAGAAACCTTTCCCGATCTCATGGCATACCATCTTCTGGGTTTCCCATGCATGTTTTGATGTAGGAAGATGCCCTTGTACCTGGAGATTTGATACCCATGGGGTGTGTTCCCCGCAGTGTTACTTTAAAGTATCTGCGTTTGCTCACCCAACCTCACCAATCCTCTCAGCCCCAAGAGTGTCCAGCCTTATGTCTCATCCAGCTGTGGGTCTAGATATGGTCAATCCAGGTTGCATCATAGACCCTGAACGGATTTTGTAAGAATTTCTCTCTCTTTCACTGTCTTTGTTTTGTGGGTTTTTTAAAGTAATGTATGTTTAGAATCGGGCTTGGCTGCTTTTCCCTGCTGTGTTGATGCCGCTTTACACCCTCTTGATTCACTTGCAGAGAGATATCGATACATAGGTTTTCAGATTCTTACTAGTCAGATATATTCTTGTGTGGTGACTAGGGTGTGTTGAGTCCAGTTCACTGAGCAGGGAGTAGGCCTTGTCTATTACATATTTGGCTTATGGAGCGGTCTCTGAGCTAATTTGAAACCCTTGTTTTATGCATCACCCCACCTCACCTTTCCCGTTAAGCAGCCATAGTGTGTCTTCTAAAGGTGTGACTCTGTTCTGTTTTGTAATTCAGTTCAAGTGTAGCGATTTTGACATTCCCTCTATAAGCGATATCTTAGGATAAGTGTCTTTTTCTGTGTGACTTATTTCACTTAGAATCATCGTACCTAAATCCACTCATCATGCTGCTAACTAGCCTTATGACATTGATTTCATGGCTGAGTGATATTCCATTGTGCCAAGTACCACCATTTCTTTATCCATTTTTCTCTTTCCTGGGATATTGAAGGTGTACCGAAGCGGAGGTTCTTGGAAACAGAGCAGCCGTAAACTTTAGGGTGCCTGTGTCTTGTTGATTTTTAGTTTTCCCCATTTATACACCCATGAGTGGAAGTGCCCTATGCTCTCTACGCTGTGTTTATTACTTGTTTCAGGACACACCGTACTCTTCTCCAGAGTGCCTGTTGTCAATTTACATCCCGCCCATCAGCGTAGTAAGGCTGCCATGTCTCCAAGGCCTGTCCTGCTTTTCTGGTTTTTACACTTTGTTCAGCATGGCCCTTTTGACCGAGGGCAAGCGAGACTTCTTTGTAGCATTGATTTGCACTTCCGGCTTGCTTGGTTGGCCAAAAAGGGCGTATGCGTTTTTTCCTGAATATATTCAGGAAAAAACGCATACGCCCTTTTTGGCCAAGGGCATCATTGTCAACCTTTTGCCGCTTTTCATGTGCTTTAAAGGCGAGTCGAATCTACCTCCTGAAATCTGTTTCCTGCAAATCTGCCTTGCTTTCAAATCCTCTTCGTTGCCTTCCCTCAATATATTTGTGGACGAGAGTTCTCATTTATAACTCTGCACGTTTGTGAATTGCAGTGCCCCTAAGCTCCATTTGTCTCCTCGCTTTTTTGGGAGCTGGCCGCAAAAGCGCAGGATTGCTTCAGGTCCTATTTTGGTTCTGGGGGGCAGGCTGAGCCTGTGGTTCATTCTTCTTCCTGATGGGAAAATGGAGTGACCTATGCCTGTCCCAACACCTAGGGCTAGTCTCTCGTTGGTTCCCCGTCTTCCCGTTCATCCTCAGGACAAATTGCAACCTGGACGAAACAGGAGGTTAAAGGTGCTGATTCTCCAAGTAGGGAGATGGTTAGTCAAGCGGCTGGAATGGCGAACCCGAGCACAAGGAGAGGAGAAATGAGGTGCGTTTTAGAAACCATTCCCGATATCATGGCATACCATCTTCTGGGTTTCCCATGCATGTTTTGATGTAGGAAGATTCCCTTGTACCTGGAGATTTGAGACCCATGGGGTGGGTACCCCGCGGTATTACTTTAAAGTATCTGCATTTGCTCACCCAACCTCACCAATCCTCTCAGCCCCAAGAGTGTCCAGCCTTATGTCTCATCCAGCTGTGGGTCTAGATATGGTCAATCCAGGTTGCATCAGAGACCCTGAACGGATTTTGTAAGAATTTCTCTCTCTTTCACTGTCTTTGCTTTGTGGGTTTTTTAAAGTAATGTATGTTTATAATGGGGTTTGGCTGCTTTTCCCTGCTGTGTTTATGCCGCTTTACACCCTCTTGATTCACTTGCAGAGAGATATCAATACATAGGTTTTCAGATTCATACTAGTCAGATATATTCTTGTGCGGTGACCAGGGGGTGTTGAGTCCAGTTCACTGAGCAGGGAGTAGGCCTTGTCTATTACATATTTGGCTTATGGAGCGGTGTCTGAGCTAATTTCAAACCCTTGTTTTATGCATCACCCCACCTCACCTTTCCGGTTAAGCAGGCATAGTGTGTCTTCTAAAGGTGTGCCTCTGTTCTGTTTTGTAATTCAGTTCAAGTGTAGCGATTTTGACATTCCCTCTATAAGCGATATCTTAGGATAAGTGTCTTTTTCTGTGTGACTTATTTCACTTAGAATCATCGTACCTAAATCCACTCATCATGCTGCTAACTAGCCTTATGACATTGATTTCATGGCTGAGTGATATTCCATTGTGCCAAGTACCACCATTTGTTTATCCATTTTTCTCTTTCCTGGGATATTGAAGGTGTACCGATGTGGAGGTTCTTGGAAACAGAGCAGCCATAAAGTTTGGGGTGCCTGTGTCTTGTTGATTTTTAGTTTTCCCAATTTATACGCCCATGAGTGGAAGTGCCCTATGCTCTCAACGCTGTGTTTATTACTTGTTTCAGGACACACCGTACTCATCTCCAGAGTGCCTGTTGGCAATTTACATCCCGCCCATCAGCGTAGCAAGGCTCCCATGTCTCCATGGCCTGTCCTGCTTTTCTGGTTTTTACACTTTGTTCGGCATGGCCCTTTTGACCGAGGGCAAGCGAGACTTCTTTGTAGCGCTGATTTGCACTTCCGGCTTGCTTGGTTGGCCAAAAAGGGCGTATGCGTTTTTTCCTGAATATATTCAGGAAAAAACGCATACGCCCTTTTTGGCCAAGGGCATCATTGTCAACGTTTTGCCGCTTTTCATGTGCTTTACAGGCGAGTCGAATCTACCTCCTGAAATCTATTTCCTGAAAATCTGCCTTACTTTCAAATCCTCTTCGTTGCCTTCCCTCAATATATTTGTGGACGAGAGTTCTCATTTATAACTCTGCACGTTTGTGAATTGCAGTGCCCCTGAGCTCCATTTGTCTACTCGCTTTTTTGGGAGCTGGCCGCAAAAGCGCAGGATTGCTTCAGGCCCTATTTTGGTTCTGGGGGGCAGGCTGAGCCTGTGGTTCATTCTTCTTCCTGATGGAAAAATGGAGTGACCTGTGCCTGTCCCAACACCTAGGGCTAGTCTCTCGTTGGTTGCCCGTCTTCCCGTTCATCCTCAGGAAAATTGCAACCTGTACGATACAGGAGTTTAAAGATGCTGATTCTCCACGTAGGGAGATGGTGAATCAAGCGGCTGGAATGGGGAACCCGAGCACAAGGAGAGGAGAAATGAGGTGCGTTTTAGAAACCTTTCCCGATCTCACGGCATACCATCTTCTGGGTTTCACATGCATGTTTGGATGTAGGAAGATGCCCTTGTACCTGGAGATTTGAGACCCATGGGGTGGGTACCCCGCGGTATTACTTTAAAGTATCTGCGTTTGCTCACCCAACCTCACCAATCCTCTCAGCCCCAAGAGTGTCCAGCCTTATGTCTCATCCAGCTGTGGGTCTAGATATGGTCAATCCAGGTTGCATCAGAGACCCTGAACGGATTTTGTAAGAATTTCTCTCTCTTTCACTGTCTTTGCTTTGTGGGTTTTTTAAAGTAATGTATGTTTAGAATGGGGTTTGGCTGCTTTTCCCTGCTGCGTTTATGCCGCTTTACACCCTCTTGATTCACTTACAGAGAGATATCAATACACAGGTTTTCAGATTCATACTAGTCAGATATATTCTTGTGCGGTGACTAGGGGGTGTTGAGTCCAGTTCACTGAGCAGGGAGTAGGCCTTGTCTATTACATATTTGGCTTATGGAGCGGTCTCTGAGCTAATTTCAAACCCTTGTTTTATGCATCACCCCACCTCACCTTTCCGGTTAAGCAGCCATAGTGTGTCTTCTAAAGGTGTGCCTCTGTTCTGTTTTGTAATTCAGTTCAAGTGTAGCGATTTTGACATTCCCTCTATAAGCGATATCTTAGGATAAGTGCCTTTTTCTGTGTGACTTATTTCACTTAGAATCATCGTACCTAAATCCACTCATCATGCTGCTAACTAGCCTTATGACATTGATTTCATGGCTGAGTGATATTCCATTGTGCCAAGTACCACCATTTCTTTATCCATTTTTCTCTTTCCTGGGATATTGAAGGTGTACCGAAGCGGAGGTTCTTGGCAACAGAGCAGCCGTAAAGTTTGGGATGCCTGTGTCTTGTTGATTTTTAGTTTTCCCAATTTATACGCCCATGAGTGGAAGTGCCCTATGCTCTCTACGCTGTGTTTATTACTTGTTTCAGGACACACCGAACTCTTCTCCAGAGCGCCTGTTGGCAATTTACATCCCGCCCATCAGCGTAGCAAGGCTCCCATGTCTCCATGGACTGTCCTGCTTTTCTGGTTTTTACACTTTGTTCAGCATGGCCCTTTTGACCGAGGGCAAGCGAGACTTTTTGTAGCGCTGATTTGCCCTTCCGGCTTGCTTGGTTGGCCAAAAAGGGCGTATGCGTTTTTTCCTGAATATATTCAGGAAAAAACGCATACGCCCTTTTTGGCCAAGGGCATCATTGTCAACGTTTTGCCGCTTTTCATGTGCTTTAAAGGCGAGTCGAATCTACCTACTGAAATCTGTTTCCTGCAAATCTGCCTTGCTTTCAAATCCTCTTCGTTGCCTTCCCTCAATATATTTGTGGACGAGAGTTCTCATTTATAACTCTGCACGTTTGTGAATTGCAGTGACCCTGAGCTCCATTTGTCTCCTCGCTTTTTTGGGAGCTGGCCGCAAAAGCGCAGGATTGCTTCAGGCCCTATTTTGGTTCTGGGGGGCAGCTGAGCCTGTGGTTCATTCTTCTTCCTGATGGGAAAATGGAGTGACCTGTGCCTGTCCCAACACCTAGGGCTAGTCTCTCGTTGGTTCCCCGTCTTCCCGTTCATCTTCAGGACAAACTGCAACCTGTACGAAACAGGAGGTTAAAGGTGCTGATTCTCCAAGTAGGGAGATGGTTAGTCAAGCGGCTGGAATGGCGAACCCGAGCACAAGGAGAGGAGAAATGAGGTGCGTTTTAGAAACTTTTCCCGATCTCACGGCATACCATCTTCTGGGTTTCCCATGCGTGTTTGGATGTAGGAAGATGCCCTTGTACCTGGAGATTTGAGACCCATGGGGTGGGTACCCCGCAGTATTACTTTAAAGTATCTGCGTTTGCTCACCCAACCTCACCAATCCTCTCAGCCGCAAGAGTGTGCAGCCTTATGTCTCATCCAGCTGTGGGTCTAGATATGGTCAATCCAGGTTGCATCAGAGACCCTGAACGGATTTTGTAAGAATTTCTCTCTCTTTCACTGTCTTTGTTTTGTGGGTTTTTTAAAGTAATTTATGTTTAGAATCGGGCTTGGCTGCTTTTCCCTGCTGTGTTGATGCCGCTTTACACCCTCTTGATTCACTTGCAGAGAGATATCGATACATAGGTTTTCAGATTCTTACTACTCAGATATATTCTTGTGTGGTGACTAGGGTGTGTTGAGTCCAGTTCACTGAGCAGGGAGTAGGCCTTGTCTATTACATATTTGGCTTATGGAGCGGTCTCTGAGCTAATTTCAAACCCTTGTTTTATGCATCACCCCACCTCACCTTTCCCGTTAAGCAGCCATAGTGTGTCTTCTAAAGGTGTGACTCTGTTCTGTTTTGTAATTCAGTTCAAGTGTAGCGATTTTGACATTCCCTCTATAAGCGATATCTTAGGATAAGTGTCTTTTTCTGTGTGACTTATTTCACTTAGAATCATCGTCGCTAAATCCACTCATCATCCTGCTAACTAGCCTTATGACATTGATTTCATGGCTGAGTGACATTCCATTGTGCCAAGTACCACCATTTGTTTATCCATTTTTCTCTTTCCTGGGATATTGAAGGTGTACCGAAGTGGAGGTTCTTGGAAACAGAGCAGCTGTAAATTTTGGGGTGCCTGTGTCTTGTTGATTTTTAGTTTTCCCAATTTATACGCCCATGACTGGAAGTGCCCTATGCTCTCTAAGCTGTGTTTATTACTTGTTTCAGGACACACCGTACACTTCTCCAGACTGCCTGTTGGCAATTTACATCCCGCCCATCAGCGTAGCAAGGCTCGCATGTCTCCATGGCCTGTCCTGCTTTTCTGGTTTTTACTGTTTGTTCAGCATGGCCCTTTTGACCGAGGGCAAGCGAGACTTCTTTGTAGCGCTGATTTGCCCTTCCGGCTTGCTTGGTTGGCCAAAAAGGGCGTATTCGTTTTTTCCTGAATATATTTCCTGAATATATTTCCTGAATATATTTCCTGAATATATTCAGGAAAAAACGCATACGCCCTTTTTGGCCAAGGGCATCATTGTCAACGTTTTGCCGCTTTTCATGTGCTTTACAGGCGAGTCGAATCTACATCCTGAAATCTGTTTCCTAAAAATCTGCCTTACTTTCAAATCCTCTTCGTTGCCTTCCCTCAATATATTTGTGGACGAGAGTTCTCATTTATAACTCTGCACGTTTGTGAATTGCAGTGCCCCTGAGCTCCATTTGTCTACTCGCTTTTTTGGGAGCTGGCCGCAAAAGCGCAGCATTGCTTCAGGCCCTATTTTGGTTCTGGGGGGCAGGCTGAGCCTGTGGTTCATTCTTCTTCCTGATGGAAAAATGGAGTGACCTGTGCCTGTCCCAACACCTAGGGCTAGTCTCTCGTTGGTTGCCCGTCTTCCCGTTCATCCTCAGGAAAATTGCAACCTGTACGATACAGGAGTTTGAAGATGCTGATTCTCCAAGTAGGGAGATGGTGAATCAAGCGGCTGGAATGGGGAACCCGAGCACAAGGAGAGGAGAAATGAGGTGCGTTTTAGAAACCTTTCCCGATCTCACGGCATACCATCTTCTGGGTTTCACATGCATGTTTGGATGTAGGAAGATGCCCTTGTACCTGGAGATTTGAGACCCATGGGGTGGGTACCCCGCGGTATTACTTTAAAGTATCTGCGTTTGCTCACCCAACCTCACCAATCCTCTCAGCCCCAAGAGTGTCCAGCCTTATGTCTCATCCAGCTGTGGGTCTAGATATGGTCAATCCAGGTTGCATCAGAGACCCTGAACGGATTTTGTAAGAATTTCTCTCTCTTTCACTGTCTTTGCTTTGTGGGTTTTTTAAAGTAATGTATGTTTAGAATGCGGTTTGGCTGCTTTTCCCTGCTGCGTTTATGCCGCTTTACACCCTCTTGATTCACTTGCAGAGAGATATCAATACACAGGTTTTCAATTTCATACTAGTCAGATATATTCTTGTGCGGTGACTAGGGGGTGTTGAGTCCAGTTAACTGAGCAGGGAGTAGGCCTTGTCTATTACATATTTGGCTTATGGAGCGGTCTCTGAGCTAATTTCAAACCCTTGTTTTATGCATCACCCCACCTCACCTTTCCGGTTAAGGAGCCATAGTGTGTCTTCTAAAGGTGTGCCTCTGTTCTGTTTTGTAATTCAGTTCAAGTGTAGCGATTTTGACATTCCCTCTATAAGCGATATCTTAGGATAAGTGCCTTTTTCTGTGTGACTTATTTCACTTAGAATCATCGTACCTAAATCCACTCATCATGCTGCTAACTAGCCTTATGACATTGATTTCATGGCTGAGTGATATTCCATTGTGCCAAGTACCACCATTTCTTTATCCATTTTTCTCTTTCCTGGGATATTGAAGGTGTACCGAAGCGGAGGTTCTTGGCAACAGAACAGCCGTAAAGTTTGGGGTGCCTGTGTCTTGTTGATTTTTAGTTTTCCCAATTTATACGCCCATGAGTGGAAGTGCCCTATGCTCTCTACGCTGTGTTTATTACTTGTTTCAGGACACACCGTACACTTCTCCAGAGTGCCTGTTGGCAATTTACATCCCGCCCATCAGCGTAGCAAGGCTCCCATGTCTCCATGGCCTGTCCTGCTTTTCTGGTTTTTACACTTTGTTCAGCATGGCCCTTTTGACCGAGGGCAAGCGAGACTTCTTTGTAGCGCTGATTTGCCCTTCCGGCTTGCTTGGTTGGCCAAAAAGGGCGTATGCGTTTTTTCCTGAATATATTCAGGAAAAAACGCATACGCCCTTTTTGGCCAAGGGCATCATTGTCAACGTTTTGCCGCTTTTCATGTGCTTTAAAGGCGAGTCGAATCTACCTCCTGAAATCTGTTTCCTGCAAATCTGCCTTGCTTTCAAATCCTCTTCGTTGCCTTCCCTCAATATATTTGTGGACGAGAGTTCTCATTTATAACTCTGCACGTTTGTGAATTGCAGTGCCCCTGAGCTCCATTTGTCTCCTCGCTTTTTTGGGAGCTGGCCGCAAAAGCGCAGGATTGCTTCAGGCCCTATTTTGGTTCTGGGGGGCAGGCTGAGCCTGTGGTTCATTCTTCTTCCTGATGGGAAAATGGAGTGACCTATGCCTGTCCCAACACCTAGGGCTAGTCTCTCGTTGGTTCCCCGTCTTCCCGTTCATCTTCAGGACAACCTGCAACCTGTACGAAACAGGAGGATAAAGGTGCTGATTCTCCAAGTAGGGAGATGGTTAGTCAAGCGGCTGGAATGGCGAACCCGAGCACAAGGAGAGGAGAAATGAGGTGCGTTTTAGAAACTTTTCCCGATCTCACGGCATACCATCTTCTGGGTTTCCCATGCATGTTTTGATGTAGGAAGATGCCCTTGTACCTGGAGATTTGAGACCCATTGGGTGGGTACCCCGCAGTATTACTTTAAAGTATCTGCATTTGTTCACCCAACCTCACCAATCCTCTCAGCCTCAAGAGTGTCCAGCCTTATGTCTCATCCAGCTGTGGGTCTAGATATGGTCAATCCAGGTTGCATCAGAGACCCTGAACGGATTTTGTAAGAATTTCTCTCTCTTTCACTGTCTTTGCTTTGTGGGTTTTTTAAAGTAATGTATGTTTAGAATGGGGTTTGGCTGCTTTTCCCTGCTGTGTTTATGCCGCTTTACACCCTCTTGATTCACTTGCAGAGAGATATCAATACATAGGTTTTCAGATTCATACTAGTCAGATATATTCTTGTCCGGTGACTAGGGGGTGTTGAGTCCAGTTCACTGAGCAGGGAGTAGGCCTTGTCTATTACATATTTGGCTTATGGAGCGGTGTCTGAGCTAATTTCAAACCCTTGTTTTATGCATGACCCCACCTCACCTTTCCGGTTAAGCAGCCATAGTGTGTCTTCTAAAGGTGTGCCTCTGTTCTGTTTTGTAATTCAGTTCAAGTGTAGCGATTTTGACATTCCCTCTATAAGCGATATCTTAGGATAAGTGCCTTTTTCTGTGTGACTTATTTCACTTAGAATCATCGTACCTAAATCCACTAATCATGCTGCTACCTAGTCTTATGACATTGATTTCATGGCTGAGTGATATTCCATTGTGCCAAGTACCACCATTTCTTTATCCATTTTTCTCTTTCCTGGGATATTGAAGGTGTACCGAAGCGGAGGTTCTTGGCAACAGAGCAGCCGTAAACTTAGGGTGCCTGTGTCTTGTTGATTTTTAGTTTTCCCAATTTATACGCCCATGAGTGGAAGTGCCCTATGCTCTCTACGCTGTGTTTATTATTTGTTTCAGGACACACCGTACTCTTCTCCAGAGTGCCTGTTGGCAATTTACATCCTGCCCATCATCGTAGCAAGGCTCCCATGTCTCCATGGCCTGTCCAGCTTTTCTGCTTTTTACACTTTGTTCAGCATGGCCTTTTGACCGAGGGCAAGCGAGACTTCTTTGTAGCGCTGATTTGCCCTTCCGGCTTGCTTGGTTGGCCAAAAAGGGCGTATGCGTTTTTTCCTGAATATATTCAGGAAAAAACGCATACGCCCTTTTTGACCAAGAGCATCATTGTCAACGTTTTGCCACTTTTCATGTGCTTTCAAGGCGAGTCGAATCTACCTCCTGAAATCTGTTTCCTGCAAATCTGCCTTGCTTTCAAATCCTCTTCGTTGCCTTCCCTCAATATATTTGTGGACGAGAGTTCTCATTTATAACTCTGCACGTTTGTGAATTGCAGTGCCCCTGAGCTCCATTAGTCTCCTCGCTTTTTTGGGAGCTGGCCGCAAAAGCGCAGGATTGCTTCAGGCCCTATTTTGGTTCTGGGGGGCAGGCTGAGCCTGTGGTTCATTCTTCTTCCTGATGGGAAAATGGAGTGACCTGTGCCTGTCCCAACACCTAGGGCTAGTCTTTCGTTGGTTCCCCGTCTTCCAGTTCATCCTCAGGACAAATTGCAACCTGGACGAAACAGGAGGTTAAAGGTGCTGATTCTCCAAGTAGGGAGATGGTTAGTCAAGCGGCTGGAATGGCGAACCCGAGCACAAGGAGAGGAGAAATGAGGTGCGTTTTAGAAACCTTTCCCGATCTCACGGCATACCATCTTCTGGGTTTCCCATGCATGTTTTGATGTAGGAAGATGCCCTTGTACCTGGAGATTTGAGACCCATGGGGTGTGTTCCCCGCAGTGTTACTTTTAATTATCTGCGTTTGCTCACCCAACCTCACCAATCCTCTCAGCCCCAAGAGTGTCCAGCCTTATGTCTCATCCAGCTGTGGGTCTTGATATGGTCAATCCAGGTTGCATCAGAGACCCTGAACGGATTTTGTAAGAATTTCTCTCTCTTTCACTGTCTTTGCTTTGTGGCTTTTTTAAAGTAATGTATGTTTAGAATGGGGTTTGGCCGCTTTTCCCTGCTGTGTTTATGCCGCTTTACACCCTCTTGATTCACTTGCAGAGAGATATCAATACATAGGTTTTCAGATTCATACTAGTCAGATATATTCTTGTGCGGTGACTAGGGGGTGTTGAGTCCAGTACACTGAGCAGGGAGTAGGCCTTGTCTATTACATATTTGGCTTATGGAGCGGTGTCTGAGCTAATTTCAAACCCTTGTTTTATGCATCACCCCACCTCACCTTTCCCGTTAAGCAGCCATAGTGTGTCTTCTAAAGGTGTGACTCTGTTCTGTTTTGTAATTCAGTTCAAGTGTAGCGATTTTGACATTCCCTCTATAAGCGATATCTTAGGATAAGGGCCTTTTTCTGTGTGACTTATTTCACTTAGAATCATCGTACCTAAATCCACTCATCATGCTGCTAACTAGCCTTATGTCATTGATTTCATGGCTGAGTGATATTCCATTGTGCCAAGTACCACCATTTCTTTATCCATTTTTCTCTTTCCTGGGATATTGAAGGTGTACCGAAGCGGAGGTTCTTGGCAACAGAGCAGCCGTAAAGTTTGGGGTGCCTGTGTCTTGTTGACTTTTAGTTTTCCCAATTTATACGCCCATGAGTGGAAGTGCCCTATGCTCTCTACGCTGTGTTTATTACTTGTTTCAGGACACACCGTACTCTTCTCCAGAGTGCCTGTTGGCAATTTACATCCCGCCCATCAGCGTAGCAAGGCTCCCATGTCTCCATGGCCTGTCCTGCTTTTCTGGTTTTTACATTTTGTTCAGCATGGCCCTTTTGACCGAGGGCAAGCGAGACTTCTTTGTAGCGCTGATTTGCCCTTCCGGCTTGCTTGGTTGGCCAAAAAGGGCGTATGCGTTTTTTCCTGAATATATTCAGGAAAAAACGCATACGCCCTTTTTGGCCAAGGGCATCATTGTCAACGTTTTGCCGCTTTTCATGTGCTTTAAAGGCGAGTCGAATCTACCTCCTGAAATCTGTTTCCTGCAAATCTGCCTTGCTTTCAAATCCTCTTCGTTGCCTTCCCTCAATATATTTGTGGACGAGAGTTCTCATTTATAACTCTGCACGTTTGTGAATTGCAGTGCCCCTGAGCTCCATTTGTCTCCTCGCTTTCTTGGGAGCTGGCCGCAAAAGCGCAGGATTGCTTCAGGCCCTATTTTGGTTCTGGGGGGCAGGCTGAGCCTGTGGTTCATTCTTCTTCCTGATGGGAAAATGGAGTGACCTGTGCCTGTCCCAACACCTAGGGCTAGTCTCTCGTTGGTCCCCCGTCTTCCCGTTCATCCTCAGGACAAATTGCAACCTGGACGAAACAGTAGGTTAAAGGTGCTGATTCTCCAATTAGGGAGATGGTTAGTCAAGTGGCTGGAATGGCGAACCCGAGCACAAGGAGGGGAGAAATGAGGTGCGTTTTAGAAACTTTCCCGATCTCACGGCATACCATCTTCTGGGTTTCCCATGCATGTTTTGATGTAGGAAGATTCCCTTGTACCTGGATATTTGAGACCCATCGGGTGGGTACCCCGCGGTATTACTTTAAAGTATCTGCATTTGCTCACCCAACCTCACCAATCCTCTCAGCCCCAAGAGTGTCCAGCCTTATGTCTCATCCAGCTGTGGGTCTAGATATGGTCAATCCAGGTTGCATCAGAGACCCTGAACGGATTTTGTAAGAATTTCTCTCTCTTTCACTGTCTTTGCTTTGTGGGTTTTTTAAAGTAATGTATGTTTAGAATGGGGTTTGGCTGCTTTTCCCTGCTGTGTTTATGCCGCTTTACACCCTCTTGATTCACTTGCAGAGAGATATCAATACATAGGTTTTCAGATTCATACTAGTCAGATATATTCTTGTGCGGTGACTAGGGGGTGTTGAGTCCAGTTCACTGAGCAGGGAGTAGGCCTTGTCTAGTACATATTTGGCTTATGAGCGGTGTCTGAGCTAATTTCAAACCCTTGTTTTATGCATCACCCCACCTCACCTTTCCAGTTAAGCAGACATAGTGTGTCTTCTAAAGGTGTGACTCTGTTCTGTTTGGTAATTCAGTTCAAGTGTAGCGATTTTGACATTCCCTCTATAAGCGATATCTTAGGATAAGTGCCTTTTTCTGTGTGACTTATTTCACTTAGAATCATCGTACCTAAATCCACTCATCATGCTGCTAACTAGCCTTATGACATTGATTTCATGGCTGAGTGATATTGCATTGTGCCAAGTACCACCATTTGTATATCCATTTTTCTCTTTCCTGGGATATTGAAGGTGTACCGAAGCGGAGGTTCTTGGCAACAGAGCAGCCGTAAACTTTAGGGTGCCTGTGTCTTGTTGATTTTTAGTTTTCCCAATTTATACGCCCATGAGTGGAAGTGCCCTATGCTCTCTACGCTGTGTTTATTACTTGTTTCAGGACACACCGTACTCTTCTCCAGATTGCCTGTTGGCAATTTACATCCCGCCCATCAGCGTAGCAAGGCTCCCATGTCTCCATGGCCTGTCTTGCTTTTCTGGTTTTTACACTTTGTTCAGCATGGCCCTTTTGACCGAGGGCAAGCGAGACTTCTTTGTAGCACTGATTTGCCCTTCCGGCTTGCTTGGTTGGCCAAAAAGGGCGTATGCGTTTTTTCCTGAATATATTCAGGAAAAAACGCATACGCCCTTTTTGGCCAAGGGCATCATTGTCAACGTTTTGTCACTTTTCATGTGCTTTAAAGGCGAGTCGAATCTACCTCCTGAAATCTGTTTCCTGCAAATCTGCCTTGCTTTCAAATCCTCTTCGTTGCCTTCCCTCAAAATATTTGTGGACGAGAGATCTCATTTATAACTCTGCACGTTTGTGAATTGCAGTGCCCCTGAGCTCCATTTGTCTCCTCGCTTTTTTGGGAGCTGGCCGCAAAAGCGCAGGATTGCTTCAGGCCCTATTTTGGTTTTGGGGGGCAGGCTGAGCCTGTGGTTCATTCTTCTTCCTGATGTGAAAATGGAGTGACCTGTGCCTGTCCCAACACCTAGGGCTAGTCTCTCGTTGGTTCCCCGTCTTCCCGTTCATCCTCAGGACAAACTGCAACCTGGACGAAACAGGAGGTTAAAGGTGCTGATTCTCCAAGTAGGGAGATGGTACATCAAGCGGCTGGAATGGCGGACCCGAGCACAAGGAGAGGAGAAATTAAGTGCGTTTTAGAAACTTTTTCCGATCTCACGGCATACCATCTTCTGGGTTTCCCATGCATGTTTTGATGTAGGAAGATGCCCTTGTACCTGGAGATTTGAGACCCATGGGGTGGGTACCCCGCTGTATTACTTTAAAGTATCTGCATTTGCTCACCCAACCTCACTAATCCTCTCAGCCGCAAGAGTGTCCAGCCTTATGTCTCATCCAGCTGTGGGTCTAGATATGGTCAATCCAGGTTGCATCAGAGACCCTGAACGGATTTTGTAAGAATTTCTCTCTCTTTCACTGTCTTTGCTTTGTGGGTTTTTTAAAGAAATGTATGTTTAGAATGGGGTTTGGCTGCTTTTCCCTGCTGTGTTTATGCCGCTTTACACCCTCTTGATTCACTTGCAGAGAGATATCAATACATAGGTTTTCAGATTCATACTAGTCAGATATATTCTTGTCCGGTGACTAGGGGGTGTTGAGTCCAGTTCACTGAGCAGGGAGTAGGCCTTGTCTATTACATATTTGGCTTATGGAGCGGTGTCTGAGCTAATTTCAAACCCTTGTTTTATGCATCACCCCACCTCACCTTTCCGGTTAAGCAGCCATAGTGTGTCTTCTAAAGGTGTGCCTCTGTTCTGTTTTGTAATTCAGTTCAAGTGTAGCGATTTTGACATTCCCTCTATAAGCGATATCTTAGGATAAGTGCCTTTTTCTGTGTGACTTATTTCACTTAGAATCATCGTACCTAAATCCACTAATCATGCTGCTACCTAGTCTTATGACATTGATTTCATGGCTGAGTGATATTCCATTGTGCCAAGTACCACCATTTCTTTATCCATTTTTCTCTTTCCTGGGATATTGAAGGTGTACCGAAGTGGAGGTTCTTGGCAACAGAGCAGCCGTAAACTTTAGGGTGCCTGTGTCTTGTTGATTTTTAATTTTCCCAATTTATACGCCCATGAGTGGAAGTGCCCTATGCTCTCTACGCTGTGTTTATTATTTGTTTCAGTACACACCGTACTCTTCTCCAGAGTGCCTGTTGGCAATTTACATCCCGCCCATCAGCGTAGCAAGGCTCCCATGACTCCATGGCCTGTCCAGCTTTTCTGCTTTTTACACTTTGTTCAGCATGGCCCTTTTGACCGAGGGCAAGCGAGACTTCTTTGTAGCGCTGATTTGCCCTTCCGGCTTGCTTGGTTGGCCAAAAAGGGCGTATGCGTTTTTTCCTGAATATATTCAGGAAAAAACGCATACGCCCTTTTTGGCCAAGGGCATCATTGTCAACGTTTTGCCGCTTTTCATGTGCTTTAAAGGCGAGTCGAATCTACCTCCTGAAATCTGTTTCCTGCAAATCTGCCTTGCTTTCAAATCCTCTTCGTTGCCTTCCCTCAATATATTTGTGCACGAGAGTTCTCATTTATAACTCTGCACGTTTGTGAATTGCAGTGCCCCTGAGCTCCATTTGTCTCCTCGCTTTCTTGGGAGCTGGCCGCAAAAGCGCAGGATTGCTTCAGGCCCTATTTTGGTTCTGGGGGGCAGGCTGAGCCTGTGGTTCATTCTTCTTCCTGATGGGAAAATGGAGTGACCTGTGCCTGTCCCAACACCTAGGGCTAGTCTCTCGTTGGTTCCCCGTCTTCCCGTTCATCCTCAGGACAAATTGCAACCTGGACGAAACAGGAGGTTAAAGGTGCTGATTCTCCAAGTAGGGAGATGGTTAGTCAAGCGGCTGGAATGGCGAACCCGAGCACAAGGAGAGGAGAAATGAGGTGCGTTTTAGAAACCTTTCCCGATCTCACGGCATACCATCCTCTGTGTTTCCCATGCATGTTTTGACGTAGGAAGATGCCCTTGTACCTGGAGATTTGAGACCCATTGGGTGGGTACCCCGCAGTATTACTTTAAAGTATCTGCATTTGTTCACCCAACCTCACCAATCCTCTCAGCCTCAAGAGTGTCCAGCCTTATGTCTCATCCAGCTGTGGGTCTAGATATGGTCAATCCAGGTTGCATCATAGACCCTGAATGGATTTTGTAAGAATTTCTCTCTCTTTAACTGTCTTTGTTTTGTGGGTTTTTTAAAGTAATTTATGTTTAGAATCGGGCTTGGCTGATTTTCCCTGCTGTGTTGATGCCGCTTTACACCCTCTTGATTCACTTGCAGAGAGATATCGATACATAGGTTTTCAGATTCTTACTAGTCAAATATATTCTTGTGTGGTGACTAGGGTGTGTTGAGTCCAGTTCACTGAGAAGGGAGTAGGCCTTGTCTATTACATATTTGGCTTATGGAGCGGTCTCTGAGCTAATTTCAAACCCTTGTTTTATGCATCACCCCACCTCACCTTTCCCGTTAAGCAGCCATAGTGTGTCTTCTAAAGGTGTGACTCTGTTCTCTTTTGTAATTCAGTTAAAGTGTAGCGATTTTGACATTCCCTCTATAAGCGATATCTTAGGATAAGTGTCTTTTTCTGTGTGACTTATTTCACTTAGAATCATCGTACCTAAATCCACTCATCATGCTGCTAACTAGCCTTATGACATTGATTTCATGGCTGAGTGATATTCCATTGTGCCAAGTACCACCATTTCTTTATCCATTTTTCTCTTTCCTGGGATATTGAAGGTGTACCGAAGCGGAGGTTCTTGGAAACAGAGCAGCCGTAAACTTTAGGGTGCCTGTGTCTTGTTGATTTTTAGTTTTCCCAATTTATATGCCCATGAGTGGAAGTGCCGTATGCTCTCAACGCTGTGTTTATTACTGGTTTCAGGACACACCGTACTCTTCTCCAGAGTGCCTGTTGGCAATTTACATCCCGCCCATCAGCGTAGCAAGGCTCCCCTGTCTCCATGGCCTGTCCTGCTTTTCTGGTTTTTACAGTTTGTTCAGCATGGCCCTTATGACCGAGGGCAAGCGAGACTTCTTTGTAGCGCTGATTTGCCCTTCTGGCTTGCTTGGTTGGCCAAAAAGGGCGTATGCGTTTTTTCCTGAATATATTCAGGAAAAAACGCATACGCCCTTTTTGGCCAAGGGCATCATTGTCAACGTTTTGCCGCTTTTCATGTGCTTTAAAGGCGAGTCGAATCTACCTCCTGAAATCTGTTTCCTGCAAATCTGCCTTGCTTTCAAATCCTCTTCGTTGCCTTCCCTCAATATATTTGTGGACGAGAGTTCTCATTTATAACTCTGCACGTTTGTGAATTGCAGTGCCCCTGAGCTCCATTTGTCTCCTCGCTTTTTTGGGAGCTGGCCGCAAAAGCGCAGGATTGCTTCAGGCCCTATTTTGGTTCTGGGGGGCAGGCTGAGCCTGTGGTTCATTCTTCTTCCTGATGGGAAAATGGAGTGACCTATGCCTGTCCCAACACCTAGGGCTCGTCTCACATTGGTTCCACGTCTTCCCGTTCATCCTCAGGACAGATTGCAACCTGTACAATCAGGAGGTTAAAGGTGCTCATTCTCCAAATAGGGAGATGGTTAGTCAAGCAGCTGGAATGGTGAACCCGAGCACAAGGAGAGGAGAAATGAGGTGCGTTTTAGAAACCTTTCCCGATCTCATGGCATACCATCTTCTGGGTTTCCCATGCATGTTTTGATGTAGGAAGATGCCCTTGTACCTGGAGATTTGAGACCCATGGGGTGTGTTCCCCGCAGTGTTACTTTAAAGTATCTGCGTTTGCTCACCCAACCTCACCAATCCTCTCAGCCCCAAGAGTGTCCAGCCTTATGTCTCATCCAGCTGTGGGTCTAGATATGGTCAATCCAGGTTGCATCATGGACCCTGAACGGATTTTGTAAGAATTTCTCTCTCTTTCACTGTCTTTGTTTTGTGGGTTTTTTAAGTAATTTATGTTTAGAATCGGGTTTGGCTGCTTTTCCCTGCTGTGTTGATGCCGCTTTACACCCTCTTGATTCACTTGCAGAGAGATATCCATACATAGGTTTTCAGATTCTTACTAGTCAGATATATTCTTGTGTGGTGACTAGGGTGTGTTGAGTCCAGTTCACTGAGCAGGGAGTAGGCCTTGTCTATTACATATTAGGGTTATGGAGCGGTCTCTGAGCTAATTTCAAACCCTTGTTTTATGCATCACCCCACCTCACCTTTCCTGTTAAGCAGCCATAGTGTGTCTTCTAAAGGTGTGACTCTGTTCTGTTTTGTAATTCAGTTCAAGTGTAGCGATTTTGACATTCCCTCTATAAGCGATATCTTAGGATAAGTGTCTTTTTCTGTGTGACTTATTTCACTTAGAATCATCGTACCTAAATCCACTCATCATGCTGCTAACTAGCCTTATGACATTGATTTCATGGCTGAGTGATATTCCATTGTGCCAAGTACCACCATTTCTTTATCCATTTTTCTCTTTCCTGGGATATTGAAGGTGTACCGAAGCGGAGATTCTTGGAAACAAAGCAGCCGTAAACTTTAGGGTGCCTGTGTCTTGTTGATTTTTAGTTTTCCCGATTTATACGCCCATGAGTGGAAGTGCCCTATGCTCTCTACGCTGTGTTTATTACTTGTTTCAGGACACACCGTACTCTTCTCCAGAGTGCCTGTTGGCAATTTACATCCCGCCCATCAGCGTAGCAAGGCTCCCATGTCTCCATGGCCTGTCCTGCTTTTCTGGTGTTTACACTTTGTTCAGCATGGCCCTTTTGACCGAGGGCAAGCGAGACTTCTTTGTAGCGCTGATTTGCCCTTCCGGCTTGCTTGGTTGGCCAAAAAGGGCGTATGCGTTTTTTCCTGAATATATTCAGGAAAAAACGCATACGCCCTTTTTGGCCAAGGGCATCATTGTCAACGTTTTGCCGCTTTTCATGTGCTTTAAAGGCGAGTCGAATCTACCTCCTGAAATCTGTTTCCTGCAAATCTGCCTTGCTTTCAAATCCTCTTCGTTGCCTTCCCTCAATATATTTGTGGACGAGAGTTCTCATTTATAACTCTGCACGTTTGTGAATTGCAGTGCCCCTGAGCTCCATTTGTCTCCTCGCTTTCTTGGGAGCTGGCCGCAAAAGCGCAGGATTGCTTCAGGCCCTATTTTGGTTCTGGGGGGCAGGCTGAGCCTGTGGTTCATTCTTCTTCCTGATGGGAAATGGAGTGACCTGTGCCTGTCCCAACACCTAGGGCTAGTCTCTCGTTGGTTCCCCGTCTTCCCGTTCATCCTCAGGACAAATTGCAACCTGGACGAAACAGGAGGTTAAAGGTGCTGATTCTCCAAGTAGGGAGATGGTTAGTCAAGCGGCTGGAATGGCGAACCCGAGCACAAGGAGAGGAGAAATGAGGTGCGTTTTAGAAACCTTTCCCGATCTCACGGCATACCATCTTCTGGGTTTCCCATGCATGTTTTGATGTAGGAAGATTCCCTTGTACCTGGAGATTTGAGACCCATGGGGTGGGTACCCCGCGGTATTACTTTAAAGTATCTGCATTTGCTCACCCAACCTCACCAATCCTCTCAGCCCCAAGAGTGTCCAGCCTTCTGTCTCATCCAGCTGTGGGTCTAGATATGGTCAATCCAGGTTGCATCAGAGACCCTGAACGGATTTTGTAAGAATTTCTCTCTCTTTCACTGTCTTTGCTTTGTGGGTTTTTTAAAGTAATGTATGTTTAGAATGGGGTTTGCCTGCTTTTCCCTGCTGTGTTTATGCCGCTTTACACCCTCTTGATTCACTTGCAGAGAGATATCAATACATAGGTTTTCAGATTCATACTAGTCAGATATATTCTTGTGCGGTGACTAGGGGGTGTTGAGTCCAGTACACTGAGCAGGGAGTAGGCCTTGTCTATTACATATTTGGCTTATGGAGCGGTGTCTGAGCTAATTTCAAACCCTTGTTTTATGCATCACCCCACCTCACCTTTCCCGTTAAGCAGCCATAGTGTGTCTTCTAAAGGTGTGCCTCTGTTCTGTTTTGTAATTCAGTTCAACTGTAACGATTTTGACATTCCCTCTATAAGCGATATCTTAGGAGAAGGGCCTTTTACTGTGTGACTTATTTCACTTAGAATCATAGTCGCTAAATCCACTCATCATGCTGCTAACTAGCCTTATGACATTGATTTCATGGCTGAGTGATATTCCATTGTGTCAAGTACCACCATTTCTTTATCCATTTTTCTCTTTCCTGGGATATTGAAGGTGTACCGAAGCGGAGGTTCTTGGCAACAGAGCAGCCGTAAACTTTAGGGTGCCTGTGTCTTGTTGATTTTTAGTTTTCCCAATTTATACGCCCATGAGTGGAAGTGCCCTATGCTCTCAACGCTGTGTTTATTACTTGTTTCAGGACACACCGTACTCTTCTCCAGAGTGCCTGTTGGCAATTTATATCCCACCCATCAGCGTAGCAAGGCTCCCATGTCTCCATGGCCTGTCCTGCTTTTCTGGTTTTTACTGTTTGTTCAGCATGGCCGTTTTGACCGAGGGCAAGTGAGACTTCTTTGTAGCGCTGATTTCCCCTTCCGGCTTGCTTGGTTGGCCAAAATGGCGTATGCGTTTTTTCCTGAATATATTCGGGAAAAATCGCATACGCCCTTTTTGGCCAAGGGCATCATTGTCAACGTTTTGCCGCTTTTCATGTGCTTTAAAGGCGAGTCGAATCTACCTCCTGAAATCTGTTTCCTGCAAATCTGCCTTGCTTTCAAATCCTCTTCGTTGCCTTCCCTCAATATTTTGTGGACGAGAGTTCTCATTTATAACTCTGCACGTTTGTGAATTGCAGTGCCCCTGAGCTCCATTTGTCTCCTCGCTTTTTTGGGAGCTGGCCACAAAAGCGCAGGATTGCTTCAGGCCCTATATTGGTTCTGGGGGGCAGGCTGAGCCTGTGGTTCATTCTTCTTCCTGATGGGAAAATGGAGTGACCTATGCCTGTCCCAACACCTAGGCCTCGTCGCTCGTTGGTTCCGCGTCTTCCCGTTCATCCTCAGGACAAATTGCAACCTGTACAATCAGGAGGTTAAAGGTGCTGATTCTCCAAGTAGGGAGATGGTTAGTCAAGCGGCTGGAATGGCGAACCCGAGCACAAGGAGAGGAGAAATGAGGTGCATTTTAGAAACCTTTCCCGATCTCATGGCATACCATCTTCTGGGTTTCCCATGCATGTTTTGATGTAGGAAGATGCCCTTGTACCTGGAGATTTGAGACCCATGGGGTGTGTTCCCAGCAGTGTTACTTTAAAGTATCTCCGTTTGCTCACCCAACCTCACCAATCCTCTCAGCCCCAAGAGTGTCCAGCCTTATGTCTCATCCAGCTGTGTGTCTAGATATGGTCAATCCAGGTTGCATCATAGACCCTGAACGGATTTTGTAAGAATTTCTCTCTCTTTCACTGTCTTTGTTTTGTGGGTTTTTTAAAGTAATTTATCTTTAGAATCGGGCTTGGCTGCTTTTCCCTGCTGTGTTGATGCCGCTTTACACCCTCTTGATTCACTTGCAGAGAGATATCGATACATAGGTTTTCAGATTCTTACTAGTCAGATATATTCTTGTGTGGTGACTAGGGTGTGTTGAGTCCAGTTCACTGAGCAGGGAGTAGGCCTTGTCTATTACATATTTGGCTTATGGAGCGGTCTCTGAGCTAATTTCAAACCCTTGTTTTATGCATCACCCCACCTCACCTTTCCCGTTAAGCAGCCATAGTGTGTCTTCTAAAGGTGTGACTATGTTCTGTTTTGTAATTCAGTTCAAGTGTAGCGATTTTGACATTCCCTCTATAAGCAATATCTTAGGTTAAGTGTCTTTTTCTGTGTGACTTATTTCACTTAGAATCATCGTACCTAAATCCACTCATCATGCTGCTAACTAGCCTTATGACATTGATTTCATGGCTGAGTGATATTCCATTGTGCCAAGTACCACCATTTCTTTATCCATTTTTCTCTTTCCTTGGATATTGAAGGTGTACCGAAGCGGAGGTTCTTGGAAACAGAGCAGCCGTAATCTTTAGGGTGCCTGTGTCTTGTTGATTTTTAGTTTTCCCAATTTATACGCCCATGAGTGGAAGTGCCCTATGCTCTCTACGCTGTGTTTATTACTTGTTTCAGGACACACCGTACTCTTCTCCAGAGTGCCTGTTGGCAATTTACATCCCGCCCATCAGCGTAGCAAGGCTCCCATGTCTCCATGGCCTGTCCTGCTTTTCTGGTTTTTACTGTTTGTTCAGCATGGCCGTTTTGACCGAGGGCAAGTGAGACTTCTTTGTAGCGCTGATTTCCCCTTCCGGCTTGCTTGGTTGGCCAAAAAGGGCGTATGCGTTTTTTCCTGAATATATTCGGGAAAAATCGCATACGCCCTTTTTGGCCAAGGGCATCATTGTCAACGTTTTGCCGCTTTTCATGTGCTTTAAAGGCGAGTCGAATCTACCTCCTGAAATCTGTTTCCTGCAAATCTGCCTTGCTTTCAAATCCTCTTCGTTGCCTTCCCTCAATATTTTGTGGACGAGAGTTCTCATTTATAACTCTGCACGTTTGTGAATTGCAGTGCCCCTGAGCTCCATTTGTCTCCTCGCTTTTTTGGGAGCTGGCCACAAAAGCGCAGGATTGCTTCAGGCCCTATATTGGTTCTGGGGGGCAGGCTGAGCCTGTGGTTCATTCTTCTTCCTGATGGGAAAATGGAGTGACCTATGCCTGTCCCAACACCTAGGCCTCGTCGCTCGTTGGTTCCGCGTCTTCCCGTTCATCCTCAGGACAAATTGCAACCTGTACAATCAGGAGGTTAAAGGTGCTGATTCTCCAAGTAGGGAGATGGTTAGTCAAGCGGCTGGAATGGCGAACCCGAGCACAAGGAGAGGAGAAATGAGGTGCATTTTAGAAACCTTTCCCGATCTCATGGCATACCATCTTCTGGGTTTCCCATGCATGTTTTGATGTAGGAAGATGCCCTTGTACCTGGAGATTTGAGACCCATGGGGTGTGTTCCCAGCAGTGTTACTTTAAAGTATCTCCGTTTGCTCACCCAACCTCACCAATCCTCTCAGCCCCAAGAGTGTCCAGCCTTATGTCTCATCCAGCTGTGTGTCTAGATATGGTCAATCCAGGTTGCATCATAGACCCTGAACGGATTTTGTAAGAATTTCTCTCTCTTTCACTGTCTTTGTTTTGTGGGTTTTTTAAAGTAATTTATCTTTAGAATCGGGCTTGGCTGCTTTTCCCTGCTGTGTTGATGCCTCTTTACACCCTCTTGATTCACTTGCAGAGAGATATCGATACATAGGTTTTCAGATTCTTACTAGTCAGATATATTCTTGTGTGGTGACTAGGGTGTGTTGAGTCCAGTTCACTGAGCAGGGAGTAGGCCTTGTCTATTACATATTTGGCTTATGGAGCGGTCTCTGAGCTAATTTCAAACCCTTGTTTTATGCATCACCCCACCTCACCTTTCCCGTTAAGCAGCCATAGTGTGTCTTCTAAAGGTGTGACTATGTTCTGTTTTGTAATTCAGTTCAAGTGTAGCGATTTTGACATTCCCTCTATAAGCAATATCTTAGGTTAAGTGTCTTTTTCTGTGTGACTTATTTCACTTAGAATCATCGTACCTAAATCCACTCATCATGCTGCTAACTAGCCTTATGACATTGATTTCATGGCTGAGTGATATTCCATTGTGCCAAGTACCACCATTTCTTTATCCATTTTTCTCTTTCCTTGGATATTGAAGGTGTACCGAAGCGGAGGTTCTTGGAAACAGAGCAGCCGTAATCTTTAGGGTGCCTGTGTCTTGTTGATTTTTAGTTTTCCCAATTTATACGCCCATGAGTGGAAGTGCCCTATGCTCTCTACGCTGTGTTTATTACTTGTTTCAGGACACACCGTACTCATCTCCAGAGTGCCTGTTGGCAATTTACATCCCGCCCATCAGCGTAGCAAGGCTCCCATGTCTCCATGGCCTGTCCTGCTTTTCTGGTTTTTACACTTTGTTCAGCATGGCCCTTTTGACCGAGGGCAAGCGAGACTTCTTTGTAGCGCTGATTTGCCCTTCCGGCTTGCTTGGTTGGCCAAAAAGGGCGTATGCGTTTTTTCCTGAATATATTCAGGAAAAAACGCATACGCCCTTTTTGGCCAAGGGCATCATTGTCAACGTTTTGCCGCTTTTCATGTGCTTTAAAGGCGAGTCGAATCTACCTCCTGAAATCTGTTTCCTGCATATCTGCCTTGCTTTCAAATCCTCTTCGTTGCCTCCCCTCAATATATTTGTGGACGAGAGTTCTCATTTATAACTCTGCACGTTTGTGAATTGCAGTGCCCGTGAGCTCCATTTGTCTCCTCGCTTTTTTAGGAGCTGGCCGCAAAAGCGCAGGATTGCTTCAGGCCCTATTTTGGTTCTGGGGGGCAGGCTGAGCCTGTGGTTCATTCTTCTTCCTGATGGGAAAATGGAGTGACCTGTGCCTGTCCCAACACCTAGGGCTAGTCTCTCGTTGGTTCCCCGTCTTCCCGTTCATCCTCAGGACAAATTGCAACCTGGACGAAACAGGAGGTTAAAGGTGCTGATTCTCCAAGTAGGGAGATGGTTAGTCAAGGGGCTGGAATGGCGAACCCGAGCACAAGGAGAGGAGAAATGAGGTGCGTTTTAGAAACCTTTCCTGATCTCACGGCATACCATCTTCTGGGTTTCCCATGCTTGTTTTGATGTAGGAAGATTCCCTTGTACCTGGAGATTTGAGACCCATGGGGTGGGTACCCTGCGGTATTACTTTAAAGTATCTGCATTTGCTCACCCAACCTCACCAATCCTCTCAGCCCCAAGAGTGTCCAGCCTTATGTCTCATCCAGCTGTGGGTCTAGATATGGTCAATCCAGGTTGCATCAGAGACCCTGAACGGATTTTGTAAGAATTTCTCTCTCTTTCACTGTCTTTGCTTTGTGGGTTTTTTAAAGTAATGTATGTTTAGAATGGGGTTTGGCAGCTTTTCCCTTCTGTGTTTATGCCGCTTTACACCCTCTTGATTCACTTGCAGAGAGATATCGATACATAGGTTTTCAGATACATACTAGTCAGATATATTCTTGTGCGGTGACTAGGGGGTGTTGAGTCCAGTTCACTGAGCAGGGAGTAGGCCTTGTCTATTACATATTTGGCTTATGGAGCGGTGTCTGAGCTAGTTTCAAACCCTTGTTTTATGCATCATTCCACCTCACCTTTCCGGTTAAGTAGCCATAGTATGTCTTCTAAAGGTGTGCCTCTGTTCTGTTTTGTAATTCAGTTAAAGTGTAGTGATTTTGACATTCCGTCTATAAGCGATATCTTAGGATAAGTGCCTTTTTCTGTGTGACTTATTTCACTTAGAATCATCGTACCTAAATCCACTCATCATGCTGCTAAGTAGCCTTATGACATTGATTTCATGGCTGAGTGATATTCCATTGTGCCAAGTACCACCATTTCTTTATCCATTTTTCTCTTTCCTGGGATATTGAAGGTGTACCGAAGCGGAGATTCTTGGAAACAGAGCAGCCGTAAACTTTAGGGTGCCTGTGTCTTGTTGATTTTTAGTTTTCCCAATTTATACGCCCATGAGTGGAAGTGCCCTATGCTCTCTACGCTGTGTTTATTACTTGTTTCAGGACACACCGTACTCTTCTCCAGAGTGCCTGTTGGCAATTTACATCCCGCCCATCAGCGTAGCAAGGCTCCCATGTCTCCATGGCCTGTCCTGCTTTTCTGGTTTTTACACTTTGTTCAGCATGGCCCTTTTGACCGAGGGCAAGCGAGACTTCTTTGTAGCGCTGATTTGCCCTTCCGGCTTGCTTGGTTGGGCAAAAAGGGCGTATGCGTTTTTTCCTGAATATATTCAGGAAAAAACGCATACGCCCTTTTTGGCCAAGGGCATCATTGTCAACCTTTTGCCGCTTTTCATGTGCTTTAAAGGCGAGTCGAATCTACCTCCTGAAATCTGTTTCCTGCAAATCTGCCTTGCTTTCAAATCCTCTTCGTTGCCTTCCCTCAATATATTTGTGGACGAGAGTTCTCATTTATAACTCTGCACGTTTGTGAATTGCAGTGCCCCTGAGCTCCATTTGTCTCCTCGCTTTTTTGGGAGCTGGCCGCAAAAGCGCAGGATTGCTTCAGGCCCTATTTTGGTTCTGGGGGGCAGGCTGAGCCTGTGGTTCATTCTTCTTCCTGATGGGAAAATGGAGTGACCTATGCCTGTGCCAATACCTAGGGCTCGTCTCTCGTTGGTTCCGCATGTTCCCGTTCATCCTCAGGACAAATTGCAACCTGTACAATCAGGAGGTTAAAGGTGCTGTTTCTCCAAGTAGGGAGATGGTTAGTCAAGTGGCTGGAATGGCGAACCCGAGCACAAGGAGAGGAGAAATGAGGTGCGTTTTAGAAACCTTTCCCGATCTCATGGCATACCATCTTCTGGGTTTCCCATGCATGTTTTGATGTAGGAAGATGCCCTTGTACCTGGAGATTTGAGACCCATGGGGTGTGTTCCCAGCAGTGTTACTTTAAAGTATCTGCATTTCTCACCCAACCTCACCAATCCGCTCAGCCCCAAGAGTGTCCAGCCTTATGTCTCATCCAGCTGTGGGTCTAGATATGGTCAATCCAGGTTGCATCATAGACCCTGAACGGATTTTTAAGAATTTCTGTCTCTTTCACTGTCTTTCTTTTGTGGGTTTTTTAAAGTAATGTATGTTTAGAATCGGGCTTGGCTGCTTTTCCCTGCTGTGTTGATGCCGCTTTACACCCTTTTGATTCACTTGCAGAGAGATATCGATACATAGGTTTTCAGATTCTTACTACTCAGATATATTCTTGTGTGGTGACTAGGGTGTGTTGAGTCCAGTTCACTGAGCAGGGAGTAGGCCTTGTCTATTATATATTTGGCTTATGGAGCGGTCTCTGAGCTAATTTCAAACCCTTGTTTTATGCATCACCCCACCTCACCTTTCCCGTTAAGCAGCCATAGTGTGTCTTCTAAAGTTGTGACTATGTTCTGTTTTGTAATTCAGTTCAAGTGTAGCGATTTTCACATTCCCCCTAAAAGCGATATCTTAGGATAAGTGCCTTTTTCTGTGTGACTTATTTCACTTAGAATCATCGTACCTAAATCCACTCATCATGCTGCTAACTAGCCTTATGACATTGATTTCATGGCTGAGTGATATTCCATTGTGCCAAGTACCACCATTTCTTTATCCATTTTTCTCTTTCCTGGGATATTGAAGGTGTACCGAAGCGGAGATTCTTGGAAAGAGAGCAGCCGTAAACTTTAGGGTGCCTGTGTCTTGTTGATTTTTAGTTTTCCCAATTTATACGCCCATGAGTGGAAGTGCCCTATGCTCTCTACGCTGTGTTTATTACTTGTTTCAGGACACACCGTACTCTTCTCCAGAGTGCCTGTTGGCAATTTACATCCCGCCCATCAGCGTAGCAAGGCTCCCATGTCTCCATGGCCTGTCCTGCTTTTCTGGTTTTTACTGTTTGTTCAGCATGGCCCTTTTGACCGAGGGCAAGCGAGACTTCTTTGTAGCGCTGATTTGCCCTTCCGGCTTGCTTGGTTGGCCAAAAAGGGCGTATGCATTTTTTCCTGAATATATTCAGGAAAAAACGCATACGCCCTTTTTGGCCAAGGGCATCATTGTCAACGTTTTGCCGCTTTTCATGTGCTTTAAAGGCGAGTCGAATCTACCTCCTGAAATTTGTTTCCTGCAAATCTGCCTTGCTTTCAAATCCTCTTCGTTGCCTTCCCTCAATATATTTGTGGACGAGAGTTCTCATTTATAACTCTGCACGTTTGTGAATTGCAGTGCCCCTGAGCTCCATTTGTCTCCTGGCTTTTTTGGGAGCGGGCCGCAAAAGCGCAGGATTGCTTCAGGCCCTATTTTGGTTCTGGGGGGCAGGCTGAGCCTGTGGTTCATTCTTCTTCCTGATGGGAAAATGGAGTGACCTGTGCCTGTCCCAACACCTAGGGCTAGTCTCTCGTTGGTTCCCCGTCTTCCCGTTCATCCTCAGGACAAATTGCAACCTGGATGAAACAGGAGGTTAAAGGTGCTGATTCTCCAAGTAGGGAGATGGTTAGTCAAGGGGCTGGAATGGCGAACCCGAGCACAAGGAGAGGAGAAATGAGGTGCGTTTTAGAAACCTTTCCTGATCTCACGGCATACCATCTTCTGGGTTTCCCATGCATGTTTTGATGTAGGAAGATTCCCTTGTACCTGGAGATTTGAGACCCATGGGGTGGGTACCCTGCGGTATTACTTTAAAGTATCTGCATTTGCTCACCCAACCTCACCAATCCTCTCAGCCCCAAGAGTGTCCAGCCTTATGTCTCATCCAGCTGTGGGTCTAGATATGGTCAATCCAGGTTGCATCAGAGACCCTGAACGGATTTTGTAAGAATTTCTCTCTCTTTCACTGTCTTTGCTTTGTGGGTTTTTTAAAGTAATGTATGTTTAGAATGGGGTTTGGCAGCTTTTCCCTTCTGTGTTTATGCCGCTTTACACCCTCTTGATTCACTTGCAGAGAGATATCGATACATAGGTTTTTGAGATTTATACTAGTCAGATATATTCTAGTGCGGTGACTAGGGGGTGTTGAGTCCAGTTCACTGAGCAGGGAGTAGGCCTTGTCTAGTACATATTTGGCTTATGGAGCGGTGTCTGAGCTAATTTCAAACCCTTGTTTTATGCATCACCCCACCTCACCTTTCCGGTTAAGCAGCCATAGTGTGTCTTCTAAAGGTGTGCCTCTGTTCTGTTTTGTAATTCAGTTCAAGTGTAGCGATTTTGGCATTCCCTCTATAAGCGATATCTTAGGATAAGTGCCTTTTTCTGTGTGACTTATTTCACTTAGAATCATCGTACCTAAATCCACTCATCATGCTGCTAAGTAGCCTTATGACATTGATTTCATGGCTGAGTGATATTCCATTGTGCCAAGTACCACCATTTCTTTATCCATTTTTCTCTTTCCTGGGATATTGAAGGTGTACCGAAGCGGAGATTCTTGGAAACAGAGCAGCCGTAAACTTTAGGGTGCCTGTGTCTTGTTGATTTTTAGTTTTCCCAATTTATACGCCCATGAGTGGAAGTGCCCTATGCTCTCTACGCTGTGTTTATTACTTGTTTCAGGACACACCGTACTCTTCTCCAGAGTGCCTGTTGGCAATTTACATCCCGCCCATCAGCGTAGCAAGGCTCCCATGTCTCCATGGCCTGTCCTGCTTTTCTGGTTTTTACACTTTGTTCAGCATGGCCCTTTTGACCGAGGGCAAGCGAGACTTCTTTGTAGCGCTGATTTGCCCTTCCGGCTTGCTTGCTTGGCCTAAAAGGGCGTATGCGTTTTTTCCTGAATTTATTCAGGAAAAAACGCATACGCCCTTTTTGGCCAAGGGCATCATTATCAACGTTTTGCTGCTTTTCATGTGCTTTAAAGGCGAGTCGAATCTACCTCCTGAAATCTGTTTCCTGCAAATCTGCCTTGCTTTCAAATCCTCTTCGTTGCCTTCCCTCAATATATTTGTGGACGAGAGTTCTCATTTATAACTCTGCACGTTTGTGAATTGCAGTGCCCCTGAGCTCCATTTGTCTCCTCGCTTTTTTGGGAGCTGGCCGCAAAAGTGCAGGATTGCTTCAGGCCCTATTTTGGTTCTGGGGGGCAGGCTGAGCCTGTGGTTCATTCTTCTTCCTGATGGGAAAATGGAGTGACCTGTGCCTGTCCCAACACCTAGGGCTAGTCTCTCGTTGGTTCCCCGTCTTCCCGGTCATCCTCAGGACAAATTGCAACCTGGACGAAACAGGAGGTTAAAGGTGCTGATTCTCCAAGTAGAGAGATGGTTAGTCAAGCGGCTGGAATGGCGAACCCGAGCACAAGGAGAGGAGAAATGAGGTGCGTTTTAGAAACCTTTCCCGATCTCACGGCATACCATCTTCTGGGTTTCGCATGCATGTTTTGATGTAGGAAGATTCCCTTGTACCTGGAGATTTGAGAACCATGGGGTGGGTACCCCGCGGTATTACTTTAAAGTATCTGCATTTGCTCACCCAACCTCACCAATCCTCTCAGCCCCAAGAGTATCCAGCCTTATGTCTCATCCAGCTGTGGGTCTAGATATGGTCAATCCAGGTTGCATCAGATACCCTGAACGGATTTTGTAAGAATTTCTCTCTCTTTCACTGTCTTTGCTTTGTGGGTTTTTTAAAGTAATGTATGTTTAGAATGGGGTTTGGCTGCTTTTCCCTGCTGCGTTTATGCCGCTTTACACCCTCTTGATTCACTTGCAGAGAGATATCGATACATAGGTTTTTGAGATTCATACTAGTCAGATATATTCTTGTGCGGTGACTAGGGGGTGTTGAGTCCAGTTCACTGAGCAGGGAGTAGGCCTTGTCTAGTACATATTTGGCTTATGGAGCGGTGTCTGAGCTAATTTCAAACCCTTGTTTTATGCATCACCCCACCTCACCTTTCCGGTTAAGTAGCCATAGTGTGTCTTCTAAAGGTGTGCCTCTGTTCTGTTTTGTAATTCAGTTCAAGTGTAGCGATTTTGGCATTCCCTCTATAAGCGATATCTTAGGATAAGTGCCTTTTTCTGTGTGACTTATTTCACTTAGAATCATCGTACCTAAATCCACTCATCATGCTGCTAAGTAGCCTTATGACATTGATTTCATGGCTGAGTGATATTCCATTGTGCCAAGTACCACCATTTCTTTATCCATTTTTCTCTTTCCTGGGATATTGAAGGTGTACCGAAGCGGAGATTCTTGGAAACAGAGCATCCGTAAACTTTAGGGTGCCTGTGTCTTGTTGATTTTTAGTTTTCCCAATTTATACGCCCATGAGTGGAAGTGCCCTATGCTCTCTACGCTGTGTTTATTACTTGTTTCAGGACACACCGTACTCTTCTCCAGAGTGCCTGTTGGCAATTTACATCCCGCCCATCAGCGTAGCAAGGCTCCCATGTCTCCATGGCCTGTCCTGCTTTTCTGGTTTTTACACTTTGTTCAGCATGGCCCTTTTGACCGAGGGCAAGCGAGACTTCTTTGTAGCGCTGATTTGCCCTTCCGGCTTGCTTGCTTGGCCTAAAAGGGCGTATGCGTTTTTTCCTGAATATATTCAGGAAAAAACGCATACGCCCTTTTTGGCCAAGGGCATCATTGTCAACGTTTTGCCGCTTTTCATGTGCTTTAAAGGCGAGTCGAATCTACCTCCTGAAATCTGTTTCCTGCAAATCTGCCTTGCTTTCAAATCCTCTTCGTTGCCTTCCCTCAATATATTTGTGGACGAGAGTTCTCATTTATAACTCTGCACGTTTGTGAATTGCAGTGCCCCTGAGCTCCATTTGTCTCCTCGCTTTTTTGGGAGCTGGCCGCAAAAGCGCAGGATTGCTTCAGGCCCTATTTTGGTTCTGGGGGGCAGGCTGAGCCTGTGGTTCATTCTTCTTCCTGATGGGAAAATGGAGTGACCTATGCCTGTCCCAACACCTAGGGCTCGTCTCTCGTTGGTTCCGCGTCTTCCCGTTCATCCTCAGGACAAATTGCAACCTGTACAATCAGGAGGTTAAAGGTGCTGATTCTCCAAGTAGGGAGATGGTTAGTCAAGTGGCTGGAATGGCGAACCCGAGCACAAGGAGAGGAGAAAGGAGGTGCGTTTTAGAAACCTTTCCCGATCTCATGGCATACCATCTTCTGGGTTTCCCATGCATGTTTTGATGTAGGAAGATGCCCTTGTACCTGGAGATTTGAGACCCATGGGGTGTGTTCCCAGCAGTGTTACTTTAAACTATCTGCATTTCTCACCCAACCTCACCAATCCGCTCAACCCCAAGAGTGTCCAGCCTTATGTCTCATCCAGCTGTGGGTCTAGATATGGTCAATCCAGGTTGCATCAGAGACCCTGAACGGATTTTGTAAGAATTTCTGTCTCTTTCACTGTCTTTCTTTTGTGGGTTTTTTAAAGTAATGTATGTTTAGAATCGGGCTTGGCTGCTTTTCCCTGCTGTGTTGATGCCGCTTTACACCCTTTTGATTCACTTGCAGAGAGATATCGATACATAGGTTTTCAGATTCTTACTACTCAGATATATTCTTGTGTGGTGACTAGGGTGTGTTGAGTCCAGTTCACTGAGCAGGGAGTAGGCCTTGTCTAGTACATATTTGGCTTATGGAGCCGTCTCTGAGCTAATTTCAAACCCTTGTTTTATGCATCACCCCACCTCACCTTTCCTGTTAAGCAGCCATAGTGTGTCTTCTAAAGGTGTGACTATGTTCTGTTTTGTAATTCAGTTCAAGTGTAGTGATTTTGACATTCCCCCTAAAAGCGATATCTTAGGATAAGTGTCTTTTTCTGTGTGACTTATTTCACTTAGAATCATCGTACCTAAATCCACTCATCATGCTGCTAACTAGCCTTATGACATTGATTTCATGGCTGAGTGATATTCCATTGTGCCAAGTACCACCATTTCTTTATCCATTTTTCTCTTTCCTGGGATATTGAAGGTGTACCGAAGCGGAGGTTCTTGGAAACAGAGCAGCCGTAAACTTTAGGGTGCCTGTGTCTTGTTGATTTTTAGTTTTCCCAATTTATACGCCCATGAGTGGAAGTGCCCTATGCTCTCTACGCTGTGTTTATTACTTGTTTCAGGACACACCGTACTCTTCTCCAGAGTGCCTGTTGGCAATTTACATCCCGCCCATCAGCGTAGCAAGGCTCCCATGTCTCCATGGCCTGTCCTGCTTTTCTGGTTTTTACACTTTTTTCAGCATGGCCCTTTTGACCGAGGGCAAGCGAGACTTCTTTGTAGCGCTGATTTGCCCTTCCGGCTTGCTTGGTTGGCCAAAAAGGGCGTATGCGTTTTTTCCTGAATATATTCAGGAAAAAACGCATACGCCCTTTTTGGCCAAGGGCATCATTGTCAACGTTTTGCCGCTTTTCATGTGCTTTAAAGGCGAGTCGAATCTACCTCCTGAAATCTGTTTCCTGCAAATCTGCCTTGCTTTCAAATCCTCTTCGTTGCCTTCCCTCAATATATTTGTGGACGAGAGTTCTCATTTATAACTCTGCACGTTTGTGAATTGCAGTGCCCCTGAGCTCCATTTGTCTCCTCGCTTTTTTGGGAGCTGGCCGCAAAAGCGCAGGATTGCTTCAGGCCCTATTTTGGTTCTGGGGGGCAGGCTGAGCCTGTGGTTCATTCTTCTTCCTGATGGGAAAATGGAGTGACCTGTGCCTGTCCCAACACCTAGGGCTAGTCTCTCGTTGGTTCCCCGTCTTCCCGTTCATCCTCAGGACAAATTGCAACCTGGACGAAACTGGAGGTTAAAGGTGCTGATTCTCCAAGTAGGGAGATGGTTAGTCAAGAGGCTGGAATGGCGAACCCGAGCACAAGGAGAGGAGAAATGAGGTGCGTTTTAGAAACCTTTCCCGATCTCACGGCATACCATCTTCTGGGTTTCCCATGCATGTTTTGATGTAGGAAGATTCCCTTGTACCTGGAGATTTGAGACCCATGGGGTGGGTACCCCGCGGTATTACTTTAAAGGATCTGCATTTGCTCACCCAACCTCACCAATCCTCTCAGCCCCAAGAGTGTCCAGCCTTATGTCTCATCCAGCTGTGGGTCTAGATATGGTCAATCCAGGTTGCATCAGATACCCAGAACGGATTTTGTAAGAATTTCTCTCTCTTTCACTGTCTTTGCTTTGTGGGTTTTTTAAAGTAATGTATGTTTAGAATGGGGTTTGGCTGCTTTTCCCTGCTGTGTTTATGCCGCTTTACACCCTCTTGATTCACTTGCAGAGAGATATCGATACATAGGTTTTTGAGATTCATACTAGTCAGATATATTCTTGTGCGGTGACTAGGGGGTGTTGAGTCCAGTTCACTGAGCAGGGAGTAGGCCTTGTCTAGTACATATTTGGCTTATGGAGCGGTGTCTGAGCTAATTTCAAACCCTTGTTTTATGCATCACCCCACCTCACCTTTCCGGTTAAGTAGCCATAGTGTGTCTTCTAAAGGTGTGCCTCTGTTCTGTTTTGTAATTCAGTTCAAGTGTAGCGATTTTGGCATTCCCTCTATAAACGATATCTTAGGATAAGTGCCTTTTTCTGTGTGACTTATTTCACTTAGAATCATCGTACCTAAATCCACTCATCATGCTGCTAAGTAGCCTTATGACATTGATTTCATGGCTGAGTGATATTCCATTGTGCCAAGTACCACCATTTCTTTATCCATTTTTCTCTTTCCTGGGATATTGAAGGTGTACCGAAGCGGAGATTCTTGGAAACAGAGCAGCCGTAAACTTTAGGGTGCCTGTGTCTTGTTGATTTTTAGTTTTCCCAATTTATACGCCCATGAGTGGAAGTGCCCTATGCTCTCTACGCTGTGTTTATTACTTGTTTCAGGACACACCGTACTCTTCTCCAGAGTGCCTGTTGGCAATTTACATCCCGCCCATCAGCGTAGCAAGGCTCCCATGTCTCCATGGCCTGTCCTGCTTTTCTGGTTTTTACACTTTGTTCAGCATGGCCCTTTTGACCGAGGGCAAGCGAGACTTCTTTGTAGCGCTGATTTGCCCTTCCGGCTTGCTTGCTTGGCCTAAAAGGGCGTATGCGTTTTTTCCTGAATATATTCAGGAAAAAACGCATACGCCCTTTTTGGCCAAGGGCATCATTGTCAACGTTTTGCCGCTTTTCATGTGCTTTAAAGGCGAGTCGAATCTACCTCCTGAAATCTGTTTCCTGCAAATCTGCCTTGCTTTCAAATCCTCTTCGTTGACTTCCCTCAATATATTTGTGGACGAGAGTTCTCATTTATAACTCTGCACGTTTGTGAATTGCAGTGCCCCTGAGCTCCATTTGTCTCCTCGCTTTTTTGGGAGCTGGCCGCAAAAGCGCAGGATTGCTTCAGGCCCTATTTTGGTTCTGGGGGGCAGGCTGAGCCTGTGGTTCATTCTTCTTCCTGATGGGAAAATGGAGTGACCTATGCCTGTCCCAACACCTAGGGCTCGTCTCTCGTTGGTTCCGCATCTTCCCGTTCATCCTCAGGACAAATTGCAACCTGTACAATCAGGAGGTTAAAGGTGCTGATTCTCCAAGTAGGGAGATGGTTAGTCAAGTGGCTGGAATGGCGAACCCGAGCACAAGGAGAGGAGAAATGAGGTGTGTTTTAGAAACCTTTCCCGATCTCATGGCATACCATCTTCTGGGTTTCCCATGCATGTTTTGATGTAGGAAGATGCCCTTGTACCAGGAGATTTGAGACCCATGGGGTGTGTTCCCAGCAGTGTTACTTTAAAGTATCTGGGTTTGCTCACTCAACCTCACCAATCCGCTCAGCCCCAAGAGTGTCCAGCCTTATGTCTCATCCAGCTGTGGGTCTAGATATGGTCAATCCAGGTTGCATCATAGACCCTGAACGGATTTTGTAAGAATTTCTGTCTCTTTCACTGTCTTTCTTTTGTGGGTTTTTTAAAGTAATGTATGTTTAGAATCGGGCTTGGCTGCTTTTCCCTGCTGTGTTGATGCCGCTTTACACCCTTTTGATTCACTTGCAGAGAGATATCGATACATAGGTTTTCAGATTCTTACTACTCAGATATATTCTTCTGTGGTGACTAGGGGGTGTTGAGTCCAGTTCACTGAGCAGGGAGTAGGCCTTGTCTAGTACATATTTGGCTTATGGAGCGGTGTCTGAGCTAATTTCAAACCCTTGTTTTATGCATCACCTCACCTCACCTTTCCGGTTAAGTAGCCATAGTGTGTCTTCTAAAGGTGTGCCTCTGTTCTGTTTTGTAATTCAGTTCAAGTGTAGCGATTTTGGCATTCCCTCTATAAGCGATATCTTAGGATAAGTGCCTTTTTCTGTGTGACTTATTTCACTTAGAATCATCGTACCTAAATCCACTCATCATGCTGCTAAGTAGCCTTATGACATTGATTTCATGGCTGAGTGATATTCCATTGTGCCAAGTACCACCATTTCTTTATCCATTTTTCTCTTTCCTGGGATATTGAAGGTGTACCGAAGCGGAGATTCTTGGAAACAGAGCAGCCGTAAACTTTAGGGTGCCTGTGTCTTGTTGATTTTTAGTTTTCCCAATTTATACGCCCATGAGTGGAAGTGCCCTATGCTCTCTACGCTGTGTTTATTACTTGTTTCAGGACACACCGTACTCTTCTCCAGAGTGCCTGTTGGCAATTTACATCCCGCCCATCAGCGTAGCAAGGCTCCCATGTCTCCATGGCCTGTCCTGCTTTTCTGGTTTTTACACTTTGTTCAGCATGGCCCTTTTGACCGAGGGCAAGCGAGACTTCTTTGTAGCGCTGATTTGCCCTTCCGGCTTGCTTGCTTGGCCTAAAAGGGCGTATGCGTTTTTTCCTGAATATATTCAGGAAAAAACGCATACGCCCTTTTTGGCCAAGGGCATCATTGTCAACGTTTTGCCGCTTTTCATGTGCTTTAAAGGCGAGTCGAATCTACCTCCTGAAATCTGTTTCCTGCAAATCTGCCTTGCTTTCAAATCCTCTTCGTTGCCTTCCCTCAATATATTTGTGGACGAGAGTTCTCATTTATAACTCTGCACGTTTGTGAATTGCAGTGCCCCTGAGCTCCATTTGTCTCCTCGCTTTTTTGGGAGCTGGCCGCAAAAGCGCAGGATTGCTTCAGGCCCTATTTTGGTTCTGGGGGGCAGGCTGAGCCTGTGGTTCATTCTTCTTCCTGATGGGAAAATGGAGTGACCTATACCTGTCCCAACACCTAGGGCTCGTCTCTCGTTGGTTCCGCGTCTTCCCGTTCATCCTCAGGACAAATTGCAACCTCTACAATCAGGAGGTTAAAGGTGCTGATTCTCCAAGTAGGGAGATGGTTAGTCAAGTGGCTGGAATGGCGAACCCGAGCACAAGGAGAGGAGAAATGAGGTGCGTTTTAGAAACCTTTCCCGATCTCATGGCATACCATCTTCTGGGTTTCCCATGCATGTTTTGATGTAGGAAGATGCCCTTGAACCTGGAGATTTGAGACCCATGGGGTGTGTTCCCAGCAGTGTTACTTTAAAGTATCTGCATTTCTCACCCAACCTCACCAATCCGCTCAGCCCGAAGAGTGTCCAGCCTTATGTCTCATCCAGCTGTGGGTCTAGATATGGTCAATCCAGGTTGCATCATAGACCCTGAACGGATTTTGTAAGAATTTCTGTCTCTTTCCCTGTCTTTCTTTTGTGGGTTTTTTAAAGTAATGTATGTTTAGAATCGGGCTTGGCTGCTTTTCCCTGCTGTGTTGATGCCGCTTTACACCCTTTTGATTCACTTGCAGAGAGCTATCGATACATAGGTTTTCAGATTCTTACTACTCAGATATATTCTTGTGTGGTGACTAGGGTGTGTTGAGTCCAGTTCACTGAGCAGGGAGTAGGCCTTGTCTATTACATATTTGGCTTATGGAGCGGTCTCTGAGCTAATTTCAAACCCTTGTTTTATGCATCACCCCACCTCACCTTTCCCGTTAAGCAGCCATAGTGTGTCTTCTAAAGGTGTGACTATGTTCTGTTTTGTAATTCAGTTCAAGTGTAGCGATTTTGACATTCCCCCTAAAAGCGATATCTTAGGATAAGTGTCTTTTTCTGTGTGACTTATTTCACTTAGAATCATCGTACCTAAATCCACTCATCATGCTGCTAACTAGCCTTATGACATTGATTTCATGGCTGAGTGATATTCCATTGTGCCAAGTACCACCATTTCTTTATCCATTTTTCTCTTTCCTGGGATATTGAAGGTGTACCGAAGCGGAGATTCTTGGAAAGAGAGCAGCCGTAAACTTTAGGGTGCCTGTGTCTTGTTGATTTTTAGTTTTCCCAATTTATACGCCCATGAGTGGAAGTGCCCTATGCTCTCTACGCTGTGTTTATTACTTGTTTCAGGACACACCGTACTCTTCTCCAGAGTGCCTGTTGGCAATTTACATCCCGCCCATCAGCGTAGCAAGGCTCCCATGTCTCCATGGCCTGTCCTGCTTTTCTGGTTTTTACACTTTTTTCAGCATGGCCCTTTTGACCGAGGGCAAGCGAGACTTCTTTGTAGCGCTGATTTGCCCTTCCGGCTTGCTTGGTTGGCCAAAAAGGGCGTATGCGTTTTTTCCTGAATATATTCAGGAAAAAACGCATACGCCCTTTTTGGCCAAGGGCATCATTGTCAACGTTTTGCCGCTTTTCATGTGCTTTAAAGGCGAGTCGAATCTACCTCCTGAAATCTGTTTCCTGCAAATCTGCCTTGCTTTCAAATCCTCTTCGTTGCCTTCCCTCAATATATTTGTGGACGAGAGTTCTCATTTATAACTCTGCACGTTTGTGAATTGCAGTGCCCCTGAGCTCCATTTGTCTCCTCGCTTTTTTGGGAGATGGCCGCAAAAGCGCAGGATTGCTTCAGGCCCTATTTTGGTTCTGGGGGGCAGGCTGAGCCTGTGGTTCATTCTTCTTCCTGATGGGAAAATGGAGTGACCTATGCCTGTCCCAACACCTAGGGCTAGTCTCTCGTTGGTTCCCCGTCTTCCCGTTCATCCTCAGGACAAATTGCAACCTGGACGAAACTGGAGGTTAAAGGTGCTGATTCTCCAAGTAGGGAGATGGTTAGTCAAGCGGCTGGAATGGCGAACCCGAGCACAAGGAGAGGAGAAATGAGGTGCGTTTTAGAAACTTTTCCCGATCTCACGGCATACCATCTTCTGGGTTTCCCATGCATGTTTTGATGTAGGAAGATTCCCTTGTACCTGGAGATTTGAGACCCATGGGGTGGGTACCCCGCGGTATTACTTTAAAGTATCTGCATTTGCTCACCCAACCTCACCAATCCTCTCAGCCCCAAGAGTGTCCAGCCTTATGTCTCATCCAGCTGTGGGTCTAGATATGGTCAATCCAGGTTGCATCAGATACCCTGAACGGATTTTGTAAGAATTTCTCTCTCTTTCACTGTCTATGCTTTGTGGGTTTTTTAAAGTAATGTATGTTTAGAATGGGGTTTGGCTGCTTTTCCCTGCTGTGTTTATGCCGCTTTACACCCTCTTGATTCACTTGCAGAGAGATATCGATACATAGGTTTTTGAGATTCATACTAGTCAGATATATTCTTGTGCGGTGACTAGGGGGTGTTGAGTCCAGTTCACTGAGCAGGGAGTAGGCCTTGTCTAGTACATATTTGGCTTATGGAGCGGTGTCTGAGCTAATTTCAAACCCTTGTTTTATGCATCACCCCACCTCACCTTTCCGGTTAAGTAGCCATAGTGTGTCTTCTAAAGGTGTGCCTCTGTTCTGTTTTGTAATTCAGTTCAAGTGTAGCGATTTTGGCATTCCCTCTATAAGCGATATCTTAGGATAAGTGCCTTTTTCTGTGTGACTTATTTCACTTAGTATCATCGTACCTAAATCCACTCATCATGCTGCTACGTAGCCTTATGACATTGATTTCATGGCTGAGTGATATTCCATTGTGCCAAGTACCACCATTTCTTTATCCATTTTTCTCTTTCCTGGGATATTGAAGGTGTACCGAAGCGGAGATTCTTGGAAACAGAGCAGTCGTAAACTTTAGGGTGCCTGTGTCTTGTTGATTTTTAGTTTTCCCAATTTATACGCCCATGAGTGGAAGTGCCCTATGCTCTCTACGCTGTGTTTATTACTTGTTTCAGGACACACCGTACTCTTCTCCAGAGTGCCTGTTGGCAATTTACATCCCGCCCATCAGCGTAGCAAGGCTCCCATGTCTCCATGGCCTGTCCTGCTTTTCTGGTTTTTACACTTTGTTCAGCATGGCCCTTTTGACCGAGGGCAAGCGAGACTCCTTTGTAGCGCTGATTTGCCCTTCCGGCTTGCTTGGTTGGCCAAAAAGGGCGTATGCGTTTTTTCCTGAATATATTCAGGAAAAAACGCATACGCCCTTTTTGGCCAAGGGCATCATTGTCAACGTTTTGCCGCTTTTCATGTGCTTTAAAGGCGAGTCGAATCTACCTCCTGAAATCTGTTTCCTGCAAATCTGCCTTGCTTTCAAATCCTCTTCATTGCCTTCCCTCAATATATTTGTGGACGAGAGTTCTCATTTATAACTCTGCACGTTTGTGAATTGCAGTGCCCCTGAGCTCCATTTGTCTCCTCGCTTTTTTGGGAGCTGGCCGCAAAAGCGCAGGATTGCTTCAGGCCCTATTTTGGTTCTGGGGGGCAGGCTGAGCCTGTGGTTCATTCTTCTTCCTGATGGGAAAATGGAGTGACCTGTGCCTGTCCCAACACCGAGGGCTAGTCTCTCGTTGGTTCCCCGTCTTCCCGTTCATCCTCAGGACAAATTGCAACCTGGACGAAACAGGAGGTTAAAGGTGCTGATTCTCCAAGTAGGGAGATGGTTAGTCAAGCGGCTGGAATGGCGAACCCGAGCACAAGGAGAGGAGAAATGAGGTGCGTTTTAGAAACCTTTCCCGATCTCACGGCATACCATCTTCTGGGTTTCCCATGCATGTTTTGATGTAGGAAGATGCCTTGTACCGGGAGATTTGAGACCCATGGGGTGTGTTCCCAGCAGTGTTACTTTAAAGTATCTGCGTTTGCTCACCCAACCTCACCAATCCTCTCAGCCCCAAGAGTGTCCAGCCTTATGTCTCATCCAGCTGTGGGTCTAGATATGGTCAATCCAGGTTGCATCATAGACCCTGAACGGATTTTGTAAGAATTTCTCTCTCTTTCACTGTCTTTCTTTTGTGGGTTTTTTAAAGTAATGTATGTTTAGAATCGGGCTTGGCTGCTTTTCCCTGCTGTGTTGATGCCGCTTTACACCCTTTTGATTCACTTGCAGAGAGATATCGATACATAGGTTTTCAGATTCTTACTAGTCAGATGTATTCTTGAGTGGTGACTAGGGTGTATTGAGTCCAGTTCACTGAGCATGGAGTAGGCCTTGTCTATTACATATTTGGCTTATGGAGCGGTCTCTGAGCTAATTTCAAACCCTTGTTTTATGCATCACCCCACCTCACCTTTCCCGTTAAGCAGCCATAGTGTGTCTTCTAAAGGTGTGACTATGTTCTGTTTTGTAATTCAGTTCAAGTGTAGCGATTTTGACATTCCCCCTAAAAGCGATATCTTAGGATAAGTGTCTTTTTCTGTGTGACTTATTTCACTTAGAATCATCGTACCTAAATCCACTCATCATGCTGCTATCTAGCCTTATGACATTGATTTCATGGCTGAGTGATATTCCATTCTGCCAAGTACCACCATTTCTTTATCCATTTTTCTCTTTCCTGGGATATTGAAGGTGTACCGAAGCGGAGATTCTTGGAAAGAGAGCAGCCGTAAACTTTAGGGTGCCTGTGTCTTGTTGATTTTTAGTTTTCCCAATTTATACGCCCATGAGTGGAAGTGCCCTATGCTCTCTACGCTGTGTTTCTTACTTGTTTCAGGACACACCGTACTCTTCTCCAGAGTGCCTGTTGGCAATTTACATCCCGCACATCAGCGTAGCAAGGCTTCCATGTCTCCATGGCCTGTCCTGCTTTTCTGGTTTTTACACTTTTTTCAGCATGGCCCTTTTGACCGAGGGCAAGCGAGATTTCTTTGTAGCGCTGATTTGCCCTTCCGGCTTGCTTGGTTGGCCAAAAAGGGCGTATGCGTTTTTTCCTGAATATATTCAGGAAAAAACGCATACGCCCTTTTTGGCCAAGGGCATCATTGTCAACGTTTTGCCGCTTTTCATGTGCTTTAAAGGCGAGTCGAATCTACCTCCTGAAATCTGTTTCCTGCAAATCTGCCTTGCTTTCAAATCCTCTTCGTTGCCTTCCCTCAATATATTTGTGGACGAGAGTTCTCATTTATAACTCTGCACGTTTGTGAATTGCAGTGCCCCTGAGCTCCATTTGTCTCCTCGCTTTTTTGGGAGCTGGCCGCAAAAGCGCAGGATTGCTTCAGGCCCTATTTTGGTTCTGGGGGGCAGGCTGAGCCTGTGGTTCATTCTTCTTCCTGATGGGAAAATGGAGTGACCTGTGCCTGTCCCAACACCTAGGGCTAGTCTCTCGTTGGTTCCCCGTCTTCCCGTTCATCCTCAGGACAAATTGCAACCTGGACGAAACAGGAGGTTAAAGGTGCTGATTCTCCAAGTAGGGAGATGGTTATTCAAGCGGCTGGAATGGCGAACCCGAGCACAAGGAGAGGAGAAATGAGGTGCGTTTTAGAAACCTTTCCCGATCTCACGGCATACCATCTTCTGGGTTTCCCATGCATGTTTTGATGTAGGAAGATGCCCTTGTACCTGGAGATTTGAGACCCATGGGGTGGGTACCCCGCGGTATTACTTTAAAGTATCTGTATTTGCTCACCCAACCTCACCAATCCTCTCAGCCCCAAGAGTGTCCAGCCTTATGTCTCATCCAGCTGTGGGTCTAGATATGGTCAATCCAGGTTGCATCAGAGACCCTGAACGGATTTTGTAAGAATTTCTCTCTCTTTCACTGTCTTTGCTTTGTGGGTTTTTTAAAGTAATGTATGATTAGAATGGGGTTTGGCTGCTTTTACCTGCTGCGTTGATGCTGCTTTACACCCTCTTGATTCACTTGCAGAGAGATATCGATACATAGGTTTTCAGATTCTTACTAGTCAGATATATTCTTGTGTGGTGACTAGGGTGTGTTGAGTCCAGTTCCCTGAGCAGGGAGTAGGCCTTGTCTAGTACATATTTGGCTTATGGAGCGGTGTCTGAGCTAATTTCAAACCCTTGTTTTATGCATCACCCCACCTCACCTTTCCCGTTAAGCAGCCATAGTGTGTCTTCTAAAGGTGTGACTCTGTTCTGTTTTGTAATTCAGTTAAAGTGTAGCGATTTTGACATTCCCTCTATAAGCGATATCTTAGGATAAGTGTCTTTTTCTGTGTGACTTATTTCACTTAGAATCATCGTATCTAAATCCACTCATCATGCTGCTAACTAGCCTTATGACATTGATTTCATGGCTGAGTGATATTCCACTGTGCCAAGTACCACCATTTCTTTATCCATTTTTCTCTTTCCTGGGATATTGAAGGTGTACCGAAGTGGAGGTTCTTGGAAACAGAGCAGCCGTAAACTTTAGGGTGCCTGTGTCTTGTTGATTTTTAGTTTTCCCAATTTATACGCCCTTGAGTGGAAGTGCCCTATGCTCTCTACGCTGTGTTTATTACTTGTTTCAGGACACACCGTACTCTTCTCCAGAGTGCCTGTTGGCAATTTATATCCCGCCCATCAGCGTAGCAAGGCTCCCATGTCTCCATGGCCTGTCCTGCTTTTCTGGTTTTTACACTTTGTTCAGCATGGCCCTTTTGACCGAGGGCAAGCGAGACTTCTTTGTAGCGCTGATTTGCCCTTCCGGCTTGCTTGGTTGGCCAAAAAGGGCGTATGCGTTTTTTCCTGAATATATTCAGGAAAAAACGCATACGCCCTTTTTGGCCAAGGGCATCATTGTCAACGTTTTGCCGCTTTTCATGTGCTTTAAAGGCGAGTCGAATCTACCTCCTGAAATCTGTTTCCTGCAAATCTGCCTTGCTTTCAAATCCTCTTCGTTGCCTTCCCTCAATATATTTGTGGACGAGAGTTCTCATTTATAACTCTGCACGTTTGTGAATTGCAGTGCCCCTGAGCTCCATTTGTCTCCTCGCTTTTTTGGGAGCTGGCCGCAAAAGCGCAGGTTTGCTTCAGGCCCTATTTTGGTTCTGGGGGGCAGGCTGAGCCTGTGGTTCATTCTTCTTCCTGATGGGAAAATGGAGTGACCTATGCCTGTCCCAACACCTAGGGCTCGTCTCTCGTTGGTTCCGCGTCTTCCCGTTCATCCTCAGGACAAATTGCAACCTGTACAATCAGGAGGTTAAAGGTGCTGATTCTCCAAGTAGGGAGATGGTTAGTCAAGCGGCTGGAATGGCGAACCCGAGCACAAGGAGAGGAGAAATGAGGTGCGTTTTAGAAACCTTTCCCGATCTCATGGCATACCATCTTCTGGGTTTCCCATGCATGTTTTGATGTAGGAAGATGCCCTTGTACCTGGAGATTTGAGACCCATGGGGTGTGTTCCCAGCAGTGTTACTTTAAAGTATCTGGGTTTGCTCACCCAACCTCACCAATCCTCTCAGCCCCAAGAGTGTCCAGCCTTATGTCTCATCCAGCTGTGGGTCTAGATATGGTCAATCCAGGTTGCATCATAGACCCTGAATGGATTTTGTAAGAATTTCTCTCTCTTTAACTGTCTTTTTTTTGTGGGTTTTTTAAAGTAATTTATGTTTAGAATCGGGCTTGGCTGCTTTTCCCTGCTGTGTTGATGCTGCTTTACACCCTCTTGATTCACTTGCAGAGAGATATCGATACATAGGTTTTCAGATTCTTACTAGTCAGATATATTCTTGTGTGGTGACTAGGGTGTGTTGAGTCCAGTTCACTGAGCAGGGAGTAGGTCTTGTCTATTACATATTTGGCTTATGGAGCGGTGTCTGAGCTAATTTCAAACCCTTGTTTTATGCATCACCCCACCTCACCTTTCCCGTTAAGCAGCCATAGTGTGTCTTCTAAAGGTGTGACTCTGTTCTGTTTTGTAATTCAGTTCAAGTGTAGCGATTTTGACATTCCCTCTATAAGCGATATATTAGGATAAGTGTCTTTTTCTGTGTGACTTATTTCACTTAGAATCATCGTATCTAAATCCACTCATCATGCTGCTAACTAGCCTTATGACATTGATTTCATGGCTGAGTCATATTCCATTGTGCCAAGTACCACCATTTCTTTATCCATTTTTCTCTTTCCTGGGATATTGAAGGTGTTCCAAAGCGGAGGTTCTTGGAAACAGAGCAGCCGTAAACTTTAGGGTGCCTGTGTCTTGTTGATTTTTAGTTTTCCCAATTTATACGCCCTTGAGTGGAAGTGCCCTATGCTCTCTACGCTGTGTTTATTACTTGTTTCAGGACACACCGTACTCTTCTCCAGAGTGCCTGTTGGAAATTTACATCCCGCCCATCAGCGTAGCAAGGCTCCCATGTCTCCATGGCCTGTCCTGCTTTTCTGGTTTTTACACTTTGTTCAGCATGGCCCTTTGGACCGAGGGCAAGCGAGACTTCTTTGTAGCGCTGATTTGCCCTTCCGGCTTGCTTGGTTGGCCAAAAAGGGCGTATGCGTTTTTTCCTGAATATATTCAGGAAAAAACGCATACGCCCTTTTTGGCCAAGGGCATCATTGTCAACGTTTTGCCGCTTTTCATGTGCTTTAAAGGCGAGTCGAATCTACCTCCTGAAATCTGTTTCCTGCAAATCTGCCTTGCTTTCAAATCCTCTTCGTTGCCTTCCCTCAATATATTTGTGGACGAGAGTTCTCATTTATAACTCTGCACGTTTGTGAATTGCAGTGCCCCTGAGCTCCATTTGTCTCCTCGCTTTTTTGGGAGCTGGCCGCAAAAGCGCAGGATTGCTTCAGGCCCTATTTTGGTTCTGGGGGGCAGGCTGAGCCTGTGGTTCATTCTTCTTCCTGATGGGAAAATGGAGTGACCTGTGCCTGTCCCAACACCTAGGGCTAGTCTTTCGTTGGTTCCCCGTCTTCCCGTTCATCCTCAGGACAAATTGCAACCTGGACCAAACAGTAGGTTAAAGGTGCTGATTCTCCAAGTAGGGAGATGGTTAGTCAAGCGGCTGGAATGGCGAACCCGAGCACAAGGAGAGGAGAAATGAGGTGCGTTTTAGAAACCTTTCCCGATCTCACGGCATACCATCTTCTGGCTTTCCCATGCATGTTTTGATGTAGGAAGATGCCCTTGTACCTGGAGATTTGAGACCCATGGGGTGTGTTCCCCGCAGTGTTACTTTAAAGTATCTGCGTTTGCTCACCCAACCTCACCAATCCTCTCAGCCCCAAGAGTGTCCAGCCTTATGTCTCATCCAGCTGTGGATCTAGATATGGTCAATCCAGGTTGCATCACAGACCCTGAACGGATTTTGTAAGAATTTCTCTCTCTTTCACTGTCTTTGTTTTGTGGGTTTTTTAAAGTAATTTATGTTTAGAATCGGGCTTGGCCGCTTTTCCCTGCTGTGTTGATGCCGCTTTACACCCTCTTGATTCACTTGCAGAGAGATATCGATACATAGGTTTTCAGATTCTTACTAGTCAGATATATTCTTGTGTGGTGACTAGGGTGTGTTGAGTCCAGTTCACTGAGCAGGGAGTAGGCCTTGTCTATTACATATTTGGCTTATGGAGCGGTCTCTGAGCTAATTTCAAACCCTTGTTTTATGCATCACCCCACCTCACCTTTCCCGTTAAGCAGCCATAGTGTGTCTTCTAAACGTGTGACTCTGTTCTGTTTTGTAATTCAGTTCAAGTGTAGCGATTTTGACATTCCCTCTATAAGCGATATCTTAGGATAAGTGTCTTTTTCTGTGTGACTTATTTCACTTAGAATCATCGTATCTAAATCCACTCATCATGCTGCTAACTAGCCTTATGACATTGATTTCATGGCTGAGTGATATTCCACTGTGCCAAGTACCACCATTTCTTTATCCATTTTTCTCTTTCCTGGGATATTGAAGGTGTACCGAAGTGGAGGTTCTTGGAAACAGAGCAGCCGTAAACTTTAGGGTGCCTGTGTCTTGTTGATTTTTAGTTTTCCCAATTTATACGCCCTTGAGTGGAAGTGCCCTATGCTCTCTACGCTGTGTTTATTACTTGTTTCAGGACACACCGTACTCTTCTCCAGAGTGCCTGTTGGCAATTTATATCCCGCCCATCAGCGTAGCAAGGCTCCCATGTCTCCATGGCCTGTCCTGCTTTTCTGGTTTTTACACTTTGTTCAGCATGGCCCTTTTGACCGAGGGCAAGCGAGACTTCTTTGTAGCGCTGATTTGCCCTTCCGGCTTGCTTGGTTGGCCAAAAAGGGCGTATGCGTTTTTTCCTGAATATATTCAGGAAAAAACGCATACGCCCTTTTTGGCCAAGGGCATCATTGTCAACGTTTTGCCGCTTTTCATGTGCTTTAAAGGCGAGTCGAATCTACCTCCTGAAATCTGTTTCCTGCAAATCTGCCTTGCTTTCAAATCCTCTTCGTTGCCTTCCCTCAATATATTTGTGGACGAGAGTTCTCATTTATAACTCTGCACGTTTGTGAATTGCAGTGCCCCTGAGCTCCATTTGTCTCCTCGCTTTTTTGGGAGCTGGCCGCAAAAGCGCAGGATTGCTTCAGGCCCTATTTTGGTTCTGGGGGGCAGGCTGAGCCTGTGGTTCATTCTTCTTCCTGATGGGAAAATGGAGTGACCTATGCCTGTCCCAACACCTAGGGTTCGTCTCTCGTTGGTTCCGCGTCTTCCCGTTCATCCTCAGGACATATTGCAACCTGTACAATCAGGAGGTTAAAGGTGCTGATTCTCCAAGTAGGGAGATGGTTAGTCAAGCGGCTGGAATGGCGAACCCGAGCACAAGGAGAGGAGAAATGAGGTGCGTTTTAGAAACCTTTCCCGATCTCATGGCATACCATTTTCTGGGTTTCCCATGCATGTCTTGATGTAGGAAGATTCCCTTGTACCTGGAGATTTGAGACCCATGGGGTGTGTTCTCCGCAGTGTTATTTTAAAGTATCTGCGTTTGCTCACCCAACCTCACCAATCCTCTCAGCCCCAAGAGTGTCCAGCTTTATGTCTCATCCAGCTGTGGGTCTAGATATGGTCAATCCAGGTTGCATCAGAGACCCTGAACGGATTTTGTAAGAATTTCTCTCTCTTTCACTGTCTTTGTTTTGTGGGTTTTTTAAAGTAATTTATGTTTAGAATCGGGCTTGGCTGCTTTTCCCTGCTGTGTTGATGCCGCTTTACACCCTCTTGATTCACTTGCAGAGAGATATCGATACATAGGTTTTCAGATTCTTACTAGTCAGATATATTCTTGTGTGGTGACTAGGGTGTGTTGAGTCCAGTTCACTGAGCAGGGAGTAGGCCTTGTCTATTACATATTTGGCTTATGGAGCGGTCTCTGAGCTAATTTCAAACCCTTGTTTTATGCATCACCCCACCTCACCTTTCCCGTTAAGCAGCCATAGTGTGTCTTCTAAAGGTGTGACTCTGTTCTGATTTGTAATTCAGTTCAAGTGTAGCGATTTTGACATTCCCTCTATAAGCGATATCTTACGATAAGTGTCTTTTTCTGTGTGACTTATTTCACTTAGAATCATCGTATCTAAATCCACTCATCATGCTGCTAACTAGCCTTATGACATTGATTTCATGGCTGAGTGATATTCCATTGTGCCAAGTACCACCATTACTTTATCCATTTTTCTCTTTCCTGGGATATTGAAGGTGTACCGAAGTGGAGGTTCTTGGAAACAGAGCAGCCGTAAACTTTAGGGTGCCTGTGTCTTGTTGATTTTTAGTTTTCCCAATTTATACGCCCTTGAGTGGAAGTGCCCTATGCTCTCTACGCTGTGTTTATTACTTGTTTCAGGACACACCGTACTCTTCTCCAGAGTGCCTGTTGGCAATTTACGTCCCGCCCATCAGTGTAGCAAGGCTCCCATGTCTCCATGGCCTGTCCTGCTTTTCTGGTTTTTAGACTTTGTTCAGCATGGCCCTTTTGACCGAGGGCAAGCGAGACTTCTTTGTAGCGCTGATTTGCCCTTCCGGCTTGCTTGGTTGGCCAAAAAGGGCGTATGCGTTTTTTCCTGAATATATTCAGGAAAAAACGCATACGCCCTTTTTGGCCAAGGGCATCATTGTCAACGTTTTGCCGCTTTTCATGTGCTTTAAAGGCGAGTCGAATCTACCTCCTGAAATCTGTTTCCGGCAAATCTGCCTTGCTTTCAAATCCTCTTCGTTGCCTTCCCTCAATATATTTGTGGACGAGAGTTCTCATTTATAACTCTGCACGTTTGTGAATTGCAGTGCCCCTGAGCTCCATTTGTCTCCTCGCTTTTTTGGGAGCTGGCCGCAAAAGCGCAGGATTGCTTCAGGCCCTATTTTGGTTCTGGGGGGCAGGCTGAGCCTGTGGTTCATTCTTCTTCCTGATGGGAAAATGGAGTGACCTGTGCCTGTCCCAACACCTAGGGCTAGTCTTTCGTTGGTTCCCCGTCTTCCCGTTCATCCTCAGGACAAATTGCAACCTGGACAAAACAGTAGGTTAAAGGTGCTGATTCTCCAAGTAGGGAGATGGTTAGTCAAGCGGCTGGAATGGCGAACCCGAGCACAAGGAGAGGAGAAATGAGGTGCGTTTTAGAAACCTTTCCCGATCTCACGGCATACCATCTTCTGGGTTTCCCATGCATGTTTTGATGTAGGAAGATTCCCTTGTACCTGGAGATTTGAGACCCATGAGGTGGGTACCCCGCGGTATTACTTTAAAGTATCTGCATTTGCTCACCCAACCTCACCAATCCTCTCAGCCCCAAGAGTGTCCAGCCTTATGTCTCATCCAGCTGTGGGTCTAGATATGGTCAATCCAGGTTGCATCAGAGACCCTGAACGGATTTTGTAAGAATTTCTCTCTCTTTCACTGTCTTTGCTTTGTGGGTTTTTTAAAGTAATGTATGTTTAGAATGGGGTTTGGCTGCTTTTCCCTGCTGTGTTTATGCCGCTTTACACCCTCTTGATTCACTTGCAGAGAGATATCGATACATAGGTTTTCAGATTCATACTAGTCAGATATATTCTTGTGCGGTGACTAGGGGGTGTTGAGTCCAGTTCACTGAGCAGGGAGTAGGCCTTGTCTAGTACATATTTGGCTTATGGAGCGGTGTCTGAGCTAATTTCAAACCCTTGTTTTATGCATCACCCCACCTCACCTTTCCCGTTAAGCAGCCATAGTGTGTCTTCTAAAGGTGTGACTCTGTTCTGTTTTGTAATTCAGTTCAAGTGTAGCGATTTTGACATTCCCTCTATAAGCGATATCTTAGGATAAGTGTCTTTTTCTGTGTGACTTATTTCACTTAGAATCATCGTACCTAAATCCACTCATCATGCTGCTAACTAGCCTTATGACATTGATTTCATGGCTGAGTGATATTCCATTGTGCCAAGTACCACCATTTCTTTATCCATTTTTCTCTTTCCTGGGATATTGAAGGTGTACCGAAGCGGAGGTTCTTGGAAACAGAGCAGCCGTAAACTTTAGGGTGCCTGTGTCTTGTTGATTTTTAGTTTTCCCAATTTATACGCCCATGAGTGGAAGTGCCCTATGCTCTCTACGCTGTGTTTATTACTTGTTTCAGGACACACCGTACTCTTCTCCAGAGTGCCTGTTGGCAATTTATATCCCGCCCATCAGCGTAGCAAGGCTCCCATGTCTCCATGGCCTGCCCTGCTTTTCTGGTTTTTACTGTTTGTTCAGCATGGCCCTTTTGACCGAGGGCAAGCGAGACTTCTTTGTAGCGCTGATTTGCCCTTCCGGCTTGCTTGGTTGGCCAAAAAGGGCGTATGCGTTTTTTCCTGAATATATTCAGGAAAAAACGCATACGCCCTTTTTGGCCAAGGGCATCATTGTCAACGTTTTGCCGCTTTTCATGTGCTTTAAAGGCGAGTTGAATCTACCTCCTGAAATCTGTTTCCTGCAAATCTGCCTTGCTTTCAAATCCTCTTCGTTGCCTTCCCTCAATATATTTGTGGACGAGAGTTCTCATTTATAACTCTGCACGTTTGTGAATTGCAGTGCCCCTGAGCTCCATTTGTCTCCTCGCTTTTTTGGGAGCTGGCCGCAAAAGCGCAGGATTGCTTCAGGCCCTATTTTGGTTCTGGGGGGCAGGCTGAGCCTGTGGTTCATTCTTCTTCCTGATGGGAAAATGGAGTGACCTATGCCTGTCCCAACACCTAGGGCTCGTCTCTCGTTGGTTCCGCGTCTTCCCGTTCATCCTCAGGACAAATTGCAACCTGTACAATCAGGAGGTTAAAGGTGCTGATTCTCCAAGTAGGGAGATGGTTAGTCAAGCGGCTGGAATGGCGAACCCGAGCACAAGGAGAGGAGAAATGAGGTGCGTTTTAGAAACCTTTCCCGATCTCATGGCATACCATCTTCTGGGTTTCCCATGCATGTTTTGATGTAGGAAGATTCCCTTGTACCTGGAGATTTGAGACCCATGGGGTGTGTTCCCCGCAGTGTTACTTTAAAGTATCTGCATTTGCTCACCCAACCTCACCAACCCTCTCAGCCCCAAGAATGTCCAGCCTTATGTCTCATCCAGCTGTGGGTCTTGATATGGTCAATCCAGGTTGCATCATAGACCCTGAACGGATTTTGTAAGAATTTCTCTCTCTTTCACTGTCTTTGTTTTGTGGGTTTTTTAAAGTAATTTATGTTTAGAATCGGGCTTGGCTGCTTTTCCCTGCTGTGTTGATGCCGCTTTACACCCTCTTGATTCACTTGCAGAGAGATATCGATACATAGGTTTTCAGATTCTTACTAGTCAGATATATTCTTGTGCGGTGACTAGGGGGTGTTGAGTCCAGTTCACTGAGCAGGGAGTAGGCCTTGTCTATTACATATTTGGCTTATGGAGTGGTGTCTGAGCTAATTTCAAACCCTTGTTTTATGCATCACCCCACCTCACCTTTCCCGTTAAGCAGCCATAGTGTGTCTTCTAAAGGTGTGACTCTGTTCTGTTTTGTAATTCAGTTCAAGTGTAGCGATTTTGACATTCCCTCTATAAGCGATATCTTAGGATAAGTGTCTTTTTCTGTGTGACTTATTTCACTTAGAATCATCGTATCTAAATCCACTCATCATGCTGCTAACTAGCCTTATGACATTGATTTCATGGCTGAGTGATATTCCACTGTGCCAAGTACCACCATTTCTTTATCCATTTTTCTCTTTCCTGGGATATTGAAGGTGTACCGAAGCGGAGGTTCTTGGAAACAGAGCAGCCGTAAACTTTAGGGTGCCTGTGTCTTGTTGATTTTTAGTTTTCCCAATTTATACGCCCATGAGTGGAAGTGCCCTATGCTCTCAACGCTGTGTTTATTACTTGTTTCAGGACACACCGTACTCTTCTCCAGAGTGCCTGTTGGCAATTTACATCCCGCCCATCAGCGTAGCAAGGCTTCCATGTCTCCATGGCCTGTCCTGCTTTTCTGGTTTTTACACTTTGTTCAGCATGGCCCTTTTGACCGAGGGCAAGCGAGACTTCTTTGTAGCGCTGATTTGCCCTTCCGGCTTGCTTGGTTGGCCAAAAAGGGCGTATGCGTTTTTTCCTGAATATATTCAGGAAAAAACGCATACGCCCTTTTTGGCCAAGGGCATCATTGTCAACGTTTTGCCGCTTTTCATGTGCTTTAAAGGCGAGTCGAATCTACCTCCTGAAATCTGTTTCCTGCAAATCTGCCTTGCTTTCAAATCCTCTTCGTTGCCTTCCCTCAATATATTTGTGGACGAGAGTTCTCATTTATAACTCTGCACGTTTGTGAATTGCAGTGCCCCTGAGCTCCATTTGTCTCCTCGCTTTTTTGGGAGCTGGCCGCAAAAGCGCAGGATTGCTTCAGGCCCTATTTTGGTTCTGGGGGGCAGGCTGAGCCTGTGGTTCATTCTTCTTCCTGATGGGAAAATGGAGTGACCTGTGCCTGTCCCAACACCTAGGGCTAGTCTTTCGTTGGTTCCCCGTCTTCCCGTTCATCCTCAGGACAAATTGCAACCTGGACGAAACAGTAGGTTAAAGGTGCTGATTCTCCAAGTAGGGAGATGGTTAGTCAAGCGGCTGGAATGGCGAACCCGAGCACAAGGAGAGGAGAAATGAGGTGCGTTTTAGAAACCTTTCCCGATCTCACGGCATACCATCTTCTGGGTTTCCCATGCATGTTTTGATGTAGGAAGATTCCCTTGTACCTGGAGATTTGAGACCCATGGGGTGGGTACCCCGCGGTATTACTTTAAAGTATCTGCATTTGCTCACCCAACCTCACCAATCCTCTCAGCCCCAAGAGTGTCCAGCCTTATGTCTCATCCAGCTGTGGGTCTAGATATGGTCAATCCAGGTTGCATCAGAGACCCTGAACGGATTTTGTAAGAATTTCTCTCTCTTTCACTGTCTTTGCTTTGTGGGTTTTTTAAAGTAATGTATGTTTAGAATGGGGTTTGGCTGCTTTTCCCTGCTGTGTTTATGCCGCTTTACACCCTCTTGATTCACTTGCAGAGAGATATCGATACATAGGTTTTCAGATTCATACTAGTCAGATATATTCTTGTGCGGTGACTAGGGGGTGTTGAGTCCAGTTCACTGAGCAGGGAGTAGGCCTTGTCTATTACATATTTGGCTTATGGAGCGGTGTCTGAGCTAATTTCAAACCCTTGTTTTATGCATCACCCCACCTCACCTTTCCCGTTAAGCAGCCATAGTGTGTCTTCTAAAGGTGTGACTCTGTTCTGTTTTGTAATTCAGTTCAAGTGTAGCGATTTTGACATTCCCTCTATAAGCGATATCTTAGGATAAGTGTCTTTTTCTGTGTGACTTATTTCACTTAGAGTCATCGTACCTAAATCCACTCATCATGCTGCTAACTAGCCTTATGACATTGATTTCATGGCTGAGTGATATTCCATTGTGCCAAGTACCACCATTTCTTTATCCATTTTTCTCTTTCCTGGGATATTGAAGGTGTACCGAAGTGGAGGTTCTTGGAAACAGAGCAGCCGTAAACTTTAGGGTGCCTGTGTCTTGTTGATTTTTAGTTTTCCCAATTTATACGCCCTTGAGTGGAAGTCCCCTATGCTCTCTACGCTGTGTTTATTACTTGTTTCAGGACACACCGTACTCTTCTCCAGAGTGCCTGTTGGCAATTTACATCCCGCCCATCAGCGTAGCAAGGCTCCCATGTCTCCATGGCCTGTCCTGCTTTTCTGGTTTTTACTGTTTGTTCAGCATGGCCCTTTTGACCGAGGGCAAGCGAGACTTCTTTGTAGCGCTGATTTGCCCTTCCGGCTTGCTTGGTTGGCCAAAAAGGGCGTATGCGTTTTTTCCTGAATATATTCAGGAAAAAACGCATACGCCCTTTTTGGCAAGGGCATCATTGTCAACGTTTTGCTGCTTTTCATGTGCTTTAAAGGCGAGTCGAATCTACCTCCTGAAATCTGTTTCCTGCAAATCTGCCTTGCTTTCAAATCCTCTTCGTTGCCTTCCCTCAATATATTTGTGGACGAGAGTTCTCATTTATAACTCTGCACGTTTGTGAATTGCAGTGCCCCTGAGCTCCATTTGTCTCCTCGCTTTTTTGGGAGCTGGCCACAAAAGCGCAGGATTGCTTCAGGCCCTATTTTGGTTCTGGGGGGCAGGCTGAGCCTGTGGTTCATTCTTCTTCCTGATGGGAAAATGGAGTGACCTATGCCTGTCCCAACACCTAGGGCTCGTCTCTCGTTGGTTCCACGTCTTCCCGTTCATCCTCAGGACAAATTGCAACCTGTACAATCAGGAGGTTAAAGGTGCTGATTCTCCAAGTAGGGAGATGGTTAGTCAAGCGGCTGGAATGGCGAACCCGAGCACAAGGAGAGGAGAAATGAGGTGCGTTTTAGAAACCTTTCCCGATCTCATGGCATACCATCTTCTGGGTTTCCCATGCATGTTTTGATGTAGGAAGATTCCCTTGTACCTGGAGATTTGAGACCCATGGGGTGTGTTCCCCGCAGTGTTACTTTAAAGTATCTGCATTTGCTCACCCAACCTCACCAACCCTCTCAGCCCCAAGAATGTCCAGCCTTATGTCTCATCCAGCTGTGGGTCTTGATATGGTCAATCCAGGTTGCATCAGAGACCCTGAACGGATTTTGTAAGAATTTCTCTCTCTTTCACTGTCTTTGCTTTGTGGGTTTTTTAAAGTAATGTATGTTTAGAATGGGGTTTGGCTGCTTTTCCCTGCTGTGTTTATGCCGCTTTACACCCTCTTGATTCACTTGCAGAGAGATATCGATACATAGGTTTTCAGATTCATACTAGTCAGATATATTCTTGTGCGGTTACTAGGGGGTGTTGAGTCCAGTTCACTGAGCAGGGAGTAGGCCTTGTCTAGTACATATTTGGCTTATGGAGCGGTGTCTGAGCTAATTTCAAACCCTTGTTTTATGCATCACCCCACCTCACCTTTCCCGTTAAGCAGCCATAGTGTGTCTTCTAAAGGTGTGACTCTGTTCTGTTTTGTAATTCAGTTCAAGTGTAGCGATTTTGACATTCCCTCTATAAGCGATATCTTAGGATAAGTGTCTTTTTCTGCGTGACTTATTTCACTTAGAGTCATCGTACCTAAATCCACTCATCATGCTGCTAACTAGCCTTATGACATTGATTTCATGGCTGAGTGATATTCCATTGTGCCAAGTACCACCATTTCTTTATCCATTTTTCTCTTTCCTGGGATATTGAAGGTGTACCGAAGTGGAGGTTCTTGGAAACAGAGCAGCCGTAAACTTTAGGGTGCCTGTGTCTTGTTGATTTTTAGTTTTCCCAATTTATACGCCCTTGAGTGGAAGTGCCCTATGCTCTCTACGCTGTGTTTATTACTTGTTTCAGGACACACCGTACTCTTCTCCAGAGTGCCTGTTGGCAATTTACATCCCGCCCATCAGCGTAGCAAGGCTCCCATGTCTCCATGGCCTGTCCTGCTTTTCTGGTTTTTACTGTTTGTTCAGCATGGCCCTTTTGACCGAGGGCAAGCGAGACTTCTTTGTAGCGCTGATTTGCCCTTCCGGCTTGCTTGGTTGGCCAAAAAGGGCGTATGCGTTTTTTCCTGAATATATTCAGGAAAAAACGCATACGCCCTTTTTGGCCAAGGGCATCATTGTCAACGTTTTGCCGCTTTTCATGTGCTTTAAAGGCGAGTCGAATCTACCTCCTGAAATCTGTTTCCTGCAAATCTGCCTTGCTTTCAAATCCTCTTCGTTGCCTTCCCTCAATATATTTGTGTACGAGAGTTCTCATTTATAACTCTGCACGTTTGTGAATTGCAGTGCCCCTGAGCTCCATTTGTCTCCTCGCTTTTTTGGGAGCTGGCCGCAAAAGCGCAGGATTGCTTCAGGCCCTATTTTGGTTCTGGGGGGCAGGCTGAGCCTGTGGTTCATTCTTCTTCCTGATGGGAAAATGGAGTGATCTATGCCTGTCCCAACACCTAGGGCTCGTCTCTCGTTGGTTCCGCGTCTTCCCGTTCATCCTCAGGACAAATTGCAACCTGTACAATCAGGAGGTTAAAGGTGCTGATTCTCCAAATAGGGAGATGGTTAGTCAAGCGGCTGGAATGGCGAACCCGAGCACAAGGAGAGGAGAAATGAGGTGCGTTTTAGAAACCTTTCCCAATCTCATGGCATACCATCTTCTGGGTTTCCCATGCATGTTTTGATGTAGGAAGATTCCCTTGTACCTGGAGATTTGAGACCCATGGGGTGTGTTCCCCGCAGTGTTACTTTAAAGTATCTGCATTTGCTCACCCAACCTCACCAACCCTCTCAGCCCCAAGAATGTCCAGCCTTATGTCTCATCCAGCTGTGGGTCTTGATATGGTTAATCCAGGTTGCATCATAGACCCTGAACGGATTTTGTAAGAATTTCTCTCTCTTTCACTGTCTTTGTTTTGTGGGTTTTTTAAAGTAATTTATGTTTAGAATTGGGCTTGGCTGCTTTTCCCTGCTGTGCTGATGCCGCTTTACACCCTCTTGATTCACTTGCAGAGAGATATCGATACATAGGTTTTCAGATTCTTACTAGTCAGATATATTCTTGTGCGGTGACTAGGGGGTGTTGAGTCCAGTTCACTGAGCAGGGAGTAGGCCTTGTCTATTACATATTTGGCTTATGGAGCGGTGTCTGAGCTAATTTCAAACCCTTGTTTTATGCATCACCCCACCTCACCTTTCCCGTTAAGCAGCCATAGTGTGTCTTCTAAAGTTGTGACTCTGTTCTGTTTTGTAATTCAGTTCAAGTGTAGCGATTTTGACATTCCCTCTATAAGCGATATCTTAGGATAAGTGTCTTTTTCTGTGTGACTTATTTCACTTAGAATCATCGTATCTAAATCCACTCATCATGCTGCTAACTAGCCTTATGACATTGATTTCATGGCTGAGTGATATTCCACTGTGCCAAGTACCACCATTTCTTTATCCATTTTTCTCTTTCCTGGGATATTGAAGGTGTACCGAAGTGGAGGTTCTTGGAAACAGAGCAGCCGTAAACTTTAGGGTGCCTGTGTCTTGTTGATTTTTAGTTTTCCCAATTTATACGCCCATGAGTGGAAGTGCCCTATGCTCTCAACGCTGTGTTTATTACTTGTTTCAGGACACACCGTACTCTTGTCCAGAGTGCCTGTTGGCAATTTACATCCCGCCCATCAGCGTAGCAAGGCTTCCATGTCTCCATGGCCTGTCCTGCTTTTCTGGTTTTTACTGTTTGTTCAGCATGGCCCTTTTGACCGAGGGCAAGCGAGACTTCTTTGTAGCGCTGATTTGCCCTTCCGGCTTGCTTGGTTGGCCAAAAAGGGCGTATGCGTTTTTTCCTGAATATATTCAGGAAAAAACGCATACGCCCTTTTTGGCCAAGGGCATCATTGTCAACGTTTTGCCGCTTTTCATGTGCTTTAAAGGCGAGTCGAATCTACCTCCTGAAATCTGTTTCCTGCAAATCTGCCTTGCTTTCAAATCCTCTTCGTTGCCTTCCCTCAATATATTTGTGGACGAGAGTTCTCATTTATAACTCTGCACGTTTGTGAATTGCAGTGCCCCTGAGCTCCATTTGTCTCCTCGCTTTTTTGGGAGCTGGCCGCAAAAGCGCAGGATTGCTTCAGGCCCTATTTTGGTTCTGGGGGGCAGGCTGAGCCTGTGGTTCATTCTTCTTCCTGATGGGAAAATGGAGTGACCTGTGCCTGTCCCAACACCTAGGGCTAGTCTTTCGTTGGTTCCCCGTCTTCCCGTTCATCCTCAGGACAAATTGCAACCTGGACGAAACAGTAGGTTAAAGGTGCTGATTCTCCAAGTAGGGAGATGGTTAGTCAAGCGGCTGGAATGGCGAACCCGAGCACAAGGAGAGGAGAAATGAGGTGCGTTTTAGAAACCTTTCCCGATCTCACGGCATACCATCTTCTGGGTTTCCCATGCATGTTTTGATGTAGGAAGATTCCCTTGTACCTGGAGATTTGAGACCCATGGGGTGGGTACCCCGCGGTATTACTTTAAAGTATCTGCATTTGCTCACCCAACCTCACCAATCCTCTCAGCCCCAAGAGTGTCCAGCCTTATGTCTCATCCAGCTGTGGGTCTAGATATGGTCAATCCAGGTTGCATCAGAGACCCTGAACGGATTTTGTAAGAATTTCTCTCTCTTTCACTGTCTTTGCTTTGTGGGTTTTTTAAAGTAATGTATGTTTAGAATGGGGTTTGGCTGCTTTTCCCTGCTGTGTTTATGCCGCTTTACACCCTCTTGATTCACTTGCAGAGAGATATCGATACATAGGTTTTCAGATTCATACTAGTCAGATATATTCTTGTGCGGTGACTAGGGGGTGTTGAGTCCAGTTCACTGAGCAGGGAGTAGGCCTTGTCTATTACATATTTGGCTTATGGAGCGGTGTCTGAGCTAATTTCAAACCCTTGTTTTATGCATCACCCCACCTCACCTTTCCCGTTAAGCAGCCATAGTGTGTCTTCTAAAGGTGTGACTCTGTTCTGTTTTGTAATTCAGTTCAAGTGTAGCGATTTTGACATTCCCTCTATAAGCGATATCTTAGGATAAGTGTCTTTTTCTGTGTGACTTATTTCACTTAGAGTCATCGTACCTAAATCCACTCATCATGCTGCTAACTAGCCTTATGACATTGATTTCATGGCTGAGTGATATTCCATTGTGCCAAGTACCACCATTTCTTTATCCATTTTTCTCTTTCCTGGGATATTGAAGGTGTACCGAAGTGGAGGTTCTTGGAAACAGAGCAGCCGTAAATTTTAGGGTGCCTGTGTCTTGTTGATTTTTAGTTTTCCCAATTTATACGCCCTTGAGTGGAAGTGCCCTATGCTCTCTACGTTGTGTTTATTACTTGTTTCAGGACACACCGTACTCTTCTCCAGAGTGCCTGTTGGCAATTTACATCCCGCCCATCAGCGTAGCAAGTCTTCCATGTCTCCATGGCCTGTCCTGCTTTTCTGGTTTTTACACTTTGTTCAGCATGGCCCTTTTGACCGAGGGCAAGCGAGACTTCTTTGTAGCGCTGATTTGCCCTTCCGGCTTGCTTGGTTGGCCAAAAAGGGCGTATGCGTTTTTTCCTGAATATATTCAGGAAAAAACGCATACGCCCTTTTTGGCCAAGGGCATCACTGTCAACGTTTTGCCGCTTTTCATGTGCTTTAAAGGCGAGTCGAATCTACCTCCTGAAATCTGTTTCCTGCAAATCTGCCTTGCTTTCAAATCCTCTTCATTGCCTTCCCTCAATATATTTGTGGACGAGAGTTCTCATTTATAACTCTGCACGTTTGTGAATTGCAGTGCCCCTGAGCTCCATTTGTCTCCTCGCTTTTTTGGGAGCTGGCCGCTAAAGCGCAGGATTGCTTCAGGCCCTATTTTGGTTCTGGGGGGCAGGCTGAGCCTGTGGTTCATTCTTCTTCCTGATGGGAAAATGGAGTGACCTATGCCTGTCCCAACACCTAGGGCTCGTCTTTCGTTGGTTCCGCGTCTTCCCGTTCATTCTCAGGACAAATTGCAACCTGTACAATCAGGAGGTTAAAGGTGCTGATTCTCCAAGTAGGGAGATGGTTAGTCAAGCGGCTGGAATGGCGAACCCGAGCACAAGGAGAGGAGAAATGAGGTGCGTTTTAGAAACCTTTCCCGATCTCATGGCATACCATCTTCTGGGTTTCCCATGCATGTTTTGATGTAGGAAGATTCCCTTGTACCTGGAGATTTGAGACCCATGGGGTGTGTTCCCCGCAGTGTTACTTTAAAGTATCTGCATTTGCTCACCCAACCTCACCAACCCTCTCAGCCCCAAGAATGTCCAGCCTTATGTCTCATCCAGCTGTGGGTCTTGATATGGTCAATCCAGGTTGCATCATAGACCCTGAACGGATTTTGTAAGAATTTCTCTCTCTTTCACTGTCTTTGTTTTGTGGGTTTTTTAAAGTAATTTATGTTTAGAATCGGGCTTGGCTGCTTTTCCCTGCTGTGTTGATGCCGCTTTACACCCTCTTGATTCACTTGCAGAGAGATATCGATACATAGGTTTTCAGATTCTTACTAGTCAGATATATTCTTGTGCGGTGACTAGGGGGTGTTGAGTCCAGTTCACTGAGCAGGGAGTAGGCCTTGTCTATTACATATTTGGCTTATGGAGCGGTGTCTGAGCTAATTTCAAACCCTTGTTTTATGCATCACCCCACCTCACCTTTCCCGTTAAGCAGCCATAGTGTGTCTTCTAAAGGTGTGACTCTGTTCTGTTTTGTAATTCAGTTCAAGTGTAGCGATTTTGACATTCCCTCTATAAGCGATATCTTAGGATAAGTGTCTTTTTCTGTGTGACTTATTTCACTTAGAATCATCGTATCTAAATCCACTCATCATGCTGCTAACTAGCCTTATGACATTGATTTCATGGCTGAGTGATATTCCACTGTGCCAAGTACCACCATTTCTTTATCCATTTTTCTCTTTCCTGGGATATTGAAGGTGTACCGAAGTGGAGGTTCTTGGAAACAGAGCAGCCGTAAACTTTAGGGTGCCTGTGTCTTGTTGATTTTTAGTTTTCCCAATTTATACGCCCATGAGTGGAAGTGCCCTATGCTCTCAACGCTGTGTTTATTACTTGTTTCAGGACACACCGTACTCTTCTCCAGAGTGCCTGTTGGCAATTTACATCCCGCCCATCAGCGTAGCAAGGCTTCCATGTCTCCATGGCCTGTCCTGCTTTTCTGGTTTTTACACTTTGTTCAGCATGGCCCTTTTGACCGAGGGCAAGCGAGACTTCTTTGTAGCGCTGATTTGCCCTTCCGGCTTGCTTGGTTGGCCAAAAAGGGCGTATGCGTTTTTTCCTGAATATATTCAGGAAAAAACGCATACGCCCTTTTTGGCCAAGGGCATCATTGTCAACGTTTTGCCGCTTTTCATGTGCTTTAAAGGCGAGTCGAATCTACCTCCTGAAATCTGTTTCCTGCAAATCTGCCTTGCTTTCAAATCCTCTTCGTTGCCTTCCCTCAATATATTTGTGGACGAGAGTTCTCATTTATAACTCTGCACGTTTGTGAATTGCAGTGCCCCTGAGCTCCATTTGTCTCCTCGCTTTTTTGGGAGCTGGCCGCAAAAGCGCAGGATTGCTTCAGGCCCTATTTTGGTTCTGGGGGGCAGGCTGAGCCTGTGGTTCATTCTTCTTCCTGATGGGAAAATGGAGTGACCTGTGCCTGTCCCAACACCTAGGGCTAGTCTTTCGTTGGTTCCCCGTCTTCCCGTTCATCCTCAGGCCAAATTGCAACCTGGACGAAACAGTAGGTTAAAGGTGCTGATTCTCCAAGTAGGGAGATGGTTAGTCAAGCGGCTGGAATGGCGAACCCGAGCACAAGGAGAGGAGAAATGAGGTGCGTTTTAGAAACCTTTCCCGATCTCACGGCATACCATCTTCTGGGTTTCCCATGCATGTTTTGATGTAGGAAGATTCCCTTGTACCTGGAGATTTGAGACCCATGGGGTGGGTACCCCGCGGTATTACTTTAAAGGATCTGCATTTGCTCACCCAACCTCACCAATCCTCTCAGCCCCAAGAGTGTCCAGCCTTATGTCTCATCCAGCTGTGGGTCTAGATATGGTCAATCCAGGTTGCATCAGAGACCCTGAACGGATTTTGTAAGAATTTCTCTCTCTTTCACTGTCTTTGCTTTGTGGGTTTTTTAAAGTAATGTATGTTTAGAATGGGGTTTGGCTGCTTTTCCCTGCTGTGTTTATGCCGCTTTACACCCTCTTGATTCACTTGCAGAGAGATATCGATACATAGGTTTTCAGATTCATACTAGTCAGATATATTCTTGTGCGGTGACTAGGGGGTGTTGAGTGCAGTTCACTGAGCAGGGAGTAGGCCTTGTCTATTACATATTTGGCTTATGGAGCGGTGTCTGAGCTAATTCCAAACCCTTGTTTTATGCATCACCCCACCTCACCTTTCCCGTTAAGCAGCCATAGTGTGTCTTCTAAAGGTGTGACTCTGTTCTGTTTTGTAATTCAGTTCAAGTGTAGCGATTTTGACATTCCCTCTATAAGCGATATCTTAGGATAAGTGTCTTTTTCTGTGTGACTTATTTCACTTAGAGTCATCGTACCTAAATCCACTCATCATGCTGCTAACTAGCCTTATGACATTGATTTCATGGCTGAGTGATATTCCACTGTGCCAAGTACCACCATTTCTTTATCCATTTTTCTCTTTCCTGGGATATTGAACGTGTACCGAAGTGGAGGTTCTTGGAAACAGAGCAGCCGTAAACTTTAGGGTGCCTGTGTCTTGTTGATTTTTAGTTTTCCCAATTTATACGCCCATGAGTGGAAGTGCCCTATGCTCTCAACGCTGTGTTTATTACTTGTTTCAAGACACACCGTACTCTTCTCCAGAGTGCCTGTTGGCAATTTACATCCCGCCCATCAGCGTAGCAAGGCTTCCATGTCTCCATGGCCAGTCCTGCTTTTCTGGTTTTTACACTTTGTTCAGCATGGCCCTTTTGACCGAGGGCAAGCGAGACTTCTTTGTAGCGCTGATTTGCCCTTCCGGCTTGCTTGGTTGGCCAAAAAGGGCGTATGCGTTTTTTCCTGAATATATTCAGGAAAAAACGCATACGCCCTTTTTGGCCAAGGGCATCATTGTCAACGTTTTGCCGCTTTTCATGTGCTTTAAAGGCGAGTCGAATCTACCTCCTGAAATCTGTTTCCTGCAAATCTGCCTTGCTTTCAAATCCTCTTCGTTGCCTTCCCTCAATATATTTGTGGACGAGAGTTCTCATTTATAACTCTGCACGTTTGTGAATTGCAGTGCCCCTGAGCTCCATTTGTCTCCTCGCTTTTTTGGGAGCTGGCCGCAAAAGCGCAGGATTGCTTCAGGCCCTATTTTGGTTCTGGGGGGCAGGCTGAGCCTGTGGTTCATTCTTCTTCCTGATGGGAAAATGGAGTGACCTATGCCTGTCCCAACACCTAGGGCTCGTCTCTCGTTGGTTCCGCGTCTTCCCGTTCATCCTCAGGACAAATTGCAACCTGTACAATCAGGAGGTTAAAGGTGCTGATTCTCCAAGTAGGGAGATGGTTAGTCAAGCGGCTGGAATGGCGAACCCGAGCACAAGGAGAGGAGAAATGAGGTGCGTTTTAGAAACCTTTCCCGATCTCATGGCATACCATCTTCTGGGTTTCCCATGCATGTTTTGATGTAGGAAGATTCCCTTGTACCTGGAGATTTGAGACCCATGGGGTGTGTTCCCCGCAGTGTTACTTTAAAGTATCTGCATTTGCTCACCCAACCTCACCAACCCTCTCAGCCCCAAGAATGTCCAGCCTTATGTCTCATCCAGCTGTGGGTCTTGATATGGTCAATCCAGGTTGCATCATAGACCCTGAACGGATTTTGTAAGAATTTCTCTCTCTTTCACTGTCTTTGTTTTGTGGGTTTTTTAAAGTAATTTATGTTTAGAATCGGGCTTGGCTGCTTTTCCCTGCTGTGTTGATGCCGCTTTACACCCTCTTGATTCACTTGCAGAGAGATATCGATACATAGGTTTTCAGATTCTTACTAGTCAGATATATTCTTGTGCGGTGACTAGGGGGTGTTGAGTCCAGTTCACTGAGCAGGGAGTAGGCCTTGTCTATTACATATTTGGCTTATGGAGCGGTGTCTGAGCTAATTTCAAACCCTTGTTTTATGCATCACCCCACCTCACCTTTCCCGTTAAGCAGCCATAGTGTGTCTTCTAAAGGTGTGACTCTGTTCTGTTTTGTAATTCAGTTCAAGTGTAGCGATTTTGACATTCCCTCTATAAGCGATATCTTAGGATAAGTGTCTTTTTCTGTGTGACTTATTTCACTTAGAATCATCGTATCTAAATCCACTCATCATGCTGCTAACTAGCCTTATGACATTGATTTCATGGCTGAGTGATATTCCACTGTGCCAAGTACCACCATTTCTTTATCCATTTTTCTCTTTCCTGGGATATTGAAGGTGTACCGAAGTGGAGGTTCTTGGAAACAGAGCAGCCGTAAACTTTAGGGTGCCTGTGTCTTGTTGATTTTTAGTTTTCCCAATTTATACGCCCATGAGTGGAAGTGCCCTATGCTCTCAACGCTGTGTTTATTACTTGTTTCAGGACACACCGTACTCTTCTCCAGAGTGCCTGTTGGCAATTTACATCCCGCCCATCAGCGTAGCAAGGCTTCCATGTCTCCATGGCCTGTCCTGCTTTTCTGGTTTTTACACTTTGTTCAGCATGGCCCTTTTGACCGAGGGCAAGCGAGACTTCTTTGTAGCGCTGATTTGCCCTTCCGGCTTGCTTGGTTGGCCAAAAAGGGCGTATGCGTTTTTTCCTGAATATATTCAGGAAAAAACGCATACGCCCTTTTTGGCCAAGGGCATCATTGTCAACGTTTTGCCGCTTTTCATGTGCTTTAAAGGCGAGTCGAATCTACCTCCTGAAATCTGTTTCCTGCAAATCTGCCTTGCTTTCAAATCCTCTTCGTTGCCTTCCCTCAATATATTTGTGGACGAGAGTTCTCATTTATAACTCTGCACGTTTGTGAATTGCAGTGCCCCTGAGCTCCATTTGTCTCCTCGCTTTTTTGGGAGCTGGCCGCAAAAGCGCAGGATTGCTTCAGGCCCTATTTTGGTTCTGGGGGGCAGGCTGAGCCTGTGGTTCATTCTTCTTCCTGATGGGAAAATGGAGTGACCTGTGCCTGTCCCAACACCTAGGGCTAGTCTTTCGTTGGTTCCCCGTCTTCCCGTTCATCCTCAGGACAAATTGCAACCTGGACGAAACAGTAGGTTAAAGGTGCTGATTCTCCAAGTAGGGAGATGGTTAGTCAAGCGGCTGGAATGGCGAACCCGAGCACAAGGAGAGGAGAAATGAGGTGCGTTTTAGAAACCTTTCCCGATCTCATGGCATACCATCTTCTGGGTTTCCCATGCATGTTTTGATGTAGGAAGATTCCCTTGTACCTGGAGATTTGAGACCCATGGGGTGTGTTCCCCGCAGTGTTACTTTAAAGTATCTGCATTTGCTCACCCAACCTCACCAACCCTCTCAGCCCCAAGAATGTCCAGCCTTATGTCTCATCCAGCTGTGGGTCTTGATATGGTCAATCCAGGTTGCATCATAGACCCTGAACGGATTTTGTAAGAATTTCTCTCTCTTTCACTGTCTTTGTTTTGTGGGTTTTTTAAAGTAATTTATGTTTAGAATCGGGCTTGGCTGCTTTTCCCTGCTGTGTTGATGCCGCTTTACACCCTCTTGATTCACTTGCAGAGAGATATCGATACATAGGTTTTCAGATTCTTACTAGTCAGATATATTCTTGTGCGGTGACTAGGGGGTGTTGAGTCCAGTTCACTGAGCAGGGAGTAGGCCTTGTCTATTACATATTTGGCTTATGGAGCGGTGTCTGAGCTAATTTCAAACCCTTGTTTTATGCATCACCCCACCTCACCTTTCCCGTTAAGCAGCCATAGTGTGTCTTCTAAAGGTGTGACTCTGTTCTGTTTTGTAATTCAGTTCAAGTGTAGCGATTTTGACATTCCCTCTATAAGCGATATCTTAGGATAAGTGTCTTTTTCTGTGTGACTTATTTCACTTAGAATCATCGTATCTAAATCCACTCATCATGCTGCTAACTAGCCTTATGACATTGATTTCATGGCTGAGTGATATTCCACTGTGCCAAGTACCACCATTTCTTTATCCATTTTTCTCTTTCCTGGGATATTGAAGGTGTACCGAAGTGGAGGTTCTTGGAAACAGAGCAGCCGTAAACTTTAGGGTGCCTGTGTCTTGTTGATTTTTAGTTTTCCCAATTTATACGCCCATGAGTGGAAGTGCCCTATGCTCTCAACGCTGTGTTTATTACTTGTTTCAGGACACACCATACTCTTCTCCAGAGTGCCTGTTGGCAATTTACATCCCGCCCATCAGCGTAGCAAGGCTTCCATGTCTCCATGGCCTGTCCTGCTTTTCTGGTTTTTACACTTTGTTCAGCATGGCCCTTTTGACCGAGGGCAAGCGAGACTTCTTTGTAGCGCTGATTTGCCCTTCCGGCTTGCTTGGTTGGCCAAAAAGGGCGTATGCGTTTTTTCCTGAATATATTTAGGAAAAAACGCATACGCCCTTTTTGGCCAAGTGCATCATTGTCAACGTTTTGCCGCTTTTCATGTGCTTTAAAGGCGAGTCGAATCTACCTCCTGAAATCTGTTTCCTGCAAATCTGCCTTGCTTTCAAATCCTCTTCGTTGCCTTCCCTCAATATATTTGTGGACGAGAGTTCTCATTTATAACTCTGCACGTTTGTGAATTGCAGTGCCCCTGAGCTCCATTTGTCTCCTCGCTTTTTTGGGAGCTGGCCGCAAAAGCGCAGGATTGCTTCAGGCCCTATTTTGGTTCTGGGGGGCAGGCTGAGCCTGTGGTTCATTCTTCTTCCTGATGGGAAAATGGAGTGACCTGTGCCTGTCCCTACACCTAGGGCTAGTCTTTCGTTGGTTCCCCGTCTTCCCGTTCATCCTCAGGACAAATTGCAACCTGGACGAAACAGTAGGTTAAAGGTGCTGATTCTCCAAGTAGGGAGATGGTTAGTCAAGCGGCTGGAATGGCGAACCCGAGCACAAGGAGAGGAGAAATGAGGTGCGTTTTAGAAACCTTTCCCGATCTCACGGCATACCATCTTCTGGGTTTCCCATGCATGTTTTGATGTAGGAAGATTCCCTTGTACCTGGAGATTTGAGACCCATGGGGTGGGTACCCCGCGGTATTACTTTAAAGGATCTGCATTTGCTCACCCAACCTCACCAATCCTCTCAGCCCCAAGAGTGTCCAGCCTTATGTCTCATCCAGCTGTGGGTCTAGATATGGTCAATCCAGGTTGCATCAGAGACCCTGAACGGATTTTGTAAGAATTTCTCTCTCTTTCACTGTCTTTGCTTTGTGGGTTTTTTAAAGTAATGTATGTTTAGAATGGGGTTTGGCTGCTTTTCCCTGCTGTGTTTATGCCGCTTTACACCCTCTTGATTCACTTGCAGAGAGATATCGATACATAGGTTTTCAGATTCATACTAGTCAGATATATTCTTGTGCGGTGACTAGGGGGTGTTGAGTCCAGTTCACTGAGCAGGGAGTAGGCCTTGTCTATTACATATTTGGCTTATGGAGCGGTGTCTGAGCTAATTCCAAACCCTTGTTTTATGCATCACCCCACCTCACCTTTCCCGTTAAGCAGCCATAGTGTGTTTTCTAAAGGTGTGACTCTGTTCTGTTTTGTAATTCAGTTCAAGTGTAGCGATTTTGACATTCCCTCTATAAGCGATATCTTAGGATAAGTGTCTTTTTCTGTGTGACTTATTTCACTTAGAGTCATCGTACCTAAATCCACTCATCATGCTGCTAACTAGCCTTATGACATTGATTTCATGGCTGAGTGATATTCCACTGTGCCAAGTACCACCATTTCTTTATCCATTTTTCTCTTTCCTGGGATATTGAAGGTGTACCGAAGTGGAGGTTCTTGGAAACAGAGCAGCCGTAAACTTTAGGGTGCCTGTGTCTTGTTGATTTTTAGTTTTCCCAATTTATACGCCCATGAGTGGAAGTGCCGTATGCTCTCAACGCTGTGTTTATTACTTGTTTCAGGACACACCGTACTCTTCTCCAGAGTGCCTGTTGGCAATTTACATCCCGCCCATCAGCGTAGCAAGGCTTCCATGTCTCCATGGCCTGTCCTGCTTTTCTGGTTTTTACACTTTGTTCAGCATGGCCCTTTTGACCGAGGGCAAGCGAGACTTCTTTGTAGCGCTGATTTGCCCTTCCGGCTTGCTTGGTTGGCCAAAAAGGGCGTATGCGTTTTTTCCTGAATATATTCAGGAAAAAACGCATACGCCCTTTTTGGCCAAGGGCATCATTGTCAACGTTTTGCCGCTTTTCATGTGCTTTAAAGGCGAGTCGAATCTACCTCCTGAAATCTGTTTCCTGCAAATCTGCCTTGCTTTCAAATCCTCTTCGTTGCCTTCCCTCAATATATTTGTGGACGAGAGTTCTCATTTATAACTCTGCACGTTTGTGAATTGCAGTGCCCCTGAGCTCCATTTGTCTCCTCGCATTTTTGGGAGCTGGCCGCAAAAGCGCAGGATTGCTTCAGGCCCTATTTTGGTTCTGGGGGGCAGGCTGAGCCTGTGGTTCATTCTTCTTCCTGATGGGAAAATGGAGTGACCTGTGCCTGTCCCAACACCTAGGGCTAGTCTTTCGTTGGTTCCCCGTCTTCCCGTTCATCCTCAGGACAAATTGCAACCTGGACGAAACAGTAGGTTAAAGGTGCTGATTCTCCAAGTAGGGAGATGGTTAGTCAAGCGGCTGGAATGGCGAACCCGAGCACAAGGAGAGGAGAAATGAGGTGCATTTTAGAAACCTTTCCCGATCTCACGGCATACCATCTTCTGGGTTTCCCATGCATGTTTTGATGTAGGAAGATTCCCTTGTACCTGGAGATTTGAGACCCATGGGGTGGGTACCCCGCGGTATTACTTTAAAGTATCTGCATTTGCTCACCCAACCTCACCAATCCTCTCAGCCCCAAGAGTGTCCAGCCTTATGTCTCATCCAGCTGTGGGTCTAGATATGGTCAATCCAGGTTGCATCAGAGACCCTGAACGGATTTTGTAAGAATTTCTCTCTCTTTCACTGTCTTTGCTTTGTGGGTTTTTTAAAGTAATGTATGTTTAGAATGGGGTTTGGCTGCTTTTCCCTGCTGTGTTTATGCCGCTTTACACCCTCTTGATTCACTTGCAGAGAGATATCGATACATAGGTTTTCAGATTCATACTAGTCAGATATATTCTTGTGCGGTGACTAGGGGGTGTTGAGTCCAGTTCACTGAGCAGGGAGTAGGCCTTGTCTATTACATATTTGGCTTATGGAGCGGTGTCTGAGCTAATTCCAAACCCTTGTTTTATGCATCACCCCACCTCACCTTTCCCGTTAAGCAGCCATAGTGTGTCTTCTAAAGGTGTGACTCTGTTCTGTTTTGTAATTCAGTTCAAGTGTAGCGATTTTGACATTCCCTCTATAAGCGATATCTTAGGATAAGTGTCTTTTTCTGTGTGACTTATTTCACTTAGAGTCATCGTACCTAAATCCACTCATCATGCTGCTAACTAGCCTTATGACATTGATTTCATGGCTGAGTGATATTCCATTGTGCCAAGTACCACCATTTCTTTATCCATTTTTCTCTTTCCTGGGATATTGAAGGTGTACCGAAGTGGAGGTTCTTGGAAACAGAGCAGCCGTAAACTTTAGGGTGCCTGTGTCTTGTTGATTTTTAGTTTTCCCAATTTATACGCCCTTGAGTGGAAGTGCCCTATGCTCTCTACGCTGTGTTTATTACTTGTTTCAGGACACACCGTACTCTTCTCCAGAGTGCCTGTTGGCAATTTACATCCCGCCCATCAGCGTAGCAAGGCTCCCATGTCTCCATGGCCTGTCCTGCTTTTCTGGTTTTTACTGTTTGTTCAGCATGGCCCTTTTGACCGAGGGCAAGCGAGACTTCTTTGTAGCGCTGATTTGCCCTTCTGGCTTGCTTGGTTGGCCAAAAAGGGCGTATGCGTTTTTTCCTGAATATATTCAGGAAAAAACGCATACGCCCTTTTTGGCCAAGGGCATCATTGTCAACGTTTTGCCGCTTTTCATGTGCTTTAAAGGCGAGTCGAATCTACCTCCTGAAATCTGTTTCCTGCAAATCTGCCTTGCTTTCAAATCCTCTTCGTTGCCTTCCCTCAATATATTTGTGGACGAGAGTTCTCATTTATAACTCTGCACGTTTGTGAATTGCAGTGCCCCTGAGCTCCATTTGTCTCCTCGCTTTTTTGGGAGCTGGCCGCAAAAGCGCAGGATTGCTTCAGGCCCTATTTTGGTTCTGGGGGGCAGGCTGAGCCTGTGGTTCATTCTTCTTCCTGATGGGAAAATGGAGTGACCTGTGCCTGTCCCAACACCTAGGGCTAGTCTTTCGTTGGTTCCCCGTCTTCCCGTTCATCCTCAGGACAAATTGCAACCTGGACGAAACAGTAGGTTAAAGGTGCTGATTCTCCAAGTAGGGAGATGGTTAGTCAAGCGGCTGGAATGGCGAACCCGAGCACAAGGAGAGGAGAAATGAGGTGCGTTTTAGAAACCTTTCCCGATCTCACGGCATACCATCTTCTGGGTTTCCCATGCATGTTTTGATGTAGGAAGATTCCCTTGTACCTGGAGATTTGAGACCCATGGGGTGGGTACCCCGCGGTATTACTTTAAAGTATCTGCATTTGCTCACCCAACCTCACCAATCCTCTCAGCCCCAAGAGTGTCCAGCCTTATGTCTCATCCAGCTGTGGGTCTAGATATGGTCAATCCAGGTTGCATCAGAGACCCTGAACGGATTTTGTAAGAATTTCTCTCTCTTTCACTGTCTTTGCTTTGTGGGTTTTTTAAAGTAATGTATGTTTAGAATGGGGTTTGGCTGCTTTTCCCTGCTGTGTTTATGCCGCTTTACACCCTCTTGATTCACTTGCAGAGAGATATCGATACATAGGTTTTCAGATTCATACTAGTCAGATATATTCTTGTGCGGTGACTAGGGGGTGTTGAGTCCAGTTCACTGAGCAGGGAGTAGGCCTTGTCTATTACATATTTGGCTTATGGAGCGGTGTCTGAGCTAATTTCAAACCCTTGTTTTATGCATCACCCCACCTCACCTTTCCCGTTAAGCAGCCATAGTGTGTCTTCTAAAGGTGTGACTCTGTTCTGTTTTGTAATTCAGTTCAAGTGTAGCGATTTTGACATTCCCTCTATAAGCGATATCTTAGGATAAGTGTCTTTTTCTGTGTGACTTATTTCACTTAGAGTCATCGTACCTAAATCCACTCATCATGCTGCTAACTAGCCTTATGACATTGATTTCATGGCTGAGTGATATTCCATTGTGCCAAGTACCACCATTTCTTTATCCATTTTTCTCTTTCCTGGGATATTGAAGGTGTACCGAAGTGGAGGTTCTTGGAAACAGAGCAGCCGTAAACTTTAGGGTGCCTGTGTCTTGTTGATTTTTAGTTTTCCCAATTTATACGCCCTTGAGTGGAAGTGCCCTATGCTCTCTACGCTGTGTTTATTACTTGTTTCAGGACACACCGTACTCTTCTCCAGAGTGCCTGTTGGCAATTTACATCCCGCCCATCAGCGTAGCAAGGCTCCCATGTCTCCATGGCCTGTCCTGCTTTTCTGGTTTTTACTGTTTGTTCAGCATGGCCCTTTTGACCGAGGGCAAGCGAGACTTCTTTGTAGCGCTGATTTGCCCTTCTGGCTTGCTTGGTTGGCCAAAAAGGGCGTATGCGTTTTTTCCTGAATATATTCAGGAAAAAACGCATACGCCCTTTTTGGCCAAGGGCATCATTGTCAACGTTTTGCCGCTTTTCATGTGCTTTAAAGGCGAGTCGAATCTACCTCCTGAAATCTGTTTCCTGCAAATCTGCCTTGCTTTCAAATCCTCTTCGTTGCCTTCCCTCAATATATTTGTGGACGAGAGTTCTCATTTATAACTCTGCACGTTTGTGAATTGCAGTGCCCCTGAGCTCCATTTGTCTCCTCGCTTTTTTGGGAGCTGGCCGCAAAAGCGCAGGATTGCTTCAGGCCCTATTTTGGTTCTGGGGGGCAGGCTGAGCCTGTGGTTCATTCTTCTTCCTGATGGGAAAATGGAGTGACCTGTGCCTGTCCCAACACCTAGGGCTAGTCTTTCGTTGGTTCCCCGTCTTCCCGTTCATCCTCAGGACAAATTGCAACCTGGACGAAACAGTAGGTTAAAGGTGCTGATTCTCCAAGTAGGGAGATGGTTAGTCAAGCGGCTGGAATGGCGAACCCGAGCACAAGGAGAGGAGAAATGAGGTGCGTTTTAGAAACCTTTCCCGATCTCACGGCATACCATCTTCTGGGTTTCCCATGCATGTTTTGATGTAGGAAGATTCCCTTGTACCTGGAGATTTGAGACCCATGGGGTGGGTACCCCGCGGTATTACTTTAAAGTATCTGCATTTGCTCACCCAACCTCACCAATCCTCTCAGCCCCAAGAGTGTCCAGCCTTATGTCTCATCCAGCTGTGGGTCTAGATATGGTCAATCCAGGTTGCATCAGAGACCCTGAACGGATTTTGTAAGAATTTCTCTCTCTTTCACTGTCTTTGCTTTGTGGGTTTTTTAAAGTAATGTATGTTTAGAATGGGGTTTGGCTGCTTTTCCCTGCTGTGTTTATGCCGCTTTACACCCTCTTGATTCACTTGCAGAGAGATATCGATACATAGGTTTTCAGATTCATACTAGTCAGATATATTCTTGTGCGGTGACTAGGGGGTGTTGAGTCCAGTTCACTGAGCAGGGAGTAGGCCTTGTCTATTACATATTTGGCTTATGGAGCGGTGTCTGAGCTAATTTCAAACCCTTGTTTTATGCATCACCCCACCTCACCTTTCCCGTTAAGCAGCCATAGTGTGTCTTCTAAAGGTGTGACTCTGTTCTGTTTTGTAATTCAGTTCAAGTGTAGCGATTTTGACATTCCCTCTATAAGCGATATCTTAGGATAAGTGTCTTTTTCTGTGTGACTTATTTCACTTAGAGTCATCGTACCTAAATCCACTCATCATGCTGCTAACTAGCCTTATGACATTGATTTCATGGCTGAGTGATATTCCATTGTGCCAAGTACCACCATTTCTTTATCCATTTTTCTCTTTCCTGGGATATTGAAGGTGTACCGAAGTGGAGGTTCTTGGAAACAGAGCAGCCGTAAACTTTAGGGTGCCTGTGTCTTGTTGATTTTTAGTTTTCCCAATTTATACGCCCTTGAGTGGAAGTGCCCTATGCTCTCTACGCTGTGTTTATTACTTGTTTCAGGACACACCGTACTCTTCTCCAGAGTGCCTGTTGGCAATTTACATCCCGCCCATCAGCGTAGCAAGGCTCCCATGTCTCCATGGCCTGTCCTGCTTTTCTGGTTTTTACTGTTTGTTCAGCATGGCCCTTTTGACCGAGGGCAAGCGAGACTTCTTTGTAGCGCTGATTTGCCCTTCCGGCTTGCTTGGTTGGCCAAAAAGGGCGTATGCGTTTTTTCCTGAATATATTCAGGAAAAAACGCATACGCCCTTTTTGGCCAAGGGCATCATTGTCAACGTTTTGCCGCTTTTCATGTGCTTTAAAGGCGAGTCGAATCTACCTCCTGAAATCTGTTTCCTGCAAATCTGCCTTGCTTTCAAATCCTCTTCGTTGCCTTCCCTCAATATATTTGTGGACGAGAGTTCTCATTTATAACTCTGCACGTTTGTGAATTGCAGTGCCCCTGAGCTCCATTTGTCTCCTCGCTTTTTTGGGAGCAGGCCGCAAAAGCGCAGGATTGCTTCAGGCCCTATTTTGGTTCTGGGGGGCAGGCTGAGCCTGTGGTTCATTCTTCTTCCTGATGGGAAAATGGAGTGACCTATGCCTGTCCCAACACCTAGGGCTCGTCTCTCGTTGGTTCCGCGTCTTCCCGTTCATCCTCAGGACAAATTGCAACCTGTACAATCAGGAGGTTAAAGGTGCTGATTCTCCAAGTAGGGAGATGGTTAGTCAAGCGGCTGGAATGGCGAACCCGAGCACAAGGAGAGGAGAAATGAGGTGCGTTTTAGAAACCTTTCCCAATCTCATGGCATACCATCTTCTGGGTTTCCCATGCATGTTTTGATGTAGGAAGATTCCCTTGTACCTGGAGATTTGAGACCCATGGGGTGTGTTCCCCGCAGTGTTACTTTAAAGTATCTGCATTTGCTCACCCAACCTCACCAACCCTCTCAGCCCCAAGAATGTCCAGCCTTATGTCTCATCCAGCTGTGGGTCTTGATATGGTCAATCCAGGTTGCATCATAGACCCTGAACGGATTTTGTAAGAATTTCTCTCTCTTTCACTGTCTTTGTTTTGTGGGTTTTTTAAAGTAATGTATGTTTAGAATCGGGCTTGGCTGCTTTTCCCTGCTGTGTTGATGCCGCTTTACACCCTCTTGATTCACTTGCAGAGAGATATCGATACATAGGTTTTCAGATTCTTACTAGTCAGATATATTCTTGTGCGGTGACTAGGGGGTGTTGAGTCCAGTTCACTGAGCAGGGAGTAGGCCTTGTCTATTACATATTTGGCTTATGGAGCGGTGTCTGAGCTAATTTCAAACCCTTGTTTTATGCATCACCCCACCTCACCTTTCCCGTTAAGCAGCCATAGTGTGTCTTCTAAAGGTGTGACTCTGTTCTGTTTTGTAATTCAGTTCAAGTGTAGCGATTTTGACATTCCCTCTATAAGCGATATCTTAGGATAAGTGTCTTTTTCTGTGTGACTTATTTCACTTAGAATCATCGTATCTAAATCCACTCATCATGCTGCTAACTAGCCTTATGACATTGATTTCATGGCTGAGTGATATTCCACTGTGCCAAGTACCACCATTTCTTTATCCATTTTTCTCTTTCCTGGGATATTGAAGGTGTACCGAAGTGGAGGTTCTTGGAAACAGAGCAGCCGTAAACTTTAGGGTGCCTGTGTCTTGTTGATTTTTAGTTTTCCCAATTTATACGCCCATGAGTGGAAGTGCCCTATGCTCTCAACGCTGTGTTTATTACTTGTTTCAGGACACACCGTACTCTTCTCCAGAGTGCCTGTTGGCAATTTACATCCCGCCCATCAGCGTAGCAAGGCTTCCATGTCTCCATGGCCTGTCCTGCTTTTCTGGTTTTTACACTTTGTTCAGCATGGCCCTTTAGACCGAGGGCAAGCGAGACTTCTTTGTAGCGCTGATTTGCCCTTCCGGCTTGCTTGGTTGGCCAAAAAGGGCGTATGCGTTTTTTCCTGAATATATTCAGGAAAAAACGCATACGCCCTTTTTGGCCAAGGGCATCATTGTCAACGTTTTGCCGCTTTTCATGTGCTTTAAAGGCGAGTCGAATCTACCTCCTGAAATCTGTTTCCTGCAAATCTGCCTTGCTTTCAAATCCTCTTCGTTGCCTTCCCTCAATATATTTGTGGACGAGAGTTCTCATTTATAACTCTGCACGTTTGTGAATTGCAGTGCCCCTGAGCTCCATTTGTCTCCTCGCTTTTTTGGGAGCTGGCCGCAAAAGCGCAGGATTGCTTCAGGCCCTATTTTGGTTCTGGGGGGCAGGCTGAGCCTGTGGTTCATTCTTCTTCCTGATGGGAAAATGGAGTGACCTATGCCTGTCCCAACACCTAGGGCTCGTCTCTCGTTGGTTCCGCGTCTTCCCGTTCATCCTCAGGACAAATTGCAACCTGTACAATCAGGAGGTTAAAGGTGCTGATTCTCCAAGTAGGGAGATGGTTAGTCAAGCGGCTGGAATGGCGAACCCGAGCACAAGGAGAGGAGAAATGAGGTGCGTTTTAGAAACCTTTCCCGATCTCATGGCATACCATCTTCTGGGTTTCCCATGCATGTTTTGATGTAGGAAGATTCCCTTGTACCTGGAGATTTGAGACCCATGGGGTGTGTTCCCCGCAGTGTTACTTTAAAGTATCTGCATTTGCTCACCCAACCTCACCAACCCTCTCAGCCCCAAGAATGTCCAGCCTTATGTCTCATCCAGCTGTGGGTCTTGATATGGTCAATCCAGGTTGCATCATAGACCCTGAACGGATTTTGTAAGAATTTCTCACTCTTTCACTGTCTTTGTTTTGTGGGTTTTTTAAAGTAATTTATGTTTAGAATCGGGCTTGGCTGCTTTTCCCTGCTGTGTTGATGCCGCTTTACACCCTCTTGATTCACTTGCAGAGAGATATCGATACATAGGTTTTCAGATTCTTACTAGTCAGATATATTCTTGTGTGGTGACTAGGGGGTGTTGAGTCCAGTTCACTGAGCAGGAAGTAGGCCTTGTCTATTACATATTTGGCTTATGGAGCGGTGTCTGAGCTAATTTCAAACCCTTGTTTTATGCATCACCCCACCTCACCTTTCCCGTTAAGCAGCCATAGTGTGTCTTCTAAAGGTGTGACTCTGTTCTGTTTTGTAATTCAGTTCAAGTGTAGCGATTTTGACATTCCCTCTATAAGCGATATCTTAGGATAAGTGTCTTTTTCTGTGTGACTTATTTCACTTAGAATCATCGTATCTAAATCCACTCATCATGCTGCTAACTAGCCTTATGACATTGATTTCATGGCTGAGTGATATTCCACTGTGCCAAGTACCACCATTTCTTTATCCATTTTTCTCTTTGCTGGGATATTGAAGGTGTACCGAAGCGGAGGTTCTTGGAAACAGAGCAGCCGTAAACTTTAGGGTGCCTGTGTCTTGTTGATTTTTAGTTTTCCCAATTTATACACCCATGAGTGGAAGTGCCCTATGCTCTCAACGCTGTGTTTATTACTTGTTTCAGGACACACCGTACTCTTCTCCAGAGTGCCTGTTGGCAATTTACATCCCGCCCATCAGCGTAGCAAGGCTTCCATGTCTCCATGGCCTGTCCTGCTTTTCTGGTTTTTACAGTTTGTTCAGCATGGCCCTTTTGACCGAGGGCAAGCGAGACTTCTTTGTAGCGCTGATTTGCCCTTCCGGCTTGCTTGGTTGGCCAAAAAGGGCGTATGCGTTTTTTCCTGAATATATTCAGGAAAAAACGCATACGCCCTTTTTGGCCAAGGGCATCATTGTCAACGTTTTGCCGCTTTTCATGTGCTTTAAAGGCGAGTCGAATCTACCTCCTGAAATCTGTTTCCTGCAAATCTGCCTTGCTTTCAAATCCTCTTCGTTGCCTTCCCTCAATATATTTGTGGACGAGAGTTCTCATTTATAACTCTGCACGTTTGTGAATTGCAGTGCCCCTGAGCTCCATTTGTCTCCTCGCTTTTTTGGGAGCTGGCCGCAAAAGCGCAGGATTGCTTCAGGCCCTATTTTGGTTCTGGGGGGCAGGCTGAGCCTGTGGTTCATTCTTCTTCCTGATGGGAAAATGGAGTGACCTGTGCCTGTCCCAACACCTAGGGCTAGTCTTTCGTTGGTTCCCCGTCTTCCCGTTCATCCTCAGGACAAATTGCAACCTGGACGAAACAGTAGGTTAAAGGTGCTGATTCTCCAAGTAGGGAGATGGTTAGTCAAGCGGCTGGAATGGCGAACCCGAGCACAAGGAGAGGAGAAATGAGGTGCGTTTTAGAAACCTTTCCCGATCTCACGGCATACCATCTTCTGGGTTTCCCATGCATGTTTTGATGTAGGAAGATTCCCTTGTACCTGGAGATTTGAGACCCATGGGGTGGGTACCCCGCGGTATTACTTTAAAGTATCTGCATTTGCTCACCCAACCTCACCAATCCTCTCAGCCCCAAGAGTGTCCAGCCTTATGTCTCATCCAGCTGTGGGTCTAGATATGGTCAATCCAGGTTGCATCAGAGACCCTGAACGGATTTTGTAAGAATTTCTCTCTCTTTCACTGTCTTTGCTTTGTGGGTTTTTTAAAGTAATGTATGTTTAGAATGGGGTTTGGCTGCTTTTCCCTGCTGTGTTTATGCCGCTTTACACCCTCTTGATTCACTTGCAGAGAGATATCGATATATTGGTTTTCAGATTCATACTAGTCAGATATATTCTTGGGCGGTGACTAGGGGGTGTTGAGTCCAGTTCACTGAGCAGGAAGTAGGCCTTGTCTATTACATATTTGGCTTATGGAGCGGTGTCTGAGCTAATTCCAAACCCCTGTTTTATGCATCACCCCACCTCACCTTTCCCGTTAAGCAGCCATAGTGTGTCTTCTAAAGGTGTGACTCTGTTCTGTTTTGTAATTCAGTTCAAGTGTAGCGATTTTAACATTCCCTCTATAAGCGATATCTTAGGATAAGTGTCTTTTTCTGTGTGACTTATTTCACTTAGAGTCATCGTACCTAAATCCACTCATCATGCTGCTAACTAGCCTTATGACATTGATTTCATGGCTGAGTGATATTCCATTGTGCCAAGTACCACCATTTCTTTATCCATTTTTCTCTTTCCTGGGATATTGAAGGTGTACCGAAGCGGAGGTTCTTGGAAACAGAGCAGCCGTAAACTTTAGGGTGCCTGTGTCTTGTTGATTTTTAGTTTTCCCAATTTATACACCCATGAGTGGAACTGCCCTATGCTCTCTACGCTGTGTTTATTACTTGTTTCAGGACACACCGTACTCTTCTCCAGAGTGCCTGTTGGCAATTTATATCCCGCCCATCAGCGTAGCAAGGCTCCCATGTCTCCATGGCCTGTCCTGCTTTTCTGGTTTTTACTGTTTGTTCAGCATGGCCCTTTTGACCGAGGGCAAGCGAGACTTCTTTGTAGCGCTGATTTGCCCTTCCGGCTTGCTTGGTTGGCCAAAAAGGGCGTATGCGTTTTTTCCTGAATATATTCAGGAAAAAACGCATACGCCCTTTTTGGCCAAGGGCATCATTGTCAACCTTTTGCCGCTTTTCATGTGCTTTAAAGGCGAGTCGAATCTACCTCCTGAAATCTGTTTCCTGCAAATCTGCCTTGCTTTCAAATCCTCTTCGTTGCCTTCCCTCAATATATTTGTGGACGAGAGTTCTCATTTATAACTCTGCACGTTTGTGAATTGCAGTGCCCCTGAGCTCCATTTGTCTCCTCGCTTTTTTGGGAGCTGGCCGCAAAAGCGCAGGATTGCTTCAGGCCCTATTTTGGTTCTGGGGGGCAGGCTGAGCCTGTGGTTCATTCTTCTTCCTGATGGGAAAATGGAGTGACCTATGCCTGTCCCAACACCTAGGGCTCGTCTCTCGTTGGTTCCGCGTCTTCCCGTTCATCCTCAGGACAAATTGCAACCTGTACAATCAGGAGGTTAAAGGTGCTGATTCTCCAAGTAGGGAGATGGTTAGTCAAGCGGCTGGAATGGCGAACCCGAGCACAAGGAGAGGAGAAATGAGGTGCGTTTTAGAAACCTTTCCCGATCTCATGGCATACCATCTTCTGGGTTTCCCATGCATGTTTTGATGTAGGAAGATTCCCTTGTACCTGGAGATTTGAGACCCATGGGGTGTGTTCCCCGCAGTGTTACTTTAAAGTATCTGCATTTGCTCACCCAACCTCACCAACCCTCTCAGCCCCAAGAGTGTCCAGCCTTATGTCTCATCCAGCTGTGGGTCTTGATATGGTCAATCCAGGTTGCATCATAGACCCTGAACGGATTTTGTAAGAATTTCTCTCTCTTTCACTGTCTTTGTTTTGTGGGTTTTTTAAAGTAATTTATGTTTAGAATCGGGCTTGGCTGCTTTTCCCTGCTGTGTTGATGCCGCTTTACACCCTCTTGATTCACTTGCAGAGAGATATCGATACATAGGTTTTCAGATTCTTACTAGTCAGATATATTCTTGTGTGGTGACTAGGGTGTGTTGAGTCCAGTTCACTGAGCAGGGAGTAGGCCTTGTCTATTACATATTTGGCTTATGGAGCGGTCTCTGAGCTAATTTCAAACCCTTGTTTTATGCATCACCCCACCTCACCTTTCCCGTTAAGCAGCCATAGTGTGTCTTCTAAAGGTGTGACTCTGTTCTGTTTTGTAATTCAGTTCAAGTGTAGCGATTTTGACATTCCCTCTATAAGCGATATCTTAGGATAAGTGTCTTTTTCTGTGTGACTTATTTCACTTAGAATCATCGTATCTAAATCCACTCATCATGCTGCTAACTAGCCTTATGACATTGATTTCATGGCTGAGTGATATTCCACTGTGCCAAGTACCACCATTTCTTTATCCATTTTTCTCTTTCCTGGGATATTGAAGGTGTACCGAAGTGGAGGTTCTTGGAAACAGAGCAGCCGTAAACTTTAGGGTGCCTGTGTCTTGTTGATTTTTAGTTTTCCCAATTTATACGCCCATGAGTGGAAGTGCCCTATGCTCTCAACGCTGTGTTTATTACTTGTTTCAGGACACACCGTACTCTTCTCCAGAGTGCCTGTTGGCAATTTACATCCCGCCCATCAGCGTAGCAAGGCTTCCATGTCTCCATGGCCTGTCCTGCTTTTCTGGTTTTTACACTTTGTTCAGCATGGCCCTTTTGACCGAGGGCAAGCGAGACTTCTTTGTAGCGCTGATTTGCCCTTCCGGCTTGCTTGGTTGGCCAAAAAGGGCGTATGCGTTTTTTCCTGAATATATTCAGGAAAAAACGCATACGCCCTTTTTGGCCAAGGGCATCATTGTCAACGTTTTGCCGCTTTTCATGTGCTTTAAAGGCGAGTCGAATCTACCTCCTGAAATCTGTTTCCTGCAAATCTGCCTTGCTTTCAAATCCTCTTCGTTGCCTTCCCTCAATATATTTGTGGACGAGAGTTCTCATTTATAACTCTGCACGTTTGTGAATTGCAGTGCCCCTGAGCTCCATTTGTCTCCTCGCTTTTTTGGGAGCTGGCCGCAAAAGCGCAGGATTGCTTCAGGCCCTATTTTGGTTCTGGGGGGCAGGCTGAGCCTGTGGTTCATTCTTCTTCCTGATGGGAAAATGGAGTGACCTGTGCCTGTCCCAACACCTAGGGCTAGTCTTTCGTTGGTTCCCCGTCTTCCCGTTCATCCTCAGGACAAATTGCAACCTGGACGAAACAGTAGGTTAAAGGTGCTGATTCTCCAAGTAGGGAGATGGTTAGTCAAGCGGCTGGAATGGCGAACCCGAGCACAAGGAGAGGAGAAATGAGGTGCGTTTTAGAAACCTTTCCCGATCTCACGGCATACCATCTTCTGGGTTTCCCATGCATGTTTTGATGTAGGAAGATGCCCTTGTACCTGGAGATTTGAGACCCATGGGGTGGGTACCCCGCGGTATTACTTTAAAGTATCTGCATTTGCTCACCCAACCTCACCAATCCTCTCAGCCCCAAGAGTGTCCAGCCTTATGTCTCATCCAGCTGTGGGTCTAGATATGGTCAATCCAGGTTGCATCAGAGACCCTGAACGGATTTTGTAAGAATTTCTCTCTCTTTCACTGTCTTTGCTTTGTGGGTTTTTTAAAGTAATGTATGTTTAGAATGGGGTTTGGCTGCTTTTCCCTGCTGTGTTTATGCCGCTTTACACCCTCTTGATTCACTTGCAGAGAGATATCGATACATAGGTTTTCAGATTCATACTAGTCAGATATATTCTTGTGCGGTGACTAGGGGGTGTTGAGTCCAGTTCACTGAGCAGGGAGTAGGCCTTGTCTATTACATATTTGGCTTATGGAGCGGTGTCTGAGCTAATTCCAAACCCTTGTTTTATGCATCACCCCACCTCACCTTTCCCGTTAAGCAGCCATAGTGTGTCTTCTAAAGGTGTGACTCTGTTCTGTTTTGTAATTCAGTTCAAGTGTAGCGATTTTGACATTCCCTCTATAAGCGATATCTTAGGATAAGTGTCTTTTTCTGTGTGACTTATTTCACTTAGAGTCATCGTACCTAAATCCACTCATCATGCTGCTAACTAGCCTTATGACATTGATTTCATGGCTGAGTGATATTCCATTGTGCCAAGTACCACCATTTCTTTATCCATTTTTCTCTTTCCTGGGATATTGAAGGTGTACCGAAGTGGAGGTTCTTGGAAACAGAGCAGCCGTAAACTTTAGGGTGCCTGTGTCTTGTTGATTTTTAGTTTTCCCAATTTATACGCCCATGAGTGGAAGTGCCCTATGCTCTCTACGCTGTGTTTATTACTTGTTTCAGGACACACCGTACTCTTCTCCAGAGTGCCTGTTGGCAATTTATATCCCGCCCATCAGCGTAGCAAGGCTCCCATGTCTCCATGGCCTGTCCTGCTTTTCTGGTTTTTACTGTTTGTTCAGCATGGCCCTTTTGACCGAGGGCAAGCGAGACTTCTTTGTAGCGCTGATTTGCCCTTCCGGCTTGCTTGGTTGGCCAAAAAGGGCGTATGCGTTTTTTCCTGAATATATTCAGGAAAAAACGCATACGCCCTTTTTGGCCAAGGGCATCATTGTCAACCTTTTGCCGCTTTTCATGTGCTTTAAAGGCGAGTCGAATCTACCTCCTGAAATCTGTTTCCTGCAAATCTGCCTTGCTTTCAAATCCTCTTCGTTGCCTTCCCTCAATATATTTGTGGACGAGAGTTCTCATTTATAACTCTGCACGTTTGTGAATTGCAGTGCCCCTGAGCTCCATTTGTCTCCTCGCTTTTTTGGGAGCTGGCCGCAAAAGCGCAGGATTGCTTCAGGCCCTATTTTGGTTCTGGGGGGCAGGCTGAGCCTGTGGTTCATTCTTCTTCCTGATGGGAAAATGGAGTGACCTATGCCTGTCCCAACACCTAGGGCTCGTCTCTCGTTGGTTCCGCGTCTTCCCGTTCATCCTCAGGACAAATTGCAACCTGTACAATCAGGAGGTTAAAGGTGCTGATTCTCCAAGTAGGGAGATGGTTAGTCAAGCGGCTGGAATGGCGAACCCGAGCACAAGGAGAGGAGAAATGAGGTGCGTTTTAGAAACCTTTCCCGATCTCATGGCATACCATCTTCTGGGTTTCCCATGCATGTTTTGATGTAGGAAGATTCCCTTGTACCTGGAGATTTGAGACCCATGGGGTGTGTTCCCCGCAGTGTTACTTTAAAGTATCTGCATTTGCTCACCCAACCTCACCAACCCTCTCAGCCCCAAGAGTGTCCAGCCTTATGTCTCATCCAGCTGTGGGTCTTGATATGGTCAATCCAGGTTGCATCATAGACCCTGAACGGATTTTGTAAGAATTTCTCTCTCTTTCACTGTCTTTGTTTTGTGGGTTTTTTAAAGTAATTTATGTTTAGAATCGGGCTTGGCTGCTTTTCCCTGCTGTGTTGATGCCGCTTTACACCCTCTTGATTCACTTGCAGAGAGATATCGATACATAGGTTTTCAGATTCTTACTAGTCAGATATATTCTTGTGTGGTGACTAGGGTGTGTTGAGTCCAGTTCACTGAGCAGGGAGTAGGCCTTGTCTATTACATATTTGGCTTATGGAGCGGTCTCTGAGCTAATTTCAAACCCTTGTTTTATGCATCACCCCACCTCACCTTTCCCGTTAAGCAGCCATAGTGTGTCTTCTAAAGGTGTGACTCTGTTCTGTTTTGTAATTCAGTTCAAGTGTAGCGATTTTGACATTCCCTCTATAAGCGATATCTTAGGATAAGTGTCTTTTTCTGTGTGACTTATTTCACTTAGAATCATCGTATCTAAATCCACTCATCATGCTGCTAACTAGCCTTATGACATTGATTTCATGGCTGAGTGATATTCCACTGTGCCAAGTACCACCATTTCTTTATCCATTTTTCTCTTTCCTGGGATATTGAAGGTGTACCGAAGTGGAGGTTCTTGGAAACAGAGCAGCCGTAAACTTTAGGGTGCCTGTGTCTTGTTGATTTTTAGTTTTCCCAATTTATACGCCCATGAGTGGAAGTGCCCTATGCTCTCAACGCTGTGTTTATTACTTGTTTCAGGACACACCGTACTCTTCTCCAGAGTGCCTGTTGGCAATTTACATCCCGCCCATCAGCGTAGCAAGGCTTCCATGTCTCCATGGCCTGTCCTGCTTTTCTGGTTTTTACACTTTGTTCAGCATGGCCCTTTTGACCGAGGGCAAGCGAGACTTCTTTGTAGCGCTGATTTGCCCTTCCGGCTTGCTTGGTTGGCCAAAAAGGGCGTATGCGTTTTTTCCTGAATATATTCAGGAAAAAACGCATACGCCCTTTTTGGCCAAGGGCATCATTGTCAACGTTTTGCCGCTTTTCATGTGCTTTAAAGGCGAGTCGAATCTACCTCCTGAAATCTGTTTCCTGCAAATCTGCCTTGCTTTCAAATCCTCTTCGTTGCCTTCCCTCAATATATTTGTGGACGAGAGTTCTCATTTATAACTCTGCACGTTTGTGAATTGCAGTGCCCCTGAGCTCCATTTGTCTCCTCGCTTTTTTGGGAGCTGGCCGCAAAAGCGCAGGATTGCTTCAGGCCCTATTTTGGTTCTGGGGGGCAGGCTGAGCCTGTGGTTCATTCTTCTTCCTGATGGGAAAATGGAGTGACCTGTGCCTGTCCCAACACCTAGGGCTAGTCTTTCGTTGGTTCCCCGTCTTCCCGTTCATCCTCAGGACAAATTGCAACCTGGACGAAACAGTAGGTTAAAGGTGCTGATTCTCCAAGTAGGGAGATGGTTAGTCAAGCGGCTGGAATGGCAAACCCGAGCACAAGGAGAGGAGAAATGAGGTGCGTTTTAGAAACCTTTCCCGATCTCACGGCATACCATCTTCTGGGTTTCCCATGCATGTTTTGATGTAGGAAGATGCCCTTGTACCTGGAGATTTGAGACCCATGGGGTGGGTACCCCGCGGTATTACTTTAAAGTATCTGCATTTGCTCACCCAACCTCACCAATCCTCTCAGCCCCAAGAGTGTCCAGCCTTATGTCTCATCCAGCTGTGGGTCTAGATATGGTCAATCCAGGTTGCATCAGAGACCCTGAACGGATTTTGTAAGAATTTCTCTCTCTTTCACTGTCTTTGCTTTGTGGGTTTTTTAAAGTAATGTATGTTTAGAATGGGGTTTGGCTGCTTTTCCCTGCTGTGTTTATGCCGCTTTACACCCTCTTGATTCACTTGCAGAGAGATATCGATACATAGGTTTTCAGATTCATACTAGTCAGATATATTCTTGTGCGGTGACTAGGGGGTGTTGAGTCCAGTTCACTGAGCAGGGAGTAGGCCTTGTCTATTACATATTTGGCTTATGGAGCGGTGTCTGAGCTAATTCCAAACCCTTGTTTTATGCATCACCCCACCTCACCTTTCCCGTTAAGCAGCCATAGTGTGTCTTCTAAAGGTGTGACTCTGTTCTGTTTTGTAATTCAGTTCAAGTGTAGCGATTTTGACATTCCCTCTATAAGCGATATCTTAGGATAAGTGTCTTTTTCTGTGTGACTTATTTCACTTAGAGTCATCGTACCTAAATCCACTCATCATGCTGCTAACTAGCCTTATGACATTGATTTCATGGCTGAGTGATATTCCATTGTGCCAAGTACCACCATTTCTTTATCCATTTTTCTCTTTCCTGGGATATTGAAGGTGTACCGAAGTGGAGGTTCTTGGAAACAGAGCAGCCGTAAACTTTAGGGTGCCTGTGTCTTGTTGATTTTTAGTTTTCCCAATTTATACGCCCATGAGTGGAAGTGCCCTATGCTCTCTACGCTGTGTTTATTACTTGTTTCAGGACACACCGTACTCTTCTCCAGAGTGCCTGTTGGCAATTTACATCCCGCCCATCAGCGTAGCAAGGCTTCCATGTCTCCATGGCCTGTCCTGCTTTTCTGGTTTTTACACTTTGTTCAGCATGGCCCTTTTGACCGAGGGCAAGCGAGACTTCTTTGTAGCGCTGATTTGCCCTTCCGGCTTGCTTGGTTGGCCAAAAAGGGCGTATGCGTTTTTTCCTGAATATATTCAGGAAAAAACGCATACGCCCTTTTTGGCCAAGGGCATCATTGTCAACGTTTTGCCGCTTTTCATGTGCTTTAAAGGCGAGTCGAATCTACCTCCTGAAATCTGTTTCCTGCAAATCTGCCTTGCTTTCAAATCCTCTTCGTTGCCTTCCCTCAATATATTTGTGGACGAGAGTTCTCATTTATAACTCTGCACGTTTGTGAATTGCAGTGCCCCTGAGCTCCATTTGTCTCCTCGCTTTTTTGGGAGCTGGCCGCAAAAGCGCAGGATTGCTTCAGGCCCTATTTTGGTTCTGGGGGGCAGGCTGAGCCTGTGGTTCATTCTTCTTCCTGATGGGAAAATGGAGTGACCTGTGCCTGTCCCAACACCTAGGGCTAGTCTTTCGTTGGTTCCCCGTCTTCCCGTTCATCCTCAGGACAAATTGCAACCTGGACGAAACAGTAGGTTAAAGGTGCTGATTCTCCAAGTAGGGAGATGGTTAGTCAAGCGGCTGGAATCGCGAATCCGAGCACAAGGAGAGGAGAAATGAGGTGCGTTTTAGAAACCTTTCCCGATCTCACGGCATACCATCTTCTGGGTTTCCCATGCATGTTTTGATGTAGGAAGATTCCCTTGTACCTGGAGATTTGAGACCCATGGGGTGGGTACCCCGCGGTATTACTTTAAAGGATCTGCATTTGCTCACCCAACCTCACCAATCCTCTCAGCCCCAAGAGTGTCCAGCCTTATGTCTCATCCAGCTGTGGGTCTAGATATGGTCAATCCAGGTTGCATCAGAGACCCTGAACGGATTTTGTAAGAATTTCTCTCTCTTTCACTGTCTTTGCTTTGTGGGTTTTTTAAAGTAATGTATGTTTAGAATGGGGTTTGGCTGCTTTTCCCTGCTGTGTTTATGCCGCTTTACACCCTCTTGATTCACTTGCAGAGAGATATCGATACATAGGTTTTCAGATTCATACTAGTCAGATATATTCTTGTGCGGTGACTAGGGGGTGTTGAGTCCAGTTCACTGAGCAGGGAGTAGGCCTTGTCTATTACATATTTGGCTTATGGAGCGGTGTCTGAGCTAATTCCAAACCCTTGTTTTATGCATCACCCCACCTCACCTTTCCCGTTAAGCAGCCATAGTGTGTCTTCTAAAGGTGTGACTCTGTTCTGTTTTGTAATTCAGTTCAAGTGTAGCGATTTTGACATTCCCTCTATAAGCGATATCTTAGGATAAGTGTCTTTTTCTGTGTGACTTATTTCACTTAGAGTCATCGTACCTAAATCCACTCATCATGCTGCTAACTAGCCTTATGACATTGATTTCATGGCTGAGTGATATTCCATTGTGCCAAGTACCACCATTTCTTTATCCATTTTTCTCTTTCCTGGGATATTGAAGGTGTACCGAAGTGGAGGTTCTTGGAAACAGAGCAGCCGTAAACTTTAGGGTGCCTGTGTCTTGTTGATTTATAGTTTTCCCAATTTATACGCCCATGAGTGGAAGTGCCCTATGCTCTCAACGCTGTGTTTATTACTTGTTTCAGGACACACCGTACTCTTCTCCAGAGTGCCTGTTGGCAATTTACATCCCGCCCATCAGCGTAGCAAGGCTCCCATGTCTCCATGGCCTGTCCTGCTTTTCTGGTTTTTACTGTTTGTTCAGCATGGCCCTTTTGACCGAGGGCAAGCGAGACATCTTTGTAGCGCTGATTTGCCCTTCCGGCTTGCTTGGTTGGCCAAAAAGGGCGTATGCGTTTTTTCCTGAATATATTCAGGAAAAAACGCATACGCCCTTTTTGGCCAAGGGCATCATTGTCAACGTTTTGCCGCTTTTCATGTGCTTTAAAGGCGAGTCGAATCTACCTCCTGAAATCTGTTTCCTGCAAATCTGCCTTGCTTTCAAATCCTCTTCGTTGCCTTCCCTCAATATATTTGTGGACGAGAGTTCTCATTTATAACTCTGCACGTTTGTGAATTGCAGTGCCCCTGAGCTCCATTTGTCTCCTCGCTTTTTTGGGAGCTGGCCGCAAAAGCGCAGGATTGCTTCAGGCCCTATTTTGGTTTGGGGGGCAGGCTGAGCCTGTGGTTCATTCTTCTTCCTGATGGGAAAATGGAGTGACCTGTGCCTGTCCCAACACCTAGGGCTAGTCTTTCGTTGGTTCCCCGTCTTCCCGTTCATCCTCAGGACAAATTGCAACCTGGACGAAACAGTAGGTTAAAGGTGCTGATTCTCCAAGTAGGGAGATGGTTAGTCAAGCGGCTGGAATCGCGAATCCGAGCACAAGGAGAGGAGAAATGAGGTGCGTTTTAGAAACCTTTCCCGATCTCACGGCATACCATCTTCTGGGTTTCCCATGCATGTTTTGATGTAGGAAGATTCCCTTGTACCTGGAGATTTGAGACCCATGGGGTGGGTACCCCGCGGTATTACTTTAAAGGATCTGCATTTGCTCACCCAACCTCACCAATCCTCTCAGCCCCAAGAGTGTCCAGCCTTATGTCTCATCCAGCTGTGGGTCTAGATATGGTCAATCCAGGTTGCATCAGAGACCCTGAACGGATTTTGTAAGAATTTCTCTCTCTTTCACTGTCTTTGCTTTGTGGGTTTTTTAAAGTAATGTATGTTTAGAATGGGGTTTGGCTGCTTTTCCCTGCTGTGTTTATGCCGCTTTACACCCTCTTGATTCACTTGCAGAGAGATATCGATACATAGGTTTTCAGATTCATACTAGTCGGATATATTCTTGTGCGGTGACTAGGGGGTGTTGAGTCCAGTTCACTGAGCAGGGAGTAGGCCTTGTCTATTACATATTTGGCTTATGGAGCGGTGTCTGAGCTAATTTCAAACCCTTGTTTTATGCATCACCCCACCTCACCTTTCCCGTTAAGCAGCCATAGTGTGTCTTCTAAAGGTGTGACTCTGTTCTGTTTTGTAATTCAGTTCAAGTGTAGCGATTTTGACATTCCCTCTATAAGCGATATCTTAGGATAAGTGTCTTTTTCTGTGTGACTTATTTCACTTAGAATCATCGTACCTAAATCCACTCATCATGCTGCTAACTAGCCTTATGACATTGATTTCATGGCTGAGTGATATTCCATTGTGCCAAGTACCACCATTTCTTTATCCATTTTTCTCTTTCCTGGGATATTGAAGGTGTACCGAAGTGGAGGTTCTTGGAAACAGAGCAGCCGTAAACTTTAGGGTGCCTGTGTCTTGTTGATTTTTAGTTTTCCCAATTTATACGCCCATGAGTGGAAGTGCCCTATGCTCTCTACGCTGTGTTTATTACTTGTTTCAGGACACACCGTACTCTTCTCCAGAGTGCCTGTTGGCAATTTACATCCCGCCCATCAGCGTAGCAAGGCTCCCATGTCTCCATGGCCTGTCCTGCTTTTCTGGTTTTTACTGTTTGTTCAGCATGGCCCTTTTGACCGAGGGCAAGCGAGACATCTTTGTAGCGCTGATTTGCCCTTCCGGCTTGGTTGGATGGCCAAAAAGGGCGTATGCGTTTTTTCCTGAATATATTCAGGAAAAAACGCATACGCCCTTTTTGGCCAAGGGCATCATTGTCAACGTTTTGCCGCTTTTCATGTGCTTTAAAGGCGAGTCGAATCTACCTCCTGAAATCTGTTTCCTGCAAATCTGCCTTGCTTTCAAATCCTCTTCGTTGCCTTCCCTCAATATATTTGTGGACGAGAGTTCTCATTTATAACTCTGCACGTTTGTGAATTGCAGTGCCCCTGAGCTCCATTTGTCTCCTCGCTTTTTTGGGAGCTGGCCGCAAAAGCGCAGGATTGCTTCAGGCCCTATTTTGGTTCTGGGGGGCAGGCTGAGCCTGTGGTTCATTCTTCTTCCTGATGGGAAAATGGAGTGACCTGTGCCTGTCCCAACACCTAGGGCTAGTCTTTCGTTGGTTCCCCGTCTTCCCGTTCATCCTCAGGACAAATTGCAACCTGGACGAAACAGTAGGTTAAAGGTGCTGATTCTCCAAGTAGGGAGATGGTTAGTCAAGCGGCTGGAATGGCGAACCCGAGCACAAGGAGAGGAGAAATGAGGTGCGTTTTAGAAACCTTTCCCGATCTCACGGCATACCATCTTCTGGGTTTCCCATGCATGTTTTGATGTAGGAAGATGCCCTTGTACCTGGAGATTTGAGACCCATGGGGTGGGTACCCCGCGGTATTACTTTAAAGTATCTGCATTTGCTCACCCAACCTCACCAATCCTCTCAGCCCCAAGAGTGTCCAGCCTTATGTCTCATCCAGCTGTGGGTCTAGATATGGTCAATCCAGGTTGCATCAGAGACCCTGAACGGATTTTGTAAGAATTTCTCTCTCTTTCACTGTCTTTGCTTTGTGGGTTTTTTAAAGTAATGTATGTTTAGAATGGGGTTTGGCTGCTTTTCCCTGCTGTGTTTATGCCGCTTTACACCCTCTTGATTCACTTGCAGAGAGATATCGATACATAGGTTTTCAGATTCATACTAGTCAGATATATTCTTGTGCGGTGACTAGGGGGTGTTGAGTCCAGTTCACTGAGCAGGGAGTAGGCCTTGTCTATTACATATTTGGCTTATGGAGCGGTGTCTGAGCTAATTCCAAACCCTTGTTTTATGCATCACCCCACCTCACCTTTCCCGTTAAGCAGCCATAGTGTGTCTTCTAAAGGTGTGACTCTGTTCTGTTTTGTAATTCAGTTCAAGTGTAGCGATTTTGACATTCCCTCTATAAGCGATATCTTAGGATAAGTGTCTTTTTCTGTGTGACTTATTTCACTTAGAGTCATCGTACCTAAATCCACTCATCATGCTGCTAACTAGCCTTATGACATTGATTTCATGGCTGAGTGATATTCCATTGTGCCAAGTACCACCATTTCTTTATCCATTTTTCTCTTTCCTGGGATATTGAAGGTGTACCGAAGTGGAGGTTCTTGGAAACAGAGCAGCCGTAAACTTTAGGGTGCCTGTGTCTTGTTGATTTTTAGTTTTCCCAATTTATACGCCCATGAGTGGAAGTGCCCTATGCTCTCTACGCTGTGTTTATTACTTGTTTCAGGACACACCGTACTCTTCTCCAGAGTGCCTGTTGGCAATTTACATCCCGCCCATCAGCGTAGCAAGGCTTCCATGTCTCCATGGCCTGTCCTGCTTTTCTGGTTTTTACACTTTGTTCAGCATGGCCCTTTTGACCGAGGGCAAGCGAGACTTCTTTGTAGCGCTGATTTGCCCTTCCGGCTTGCTTGGTTGGCCAAAAAGGGCGTATGCGTTTTTTCCTGAATATATTCAGGAAAAAACGCATACGCCCTTTTTGGCCAAGGGCATCATTGTCAACGTTTTGCCGCTTTTCATGTGCTTTAAAGGCGAGTCGAATCTACCTCCTGAAATCTGTTTCCTGCAAATCTGCCTTGCTTTCAAATCCTCTTCGTTGCCTTCCCTCAATATATTTGTGGACGAGAGTTCTCATTTATAACTCTGCACGTTTGTGAATTGCAGTGCCCCTGAGCTCCATTTGTCTCCTCGCTTTTTTGGGAGCTGGCCGCAAAAGCGCAGGATTGCTTCAGGCCCTATTTTGGTTCTGGGGGGCAGGCTGAGCCTGTGGTTCATTCTTCTTCCTGATGGGAAAATGGAGTGACCTGTGCCTGTCCCAACACCTAGGGCTAGTCTTTCGTTGGTTCCCCGTCTTCCCGTTCATCCTCAGGACAAATTGCAACCTGGACGAAACAGTAGGTTAAAGGTGCTGATTCTCCAAGTAGGGAGATGGTTAGTCAAGCGGCTGGAATCGCGAATCCGAGCACAAGGAGAGGAGAAATGAGGTGCGTTTTAGAAACCTTTCCCGATCTCACGGCATACCATCTTCTGGGTTTCCCATGCATGTTTTGATGTAGGAAGATTCCCTTGTACCTGGAGATTTGAGACCCATGGGGTGGGTACCCCGCGGTATTACTTTAAAGGATCTGCATTTGCTCACCCAACCTCACCAATCCTCTCAGCCCCAAGAGTGTCCAGCCTTATGTCTCATCCAGCTGTGGGTCTAGATATGGTCAATCCAGGTTGCATCAGAGACCCTGAACGGATTTTGTAAGAATTTCTCTCTCTTTCACTGTCTTTGCTTTGTGGGTTTTTTAAAGTAATGTATGTTTAGAATGGGGTTTGGCTGCTTTTCCCTGCTGTGTTTATGCCGCTTTACACCCTCTTGATTCACTTGCAGAGAGATATCGATACATAGGTTTTCAGATTCATACTAGTCAGATATATTCTTGTGCGGTGACTAGGGGGTGTTGAGTCCAGTTCACTGAGCAGGGAGTAGGCCTTGTCTATTACATATTTGGCTTATGGAGCGGTGTCTGAGCTAATTCCAAACCCTTGTTTTATGCATCACCCCACCTCACCTTTCCCGTTAAGCAGCCATAGTGTGTCTTCTAAAGGTGTGACTCTGTTCTGTTTTGTAATTCAGTTCAAGTGTAGCGATTTTGACATTCCCTCTATAAGCGATATCTTAGGATAAGTGTCTTTTTCTGTGTGACTTATTTCACTTAGAGTCATCGTACCTAAATCCACTCATCATGCTGCTAACTAGCCTTATGACATTGATTTCATGGCTGAGTGATATTCCATTGTGCCAAGTACCACCATTTCTTTATCCATTTTTCTCTTTCCTGGGATATTGAAGGTGTACCGAAGTGGAGGTTCTTGGAAACAGAGCAGCCGTAAACTTTAGGGTGCCTGTGTCTTGTTGATTTATAGTTTTCCCAATTTATACGCCCATGAGTGGAAGTGCCCTATGCTCTCAACGCTGTGTTTATTACTTGTTTCAGGACACACCGTACTCTTCTCCAGAGTGCCTGTTGGCAATTTACATCCCGCCCATCAGCGTAGCAAGGCTCCCATGTCTCCATGGCCTGTCCTGCTTTTCTGGTTTTTACTGTTTGTTCAGCATGGCCCTTTTGACCGAGGGCAAGCGAGACATCTTTGTAGCGCTGATTTGCCCTTCCGGCTTGCTTGGTTGGCCAAAAAGGGCGTATGCGTTTTTTCCTGAATATATTCAGGAAAAAACGCATACGCCCTTTTTGGCCAAGGGCATCATTGTCAACGTTTTGCCGCTTTTCATGTGCTTTAAAGGCGAGTCGAATCTACCTCCTGAAATCTGTTTCCTGCAAATCTGCCTTGCTTTCAAATCCTCTTCGTTGCCTTCCCTCAATATATTTGTGGACGAGAGTTCTCATTTATAACTCTGCACGTTTGTGAATTGCAGTGCCCCTGAGCTCCATTTGTCTCCTCGCTTTTTTGGGAGCTGGCCGCAAAAGCGCAGGATTGCTTCAGGCCCTATTTTGGTTTGGGGGGCAGGCTGAGCCTGTGGTTCATTCTTCTTCCTGATGGGAAAATGGAGTGACCTGTGCCTGTCCCAACACCTAGGGCTAGTCTTTCGTTGGTTCCCCGTCTTCCCGTTCATCCTCAGGACAAATTGCAACCTGGACGAAACAGTAGGTTAAAGGTGCTGATTCTCCAAGTAGGGAGATGGTTAGTCAAGCGGCTGGAATCGCGAATCCGAGCACAAGGAGAGGAGAAATGAGGTGCGTTTTAGAAACCTTTCCCGATCTCACGGCATACCATCTTCTGGGTTTCCCATGCATGTTTTGATGTAGGAAGATTCCCTTGTACCTGGAGATTTGAGACCCATGGGGTGGGTACCCCGCGGTATTACTTTAAAGGATCTGCATTTGCTCACCCAACCTCACCAATCCTCTCAGCCCCAAGAGTGTCCAGCCTTATGTCTCATCCAGCTGTGGGTCTAGATATGGTCAATCCAGGTTGCATCAGAGACCCTGAACGGATTTTGTAAGAATTTCTCTCTCTTTCACTGTCTTTGCTTTGTGGGTTTTTTAAAGTAATGTATGTTTAGAATGGGGTTTGGCTGCTTTTCCCTGCTGTGTTTATGCCGCTTTACACCCTCTTGATTCACTTGCAGAGAGATATCGATACATAGGTTTTCAGATTCATACTAGTCGGATATATTCTTGTGCGGTGACTAGGGGGTGTTGAGTCCAGTTCACTGAGCAGGGAGTAGGCCTTGTCTATTACATATTTGGCTTATGGAGCGGTGTCTGAGCTAATTTCAAACCCTTGTTTTATGCATCACCCCACCTCACCTTTCCCGTTAAGCAGCCATAGTGTGTCTTCTAAAGGTGTGACTCTGTTCTGTTTTGTAATTCAGTTCAAGTGTAGCGATTTTGACATTCCCTCTATAAGCGATATCTTAGGATAAGTGTCTTTTTCTGTGTGACTTATTTCACTTAGAATCATCGTACCTAAATCCACTCATCATGCTGCTAACTAGCCTTATGACATTGATTTCATGGCTGAGTGATATTCCATTGTGCCAAGTACCACCATTTCTTTATCCATTTTTCTCTTTCCTGGGATATTGAAGGTGTACCGAAGTGGAGGTTCTTGGAAACAGAGCAGCCGTAAACTTTAGGGTGCCTGTGTCTTGTTGATTTTTAGTTTTCCCAATTTATACGCCCATGAGTGGAAGTGCCCTATGCTCTCTACGCTGTGTTTATTACTTGTTTCAGGACACACCGTACTCTTCTCCAGAGTGCCTGTTGGCAATTTACATCCCGCCCATCAGCGTAGCAAGGCTCCCATGTCTCCATGGCCTGTCCTGCTTTTCTGGTTTTTACTGTTTGTTCAGCATGGCCCTTTTGACCGAGGGCAAGCGAGACATCTTTGTAGCGCTGATTTGCCCTTCCGGCTTGGTTGGATGGCCAAAAAGGGCGTATGCGTTTTTTCCTGAATATATTCAGGAAAAAACGCATACGCCCTTTTTGGCCAAGGGCATCATTGTCAACGTTTTGCCGCTTTTCATGTGCTTTAAAGGCGAGTCGAATCTACCTCCTGAAATCTGTTTCCTGCAAATCTGCCTTGCTTTCAAATCCTCTTCGTTGCCTTCCCTCAATATATTTGTGGACGAGAGTTCTCATTTATAACTCTGCACGTTTGTGAATTGCAGTGCCCCTGAGCTCCATTTGTCTCCTCGCTTTTTTGGGAGCTGGCCGCAAAAGCGCAGGATTGCTTCAGGCCCTATTTTGGTTCTGGGGGGCAGGCTGAGCCTGTGGTTCATTCTTCTTCCTGATGGGAAAATGGAGTGACCTGTGCCTGTCCCAACACCTAGGGCTAGTCTTTCGTTGGTTCCCCGTCTTCCCGTTCATCCTCAGGACAAATTGCAACCTGGACGAAACAGTAGGTTAAAGGTGCTGATTCTCCAAGTAGGGAGATGGTTAGTCAAGCGGCTGGAATGGCGAACCCGAGCACAAGGAGAGGAGAAATGAGGTGCGTTTTAGAAACCTTTCCCGATCTCACGGCATACCATCTTCTGGGTTTCCCATGCATGTTTTGATGTAGGAAGATGCCCTTGTACCTGGAGATTTGAGACCCATGGGGTGGGTACCCCGCGGTATTACTTTAAAGTATCTGCATTTGCTCACCCAACCTCACCAATCCTCTCAGCCCCAAGAGTGTCCAGCCTTATGTCTCATCCAGCTGTGGGTCTAGATATGGTCAATCCAGGTTGCATCAGAGACCCTGAACGGATTTTGTAAGAATTTCTCTCTCTTTCACTGTCTTTGCTTTGTGGGTTTTTTAAAGTAATGTATGTTTAGAATGGGGTTTGGCTGCTTTTCCCTGCTGTGTTTATGCCGCTTTACACCCTCTTGATTCACTTGCAGAGAGATATCGATACATAGGTTTTCAGATTCATACTAGTCGGATATATTCTTGTGCGGTGACTAGGGGGTGTTGAGTCCAGTTCACTGAGCAGGGAGTAGGCCTTGTCTATTACATATTTGGCTTATGGAGCGGTGTCTGAGCTAATTTCAAACCCTTGTTTATGCATCACCCCACCTCACCTTTCCCGTTAAGCAGCCATAGTGTGTCTTCTAAAGGTGTGACTCTGTTCTGTTTTGTAATTCAGTTCAAGTGTAGCGATTTTGACATTCCCTCTATAAGCGATATCTTAGGATAAGTGTCTTTTTCTGTGTGACTTATTTCACTTAGAGTCATCGTACCTAAATCCACTCATCATGCTGCTAACTAGCCTTATGACATTGATTTCATGGCTGAGTGATATTCCATTGTGCCAAGTACCACCATTTCTTTATCCATTTTTCTCTTTCCTGGGATATTGAAGGTGTACCGAAGTGGAGGTTCTTGGAAACAGAGCAGCCGTAAACTTTAGGGTGCCTGTGTCTTGTTGATTTTTAGTTTTCCCAATTTATACGCCCATGAGTGGAAGTGCCCTATGCTCTCTACGCTGTGTTTATTACTTGTTTCAGGACACACCGTACTCTTCTCCAGAGTGCCTGTTGGCAATTTACATCCCGCCCATCAGCGTAGCAAGGCTCCCATGTCTCCATGGCCTGTCCTGCTTTTCTGGTTTTTACTGTTTGTTCAGCATGGCCCTTTTGACCGAGGGCAAGCGAGACATCTTTGTAGCGCTGATTTGCCCTTCCGGCTTGGTTGGATGGCCAAAAAGGGCGTATGCGTTTTTTCCTGAATATATTCAGGAAAAAACGCATACGCCCTTTTTGGCCAAGGGCATCATTGTCAACGTTTTGCCGCTTTTCATGTGCTTTAAAGGCGAGTCGAATCTACCTCCTGAAATCTGTTTCCTGCAAATCTGCCTTGCTTTCAAATCCTCTTCGTTGCCTTCCCTCAATATATTTGTGGACGAGAGTTCTCATTTATAACTCTGCACGTTTGTGAATTGCAGTGCCCCTGAGCTCCATTTGTCTCCTCGCTTTTTTGGGAGCTGGCCGCAAAAGCGCAGGATTGCTTCAGGCCCTATTTTGGTTCTGGGGGGCAGGCTGAGCCTGTGGTTCATTCTTCTTCCTGATGGGAAAATGGAGTGACCTGTGCCTGTCCCAACACCTAGGGCTAGTCTTTCGTTGGTTCCCCGTCTTCCCGTTCATCCTCAGGACAAATTGCAACCTGGACGAAACAGTAGGTTAAAGGTGCTGATTCTCCAAGTAGGGAGATGGTTAGTCAAGCGGCTGGAATCGCGAATCCGAGCACAAGGAGAGGAGAAATGAGGTGCGTTTTAGAAACCTTTCCCGATCTCACGGCATACCATCTTCTGGGTTTCCCATGCATGTTTTGATGTAGGAAGTTTCCCTTGTACCTGGAGATTTGAGACCCATGGGGTGGGTACCCCGCGGTATTACTTTAAAGTATCTGCATTTGCTCACCCAACCTCACCAATCCTCTCAGCCCCAAGAGTGTCCAGCCTTATGTCTCATCCAGCTGTGGGTCTAGATATGGTCAATCCAGGTTGCATCAGAGACCCTGAACGGATTTTGTAAGAATTTCTCTCTCTTTCACTGTCTTTGCTTTGTGGGTTTTTTAAAGTAATGTATGTTTAGAATGGGGTTTGGCTGCTTTTCCCTGCTGTGTTTATGCCGCTTTACACCCTCTTGATTCACTTGCAGAGAGATATCGATACATAGGTTTTCAGATTCATACTAGTCAGATATATTCTTGTGCGGTGACTAGGGGGTGTTGAGTCCAGTTCACTGAGCAGGGAGTAGGCCTTGTCTATTACATATTTGGCTTATGGAGCGGTGTCTGAGCTAATTTCAAACCCTTGTTTTATGCATCACCCCACCTCACCTTTCCCGTTAAGCAGCCATAGTGTGTCTTCTAAAGGTGTGACTCTGTTCTGTTTTGTAATTCAGTTCAAGTGTAGCGATTTTGACATTCCCTCTATAAGCGATATCTTAGGATAAGTGTCTTTTTCTGTGTGACTTATTTCACTTAGAGTCATCGTACCTAAATCCACTCATCATGCTGCTAACTAGCCTTATGACATTGATTTCATGGCTGAGTGATATTCCATTGTGCCAAGTACCACCATTTCTTTATCCATTTTTCTCTTTCCTGGGATATTGAAGGTGTACCGAAGTGGAGGTTCTTGGAAACAGAGCAGCCGTAAACTTTAGGGTGCCTGTGTCTTGTTGATTTTTAGTTTTCCCAATTTATACGCCCATGAATGGAAGTGCCCTATGCTCTCTACGCTGTGTTTATTACTTGTTTCAGGACACACCGTACTCTTCTCCAGAGTGCCTGTTGGCAATTTACATCCCGCCCATCAGCGTAGCAAGGCTCCCATGTCTCCATGGCCTGCCCTGCTTTTCTGGTTTTTACTGTTTGTTCAGCATGGCCCTTTTGACCGAGGGCAAGCGAGACATCTTTGTAGCGCTGATTTGCCCTTCCGGCTTGCTTGGTTGGCCAAAAAGGGCGTATGCGTTTTTTCCTGAATATATTCAGGAAAAAACGCATACGCCCTTTTTGGCCAAGGGCATCATTGTCAACGTTTTGCCGCTTTTCATGTGCTTTAAAGGCGAGTCGAATCTACCTCCTGAAATCTGTTTCCTGCAAATCTGCCTTGCTTTCAAATCCTCTTCGTTGCCTTCCCTCAATATATTTGTGGACGAGAGTTCTCATTTATAACTCTGCACGTTTGTGAATTGCAGTGCCCCTGAGCTCCATTTGTCTCCTCGCTTTTTTGGGAGCTGGCCGCAAAAGCGCAGGATTGCTTCAGGCCCTATTTTGGTTCTGGGGGGCAGGCTGAGCCTGTGGTTCATTCTTCTTCCTGATGGGAAAATGGAGTGACCTGTGCCTGTCCCAACACCTAGGGCTAGTCTTTCGTTGGTTCCCCGTCTTCCCGTTCATCCTCAGGACAAATTGCAACCTGGACGAAACAGTAGGTTAAAGGTGCTGATTCTCCAAGTAGGGAGATGGTTAGTCAAGCGGCTGGAATCGCGAATCCGAGCACAAGGAGAGGAGAAATGAGGTGCGTTTTAGAAACCTTTCCCGATCTCACGGCATACCATCTTCTGGGTTTCCCATGCATGTTTTGATGTAGGACGATTCCCTTGTACCTGGAGATTTGAGACCCATGGGGTGTGTTCCCCGCAGTGTTACTTTAAAGTATCTGCATTTGCTCACCCAACCTCACCAACCCTCTCAGCCCCAAGAGTGTCCAGCCTTATGTCTCATCCAGCTGTGGGTCTTGATATGGTCAATCCAGGTTGCATCATAGACCCTGAACGGATTTTGTAAGAATTTCTCTCTCTTTCACTGTCTTTGTTTTGTGGGTTTTTTAAAGTAATTTATGTTTAGAATCGGGCTTGGCTGCTTTTCCCTGCTGTGTTGATGCTGCTTTACACCCTCTTGATTCACTTGCAGAGAGATATCGATACATAGGTTTTCAGATTCTTACTAGTCAGATATATTCTTGTGTGGTGACTAGGGTGTGTTGAGTCCAGTTCACTGAGCAGGGAGTAGGCCTTGTCTATTGCATATTTGGCTTATGGAGCAGTCTCTGAGCTAATTTCAAACCCTTGTTTTATGCATCACCCCACCTCACCTTTCCCGTTAAGCAGCCATAGTGTGTCTTCTAAAGGTGTGACTCTGTTCTGTTTTGTAATTCAGTTCAAGTGTAGCGATTTTGACATTCCCTCTATAAGCGATATCTTAGGATAAGTGTCTTTTTCTGTGTGACTTATTTCACTTAGAATCATCGTATCTAAATCCACTCATCATGCTGCTAACTAGCCTTATGACATTGATTTCATGGCTGAGTGATATTCCACTGTGCCAAGTACCACCATTTCTTTATCCATTTTTCTCTTTCCTGGGATATTGAAGGTGTACCGAAGTGGAGGTTCTTGGAAACAGAGCAGCCGTAAACTTTAGGGTGCCTGTGTCTTGTTGATTTTTAGTTTTCCCAATTTATACGCCCATGAGTGGAAGTGCCCTATGCTCTCAACGCTGTGTTTATTACTTGTTTCAGGACACACCGTACTCTTTTCCAGAGTGCCTGTTGGCAATTTACATCCCGCCCATCAGCGTAGCAAGGCTTCCATGTCTCCATGGCCTGTCCTGCTTTTCTGGTTTTTACACTTTGTTCAGCATGGCCCTTTTGACCGAGGGCAAGCGAGACTTCTTTGTAGCGCTGATTTGCCCTTCCGGCTTGCTTGGTTGGCCAAAAAGGGCGTATGCGTTTTTTCCTGAATATATTCAGGAAAAAACGCATACGCCCTTTTTGGCCAAGGGCATCATTGTCAACGTTTTGCCGCTTTTCATGTGCTTTAAAGGCGAGTCGAATCTACCTCCTGAAATCTGTTTCCTGCAAATCTGCCTTGCTTTCAAATCCTCTTTGTTGCCTTCCCTCAATATATTTGTGGACGAGAGTTCTCATTTATAACTCTGCACGTTTGTGAATTGCAGTGCCCCTGAGCTCCATTTGTCTCCTCGCTTTTTTGGGAGCTGGCCGCAAAAGCGCAGGATTGCTTCAGGCCCTATTTTGGTTCTGGGGGGCAGGCTGAGCCTGTGGTTCATTCTTCTTCCTGATGGGAAAATGGAGTGACCTGTGCCTGTCCCAACACCTAGGGCTAGTCTTTCGTTGGTTCCCCGTCTTCCCGTTCATCCTCAGGACAAATTGCAACCTGGACGAAACAGTAGGTTAAAGGTGCTGATTCTCCAAGTAGGGAGATGGTTAGTCAAGCGGCTGGAATGGCGAACCCGAGCACAAGGAGAGGAGAAATGAGGTGCGTTTTAGAAACCTTTCCCGATCTCACGGCATACCATCTTCTGGGTTTCCCATGCATGTTTTGATGTAGGAAGATGCCCTTGTACCTGGAGATTTGAGACCCATGGGGTGGGTACCCCGCGGTATTACTTTAAAGTATCTGCATTTGCTCACCCAACCTCACCAATCCTCTCAGCCCCAAGAGTGTCCAGCCTTATGTCTCATCCAGCTGTGGGTCTAGATATGGTCAATCCAGGTTGCATCAGAGACCCTGAACGGATTTTGTAAGAATTTCTCTCTCTTTCACTGTCTTTGCTTTGTGGGTTTTTTAAAGTAATGTATGTTTAGAATGGGGTTTGGCTGCTTTTCCCTGCTGTGTTTATGCCGCTTTACACCCTCTTGATTCACTTGCAGAGAGATATCGATACATAGGTTTTCAGATTCATACTAGTCAGATATATTCTTGTGCGGTGACTAGGGGGTGTTGAGTCCAGTTCACTGAGCAGGGAGTAGGCCTTGTCTATTACATATTTGGCTTATGGAGCGGTGTCTGAGCTAATTCCAAACCCTTGTTTTATGCATCACCCCACCTCACCTTTCCCGTTAAGCAGCCATAGTGTGTCTTCTAAAGGTGTGACTCTGTTCTGTTTTGTAATTCAGTTCAAGTGTAGCGATTTTGACATTCCCTCTATAAGCGATATCTTAGGATAAGTGTCTTTTTCTGTGTGACTTATTTCACTTAGAGTCATCGTACCTAAATCCACTCATCATGCTGCTAACTAGCCTTATGACATTGATTTCATGGCTGAGTGATATTCCATTGTGCCAAGTACCACCATTTCTTTATCCATTTTTCTCTTTCCTGGGATATTGAAGGTGTACCGAAGTGGAGGTTCTTGGAAACAGAGCAGCCGTAAACTTTAGGGTGCCTGTGTCTTGTTGATTTTTAGTTTTCCCAATTTATACGCCCATGAGTGGAAGTGCCCTATGCTCTCTACGCTGTGTTTATTACTTGTTTCAGGACACACCGTACTCTTCTCCAGAGTGCCTGTTGGCAATTTACATCCCGCCCATCAGCGTAGCAAGGCTCCCATGTCTCCATGGCCTGTCCTGCTTTTCTGGTTTTTACTGTTTGTTCAGCATGGCCCTTTTGACCGAGGGCAAGCGAGACTTCTTTGTAGCGCTGATTTGCCCTTCCGGCTTGCTTGGTTGGCCAAAAAGGGCGTATGCGTTTTTTCCTGAATATATTCAGGAAAAAACGCATACGCCCTTTTTGGCCAAGGGCATCATTGTCAACGTTTTGCCGCTTTTCATGTGCTTTAAAGGCGAGTCGAATCTACCTCCTGAAATCTGTTTCCTGCAAATCTGCCTTGCTTTCAAATCCTCTTCGTTGCCTTCCCTCAATATATTTGTGGACGAGAGTTCTCATTTATAACTCTGCACGTTTGTGAATTGCAGTGCCCCTGAGCTCCATTTGTCTCCTCGCTTTTTTGGGAGCTGGCCGCAAAAGCGCAGGATTGCTTCAGGCCCTATTTTGGTTCTGGGGGGCAGGCTGAGCCTGTGGTTCATTCTTCTTCCTGATGGGAAAATGGAGTGACCTGTGCCTGTCCCAACACCTAGGGCTAGTCTTTCGTTGGTTCCCCGTCTTCCCGTTCATCCTCAGGACAAATTGCAACCTGGACGAAACAGTAGGTTAAAGGTGCTGATTCTCCAAGTAGGGAGATGGTTAGTCAAGCAGCTGGAATCGCGAATCCGAGCACAAGGAGAGGAGAAATGAGGTGCGTTTTAGAAACCTTTCCCGATCTCACGGCATACCATCTTCTGGGTTTCCCATGCATGTTTTGATGTAGGAAGATTCCCTTGTACCTGGAGATTTGAGACCCATGGGGTGGGTACCCCGCGGTATTACTTTAAAGTATCTGCATTTGCTCACCCAACCTCACCAATCCTCTCAGCCCCAAGAGTGTCCAGCCTTATGTCTCATCCAGCTGTGGGTCTAGATATGGTCAATCCAGGTTGCATCAGAGACCCTGAACGGATTTTGTAAGAATTTCTCTCTCTTTCACTGTCTTTGCTTTGTGGGATTTTAAAGTAATGTATGTTTAGAATGGGGTTTGGCTGCTTTTCCCTGCTGTGTTTATGCCGCTTTACACCCTCTTGATTCACTTGCAGAGAGATATCGATACATAGGTTTTCAGATTCATACTAGTCAGATATATTCTTGTGCGGTGACTAGGGGGTGTTGAGTCCAGTTCACTGAGCAGGGAGTAGGCCTTGTCTATTACATATTTGGCTTATGGAGCGGTGTCTGAGCTAATTCCAAACCCTTGTTTTATGCATCACCCCACCTCACCTTTCCCGTTAAGCAGCCATAGTGTGTCTTCTAAAGGTGTGACTCTGTTCTGTTTTGTAATTCAGTTCAAGTGTAGCGATTTTGACATTCCCTCTATAAGCGATATCTTAGGATAAGTGTCTTTTTCTGTGTGACTTATTTCACTTAGAGTCATCGTACCTAAATCCACTCATCATGCTGCGAACTAGCCTTATGACATTGATTTCATGGCTGAGTGATATTCCATTGTGCCAAGTACCACCATTTCTTTATCCATTTTTCTCTTTCCTGGGATATTGAAGGTGTACCGAAGCGGAGGTTCTTGGAAACAGAGCAGCCGTAAACTTTAGGGTGCCTGTGTCTTGTTGATTTTTAGTTTTCCCAATTTAGACGCCCATGAGTGGAAGTGCCCTATGCTCTCTACGCTGTGTTTATTACTTGTTTCAGGACACACCGTACTCTTCTCCAGAGTGCCTGTTGGCAATTTATATCCCGCCCATCAGCGTAGCAAAGCTCCCATGTCTCCATGGCCTGTCCTGCTTTTCTGGTTTTTACTGTTTGTTCAGCATGGCCCTTTTGACCGAGGGCAAGCGAGACTTCTTTGTAGCGCTGATTTGCCCTTCCGGCTTGCTTGGTTGGCCAAAAAGGGCGTATGCGTTTTTTCCTGAATATATTCAGGAAAAAACGCATACGCCCTTTTTGGCCAAGGGCATCATTGTCAACGTTTTGCCGCTTTTCATGTGCTTTAAAGGCGAGTCGAATCTACCTCCTGAAATCTGTTTCCTGCAAATCTGCCTTGCTTTCAAATCCTCTTCGTTGCCTTCCCTCAATATATTTGTGGACGAGAGTTCTCATTTATAACTCTGCACGTTTGTGAATTGCAGTGCCCCTGAGCTCCATTTGTCTCCTCGCTTTTTTGGGAGCTGGCCGCAAAAGCGCAGGATTGCTTCAGGCCCTATTTTGGTTCTGGGGGGCAGGCTGAGCCTGTGGTTCATTCTTCTTCCTGATGGGAAAATGGAGTGACCTATGCCTGTCCCAACACCTAGGGCTCGTCTCTCGTTGGTTCCGCGTCTTCCCGTTCATCCTCAGGACAAATTGCAACCTGTACAATCAGGAGGTTAAGGTGCTGATTCTCCAAGTAGGGAGATGGTTAGTCAAGCGGCTGGAATGGCGAACCCGAGCACAAGGAGAGGAGAAATGAGGTGCGTTTTAGAAACCTTTCCCGATCTCATGGCATACCATCTTCTGGGTTTCCCATGCATGTTTTGATGTAGGAAGATTCCCTTGTACCTGGAGATTTGAGACCCATGGGGTGTGTTCCCCGCAGTGTTACTTTAAAGTATCTGCATTTGCTCACCCAACCTCACCAACCCTCTCAGCCCCAAGAGTGTCCAGCCTTATGTCTCATCCAGCTGTGGGTCTTGATATGGTCAATCCAGGTTGCATCATAGACCCTGAACGGATTTTGTAAGAATTTCTCTCTCTTTCACTGTCTTTGTTTTGTGGGTTTTTAAAGTAATTTATGTTTAGAATCGGGCTTGGCTGCTTTTCCCTGCTGTGTTGATGCCGCTTTACACCCTCTTGATTCACTTGCAGAGAGATATCGATACATAGGTTTTCAGATTCTTACTAGTCAGATATATTCTTGTGTGTTGACTAGGGTGTGTTGAGTCCAGTTCACTGAGCAGGGAGTAGGCCTTGTCTATTACATATTTGGCTTATGGAGCGGTCTCTGAGCTACTTCCAAACCCTTGTTTTATGCATCACCCCACCTCACCTTTCCCGTTAAGCAGCCATAGTGTGTCTTCTAAAGGTGTGACTCTGTTCTGTTTTGTAATTCAGTTCAAGTGTAGCGATTTTGACATTCCCTCTATAAGCGATATCTTAGGATAAGTGTCTTTTTCTGTGTGACTTATTTCACTTAGAGTCATCGTACCTAAATCCACTCATCATGCTGCTAACTAGCCTTATGACATTGATTTCATGGCTGAGTGATATTCCATTGTGCCAAGTACCACCATTTCTTTATCCATTTTTCTCTTTCCTGGGATATTGAAGGTGTACCGAAGTGGAGGTTCTTGGAAACAGAGCAGCCGTAAACTTTAGGGTGCCTGTGTCTTGTTGATTTTTAGTTTTCCCAATTTATACGCCCTTGAGTGGAAGTGCCCTATGCTCTCTACGCTGTGTTTATTACTTGTTTCAGGACACACCGTACTCTTCTCCAGAGTGCCTGTTGGCAATTTACATCCCGCCCATCAGCGTAGCAAGGCTCCCAGGTCTCCATGGCCTGTCCTGCTTTTCTGGTTTTTACTGATTGTTCAGCATGGCCCTTTTGACCGAGGGCAAGCGAGACTTCTTTGTAGCGCTGATTTGCCCTTCCGGCTTGCTTGGTTGGCCAAAAAGGGCGTATGCGTTTTTTCCTGAATATATTCAGGAAAAAACGCATACGCCCTTTTTGGCCAAGGGCATCATTGTCAACGTTTTGCCGCTTTTCATGTGCTTTAAAGGCGAGTCGAATCTACCTCCTGAAATCTGTTTCCTGCAAACTGCCTTGCTTTCAAATCCTCTTCGTTGCCTTCCCTCAATATATTTGTGGACGAGAGTTCTCATTTATAACTCTGCACGTTTGTGAATTGCAGTGCCCCTGAGCTCCATTTGTCTCCTCGCTTTTTTGGGAGCTGGCCGCAAAAGCGCAGGATTGCTTCAGGCTCTATTTTGGTTCTGGGGGGCAGGCTGAGCCTGTGGTTCATTCTTCTTCCTGATGGGAAAATGGAGTGACCTATGCCTGTCCCAACACCTAGGGCTCGTCTCTCGTTGGTTCCGCGTCTTCCCGTTCATCCTCAGGACAAATTGCAACCTGTACAATCAGGAGGTTAAAGGTGCTGATTCTCCAAGTAGGGAGATGGTTAGTCAAGCGGCTGGAATGGCGAACCCGAGCACAAGGAGAGGAGAAATGAGGTGCGTTTTAGAAACCTTTCCCGATCTCATGGCATACCATCTTCTGGGTTTCCCATGCATGTTTTGATGTAGGAAGATTCCCTTGTACCTGGAGATTTGAGACCCATGGGGTGTGTTCCCCGCAGTGTTACTTTAAAGTATCTGCATTTGCTCACCCAACCTCACCAACCCTCTCAGCCCCAAGAATGTCCAGGCTTATGTCTCATCCAGCTGTGGGTCTTGATATGGTCAATCCAGGTTGCATCATAGACCCTGAACGGATTTTGTAAGAATTTCTCTCTCTTTCACTGTCTTTGTTTTGTGGGTTTTTTAAAGTAATTTATGTTTAGAATCGGGCTTGGCTGCTTTTCCCTGCTGTGTTGATGCCGCTTTACACCCTCTTGATTCACTTGCAGAGAGATATCGATACATAGGTTTTCAGATTCTTACTAGTCAGATATATTCTTGTGTGTTGACTAGGGTGTGTTGAGTCCAGTTCACTGAGCAGGGAGTAGGCCTTGTCTATTACATATTTGGCTTATGGAGCGGTGTCTGAGCTAATTCCAAACCCTTGTTTTATGCATCACCCCACCTCACCTTTCCCGTTAAGCAGCCATAGTGTGTCTTCTAAAGGTGTGACTCTGTTCTGTTTTGTAATTCAGTTCAAGTGTAGCGATTTTGACATTCCCTCTATAAGCGATATCTTAGGATAAGTGTCTTTTTCTGTGTGACTTATTTCACTTAGAGTCATCGTACCTAAATCCACTCATCATGCTGCTAACTAGCCTTATGACATTGATTTCATGGCTGAGTGATATTCCATTGTGCCAAGTACCACCATTTCTTTATCCATTTTTCTCTTTCCTGGGATATTGAAGGTGTACCGAAGTGGAGGTTCTTGGAAACAGAGCAGCCGTAAACTTTAGGGTGCCTGTGTCTTGTTGATTTTTAGTTTTCCCAATTTATACGCCCTTGAGTGGAAGTGCCCTATGCTCTCTACGCTGTGTTTATTACTTGTTTCAGGACACACCGTACTCTTCTCCAGAGTGCCTGTTGGCAATTTACATCCCGCCCATCAGCGTAGCAAGGCTCCCATGTCTCCATGGCCTGTCCTGCTTTTCTGGTTTTTACACTTTGTTCAGCATGGCCCTTTTGACTGAGGGCAAGCGAGACTTCTTTGTAGCGCTGATTTGCCCTTCCGGCTTGCTTGGTTGGCCAAAAAGGGCGTATGCGTTTTTTCCTGAATATATTCAGGAAAAAACGCATACGCCCTTTTTGGCCAAGGGCATCATTGTCAACGTTTTGCCGCTTTTCATGTGCTTTAAAGGCGAGTCGAATCTACCTCCTGAAATCTGTTTCCTGCAAATCTGCCTTGCTTTCAAATCCTCTTCGTTGCCTTCCCTCAATATATTTGTGGACGAGAGTTCTCATTTATAACTCTGCACGTTTGTGAATTGCAGTGCCCCTGAGCTCCATTTGTCTCCTCGCTTTTTTGGGAGCTGGCCGCAAAAGCGCAGGATTGCTTCAGGCCCTATTTTGGTTCTGGGGGGCAGGCTGAGCCTGTGGTTCATTCTTCTTCCTGATGGGAAAATGGAGTGACCTATGCCTGTCCCAACACCTAGGGCTCGTCTCTCGTTGGTTCCGCGTCTTCCCGTTCATCCTCAGGACAAATTGCAACCTGTACAATCAGGAGGTTAAAGGTGCTGATTCTCCAAGTAGGGAGATGGTTAGTCAAGCGGCTGGAATGGCGAACCCGAGCACAAGGAGAGGAGAAATGAGGTGCGTTTTAGAAACCTTTCCCGATCTCATGGCATACCATCTGCTGGGTTTCCCATGCATGTTTTGATGTAGGAAGATTCCCTTGTACCTGGAGATTTGAGACCCATGGGGTGTGTTCCCCGCAGTGTTACTTTAAAGTATCTGCATTTGCTCACCCAACCTCACCAACCCTCTCAGCCCCAAGAATGTCCAGCCTTATGTCTCATCCAGCTGTGGGTCTTGATATGGTCAATCCAGGTTGCATCATAGACCCTGAACGGATTTTGTAAGAATTTCTCTCTCTTTCACTGTCTTTGTTTTGTGGGTTTTTTAAAGTAATTTATGTTTAGAATCGGGCTTGGCTGCTTTTCCCTGCTGTGTTGATGCCGCTTTACACCCTCTTGATTCACTTGCAGAGAGATATCGATACATAGGTTTTCAGATTCTTACTAGTCAGATATATTCTTGTGTGTTGACTAGGGTGTGTTGAGTCCAGTTCACTGAGCAGGGAGTAGGCCTTGTCTATTACATATTTGGCTTATGGAGCGGTGTCTGAGCTAATTCCAAACCCTTGTTTTATGCATCACCCCACCTCACCTTTCCCGTTAAGCAGCCATAGTGTGTCTTCTAAAGGTGTGACTCTGTTCTGTTTTGTAATTCAGTTCAAGTGTAGCGATTTTGACATTCCCTCTATAAGCGATATCTTAGGATAAGTGTCTTTTTCTGTGTGACTTATTTCACTTAGAATCATCGTATCTAAATCCACTCATCATGCTGCTAACTAGCCTTATGACATTGATTTCATGGCTGAGTGATATTCCACTGTGCCAAGTACCACCATTTCTTTATCCATTTTTCTCTTTCCTGGGATATTGAAGGTGTACCGAAGTGGAGGTTCTTGGAAACAGAGCAGCCGTAAACTTTAGGGTGCCTGTGTCTTGTTGATTTTTAGCTTTCCCAATTTATACGCCCATGAGTGGAAGTGCCCTATGCTCTCAACGCTGTGTTTATTACTTGTTTCAGGACACACCGTACTCTTCTCCAGAGTGCCTGTTGGCAATTTACATCCCGCCCATCAGCGTAGCAAGGCTTCCATGTCTCCATGGCCTCTCCTGCTTTTCTGGTTTTTACACTTTGTTCAGCATGGCCCTTTTGACCGAGGGCAAGCGAGACTTCTTTGTAGCGCTGATTTGCCCTTCCGGCTTGCTTGGTTGGCCAAAAAGGGCGTATGCGTTTTTTCCTGAATATATTCAGGAAAAAACGCATACGCCCTTTTTGGCCAAGGGCATCATTGTCAACGTTTTGCCGCTTTTCATGTGCTTTAAAGGCGAGTCGAATCTACCTCCTGAAATCTGTTTCCTGCAAATCTGCCTTGCTTTCAAATCCTCTTCGTTGCCTTCCCTCAATATATTTGTGGACGAGAGTTCTCATTTATAACTCTGCACGTTTGTGAATTGCAGTGCCCCTGAGCTCCATTTGTCTCCTCGCTTTTTTGGGAGCTGGCCGCAAAAGCGCAGGATTGCTTCAGGCCCTATTTTGGTTCTGGGGGGCAGGCTGAGCCTGTGGTTCATTCTTCTTCCTGATGGGAAAATGGAGTGACCTGTGCCTGTCCCAACACCTAGGGCTAGTCTTTCGTTGGTTCCCCGTCTTCCCGTTCATCCTCAGGACAAATTGCAACCTGGACGAAACAGTAGGTTAAAGGTGCTGATTCTCCAAGTAGGGAGATGGTTAGTCAAGCAGCCGGAATGGCGAACCCGAGCACAAGGAGAGGAGAAATGAGGTGCGTTTTAGAAACCTTTCCCGATCTCACGGCATACCATCTTCTGGGTTTCCCATGCATGTTTTGATGTAGGAAGATTCCCTTGTACCTGGAGATTTGAGACCCATGGGGTGGGTACCAAGCGGTATTACTTTAAAGTATCTGCATTTGCTCACCCAACCTCACCAATCCTCTCAGCCCCAAGAGTGTCCAGCCTTATGTCTCATCCAGCTGTGGGTCTAGATATGGTCAATCCAGGTTGCATCAGAGACCCTGAACGGATTTTGTAAGAATTTCTCTCTCTTTCACTGTCTTTGCTTTGTGGGTTTTTTAAAGTAATGTATGTTTAGAATGGGGTTTGGCTGCTTTTCCCTGCTGTGTTTATGCCGCTTTACACCCTCTTGATTCACTTGCAGAGAGATATCGATACATAGGTTTTCAGATTCATACTAGTCAGATATATTCTTGTGCGGTGACTAGGGGGTGTTGAGTCCAGTTCACTGAGCAGGGAGTAGGCCTTGTCTATTACATATTTGGCTTATGGAGCGGTGTCTGAGCTAATTCCAAACCCTTGTTTTATGCATCACCCCACCTCACCTTTCCCGTTAAGCAGCCATAGTGTGTCTTCTAAAGGTGTGACTCTGTTCTGTTTTGTAATTCAGTTCAAGTGTAGCGATTTTGACATTCCCTCTATAAGCGATATCTTAGGATAAGTGTCTTTTTCTGTGTGACTTATTTCACTTAGAGTCATCGTACCTAAATCCACTCATCATGCTGCTAACTAGCCTTATGACATTGATTTCATGGCTGAGTGATATTCCATTGTGCCAAGTACCACCATTTCTTTATCCATTTTTCTCTTTCCTGGGATATTGAAGGTGTACCGAAGTGGAGTTTCTTGGAGACAGAGCAGCCGTAAACTTTAGGGTGCCTGTGTCTTGTTGATTTTTAGTTTTCCCAATATATACGCCCTTGAGTGGAAGTGCCCTATGCTCTCTACGCTGTGTTTATTACTTGTTTCAGGACACACCGTACTCTTCTCCAGAGTGCCTGTTGGCAATTTACATCCCGCCCATCAGCGTAGCAAGGCTCCCAGGTCTCCATGGCCTGTCCTGCTTTTCTGGTTTTCACTGTTTGTTCAGCATGGCCCTTTTGACCGAGGGCAAGCGAGACTTCTTTGTAGCGCTGATTTGCCCTTCCGGCTTGCTTGGTTGGCCAAAAAGGGCGTATGCGTTTTTTCCTGAATATATTCAGGAAAAAACGCATACGCCCTTTTTGGCCAAGGGCATCATTGTCAACGTTTTGCCGCTTTTCATGTGCTTTAAAGGCGAGTCGAATCTACCTCCTGAAATCTGTTTCCTGCAAATCTGCCTTGCTTTCAAATCCTCTTCGTTGCCTTCCCTCAATATATTTGTGGACGAGAGTTCTCATTTATAACTCTGCACGTTTGTGAATTGCAGTGCCCCTGAGCTCCATTTGTCTCCTCGCTTTTTTGGGAGCTGGCCGCAAAAGCGCAGGATTGCTTCAGGCTCTATTTTGGTTCTGGGGGGCAGGCTGAGCCTGTGGTTCATTCTTCTTCCTGATGGGAAAATGGAGTGACCTATGCCTGTCCCAACACCTAGGGCTCGTCTCTCGTTGGTTCCGCGTCTTCCCGTTCATCCTCAGGACAAATTGCAACCTGTACAATCAGGAGGTTAAAGGTGCTGATTCTCCAAGTAGGGAGATGGTTAGTCAAGCGGCTGGAATGGCGAACCCGAGCACAAGGAGAGGAGAAATGAGGTGCGTTTTAGAAACCTTTCCCGATCTCATGGCATACCATCTTCTGGGTTTCCCATGCATGTTTTGATGTAGGAAGATTCCCTTGTACCTGGAGATTTGAGACCCATGGGGTGTGTTCCCCGCAGTGTTACTTTAAAGTATCTGCATTTGCTCACCCAACCTCACCAACCCTCTCAGCCCCAAGAATGTCCAGGCTTATGTCTCATCCAGCTGTGGGTCTTGATATGGTCAATCCAGGTTGCATCATAGACCCTGAACGGATTTTGTAAGAATTTCTCTCTCTTTCACTGTCTTTGTTTTGTGGGTTTTTTAAAGTAATTTATGTTTAGAATCGGGCTTGGCTGCTTTTCCCTGCTGTGTTTATGCCGCTTTACACCCTCTTGATTCACTTGCAGAGAGATATCGATACATAGGTTTTCAGATTCATACTAGTCAGATATATTCTTGTGCGGTGACTAGGGGGTGTTGAGTCCAGTTCACTGAGCAGGGAGTAGGCCTTGTCTATTACATATTTGGCTTATGGAGCGGTGTCTGAGCTAATTCCAAACCCTTGTTTTATGCATCACCCCACCTCACCTTTCCCGTTAAGCAGCCATAGTGTGTCTTCTAAAGGTGTGACTCTGTTCTGTTTTGTAATTCAGTTCAAGTGTAGCGATTTTGACATTCCCTCTATAAGCGATATCTTAGGATAAGTGTCTTTTTCTGTGTGACTTATTTCACTTAGAGTCATCGTACCTAAATCCACTCATCATGCTGCTAACTAGCCTTATGACATTGATTTCATGGCTGAGTGATATTCCATTGTGCCAAGTACCACCATTTCTTTATCCATTTTTCTCTTTCCTGGGATATTGAAGGTGTACCGAAGTGGAGGTTCTTGGAAACAGAGCAGCCGTAAACTTTAGGGTGCCTGTGTCTTGTTGATTTTTAGTTTTCCCAATTTATACGCCCTTGAGTGGAAGTGCCCTATGCTCTCTACGCTGTGTTTATTACTTGTTTCAGGACACACCGTACTCTTCTCCAGAGTGCCTGTTGGCAATTTACATCCCGCCCATCAGCGTAGCAAGGCTCCCATGTCTCCATGGCCTGTCCTGCTTTTCTGGTTTTTACTGTTTGTTCAGCATGGCCCTTTTGACCGAGGGCAAGCGAGACTTCTTTGTAGCGCTGATTTGCCCTTCCGGCTTGCTTGGTTGGCCAAAAAGGGCGTATGCGTTTTTTCCTGAATATATTCAGGAAAAAACGCATACGCCCTTTTTGGCCAAGGGCATCATTGTCAACGTTTTGCCGCTTTTCATGTGCTTTAAAGGCGAGTCGAATCTACCTCCTGAAATCTGTTTCCTGCAAATCTGCCTTGCTTTCAAATCCTCTTCGTTGCCTTCCCTCAATATATTTGTGGACGAGAGTTCTCATTTATAACTCTGCACGTTTGTGAATTGCAGTGCCCCTGAGCTCCATTTGTCTCCTCGCTTTCTTGGGAGCTGGCCGCAAAAGCGCAGGATTGCTTCAGGCCCTATTTTGGTTCTGGGGGGCAGGCTGAGCCTGTGGTTCATTCTTCTTCCTGATGGGCAAATGGAGTGACCTACGCCTGTCCCAGCACCTAGGGCTCGTCTCTCGTTGCTTCCGCGTCTTCCCGTTCATCCTCAGGACAAATTGCAACCTGTACAATCAGGAGGTTAAAGGTGCTGATTCTCCAAGTAGGGAGATGGTTGGTCAAGCAGCTGGAATGGCGAACCCGAGCACAAGGAGAGGAGAAATGAGGTGCGTTTTAGAAACCTTTCCCGATCTCATGGCATACCATCTTCTGGGTTTCCCATGCATGTTTTGATGTAGGAAGATGCCCTTGTACCAGGAGATTTGAGACCCATGGGGTGTGTTCCCCGCAGTTTTACTTTAAAGTATCTGCGTTTGCTCACCCAACCTCACCAATCCTCTCAGCCCCAAGAGTGTCCAGCCTTATGTCTCATCCAGCTGTGGGTCTAGATATGGTCAATCCAGGTTGCATCAGAGACCCTGAACGGATTTTGTAAGAATTTCTCTCTCTTTCACTGTCTTTGTTTTGTGGGTTTTTTAAAGTAATTTATGTTTAGAATGGGGTTTGGCTGCTTTTCCCTGCTGTGTTGATGCCGCTTTACACCCTCTTGATTCACTTGCAGAGAGATATCGATACATAGGTTTTCAGATTCATACTAGTCAGATATATTCTTGTGCGGTGACTAGGGGGTGTTGAGTCCAGTTCACTGAGCAGGGAGTAGGCCTTGTCTATTACATATTTGGCTTATGGAGCGGTGTCTGAGCTAATTTCAAACCCTTGTTTTATGCATCACCCCACCTCACCTTTCCCGTTAAGCAGCCATAGTGTGTCTTCTAAAGGTGTGACTCTGTTCTGTTTGTAATTCAGTTCAAGTGTAGCGATTTTGACATTGCCTCTATAAGCGATATCTTAGGATAAGTGCCTTTTTCTGTGTGAGTTATTTCACTTAGAATCATCGTACCTAAATCCACTCATCATGCTGCTAACTAGCCTTATGACATTGATTTCATGGCTGAGTGATATTGCATTGTGCCAAGTACCACCATTTCTTTATCCATTTTTCTCTTTCCTGGGATATTGAAGGTGTACCGAAGCGGAGGTTCTTGGCAACAGAGCAGCCGTAAACTTTAGGGTGCCTGTGTCTTGTTGATTTTTAGTTTTCCCAATTTATACGCCCATGAGTGGAAGTGCCCTATGCTCTCTACGCTGTGTTTATTACTTGTTTCAGGACACACCGTACTCTTCTCCAGAGTGCCTGTTGGCAATTTACATCCCGCCCATCAGCGTAGCAAGGCTCCCATGTCTCCATGGCCTGTCTTGCTTTTCTGGCTTTTACAGTTTGTTCAGCATGGCCCTTTTGACCGAGGGCAAGCGAGACTTCTTTGTAGCGCTGATTTGCCCTTCCGGCTTGCTTGGTTGGCCAAAAAGGGCGTATGCGTTTTTTCCTGAATATATTCAGGAAAAAAACGCATACGCCCTTTTTGGCCAAGGGCATCATTGTCAACGTTTTGTCACTTTTCATGTGCTTTAAATGCGAGTCGAATCTACCTCCTGAAATCTGTTTCCTGCAAATCTGCCTTGCTTTCAAATCCTCTTCGTTGCCTTCCCTCAATATATTTGTGGACGAGAGATCTCATTTATAACTCTGCACGTTTGTTAATTGCAGTGCCCCTGAGCTCCATTTGTCTCCTCGCTTTTTTGGGAGCTGGCCTCAAAAGCGCAGGATTGCTTCAGGCCCTATTTTGGTTCTGGGGGGCAGGCTGAGCCTGTGGTTCATTCTTCTTCCTGATGGGAAAATGGAGTGACCTATGCCTGTCCCAACACCTAGGGCTAGTCTCTCGTTGGTTCCCCGTCTTCCCGTTCATCTTCAGGACAACCTGCAACCTGTACGAAACAGGAGGTTAAAGGTGCTGATTCTCCAAGTAGGGAGATGGTTAGTCAAGCGGCTGGAATGGCGAACCCGAGCACAAGGAGAGGAGAAATGAGGTGCGTTTTAGAAACTTTTCCCGATCTCACGGCATACCATCTTCTGGGTTTCCCATGCATGTTTTGATGTAGGAAGATGCCCTTGTACCTGGAGATTTGAGACCCATTGGGTGGGTACCCCGCAGTATTACTTTAAAGTATCTGCATTTGTTCACCCAACCTCACCAATCCTCTCAGCCTCAAGAGTGTCCAGCCTTATGTCTCATCCAGCTGTGGGTCTAGATATGGTCAATCCAGGTTGCATCATAGACCCTAAACGGATTTTGTAAGAATTTCTCTCTCCTTCACTGTCTTTGTTTTGTGGGTTTTTTAAAGAAATTTATGTTTAGAATCGGGCTTGGCTGCTTTTCCCTGCTGTGTTGATGCCGCTTTACACCCTCTTGATTCACTTGCAGAGAGATATCGATACATAGGTTTTCAGATTCTTACTACTCAGATATATTCTTGTGTGGTGACTAGGGTGTGTTGAGTCCAGTTCACTGAGCAGGGAGTAGGCCTTGTCTATTACATATTTGGCTTATGGAGCGGTCTCTGAGCTAATTTCAAACCCTTGTTTTATGCATCACCCCACCTCACCTTTCCGGTTAAGCAGCCATAGTGTGTCTTCTAAAGGTGTGACTCTGTTCTGTTTTGTAATTCAGTTCAAGTGTAGCGATTTTGACATTCCCTCTATAAGCGATATCTTAGGATAAGTGTCTTTTTCTGTGTGACTTATTTCACTTAGAATCATCGTACCTAAATCCACTCATCATGCTGCTAACTAGCCTTATGACATTGATTTCATGGCTGAGTGATATTCCATTGTGCCAAGTACCACCATTTCTTTATCCACTTTTCTCTTTCCTGGTATATTGAAGGTGTACCGAAGCGGAGGTTCTTGGAAACAGAGCAGCCGTAAACTTTAGGGTGCCTGTGTCTTGTTGATTTTTAGTTTTCACAATTTATACGCCCATGAGTGGGAGTGCCCTATGCTCTCTAAGCTGTGTTTATTACTTGTTTCAGGACACACCGTACTCTTCTCCAGAGTGCCTGTTGGCAATTTACATCCCGCCCATCAGCGTAGCAAGGCTCCCTTGTCTCCATGGCCTGTCCTGCTTTTCTGGTTTTTACACTTTGTTCAGCATGGCCCTTTTGACCGAGGGCAAGCGAGACTTCTTTGTAGCGCTGATTTGCCCTTCCGGCTTGCTTGGTTGGCCAAAAAGGGCGTATGCGTTTTTTCCTGAATATATTCAGGAAAAAACGCATACGCCCTTTTTGGCCAAGGGCATCATTGTCAACGTTTTGCCACTTTTCATGTGCTTTAAAGGCGAGTTGAATCTACCTCCTGAAATCTGTTTCCTGCAAATCTGCCTTGCTTTCAAATCCTCTTCGTTGCCTTCCCTCAATATATTTGTGGACGAGAGTTCTCATTTATAACTCTGCACGTTTGTGAATTGCAGTGCCCCTGAGCTCCATTTGTCTCCTCGCTTTTTTGGGAGCTGGCCGCAAAAGCGCAGGATTGCTTCAGGCCCTATTTTGGTTTTAGGGGGCAGGCTGAGCCTGTGGTTCATTCTTCTTCCTGATGTGAAAATGGAGTGACCTGTGCCTGTCCCAACACCTAGGGCTAGTCTCTCGTTGGTTCCCCGTCTTCCCGTTCATCCTCAGGACAAACTGCAACCTGGACGAAACAGGAGGTTTAAGGTGCTGATTCTCCAAGTAGGGAGATGGTGAATCAAGCGGCTGGAATGGCGGACCCGAGCACAAGGAGAGGAGAAATGAGGTGCGTTTTAGAAACTTTTTGCGATCTCACGGCATACCATCTTCTCGGTTTCCCATGCATGTTTTGATGTAGGAAGATGCCCTTGTACCTGGAGATTTGAGACCCATGGGGTGGGTACCCCGCAGTATTACTTTAAAGTATCTGCATTTGCTCACCCAACCTCACTAATCCTCTCAGCCGCAAGAGTGTCCAGCCTTATGTCTCATCCAGCTGTGGGTCTAGATATGGTCAATCCAGGTTGCATCAGAGACCCTGAACGGATTTTGTAAGAATTTCTCTCTCTTTCACTGTCTTTGCTTTGTGGGTTTTTTAAAGTAATGTATGTTTAGAATGGGGTTTGGCTGCTTTTCCCTGCTGTGTTTATGCCGCTTTACACCCTCTTGATTCACTTGCAGAGAGATATCAATACATAGATTTTCAGATTCATACTAGTCAGATATATTCTTGTCCGGTGACTAGGGGGTGTTGAGTCCAGTTCACTGAGCAGGGAGTAGGCCTTGTCTATTACATATTTGGCTTATGGAGCGGTGTCTGAGCTAATTTCAAACCCTTGTTTTATGCATCACCCCACCTCACCTTTCCGGTTAAGCAGCCATAGTGTGTCTTCTAAAGGTGTGCCTCTGTTCTGTTTTGTAATTCAGTTCAAGTGTAGCGATTTTGACATTCCCTCTATAAGCGATATCTTAGGATAAGTGCCTTTTTCTGTGTGACTTATTTCACTTAGAATCATCGTACCTAAATCCACTAATCATGCTGCTACCTAGTCTTATGACATTGATTTCATGGCTGAGTGATATTCCATTGTGCCAAGTACCACCATTTCTTTATCCATTTTTCTCTTTCCTGGGATATTGAAGGTGTACCGAAGCGGAGGTTCTTGGCAACAGAGCAGCCGTAAACTTTAGGGTGCCTGTGTCTTGTTGATTTTTAGTTTTCCCAATTTATACGCCCATGAGTGGAAGTGCCCTATGCTCTCTACGCTGTGTTTATTATTTGTTTCAGGACACACCGTACTCTTCTCCAGAGTGCCTGTTGGCAATTTACATCCTGCCCATCAGCGTAGCAAGGCTCCCATGTCTCCATGGCCTGTCCAGCTTTTCTGCTTTTTACACTTTGTTGAGCATGGCCTTTTGACCGAGGGCAAGCGAGACTTCTTTGTAGCGCTGATTTGCCCTTCCGGCTTGCTTGGTTGGCCAAAAAGGGCGTATGCGTTTTTTCCTGAATATATTCAGGAAAAAACGCATACGCCCTTTTTGACCAAGGGCATCATTGTCAACGTTTTGCCACTTTTCATGTGCTTTCAAGGCGAGTCGAATCTACCTCCTGAAATCTGTTTCCTGCAAATCTGCCTTGCTTTCAAATCCTCTTCGTTGCCTTCCCTCAATATATTTGTGGACGAGAGTTCTCATTTATAACTCTGCACGTTTGTGAATTGCAGTGCCCCTGAGCTCCATTAGTCTCCTCGCTTTTTTGGGAGCTGGCCGCAAAAGCGCAGGATTGCTTCAGGCCCTATTTTGGTTCTGGGGGGCAGGCTGAGCCTGTGGTTCATTCTTCTTCCTGATGGGAAAATGGAGTGACCTGTGCCTGTCCCAACACCTAGGGCTAGTCTCTCGTTGGTTCCCCGTCTTCCCGTTCATCCTTAGGACAAATTGCAACCTGGACGAAACAGGAGGTTAAAGGTGCTGATTCTCCAAGTAGGGAGATGGTTAGTCAAGCGGCTGGAATGGCGAACCCGAGCACAAGGAGAGGAGAAATGAGGTGCGTTTTAGAAACCTTTCCCGATCTCACGGCATACCATCTTCTGGGTTTCCCATGCATGTTTTGATGTAGGAAGATGCCCTTGTACCTGGAGATTTGAGACCCATGGGGTGTGTTCCCCGCAGTGTTACTTTTAATTATCTGCGTTTGCTCACCCAACCTCACCAATCCTCTCAGCCCCAAGAGTGTCCAGCCTTATGTCTCATCCAGCTGTGGGTCTAGATATGGTCAATCCAGGTTGCATCAGAGACCCTGAACGGATTTTGTAAGAATTTCTCTCTCTTTCACTGTCTTTGCTTTGTGGCTTTTTTAAAGTAATGTATGTTTAGAATGGGGTTTGGCCGCTTTTCCCTGCTGTGTTTATGCCGCTTTACACCCTCTTGATTCACTTGCAGAGAGATATCAATACATAGGTTTTCAGATTCATACTAGTCAGATATATTCTTGTGCGGTGACTAGGGGGTGTTGAGTCCAGTACACTGAGCAGGGAGTAGGCCTTGTCTATTACATATTTGGCTTATGGAGCGGTGTCTGAGCTAATTTCAAACCCTTGTTTTATGCATCACCCCACCTCACCTTTCCCGTTAAGCAGCCATAGTGTGTCTTCTAAAGGTGTGACTCTGTTCTGTTTTGTAATTCAGTTCAAGTGTAGCGATTTTGACATTCCCTCTAGAAGCGATATCTTAGGATAAGGGCCTTTTTCTGTGTGACTTATTTCACTTAGAACAATCGTACCTAAATCCACTCATCATGCTGCTAACTAGCCTTATGTCATTGATTTCATGGCTGAGTGATATTCCATTGTGCCAAGTACCACCATTTCTTTATCCATTTTTCTCTTTCCTGGGATATTGAAGGTGTACCGAAGCGGAGGTTCTTGGCAACAGAGCAGCCGTAAAGTTTGGGGTGCCTGTGTCTTGTTGACTTTTAGTTTTCCCAATTTATACGCCCATGAGTGGAAGTGCCCTATGCTCTCTACGCTGTGTTTATTACTTGTTTCAGGACACACCGTACTCTTCTCCAGAGTGCCTGTTGGCAATTTACATCCCGCCCATCAGCGTAGCAAGGCTCCCATGTCTCCATGGCCTGTCCTGCTTTTCTGGTTTTTACATTTTGTTCAGCATGGCCCTTTTGACCGAGGGCAAGCGAGACTTCTTTGTAGCGCTGATTTGCCCTTCCGGCTTGCTTGGTTGGCCAAAAAGGGCGTATGCGTTTTTTCCTGAATATATTCAGGAAAAAACGCATACGCCCTTTTTGGCCAAGGGCATCATTGTCAACGTTTTGCCGCTTTTCATGTGCTTTAAAGGCGAGTCGAATCTACCTCCTGAAATCTGTTTCCTGCAAATCTGCCTTGCTTTCAAATCCTCTTCGTTGCCTTCCCTCAATATATTTGTGGACGAGAGTTCTCATTTATAACTCTGCACGTTTGTGAATTGCAGTGCCCCTGAGCTCCATTTGTCTCCTCGCTTTCTTGGGAGCTGGCCGCAAAAGCGCAGGATTGCTTCAGGCCCTATTTTGGTTCTGGGGGGCAGGCTGAGCCTGTGGTTCATTCTTCTTCCTGATGGGAAAATGGAGTGACCTGTGCCTGTCCCAACACCTAGGGCTAGTCTCTCGTTGGTTCCCCGTCTTCCCGTTCATCCTCAGGACAAATTGCAACCTGGAGGAAACAGTAGGTTAAAGGTGCTGATTCTCCAAGTAGGGAGATTGTTAGTCAAGCGGCTGGAATGGCGAACCCGAGCACAAGGAGAGGAGAAATGAGGTGCGTTTTAGAAACCTTTCCCGATCTCACGGCATACCATCCTCTGTGTTTCCCATGCATGTTTTGACGTAGGAAGATGCCCTTGTACCTGGAGATTTGAGACCCATTTGGTGGGTACCCCGCAGTATTACTTTAAAGTATCTGCATTTGTTCACCCAACCTCACCAATCCTCTCAGCCTCAAGAGTGTCCAGCCTTATGTCTCATCCAGCTGTGGGTCTAGATATGGTCAATCCAGGTTGCATCATAGACCCTGAATGGATTTTGTAAGAATTTCTCTCTCTTTAACTGTCTTTGTTTTGTGGGTTTTTTAAAGTAATTTATGTTTAGAATCGGGCTTGGCTGATTTTCCCTGCTGTGTTGATGCCGCTTTACACCCTCTTGATTCACTTGCAGAGAGATATCGATACATAGGTTTTCAGATTCTTACTAGTCAAATATATTCTTGTGTGGTGACTAGGGTGTGTTGAGTCCAGTTCACTGAGCAGGGAGTAGGCCTTGTCTATTACATATTTGGCTTATGGAGCGGTCTCTGAGCTAATTTCAAACCCTTGTTTTATGCATCACCCCACCTCACCTTTCCCGTTAAGCAGCCATAGTGTGTCTTCTAAAGGTGTGACTCTGTTCTCTTTTGTAATTCAGTTCAAGTGTAGCGATTTTGACATTCCCTCTATAAGCGATATCTTAGGATAAGTGTCTTTTTCTGTGTGACTTATTTCACTTAGAATCATCGTACCTAAATCCACTCATCATGCTGCTAACTAGCCTTATGACATTGATTTCATGGCTGAGTGATATTCCATTGTGCCAAGTACCACCATTTCTTTATCCATTTTTCTCTTTCCTGGGATATTGAAGGTGTACCGAAGCGGAGGTTCTTGGAAACAGAGCAGCCGTAAACTTTAGGGTGCCTGTGTCTTGTTGATTTTTAGTTTTCCCAATTTATATGCCCATGAGTGGAAGTGCCGTATGCTCTCAACGCTGTGTTTATTACTTGTTTCAGGACACACCGTACTCTTCTCCAGAGTGCCTGTTGGCAATTTACATCCCGCCCATCAGCGTAGCAAGGCTCCCCTGTCTCCATGGCCTGTCCTGCTTTTCTGGTTTTTACAGTTTGTTCAGCATGGCCCTTTTGACCGAGGGCAAGCGAGACTTCTTTGTAGCGCTGATTTGCCCTTCTGGCTTGCTTGGTTGGCCAAAAAGGGCGTATGCGTTTTTTCCTGAATATATTCAGGAAAAAACGCATACGCCCTTTTTGGCCAAGGGCATCATTGTCAACGTTTTGCCGCTTTTCATGTGCTTTAAAGGCGAGTCGAATCTACCTCCTGAAATCTGTTTCCTGCAAATCTGCCTTGCTTTCAAATCCTCTTCGTTGCCTTCCCTCAATATATTTGTGGACGAGAGTTCTCATTTATAACTCTGCACGTTTGTGAATTGCAGTGCCCCTGAGCTCCATTTGTCTCCTCGCTTTTTTGGGAGCTGGCCGCAAAAGCGCAGGATTGCTTCAGGCCCTATTTTGGTTCTGGGGGGCAGGCTGAGCCTGTGGTTCATTCTTCTTCCTGATGGGAAAATGGAGTGACCTGTGCCTGTCCCAACACCTAGGGCTCGTCTCACATTGGTTCCACGTCTTCCCGTTCATCCTCAGGACAGATTGCAACCTGTACAATCAGGAGGTTAAAGGTGCTCATTCTCCAAATAGGGAGATGGTTAGTCAAGCAGCTGGAATGGTGAACCCGAGCACAAGGAGAGGAGAAATGAGGTGCGTTTTAGAAACCTTTCCCGATCTCATGGCATACCATCTTCTGGGTTTCCCATGCATGTTTTGATGTAGGAAGATGCCCTTGTACCTGGAGATTTGAGACCCATGGGGTGTGTTCCCCGCAGTGTTACTTTAAAGTATCTGCGTTTGCTCACCCAACCTCACCAATCCTCTCAGCCCCAAGAGTGTCCAGCCTTATGTCTCATCCAGCTGTGGGTCTAGATATGGTCAATCCAGGTTGCATCATGGACCCTGAACGGATTTTGTAAGAATTTCTCTCTCTTTCACTGTCTTTGTTTTGTGGGTTTTTTAAGTAATTTATGTTTAGAATCGGGTTTGGCTGCTTTTCCCTGCTGTGTTGATGCCGCTTTACACCCTCTTGATTCACTTGCAGAGAGATATCCATACATAGGTTTTCAGATTCTTACTAGTCAGATATATTCTTGTGTGGTGACTAGGGTGTGTTGAGTCCAGTTCACTGAGCAGGGAGTAGGCCTTGTCTATTATATATTAGGGTTATGGAGCGGTCTCTGAGCTAATTTCAAACCCTTGTTTTATGCATCACCCCACCTCACCTTTCCTGTTAAGCAGCCATAGTGTGTCTTCTAAAGGTGTGACTCTGTTCTGTTTTGTAATTCAGTTCAAGTGTAGCGATTTTGACATTCCCTCTATAAGCGATATCTTAGGATAAGTGTCTTTTTCTGTGTGACTTATTTCACTTAGAATCATCGTACCTAAATCCACTCATCATGCTGCTAACTAGCCTTATGACATTGATTTCATGGCTGAGTGATATTCCATTGTGCCAAGTACCACCATTTCTTTATCCATTTTTCTCTTTCCTGGGATATTGAAGGTGTACCGAAGCGGAGATTCTTGGAAACAAAGCAGCCGTAAACTTTAGGGTGCCTGTGTCTTGTTGATTTTTAGTTTTCCCGATTTATACGCCCATGAGTGGAAGTGCCCTATGCTCTCTACGCTGTGTTTATTACTTGTTTCAGGACACACCGTACTCTTCTCCAGAGTGCCTGTTGGCAATTTACATCCCGCCCATCAGCGTAGCAAGGCTCCCATGTCTCCATGGCCTGTCCTGCTTTTCTGGTTTTTACACTTTGTTCAGCATGGCCCTTTTGACCGAGGGCAAGCGAGACTTCTTTGTAGCGCTGATTTGCCCTTCCGGCTTGCTTGGTTGGCCAAAAAGGGCGTATGCGTTTTTTCCTGAATATATTCAGGAAAAAACGCATACGCCCTTTTTGGCCAAGGGCATCATTGTCAACGTTTTGCCACTTTTCATGTGCTTTAAAGGCGAGTCGAATCTACCTCCTGAAATCTGTTTCCTGCAAATCTGCCTTGCTTTCAAATCCTCTTCGTTGCCTTCCCTCAATATATTTGTGGACGAGAGTTCTCATTTATAACTCTGCACGTTTGTGAATTGCAGTGCCCCTGAGCTCCATTTGTCTCCTCGCTTTCTTGGGAGCTGGCCGCAAAAGCGCAGGATTGCTTCAGGCCCTATTTTGGTTCTGGGGGGCAGGCTGAGCCTGTGGTTCATTCTTCTTCCTGATGGGAAATGGAGTGACCTGTGCCTGTCCCAACACCTAGGGCTAGTCTCTCGTTGGTTCCCCGTCTTCCCGTTCATCCTCAGGACAAATTGCAACCTGGACGAAACAGGAGGTTAAAGGTGCTGATTCTCCAAGTAGAGAGATGGTTAGTCAAGCGGCTGGAATGGCGAACCCGAGCACAAGGAGAGGAGAAATGAGGTGCGTTTTAGAAACCTTTCCCGATCTCACGGCATACCATCTTCTGGGTTTCCCATGCATGTTTTGATGTAGGAAGATTCCCTTGTACCTGGAGATTTGATACCCATGGGGTGGGTACCCTGCGGTATTACTTTAAAGTATCTGCATTTGCTCACCCAACCTCACCAATCCTCTCAGCCCCAAGAGTGTCCAGCCTTATGTCTCATCCAGCTGTGGGTCTAGATATGGTCAATCCAGGTTGCATCAGAGACCCTGAACGGATTTTGTAAGAATTTCTCTCTCTTTCACTGTCTTTGCTTTGTGGGTTTTTTAAAGTAATGTATGTTTAGAATGGGGTTTGGCAGCTTTTCCCTTCTGTGTTTATGCCGCTTTACACCCTCTTGATTCACTTGCAGAGAGATATCGATACATAGGTTTTTGAGATTTATACTAGTCAGATATATTCTTGTGCGGTGACTAGGGGGTGTTGAGTCCAGTTCACTGAGCAGGGAGTAGGCCTTGTCTAGTACATATTTGGCTTATGGAGCGGTGTCTGAGCTAATTTCAAACCCTTGTTTTATGCATCACCCCACCTCACCTTTCCGGTTAAGCAGCCATAGTGTGTCTTCTAAAGGTGTGCCTCTGTTCTGCTTTGTAATTCAGTTCAAGTGTAGCGATTTTGGCATTCCCTCTATAAGCGATATCTTAGGATAAGTGCCTTTTTCTGTGTGACTTATTTCACTTAGAATCATCGTACCTAAATCCACTCATCATGCTGCTAAGTAGCCTTATGACATTGATTTCATGGCTGAGTGATATTCCATTGTGCCAAGTACCACCATTTCTTTATCCATTTTTCTCTTTCCTGGGATATTGAAGGTGTACCGAAGCGGAGATTCTTGGAAACAGAGCAGCCGTAAACTTTAGGGTGCCTGTGTCTTGTTGATTTTTAGTTTTCCCAATTTATACGCCCATGAGTGGAAGTGCCCTATGCTCTCTACGCTGTGTTTATTACTTGTTTCAGGACACACCGTACTCTTCTCCAGAGTGCCTGTTGGCAATTTACATCCCGCCCATCAGCGTAGCAAGGCTCCCATGTCTCCATGGCCTGTCCTGCTTTTCTGGTTTTTACACTTTGTTCAGCATGGCCCTTTTGACCGAGGGCAAGCGAGACTTCTTTGTAGCGCTGATTTGCCCTTCCGGCTTGCTTGCTTGGCCTAAAAGGGCGTATGCGTTTTTTCCTGAATATATTCAGGAAAAAACGCATACGCCCTTTTTGGCCAAGGGCATCATTATCAACGTTTTGCTGCTTTTCATGTGCTTTAAAGGCGAGTCGAATCTACCTCCTGAAATCTGTTTCCTGCAAATCTGCCTTGCTTTCAAATCCTCTTCGTTGCCTTCCCTCAATATATTTGTGGACGAGAGTTCTCATTTATAACTCTGCACGTTTGTGAATTGCAGTGCCCCTGAGCTCCATTTGTCTCCTCGCTTTTTTGGGAGCTGGCCGCAAAAGTGCAGGATTGCTTCAGGCCCTATTTTGGTTCTGGGGGGCAGGCTGAGCCTGTGGTTCATTCTTCTTCCTGATGGGAAAATGGAGTGACCTGTGCCTGTCCCAACACCTAGGGCTAGTCTCTCGTTGGTTCCCCGTCTTCCCGGTCATCCTCAGGACAAATTGCAACCTGGACGAAACAGGAGGTTAAAGGTGCTGATTCTCCAAATAGAGAGATGGTTAGTCAAGCGGCTGGAATGGCGAACCCGAGCACAAGGAGAGGAGAAATGAGATGCGTTTTAGAAACCTTTCCCGATCTCATGGCATACCATCTTCTGGGTTTCCCATGCATGTTTTGATGTAGGAAGATTCCCTTGTACCTGGAGATTTGAGAACCATGGGGTGGGTACCCCGCGGTATTACTTTAAAGTATCTGCATTTGCTCACCCAACCTCACCAATCCTCTCAGCCCCAAGAGTATCCAGCCTTATGTCTCATCCAGCTGTGGGTCTAGATATGGTCAATCCAGGTTGCATCAGATACCCTGAACGGATTTTGTAAGAATTTCTCTCTCTTTCACTGTCTTTGCTTTGTGGGTTTTTTAAAGTAATGTATGTTTAGAATGGGGTTTGGCTGCTTTTCCCTGCTGCGTTTATGCCGCTTTACACCCTCTTGATTCACTTGCAGAGAGATATCGATACATAGGTTTTTGAGATTCATACTAGTCAGATATATTCTTGTGCGGTGACTAGGGGGTGTTGAGTCCAGTTCACTGAGCAGGGAGTAGGCCTTGTCTAGTACATATTTGGCTTATGGAGCGGTGTCTGAGCTAATTTCAAACCCTTGTTTTATGCATCACCCCACCTCACCTTTCCGGTTAAGTAGCCATAGTGTGTCTTCTAAAGGTGTGCCTCTGTTCTGTTTTGTAATTCAGTTCAAGTGTAGCGATTTTGGCATTCCCTCTATAAGCGATATCTTAGGATAAGTGCCTTTTTCTGTGTGACTTATTTCACTTAGAATCATCGTACCTAAATCCACTCATCATGCTGCTAAGTAGCCTTATGACATTGATTTCATGGCTGAGTGATATTCCATTGTGCCAAGTACCACCATTTCTTTATCCATTTTTCTCTTTCCTGGGATATTGAAGGTGTACCGAAGCGGAGATTCTTGGAAACAGAGCAGCCGTAAACTTTAGGGTGCCTGTGTCTTGTTGATTTTTAGTTTTCCCAATTTATACGCCCATGAGTGGAAGTGCCCTATGCTCTCTACGCTGTGTTTATTACTTTTTTCAGGACACACCGTACTCTTCTCCAGAGTGCCTGTTGGCAATTTACATCCCGCCCATCAGCGTAGCAAGGCTCCCATGTCTCCATGGCCTGTCCTGCTTTTCTGGTTTTTACACTTTGTTCAGCATGGCCCTTTTGACCGAGGGCAAGCGAGACTTCTTTGTAGCGCTGATTTGCCCTTCCGGCTTGCTTGCTTGGCCTAAAAGGGCATATGCGTTTTTTCCTGAATATATTCAGGAAAAAACGCATACGCCCTTTTTGGCCAAGGGCATCATTATCAACGTTTTGCTGCTTTTCATGTGCTTTAAAGGCGAGTCGAATCTACCTCCTGAAATCTGTTTCCTGCAAATCTGCCTTGCTTTCAAATCCTCTTCGTTGCCTTCCCTCAATATATTTGTGGACGAGAGTTCTCATTTATAACTCTGCACGTTTGTGAATTGCAGTGCCCCTGAGCTCCATTTGTCTCCTCGCTTTTTTGGGAGCTGGCCGCAAAAGAGCAGGATTGCTTCAGGCCCTATTTTGGTTGTGGGGGGCAGGCTGAGCCTGTGGTTCATTCTTCTTCCTGATGGGAAAATGGAGTGACCTGTGCCTGTCCCAACACCTAGGGCTAGTCTCTCGTTGGTTCCCCGTCTTCCCGTTCATCCTCAGGACAAATTGCAACCTGGACGAAACAGGAGGTTAAAGGTGCTGATTCTCCAAGTAGGGAGATGGTTAGTCAAGAGGCTGGAATGGCGAACCCGAGCACAAGGAGAGGAGAAATGAGGTGCGTTTTAGAAACCTTTCCCGATCTCACGGCATACCATCTTCTGGGTTTCCCATGCATGTTTTGATGTAGGAAGATTCCCTTGTACCTGGAGATTTGAGACCCATGGGGTGGGTACCCCGCGGTATTACTTTAAAGGATCTGCATTTGCTCACCCAACCTCACCAATCCTCTCAGCCCCAAGAGTGTCCAGCCTTATGTCTCATCCAGCTGTGGGTCTAGATATGGTCAATCCAGGTTGCATCAGATACCCTGAACGGATTTTGTAAGAATTTCTCTCTCTTTCACTGTCTTTGCTTTGTGGGTTTTTTAAAGTAATGTATGTTTAGAATGGGGTTTGGCTGCTTTTCCCTGCTGCGTTTATGCCGCTTTACACCCTCTTGATTCACTTGCAGAGAGATATCGATACATAGGTTTTTGAGATTCATACTAGTCAGATATATTCTTGTGCGGTGACTAGGGGGTGTTGAGTCCAGTTCACTGAGCAGGGAGTAGGCCTTCTCTAGTACATATTTGGCTTATGGAGCGGTGTCTGAGCTAATTTCAAACCCTTGTTTTATGCATCACCCCACCTCACCTTTCCGGTTAAGTAGCCATAGTGTGTCTTCTAAAGGTGTGCCTCTGTTCTGTTTTGTAATTCAGTTCAAGTGTAGCGATTTTGGCATTCCCTCTATAAGCGATATCTTAGGATAAGTGCCTTTTTCTGTGTGACTTATTTCACTTAGAATCATCGTACCTAAATCCACTCATCATGCTGCTAAGTAGCCTTATGACATTGATTTCATGGCTGAGTGATATTCCATTGTGCCAAGTACCACCATTTCTTTATCCATTTTTCTCTTTCCTGGGATATTGAAGGTGTACCGAAGCGGAGATTCTTGGAAACAGAGCAGCCGTAAACTTTAGGGTGCCTGTGTCTTGTTGATTTTTAGTTTTCCCAATTTATACGCCCATGAGTGGAAGTGCCCTATGCTCTCTACGCTGTGTTTATTACTTGTTTCAGGACACACCGTACTCTTCTCCAGAGTGCCTGTTGGCAATTTACATCCCGCCCATCAGCGTAACAAGGCTCCCATGTCTCCATGGCCTGTCCTGCTTTTCTGGTTTTTACACTTTGTTCAGCATGGCCCTTTTGACCGAGGGCAAGCGAGACTTCTTTGTAGCGCTGATTTGCCCTTCCGGCTTGCTTGGTTGGCCAAAAAGGGCGTATGCGTTTTTTCCTGAATATATTCAGGAAAAAACGCATACGCCCTTTTTGGCCAAGGGCATCATTGTCAACGTTTTGCCGCTTTTCATGTGCTTTAAAGGCGAGTCGAATCTACCTCCTGAAATCTGTTTCCTGCAAATCTGCCTTGCTTTCAAATCCTCTTCGTTGACTTCCCTCAATATATTTGTGGACGAGAGTTCTCATTTATAACTCTGCACGTTTGTGAATTGCAGTGCCCCTGAGCTCCATTTGTCTCCTCGCTTTTTTGGGAGCTGGCCGCAAAAGCGCAGGATTGCTTCAGGCCCTATTTTGGTTCTGGGGGGCAGGCTGAGCCTGTGGTTCATTCTTCTTCCTGATGGGAAAATGGAGTGACCTATGCCTGTCCCAACACCTAGGGCTCGTCTCTCGTTGGTTCCGCATCTTCCCGTTCATCCTCAGGACAAATTGCAACCTGTACAATCAGGAGGTTAAAGGTGCTGATTCTCCAAGTAGGGAGATGGTTAGTCAAGTGGCTGGAATGGCGAACCCGAGCACAAGGAGAGGAGAAATGAGGTGCGTTTTAGAAACCTTTCCCGATCTCATGGCATACCATCTTCTGGGTTTCCCATGCATGTTTTGATGTAGGAAGATGCCCTTGTACCAGGAGATTTGAGACCCATGGGGTGTGTTCCCAGCAGTGTTACTTTAAAGTATCTGGGTTTGCTCACTCAACCTCACCAATCCGCTCAGCCCCAAGAGTGTCCAGCCTTATGTCTCATCCAGCTGTGGGTCTAGATATGGTCAATCCAGGTTGCATCATAGACCCTGAACGGATTTTGTAAAATTTCTGTCTCTTTCACTGTCTTTCTTTTGTGGGTTTTTTAAAGTAATGTATGTTTAGAATCGGGCTTGGCTGCTTTTCCCTGCTGTGTTGATGCCGCTTTACACCCTTTTGATTCACTTGCAGAGAGATATCGATACATAGGTTTTCAGATTCTTACTACTCAGATATATTCTTCTGTGGTGACTAGGGGGTGTTGAGTCCAGTTCACTGAGCAGGGAGTAGGCCTTGTCTAGTACATATTTGGCTTATGGAGCGGTGTCTGAGCTAATTTCAAACCCTTGTTTTATGCATCACCTCACCTCACCTTTCCGGTTAAGTAGCCATAGTGTGTCTTCTAAAGGTGTGCCTCTGTTCTGTTTTGTAATTCAGTTCAAGTGTAGCGATTTTGGCATTCCCTCTATAAGCGATATCTTAGGATAAGTGCCTTTTTCTGTGTGACTTATTTCACTTAGAATCATCGTACCTAAATCCACTCATCATGCTGCTAAGTAGCCTTATGACATTGATTTCATGGCTGAGTGATATTCCATTGTGCCAAGTACCACCATTTCTTTATCCATTTTTCTCTTTCCTGGGATATTGAAGGTGTACCGAAGCGGAGATTCTTGGAAACAGAGCAGCCGTAAACTTTAGGGTGCCTGTGTCTTGTTGATTTTTAGTTTTCCCAATTTATACGCCCATGAGTGGAAGTGCCCTATGCTCTCTACGCTGTGTTTATTACTTGTTTCAGGACACACCGTACTCTTCTCCAGAGTGCCTGTTGGCAATTTACATCCCGCCCATCAGCGTAGCAAGGCTCCCATGTCTCCATGGCCTGTCCTGCTTTTCTGGTTTTTACACTTTGTTCAGCATGGCCCTTTTGACCGAGGGCAAGCGAGACTTCTTTGTAGCGCTGATTTGCCCTTCCGGCTTGCTTGCTTGGCCTAAAAGGGCGTATGCGTTTTTTCCTGAATATATTCAGGAAAAAACGCATACGCCCTTTTTGGCCAAGGGCATCATTGTCAACGTTTTGCCGCTTTTCATGTGCTTTAAAGGCGAGTCGAATCTACCTCCTGAAATCTGTTTCCTGCAAATCTGCCTTGCTTTCAAATCCTCTTCGTTGCCTTCCCTCAATATATTTGTGGACGAGAGTTCTCATTTATAACTCTGCACGTTTGTGAATTGCAGTGCCCCTGAGCTCCATTTGTCTCCTCGCTTTTTTGGGAGCTGGCCGCAAAAGCGCAGGATTGCTTCAGGCCCTATTTTGGTTCTGGGGGGCAGGCTGAGCCTGTGGTTCATTCTTCTTCCTGATGGGAAAATGGAGTGACCTATACCTGTCCCAACACCTAGGGCTCGTCTCTCGTTGGTTCCGCGTCTTCCCGTTCATCCTCAGGACAAATTGCAACCTCTACAATCAGGAGGTTAAAGGTGCTGATTCTCCAAGTAGGGAGATGGTTAGTCAAGCGGCTGGAATGGCGAACCCGAGCACAAGGAGAGGAGAAATGAGGTGCGTTTTAGAAACCTTTCCCGATCTCACGGCATACCATCTTCTGGGTTTCCCATGCATGTTTTGATGTAGGAAGATGCCTTGTACCGGGAGATTTGAGACCCATGGGGTGTGTTCCCAGCAGTGTTACTTTAAAGTATCTGCGTTTGCTCACCCAACCTCACCAATCCTCTCAGCCCCAAGAGTGTCCAGCCTTATGTCTCATCCAGCTGTGGGTCTAGATATGGTCAATCCAGGTTGCATCATAGACCCTGAACGGATTTTGTAAGAATTTCTCTCTCTTTCACTGTCTTTCTTTTGTGGGTTTTTTAAAGTAATGTATGTTTAGAATCGGGCTTGGCTGCTTTTCCCTGCTGTGTTGATGCCGCTTTACACCCTTTTGATTCACTTGCAGAGAGATATCGATACATAGGTTTTCAGATTCTTACTAGTCAGATATATTCTTGAGTGGTGACTAGGGTGTATTGAGTCCAGTTCACTGAGCATGGAGTAGGCCTTGTCTATTACATATTTGGCTTATGGAGCGGGCTCTGAGCTAATTTCAAACCCTTGTTTTATGCATCACCCCACCTCACCTTTCCCGTTAAGCAGCCATAGTGTGTCTTCTAAAGGTGTGACTATGTTCTGTTTTGTAATTCAGTTTAAGTGTAGCGATTTTGACATTCCCCCTAAAAGCGATATCTTAGGATAAGTGTCTTTTTCTGTGTGACTTATTTCACTTAGAATCATCGTACCTAAATCCACTCATCATGCTGCTATCTAGCCTTATGACATTGATTTCATGGCTGAGTGATATTCCATTGTGCCAAGTACCACCATTTCTTTATCCATTTTTCTCTTTCCTGGGATATTGAAGGTGTACCGAAGCGGAGATTCTTGGAAAGAGAGCAGCCGTAAACTTTAGGGTGCCTGTGTCTTGTTGATTTTTAGTTTTCCCAATTTATACGCCCATGAGTGGAAGTGCCCTATGCTCTCTACGCTGTGTTTCTTACTTGTTTCAGGACACACCGTACTCTTCTCCAGAGTGCCTGTTGGCAATTTACATCCCGCCCATCAGCGTAGCAAGGCTTCCATGTCTCCATGGCCTGTCCTGCTTTTCTGGTTTTTACACTTTTTTCAGCATGGCCCTTTTGACCGAGGGCAAGCGAGATTTCTTTGTAGCGCTGATTTGGCCTTCTGGCTTGCTTGGTTGGCCAAAAAGGGCGTATGCGTTTTTTCCTGAATATATTCAGGAAAAAACGCATACGCCCTTTTTGGCCAAGGGCATCATTGTCAACGTTTTGCCGCTTTTCATGTGCTTTAAAGGCGAGTCGAATCTACCTCCTGAAATCTGTTTCCTGCAAATCTGCCTTGCTTTCAAATCCTCTTCGTTGCCTTCCCTCAATATATTTGTGGACGAGAGTTCTCATTTATAACTCTGCACGTTTGTGAATTGCAGTGCCCCTGAGCTCCATTTGTCTCCTCGCTTTTTTGGGAGCTGGCCGCAGAAGCGCAGGATTGCTTCAGGCCCTATTTTGGTTCTGGGGGGCAGGCTGAGCCTGTGGTTCATTCTTCTTCCTGATGGGAAAATGGAGTGACCTGTGCCTGTCCCAACACCTAGGGCTAGTCTCTCGTTGGTTCCCCGTCTTCCCGTTCATCCTCAGGACAAATTGCAACCTGGACGAAACAGGAGGTTAAAGGTGCTGATTCTCCAAGTAGGGAGATGGTTAGTCAAGCGGCTGGAATGGCGAACCCGAGCACAAGGAGAGGAGAAATGAGGTGCGTTTTAGAAACCTTTCCCGATCTCACGGCATACCATCTTCTGGGTTTCCCATGCATGTTTTGATGTAGGAAGATGCCCTTGTACCTGGAGATTTGAGACCCATGGGGTGGGTACCCCGCGGTATTACTTTAAAGTATCTGTATTTGCTCACCCAACCTCACCAATCCTCTCAGCCCCAAGAGTGTCCAGCCTTATGTCTCATCCAGCTGTGGGTCTAGATATGGTCAATCCAGGTTGCATCATAGACCCTGAATGGATTTTGTAAGAATTTCTCTCTCTTTAACTGTCTTTGTTTTGTGGGTTTTTTAAAGTAATTTATGTTTAGAATCGGGCTTGGCTGCTTTTCCCTGCTGTGTTGATGCTGCTTTACACCCTCTTGATTCACTTGCAGAGAGATATCGATACATAGGTTTTCAGATTCTTACTAGTCAGATATATTCTTGTGTGGTGACTAGGGTGTGTTGAGTCCAGTTCACTGAGCAGGGAGTAGGTCTTGTCTATTACATATTTGGCTTATGGAGCGGTCTCTGAGCTAATTTCAAACCCTTGTTTTATGCATCACCCCACCTCACCTTTCCCGTTAAGCAGCCATAGTGTGTCTTCTAAAGGTGTGACTCTGTTCTGTTTTGTAATTCAGTTAAAGTGTAGCGATTTTGACATTCCCTCTATAAGCGATATATTAGGATAAGTGTCTTTTTCTGTGTGACTTATTTCACTTAGAATCATCGTATCTAAATCCACTCATCATGCTGCTAACTAGCCTTATGACATTGATTTCATGGCTGAGTCATATTCCATTGTGCCAAGTACCACCATTTCTTTATCCATTTTTCTCTTTCCTGGGATATTGAAGGTGTTCCAAAGCGGAGGTTCTTGGAAACAGAGCAGCCGTAAACTTTAGGGTGCCTGTGTCTTGTTGATTTTTAGTTTTCCCAATTTATACGCCCTTGAGTGGAAGTGCCCTATGCTCTCTACGCTGTGTTTATTACTTGTTTCAGGACACACCGTACTCTTCTCCAGAGTGCCTGTTGGCAATTTACATCCCGCCCATCAGCGTAGCAAGGCTCCCATGTCTCCATGGCCTGTCCTGCTTTTCTGGTTTTTACACTTTGTTCAGCATGGCCCTTTTGACCGAGGGCAAGCGAGACTTCTTTGTAGCGCTGATTTGCCCTTCCGGCTTGCTTGGTTGGCCAAAAAGGGCGTATGCGTTTTTTCCTGAATATATTCAGGAAAAAACGCATACGCCCTTTTTGGCCAAGGGCATCATTGTCAACGTTTTGCCGCTTTTCATGTGCTTTAAAGGCGAGTCGAATCTACCTCCTGAAATCTGTTTCCTGCAAATCTGCCTTGCTTTCAAATCCTCTTCGTTGCCTTCCCTCAATATATTTGTGGACGAGAGTTCTCATTTATAACTCTGCACGTTTGTGAATTGCAGTGCCCCTGAGCTCCATTTGTCTCCTCGCTTTTTTGGGAGCTGGCCGCAAAAGCGCAGGATTGCTTCAGGCCCTATTTTGGTTCTGGGGGGCAGGCTGAGCCTGTGGTTCATTCTTCTTCCTGATGGGAAAATGGAGTGACCTGTGCCTGTCCCAACACCTAGGGCTAGTCTCTCGTTGGTTCCCCGTCTTCCCGGTCATCCTCAGGACAAATTGCAACCTGGACGAAACAGGAGGTTAAAGGTGCTGATTCTCCAAGTAGGGAGATGGTTAGTCAAGCGGCTGGAATGGCGAACCCGAGCACAAGGAGAGGAGAAATGAGGTGCGTTTTAGAAACCTTTCCCGATCTCACGGCATACCATCTTCTGGGTTTCCCATGCATGTTTTGATGTAGGAAGATGCCCTTGTACCTGGAGATTTGAGACCCATGGGGTGTGTTCCCCGCAGTGTTACTTTAAAGTATCTGCGTTTGCTCACCCAACCTCACCAATCCTCTCAGCCCCAAGAGTGTCCAGCCTTATGTCTCATCCAGCTGTGGGTCTAGATATGGTCAATCCAGGTTGCATCACAGACCCTGAACGGATTTTGTAAGAATTTCTCTCTCTTTCACTGTCTTTCTTTTGTGGGTTTTTTAAAGTAATTTATGTTTAGAATCGGGCTTGGCCGCTTTTCCCGGCTGTGTTGATGCCGCTTTACACCCTCTTGATTCACTTGCAGAGAGATATCGATACATAGGTTTTCAGATTCTTACTAGTCAGATATATTCTTGTGTGGTGACTAGGGTGTGTTGAGTCCAGTTCACTGAGCAGGGAGTAGGCCTTGTCTATTACATATTTGGCTTATGGAGCGGGCTCTGAGCTAATTTCAAACCCTTGTTTTATGCATCACCCCACCTCACCTTTCCCGTTAAGCAGCCATAGTGTGTCTTCTAAAGGTGTGACTCTGTTCTGTTTTGTAATTCAGTTAAAGTGTAGCGATTTTGACATTCCCTCTATAAGCGATATCTTAGGATAAGTGTCTTTTTCTGTGTGACTTATTTCACTTAGAATCATCGTATCTAAATCCACTCATCATGCTGCTAACTAGCCTTATGACATTGATTTCATGGCTGAGTGATATTCCACTGTGCCAAGTACCACCATTTCTTTATCCATTTTTCTCTTTCCTGGGATATTGAAGGTGTACCGAAGTGGAGGTTCTTGGAAACAGAGCAGCCGTAAACTTTAGGGTGCCTGTGTCTTGTTGATTTTTAGTTTTCCCAATTTATACGCCCTTGAGTGGAAGTGCCCTATGCTCTCTACGCTGTGTTTATTACTTGTTTCAGGACACACCGTACTCTTCTCCAGAGTGCCTGTTGGCAATTTATATCCCGCCCATCAGCGTAGCAAGGCTCCCATGTCTCCATGGCCTGTCCTGCTTTTCTGGTTTTTACACTTTGTTCAGCATGGCCCTTTTGACCGAGGGCAAGCGAGACTTCTTTGTAGCGCTGATTTGCCCTTCCGGCTTGCTTGGTTGGCCAAAAAGGGCGTATGCGTTTTTTCCTGAATATATTCAGGAAAAAACGCATACGCCCTTTTTGGCCAAGGGCATCATTGTCAACGTTTTGCCGCTTTTCATGTGCTTTAAAGGCGAGTCGAATCTACCTCCTGAAATCTGTTTCCTGCAAATCTGCCTTGCTTTCAAATCCTCTTTGTTGCCTTCCCTCAATATATTTGTGGACGAGAGTTCTCATTTATAACTCTGCACGTTTGTGAATTGCAGTGCCCCTGAGCTCCATTTGTCTCCTCGCTTTTTTGGGAGCTGGCCGCAAAAGCGCAGGATTGCTTCAGGCCCTATTTTGGTTCTGGGGGGCAGGCTGAGCCTGTGGTTCATTCTTCTTCCTGATGGGAAAATGGAGTGACCTATGCCTGTCCCAACACCTAGGGTTCGTCTCTCGTTGGTTCCGCGTCTTCCCGTTCATCCTCAGGACATATTGCAACCTGTACAATCAGGAGGTTAAAGGTGCTGATTCTCCAAGTAGGGAGATGGTTAGTCAAGCGGCTGGAATGGCGAACCCGAGCACAAGGAGAGGAGAAATGAGGTGCGTTTTAGAAACCTTTCCCGATCTCACGGCATACCATCTTCTGGGTTTCCCATGCATGTTTTGATGTAGGAAGATGCCCTTGTACCTGGAGATTTGAGACCCATGGGGTGTGTTCCCCGCAGTGTTACTTTAAAGTATCTGCGTTTGCTCACCCAACCTCACCAATCCTCTCAGCCCCAAGAGTGTCCAGCCTTATGTCTCATCCAGCTGTGGATCTAGATATGGTCAATCCAGGTTGCATCACAGACCCTGAACGGATTTTGTAAGAATTTCTCTCTCTTTCACTGTCTTTCTTTTGTGGGTTTTTTAAAGTAATTTATGTTTAGAATCGGGCTTGGCCGCTTTTCCCGGCTGTGTTGATGCCGCTTTACACCCTCTTGATTCACTTGCAGAGAGATATCGATACATAGGTTTTCAGATTCTTACTAGTCAGATATATTCTTGTGTGGTGACTAGGGTGTGTTGAGTCCAGTTCACTGAGCAGGGAGTAGGCCTTGTCTATTACATATTTGGCTTATGGAGCGGGCTCTGAGCTAATTTCAAACCCTTGTTTTATGCATCACCCCACCTCACCTTTCCCGTTAAGCAGCCATAGTGTGTCTTCTAAAGGTGTGACTCTGTTCTGTTTTGTAATTCAGTTAAAGTGTAGCGATTTTGACATTCCCTCTATAAGCGATATCTTAGGATAAGTGTCTTTTTCTGTGTGACTTATTTCACTTAGAATCATCGTATCTAAATCCACTCATCATGCTGCTAACTAGCCTTATGACATTGATTTCATGGCTGAGTGATATTCCACTGTGCCAAGTACCACCATTTCTTTATCCATTTTTCTCTTTCCTGGGATATTGAAGGTGTACCGAAGTGGAGGTTCTTGGAAACAGAGCAGCCGTAAACTTTAGGGTGCCTGTGTCTTGTTGATTTTTAGTTTTCCCAATTTATACGCCCTTGAGTGGAAGTGCCCTATGCTCTCTACGCTGTGTTTATTACTTGTTTCAGGACACACCGTACTCTTCTCCAGAGTGCCTGTTGGCAATTTATATCCCGCCCATCAGCGTAGCAAGGCTCCCATGTCTCCATGGCCTGTCCTGCTTTTCTGGTTTTTACACTTTGTTCAGCATGGCCCTTTTGACCGAGGGCAAGCGAGACTTCTTTGTAGCGCTGATTTGCCCTTCCGGCTTGCTTGGTTGGCCAAAAAGGGCGTATGCGTTTTTTCCTGAATATATTCAGGAAAAAACGCATACGCCCTTTTTGGCCAAGGGCATCATTGTCAACGTTTTGCCGCTTTTCATGTGCTTTAAAGGCGAGTCGAATCTACCTCCTGAAATCTGTTTCCTGCAAATCTGCCTTGCTTTCAAATCCTCTTTGTTGCCTTCCCTCAATATATTTGTGGACGAGAGTTCTCATTTATAACTCTGCACGTTTGTGAATTGCAGTGCCCCTGAGCTCCATTTGTCTCCTCGCTTTTTTGGGAGCTGGCCGCAAAAGCGCAGGATTGCTTCAGGCCCTATTTTGGTTCTGGGGGGCAGGCTGAGCCTGTGGTTCATTCTTCTTCCTGATGGGAAAATGGAGTGACCTATGCCTGTCCCAACACCTAGGGTTCGTCTCTCGTTGGTTCCGCGTCTTCCCGTTCATCCTCAGGACATATTGCAACCTGTACAATCAGGAGGTTAAAGGTGCTGATTCTCCAAGTAGGGAGATGGTTAGTCAAGCGGCTGGAATGGCGAACCCGAGCACAAGGAGAGGAGAAATGAGGTGCGTTTTAGAAACCTTTCCCGATCTCATGGCATACCATTTTCTGGGTTTCCCATGCATGTCTTGATGTAGGAAGATTCCCTTGTACCTGGAGATTTGAGACCCATGGGGTGTGTTCTCCGCAGTGTTATTTTAAAGTATCTGCGTTTGCTCACCCAACCTCACCAATCCTCTCAGCCCCAAGAGTGTCCAGCTTTATGTCTCATCCAGCTGTGGGTCTAGATATGGTCAATCCAGGTTGCATCAGAGACCCTGAACGGATTTTGTAAGAATTTCTCTCTCTTTCACTGTCTTTGTTTTGTGGGTTTTTTAAAGTAATGTATGTTTAGAATCGGGCTTGGCTGCTTTTCCCTGCTGTGTTGATGCCGCTTTACACCCTCTTGATTCACTTGCAGAGAGATATCGATACATAGGTTTTCAGATTCTTACTAGTCAGATATATTCTTGTGTGGTGACTAGGGTGTGTTGAGTCCAGTTCACTGAGCAGGGAGTAGGCCTTGTCTATTACATATTTGGCTTATGGAGCGGGCTCTGAGCTAATTTCAAACCCTTGTTTTATGCATCACCCCACCTCACCTTTCCCGTTAAGCAGCCATAGTGTGTCTTCTAAAGGTGTGACTCTGTTCTGATTTGTAATTCAGTTCAAGTGTAGCGATTTTGACATTCCCTCTATAAGCGATATCTTAGGATAAGTGTCTTTTTCTGTGTGACTTATTTCACTTAGAATCATCGTATCTAAATCCACTCATCATGCTGCTAACTAGCCTTATGACATTGATTTCATGGCTGAGTGATATTCCATTGTGCCAAGTACCACCATTTCTTTATCCATTTTTCTCTTTCCTGGGATATTGAAGGTGTACCGAAGTGGAGGTTCTTGGAAACAGAGCAGCCGTAAACTTTAGGGTGCCTGTGTCTTGTTGATTTTTAGTTTTCCCAATTTATACGCCCTTGAGTGGAAGTGCCCTATGCTCTCTACGCTGTGTTTATTACTTGTTTCAGGACACACCGTACTCTTCTCCAGAGTGCCTGTTGGCAATTTACGTCCCGCCCATCAGCGTAGCAAGGCTCCCATGTCTCCATGGCCTGTCCTGCTTTTCTGGTTTTTACACTTTGTTCAGCATGGCCCTTTTGACCGAGGGCAAGCGAGACTTCTTTGTAGCGCTGATTTGCCCTTCCGGCTTGCTTGGTTGGCCAAAAAGGGCGTATGCGTTTTTTCCTGAATATATTCAGGAAAAAACGCATACGCCCTTTTTGGCCAAGGGCATCATTGTCAACGTTTTGCCGCTTTTCATGTGCTTTAAAGGCGAGTCGAATCTACCTCCTGAAATCTGTTTCCTGCAAATCTGCCTTGCTTTCAAATCCTCTTTGTTGCCTTCCCTCAATATATTTGTGGACGAGAGTTCTCATTTATAACTCTGCACGTTTGTGAATTGCAGTGCCCCTGAGCTCCATTTGTCTCCTCGCTTTTTTGGGAGCTGGCCGCAAAAGCGCAGGATTGCTTCAGGCCCTATTTTGGTTCTGGGGGGCAGGCTGAGCCTGTGGTTCATTCTTCTTCCTGATGGGAAAATGGAGTGACCTGTGCCTGTCCCAACACCTAGGGCTAGTCTTTCGTTGGTTCCCCGTCTTCCCGTTCATCCTCAGGACAAATTGCAACCTGGACGAAACAGTAGGTTAAAGGTGCTGATTCTCCAAGTAGGGAGATGGTTAGTCAAGCGGCTGGAATGGCGAACCCGAGCACAAGGAGAGGAGAAATGAGGTGCGTTTTAGAAACCTTTCCCGATCTCACGGCATACCATCTTCTGGGTTTCCCATGCATGTTTTGATGTAGGAAGATTCCCTTGTACCTGGAGATTTGAGACCCATGAGGTGGGTACCCCGCGGTATTACTTTAAAGTATCTGCATTTGCTCACCCAACCTCACCAATCCTCTCAGCCCCAAGAGTGTCCAGCCTTATGTCTCATCCAGCTGTGGGTCTAGATATGGTCAATCCAGGTTGCATCAGAGACCCTGAACGGATTTTGTAAGAATTTCTCTCTCTTTCACTGTCTTTGCTTTGTGGGTTTTTTAAAGTAATGTATGTTTAGAATGGGGTTTGGCTGCTTTTCCCTGCTGTGTTTATGCCGCTTTACACCCTCTTGATTCACTTGCAGAGAGATATCGATACATATGTTTTCAGATTCATACTAGTCAGATATATTCTTGTGCAGTGACTAGGGGGTGTTGAGTCCAGTTCACTGAGCAGGGAGTAGGCCTTGTCTAGTACATATTTGGCTTATGGAGCGGTGTCTGAGCTAATTTCAAACCCTTGTTTTATGCATCACCCCACCTCACCTTTCCCGTTAAGCAGCCATAGTGTGTCTTCTAAAGGTGTGACTCTGTTCTGTTTTGTAATTCAGTTCAAGTGTAGCGATTTTGACATTCCCTCTATAAGCGATATCTTAGGATAAGTGTCTTTTTCTGTGTGACTTATTTCACTTAGAATCATCGTACCTAAATCCACTCATCATGCTGCTAACTAGCCTTATGACATTGATTTCATGGCTGAGTGATATTCCATTGTGCCAAGTACCACCATTTCTTTATCCATTTTTCTCTTTCCTGGGATATTGAAGGTGTACCGAAGCGGAGGTTCTTGGAAACAGAGCAGCCGTAAACTTTAGGGTGCCTGTGTCTTGTTGATTTTTAGTTTTCCCAATTTATACGCCCATGAGTGGAAGTGCCCTATGCTCTCTACGCTGTGTTTATTACTTGTTTCAGGACACACCGTACTCTTCTCCAGAGTGCCTGTTGGCAATTTATATCCCGCCCATCAGCGTAGCAAGGCTCCCATGTCTCCATGGCCTGTCCTGCTTTTCTGGTTTTTACTGTTTGTTCAGCATGGCCCTTTTGACCGAGGGCAAGCGAGACTTCTTTGTAGCGCTGATTTGCCCTTCCGGCTTGCTTGGTTGGCAAAAAAGGGCGTATGCGTTTTTTCCTGAATATATTCAGGAAAAAACGCATACGCCCTTTTTGGCCAAGGGCATCATTGTCAACGTTTTGCCGCTTTTCATGTGCTTTAAAGGCGAGTTGAATCTACCTCCTGAAATCTGTTTCCTGCAAATCTGCCTTGCTTTCAAATCCTCTTCGTTGCCTTCCCTCAATATATTTGTGGACGAGAGTTCTCATTTATAACTCTGCACGTTTGTGAATTGCAGTGCCCCTGAGCTCCATTTGTCTCCTCGCTTTTTTGGGAGCTGGCCGCAAAAGCGCAGGATTGCTTCAGGCCCTATTTTGGTTCTGGGGGGCAGGCTGAGCCTGTGGTTCATTCTTCTTCCTGATGGGAAAATGGAGTGACCTATGCCTGTCCCAACACCTAGGGCTCGTCTCTCGTTGGTTCCGCGTCTTCCCGTTCATCCTCAGGACAAATTGCAACCTGTACAATCAGGAGGTTAAAGGTGCTGATTCTCCAAGTAGGGAGATGGTTAGTCAAGCGGCTGGAATGGCGAACCCGAGCACAAGGAGAGGAGAAATGAGGTGCGTTTTAGAAACCTTTCCCGATCTCATGGCATACCATCTTCTGGGTTTCCCATGCATGTTTTGATGTAGGAAGATTCCCTTGTACCTGGAGATTTGAGACCCATGGGGTGTGTTCCCCGCAGTGTTATTTTAAAGTATCTGCGTTTGCTCACCCAACCTCACCAATCCTCTCAGCCCCAAGAGTGTCCAGCTTTATGTCTCATCCAGCTGTGGGTCTAGATATGGTCAATCCAGGTTGCATCAGAGACCCTGAACGGATTTTGTAAGAATTTCTCTCTCTTTCACTGTCTTTGTTTTGTGGGTTTTTTAAAGTAATTTATGTTTAGAATCGGGCTTGGCTGCTTTTCCCTGCTGTGTTGATGCCGCTTTACACCCTCTTGATTCACTTGCAGAGAGATATCGATACATAGGTTTTCAGATTCTTACTAGTCAGATATATTCTTGTGTGGTGACTAGGGTGTGTTGAGTCCAGTTCACTGAGCAGGGAGTAGGCCTTGTCTATTACATATTTGGCTTATGGAGCGGTCTCTGAGCTAATTTCAAACCCTTGTTTTATGCATCACCCCACCTCACCTTTCCCGTTAAGCAGCCATAGTGTGTCTTCTAAAGGTGTGACTCTGTTCTGATTTGTAATTCAGTTCAAGTGTAGCGATTTTGACATTCCCTCTATAAGCGATATCTTAGGATAAGTGTCTTTTTCTGTGTGACTTATTTCACTTAGAATCATCGTATCTAAATCCACTCATCATGCTGCTAACTAGCCTTATGACATTGATTTCATGGCTGAGTGATATTCCATTGTGCCAAGTACCACCATTTCTTTATCCATTTTTCTCTTTCCTGGGATATTGAAGGTGTACCGAAGTGGAGGTTCTTGGAAACAGAGCAGCCGTAAACTTTAGGGTGCCTGTGTCTTGTTGATTTTTAGTTTTCCCAATTTATACGCCCTTGAGTGGAAGTGCCCTATGCTCTCTACGCTGTGTTTATTACTTGTTTCAGGACACACCGTACTCTTCTCCAGAGTGCCTGTTGGCAATTTACGTCCCGCCCATCAGCGTAGCAAGGCTCCCATGTCTCCATGGCCTGTCCTGCTTTTCTGGTTTTTACACTTTGTTCAGCATGGCCCTTTTGACCGAGGGCAAGCGAGACTTCTTTGTAGCGCTGATTTGCCCTTCCGGCTTGCTTGGTTGGCCAAAAAGGGCGTATGCGTTTTTTCCTGAATATATTCAGGAAAAAACGCATACGCCCTTTTTGGCCAAGGGCATCATTGTCAACGTTTTGCCGCTTTTCATGTGCTTTAAAGGCGAGTCGAATCTACCTCCTGAAATCTGTTTCCTGCAAATCTGCCTTGCTTTCAAATCCTCTTTGTTGCCTTCCCTCAATATATTTGTGGACGAGAGTTCTCATTTATAACTCTGCACGTTTGTGAATTGCAGTGCCCCTGAGCTCCATTTGTCTCCTCGCTTTTTTGGGAGCTGGCCGCAAAAGCGCAGGATTGCTTCAGGCCCTATTTTGGTTCTGGGGGGCAGGCTGAGCCTGTGGTTCATTCTTCTTCCTGATGGGAAAATGGAGTGACCTGTGCCTGTCCCAACACCTAGGGCTAGTCTTTCGTTGGTTCCCCGTCTTCCCGTTCATCCTCAGGACAAATTGCAACCTGGACGAAACAGTAGGTTAAAGGTGCTGATTCTCCAAGTAGGGAGATGGTTAGTCAAGCGGCTGGAATGGCGAACCCGAGCACAAGGAGAGGAGAAATGAGGTGCGTTTTAGAAACCTTTCCCGATCTCACGGCATACCATCTTCTGGGTTTCCCATGCATGTTTTGATGTAGGAAGATTCCCTTGTACCTGGAGATTTGAGACCCATGAGGTGGGTACCCCGCGGTATTACTTTAAAGTATCTGCATTTGCTCACCCAACCTCACCAATCCTCTCAGCCCCAAGAGTGTCCAGCCTTATGTCTCATCCAGCTGTGGGTCTAGATATGGTCAATCCAGGTTGCATCAGAGACCCTGAACGGATTTTGTAAGAATTTCTCTCTCTTTCACTGTCTTTGCTTTGTGGGTTTTTTAAAGTAATGTATGTTTAGAATGGGGTTTGGCTGCTTTTCCCTGCTGTGTTTATGCCGCTTTACACCCTCTTGATTCACTTGCAGAGAGATATCGACACATAGGTTTTCAGATTCATACTAGTCAGATATATTCTTGTGCGGTGACTAGGGGGTGTTGAGTCCAGTTCACTGAGCAGGGAGTAGGCCTTGTCTAGTACATATTTGGCTTATGGAGCGGTGTCTGAGCTAATTTCAAACCCTTGTTTTATGCATCACCCCACCTCACCTTTCCCGTTAAGCAGCCATAGTGTGTCTTCTAAAGGTGTGACTCTGTTCTGTTTTGTAATTCAGTTCAAGTGTAGCGATTTTGACATTCCCTCTATAAGCGATATCTTAGGATAAGGGTCTTTTTCTGTGTGACTTATTTCACTTAGAATCATCGTACCTAAATCCACTCATCATGCTGCTAACTAGCCTTATGACATTGATTTCATGGCTGAGTGATATTCCATTGTGCCAAGTACCACCATTTCTTTATCCATTTTTCTCTTTCCTGGGATATTGAAGGTGTACCGAAGCGGAGGTTCTTGGAAACAGAGCAGCCGTAAACTTTAGGGTGCCTGTGTCTTGTTGATTTTTAGTTTTCCCAATTTATACGCCCATGAGTGGAAGTGCCCTATGCTCTCTACGCTGTGTTTATTACTTGTTTCAGGACACACCGTACTCTTCTCCAGAGTGCCTGTTGGCAATTTATATCCCGCCCATCAGCGTAGCAAGGCTCCCATGTCTCCATGGCCTGTCCTGCTTTTCTGGTTTTTACTGTTTGTTCAGCATGGCCCTTTTGACCGAGGGCAAGCGAGACTTCTTTGTAGCGCTGATTTGCCCTTCCGGCTTGCTTGGTTGGCAAAAAAGGGCGTATGCGTTTTTTCCTGAATATATTCAGGAAAAAACGCATACGCCCTTTTTGGCCAAGGGCATCATTGTCAACGTTTTGCCGCTTTTCATGTGCTTTAAAGGCGAGTTGAATCTACCTCCTGAAATCTGTTTCCTGCAAATCTGCCTTGCTTTCAAATCCTCTTCGTTGCCTTCCCTCAATATATTTGTGGACGAGAGTTCTCATTTATAACTCTGCACGTTTGTGAATTGCAGTGCCCCTGAGCTCCATTTGTCTCCTCGCTTTTTTGGGAGCTGGCCGCAAAAGCGCAGGATTGCTTCAGGCCCTATTTTGGTTCTGGGGGGCAGGCTGAGCCTGTGGTTCATTCTTCTTCCTGATGGGAAAATGGAGTGACCTATGCCTGTCCCAACACCTAGGGCTCGTCTCTCGTTGGTTCCGCGTCTTCCCGTTCATCCTCAGGACAAATTGCAACCTGTACAATCAGGAGGTTAAAGGTGCTGATTCTCCAAGTAGGGAGATGGTTAGTCAAGCGGCTGGAATGGCGAACCCGAGCACAAGGAGAGGAGAAATGAGGTGCGTTTTAGAAACCTTTCCCGATCTCATGGCATACCATCTTCTGGGTTTCCCATGCATGTTTTGATGTAGGAAGATTCCCTTGTACCTGGAGATTTGAGACCCATGGGGTGTGTTCCCCGCAGTGTTACTTTAAAGTATCTGCATTTGCTCACCCAACCTCACCAACCCTCTCAGCCCCAAGAATGTCCAGCCTTATGTCTCATCCAGCTGTGGGTCTAGATATGGTCAATCCAGGTTGCATCATAGACCCTGAACGGATTTTGTAAGAATTTCTCTCTCTTTCACTGTCTTTGTTTTGTGGGTTTTTTAAAGTAATTTATGTTTAGAATGGGGTTTGGCTGCTTTTCCCTGCTGTGTTTATGCCGCTTTACACCCTCTTGATTCACTTGCAGAGAGATATCGATACATAGGTTTTCAGATTCATACTAGTCAGATATATTCTTGTGCGGTGACTAGGGGGTGTTGAGTCCAGTTCACTGAGCAGGGAGTAGGCCTTGTCTATTACATATTTGGCTTATGGAGCGGTGTCTGAGCTAATTTCAAACCCTTGTTTTATGCATCACCCCACCTCACCTTTCCCGTTAAGCAGCCATAGTGTGTCTTCTAAAGGTGTGACTCTGTTCTGTTTTGTAATTCAGTTCAAGTGTAGCGATTTTGACATTCCCTCTATAAGCGATATCTTAGGATAAGTGTCTTTTTCTGTGTGACTTATTTCACTTAGAATCATCGTATCTAAATCCACTCATCATGCTGCTAACTAGCCTTATGACATTGATTTCATGGCTGAGTGATATTCCACTGTGCCAAGTACCACCATTTCTTTATCCATTTTTCTCTTTCCTGGGATATTGAAGGTGTACCGAAGTGGAGGTTCTTGGAAACAGAGCAGCCGTAAACTTTAGGGTGCCTGTGTCTTGTTGATTTTTAGTTTTCCCAATTTATACGCCCATGAGTGGAAGTGCCCTATGCTCTCAACGCTGTGTTTATTACTTGTTTCAGGACACACCGTACTCTTGTCCAGAGTGCCTGTTGGCAATTTACATCCCGCCCATCAGCGTAGCAAGGCTTCCATGTCTCCATGGCCTGTCCTGCTTTTCTGGTTTTTACACTTTGTTCAGCATGGCCCTTTTGACCGAGGGCAAGCGAGACTTCTTTGTAGCGCTGATTTGCCCTTCCGGCCTGCTTGGTTGGCCAAAAAGGGCGTATGCGTTTTTTCCTGAATATATTCAGGAAAAAACGCATACGCCCTTTTTGGCCAAGGGCATCATTGTCAACGTTTTGCCGCTTTTCATGTGCTTTAAAGGCGAGTCGAATCTACCTCCTGAAATCTGTTTCCTGCAAATCTGCCTTGCTTTCAAATCCTCTTCGTTGCCTTCCCTCAATATATTTGTGGACGAGAGTTCTCATTTATAACTCTGCACGTTTGTGAATTGCAGTGCCCCTGAGCTCCATTTGTCTCCTCGCTTTTTTGGGAGCTGGCCGCAAAAGCGCAGGATTGCTTCAGGCCCTATTTTGGTTCTGGGGGGCAGGCTGAGCCTGTGGTTCATTCTTCTTCCTGATGGGAAAATGGAGTGACCTGTGCCTGTCCCAACACCTAGGGCTAGTCTTTCGTTGGTTCCCCGTCTTCCCGTTCATCCTCAGGACAAATTGCAACCTGGACGAAACAGTAGGTTAAAGGTGCTGATTCTCCAAGTAGGGAGATGGTTAGTCAAGCGGCTGGAATGGCGAACCCGAGCACAAGGAGAGGAGAAATGAGGTGCGTTTTAGAAACCTTTCCCGATCTCACGGCATACCATTTTCTGGGTTTCCCATGCATGTTTTGATGTAGGAAGATTCCCTTGTACCTGGAGATTTGAGACCCATGGGGTGGGTACCCCGCGGTATTACTTTAAAGTATCTGCATTTGCTCACCCAACCTCACCAATCCTCTCAGCCCCAAGAGTGTCCAGCCTTATGTCTCATCCAGCTGTGGGTCTAGATATGGTCAATCCAGGTTGCATCAGAGACCCTGAACGGATTTTGTAAGAATTTCTCTCTCTTTCACTCTCTTTGCTTTGTGGGTTTTTTAAAGTAATGTATGTTTAGAATGGGGTTTGGCTGCTTTTCCCTGCTGTGTTTATGCCGCTTTACACCCTCTTGATTCACTTGCAGAGAGATATCGATACATAGGTTTTCAGATTCATACTAGTCAGATATATTCTTGTGCGGTGACTAGGGGGTGTTGAGTCCAGTTCACTGAGCAGGGAGTAGGCCTTGTCTATTACATATTTGGCTTATGGAGCGGTGTCTGAGCTAATTTCAAACCCTTGTTTTATGCATCACCCCACCTCACCTTTCCCGTTAAGCAGCCATAGTGTGTCTTCTAAAGGTGTGACTCTGTTCTGTTTTGTAATTCAGTTCAAGTGTAGCGATTTTGACATTCCCTCTATAAGCGATATCTTAGGATAAGTGTCTTTTTCTGTGTGACTTATTTCACTTAGAATCATCGTATCTAAATCCACTCATCATGCTGCTAACTAGCCTTATGACATTGATTTCATGGCTGAGTGATATTCCACTGTGCCAAGTACCACCATTTCTTTATCCATTTTTCTCTTTCCTGGGATATTGAAGGTGTACCGAAGTGGAGGTTCTTGGAAACAGAGCAGCCGTAAACTTTAGGGTGCCTGTGTCTTGTTGATTTTTAGTTTTCCCAATTTATACGCCCATGAGTGGAAGTGCCCTATGCTCTCTACGCTGTGTTTATTACTTGTTTCAGGACACACCGTACTCTTGTCCAGAGTGCCTGTTGGCAATTTACATCCCGCCCATCAGCGTAGCAAGGCTTCCATGTCTCCATGGCCTGTCCTGCTTTTCTGGTTTTTACACTTTGTTCAGCATGGCCCTTTTGACCGAGGGCAAGCGAGACTTCTTTGTAGCGCTGATTTGCCCTTCCGGCCTGCTTGGTTGGCCAAAAAGGGCGTATGCGTTTTTTCCTGAATATATTCAGGAAAAAACGCATACGCCCTTTTTGGCCAAGGGCATCATTGTCAACGTTTTGCCGCTTTTCATGTGCTTTAAAGGCGAGTCGAATCTACCTCCTGAAATCTGTTTCCTGCAAATCTGCCTTGCTTTCAAATCCTCTTCGTTGCCTTCCCTCAATATATTTGTGGACGAGAGTTCTCATTTATAACTCTGCACGTTTGTGAATTGCAGTGCCCCTGAGCTCCATTTGTCTCCTCGCTTTTTTGGGAGCTGGCCGCAAAAGCGCAGGATTGCTTCAGGCCCTATTTTGGTTCTGGGGGGCAGGCTGAGCCTGTGGTTCATTCTTCTTCCTGATGGGAAAATGGAGTGACCTGTGCCTGTCCCAACACCTAGGGCTAGTCTTTCGTTGGTTCCCCGTCTTCCCGTTCATCCTCAGGACAAATTGCAACCTGGACGAAACAGTAGGTTAAAGGTGCTGATTCTCCAAGTAGGGAGATGGTTAGTCAAGCGGCTGGAATGGCGAACCCGAGCACAAGGAGAGGAGAAATGAGGTGCATTTTAGAAACCTTTCCCGATCTCACGGCATACCATCTTCTGGGTTTCCCATGCATGTTTTGATGTAGGAAGATTCCCTTGTACCTGGAGATTTGAGACCCATGGGGTGGGTACCCCGCGGTATTACTTTAAAGTATCTGCATTTGCTCACCCAACCTCACCAATCCTCTCAGCCCCAAGAGTGTCCAGCCTTATGTCTCATCCAGCTGTGGGTCTAGATATGGTCAATCCAGGTTGCATCAGAGACCCTGAACGGATTTTGTAAGAATTTCTCTCTCTTTCACTGTCTTTGCTTTGTGGGTTTTTTAAAGTAATGTATGTTTAGAATGGGGTTTGGCTGCTTTTCCCTGCTGTGTTTATGCCGCTTTACACCCTCTTGATTCACTTGCAGAGAGATATCGATACATAGGTTTTCAGATTCATACTAGTCAGATATATTCTTGTGCGGTGACTAGGGGGTGTTGAGTCCAGTTCACTGAGCAGGGAGTAGGCCTTGTCTATTACATATTTGGCTTATGGAGCGGTGTCTGAGCTAATTTCAAACCCTTGTTTTATGCATCACCCCACCTCACCTTTCCCGTTAAGCAGCCATAGTGTGTCTTCTAAAGGTGTGACTCTGTTCTGTTTTGTAATTCAGTTCAAGTGTAGCGATTTTGACATTCCCTCTATAAGCGATATCTTAGGATAAGTGTCTTTTTCTGTGTGACTTATTTCACTTAGAGTCATCGTACCTAAATCCACTCATCATGCTGCTAACTAGCCTTATGACATTGATTTCATGGCTGAGTGATATTCCATTGTGCCAAGTACCACCATTTCTTTATCCATTTTTCTCTTTCCTGGGATATTGAAGGTGTACCGAAGTGGAGGTTCTTGGAAACAGAGCAGCCGTAAACTTTAGGGTGCCTGTGTCTTGTTGATTTTTAGTTTTCCCAATTTATACGCCCTTGAGTGGAAGTGCCCTATGCTCTCTACGCTGTGTTTATTACTTGTTTCAGGACACACCGTACTCTTCTCCAGAGTGCCTGTTGGCAATTTACATCCCGCCCATCAGCGTAGCAAGGCTCCCATGTCTCCATGGCCTGTCCTGCTTTTCTGGTTTTTACTGTTTGTTCAGCATGGCCCTTTTGACCGAGGGCAAGCGAGACTTCTTTGTAGCGCTGATTTGCCCTTCCGGCTTGCTTGGTTGGCCAAAAAGGGCGTATGCGTTTTTTCCTGAATATATTCAGGAAAAAACGCATACGCCCTTTTTGGCCAAGGGCATCATTGTCAACGTTTTGCCGCTTTTCATGTGCTTTAAAGGCGAGTCGAATCTACCTCCTGAAATCTGTTTCCTGCAAATCTGCCTTGCTTTCAAATCCTCTTCGTTGCCTTCCCTCAATATATTTGTGTACGAGAGTTCTCATTTATAACTCTGCACGTTTGTGAATTGCAGTGCCCCTGAGCTCCATTTGTCTCCTCGCTTTTTTGGGAGCTGGCCGCAAAAGCGCAGGATTGCTTCAGGCCCTATTTTGGTTCTGGGGGGCAGGCTGAGCCTGTGGTTCATTCTTCTTCCTGATGGGAAAATGGAGTGATCTATGCCTGTCCCAACACCTAGGGCTCGTCTCTCATTGGTTCCGCGTCTTCCCGTTCATCCTCAGGACAAATTGCAACCTGTACAATCAGGAGGTTAAAGGTGCTGATTCTCCAAATAGGGAGATGGTTAGTCAAGCGGCTGGAATGGCGAACCCGAGCACAAGGAGAGGAGAAATGAGGTGCGTTTTAGAAACCTTTCCCAATCTCATGGCATACCATCTTCTGGGTTTCCCATGCATGTTTTGATGTAGGAAGATTCCCTTGTACCTGGAGATTTGAGACCCATGGGGTGTGTTCCCCGCAGTGTTACTTTAAAGTATCTGCATTTGCTCACCCAACCTCACCAACCCTCTCAGCCCCAAGAATGTCCAGCCTTATGTCTCATCCAGCTGTGGGTCTTGATATGGTCAATCCAGGTTGCATCATAGACCCTGAACGGATTTTGTAAGAATTTCTCTTTCTTTCACTGTCTTTGTTTTGTGGGTTTTTTAAAGTAATTTATGTTTAGAATCGGGCTTGGGTGCTTTTCCCTGCTGTGTTGATGCCGCTTTACACCCTCTTGATTCACTTGCAGAGAGATATCGATACATAGGTTTTCAGATTCTTACTAGTCATATATATTCTTGTGCGGTGACTAGGGGGTGTTGAGTCCAGTTCACTGAGCAGGGAGTAGGCCTTGTCTATTACATATTTGGCTTATGGAGCGGTGTCTGAGCTAATTTCAAACCCTTGTTTTATGCATCACCCCACCTCACCTTTCCCGTTAAGCAGCCATAGTGTGTCTTCTAAAGGTGTGACTCTGTTCTCTTTTGTAATTCAGTTCAAGTGTAGCGATTTTGACATTCCCTCTATAAGCGATATCTTAGGATAAGTGTCTTTTTCTGTGTGACTTATTTCACTTAGAATCATCGTATCTAAATCCACTCATCATGCTGCTAACTAGCCTTATGACATTGATTTCATGGCTGAGTGATATTCCACTGTGCCAAGTACCACCATTTCTTTATCCATTTTTCTCTTTCCTGGGATATTGAAGGTGTACCGAAGTGGAGGTTCTTGGAAACAGAGCAGCCGTAAACTTTAGGGTGCCTGTGTCTTGTTGATTTTTAGTTTTCCCAATTTATACGCCCATGAGTGGAAGTGCCCTATGCTCTCAACGCTGTGTTTATTACTTGTTTCAGGACACACCGTACTCTTGTACAGAGTGCCTGTTGGCAATTTACATCCCGCCCATCAGCGTAGCAAGTCTTCCATGTCTCCATGGCCTGTCCTGCTTTTCTGGTTTTTACACTTTGTTCAGCATGGCCCTTTTGACCGAGGGCAAGCGAGACTTCTTTGTAGCGCTGATTTGCCCTTCCGGCTTGCTTGGTTGGCCAAAAAGGGCGTATGCGTTTTTTCCTGAATATATTCAGGAAAAAACGCATACGCCCTTTTTGGCCAAGGGCATCATTGTCAACGTTTTGCCGCTTTTCATGTGCTTTAAAGGCGAGTCGAATCTACCTCCTGAAATCTGTTTCCTGCAAATCTGCCTTGCTTTCAAATCCTCTTCGTTGCCTTCCCTCAATATATTTGTGGACGAGAGTTCTCATTTATAACTCTGCACGTTTGTGAATTGCAGTGCCCCTGAGCTCCATTTGTCTCCTCGCTTTTTTGGGAGCTGGCCGCAAAAGCGCAGGATTGCTTCAGGCCCTATTTTGGTTCTGGGGGGCAGGCTGAGCCTGTGGTTCATTCTTCTTCCTGATGGGAAAATGGAGTGACCTGTGCCTGTCCCAACACCTAGGGCTAGTCTTTCGTTGGTTCCCCGTCTTCCCGTTCATCCTCAGGACAAATTGCAACCTGGACGAAACAGTAGGTTAAAGGTGCTGATTCTCCAAGTAGGGAGATGGTTAGTCAAGCGGCTGGAATGGCGAACCCGAGCACAAGGAGAGGAGAAATGAGGTGCGTTTTAGAAACCTTTCCCGATCTCATGGCATACCATCTTCTGGGTTTCCCATGCATGTTTTGATGTAGGAAGATTCCCTTGTACCTGGAGATTTGAGACCCTTGGGGTGTGTTCCCCGCAGTGTTACTTTAAAGTATCTGCATTTGCTCACCCAACCTCACCAACCCTCTCAGCCCCAAGAATGTCCAGCCTTATGTCTCATCCAGCTGTGGGTCTTGATATGGTCAATCCAGGTTGCATCATAGACCCTGAACGGATTTTGTAAGAATTTCTCTCTCTTTCACTGTCTTTGTTTTGTGGGTTTTTTAAAGTAATTTATGTTTAGAATCGGGCTTGGCTGCTTTTCCCTGCTGTGTTGATGCCGCTTTACACCCTCTTGATTCACTTGCAGAGAGATATCGATACATAGGTTTTCAGATTCTTACTAGTCAGATATATTCTTGTGCGGTGACTAGGGGGTGTTGAGTCCAGTTCACTGAGCAGGGAGTAGGCCTTGTCTATTACATATTTGGCTTATGGAGCGGTGTCTGAGCTAATTTCAAACCCTTGTTTTATGCATCACCCCACCTCACCTTTCCCGTTAAGCAGCCATAGTGTGTCTTCTAAAGGTGTGACTCTGTTCTGTTTTGTAATTCAGTTCAAGTGTAGCGATTTTGACATTCCCTCTATAAGCGATATCTTAGGATAAGTGTCTTTTTCTGTGTGACTTATTTCACTTAGAATCATCGTATCTAAATCCACTCATCATGCTGCTAACTAGCCTTATGACATTGATTTCATGGCTGAGTGATATTCCACTGTGCCAAGTACCACCATTTCTTTATCCATTTTTCTCTTTCCTGGGATATTGAAGGTGTACCGAAGTGGAGGTTCTTGGAAACAGAGCAGCCGTAAACTTTAGGGTGCCTGTGTCTTGTTGATTTTTAGTTTTCCCAATTTATACGCCCATGAGTGGAAGTGCCCTATGCTCTCAACGCTGTGTTTATTACTTGTTTCAGGACACACCGTACTCTTCTCCAGAGTGCCTGTTGGCAATTTACATCCCGCCCATCAGCGTAGCAAGGCTTCCATGTCTCCATGGCCTGTCCTGCTTTTCTGGTTTTTACACTTTGTTCAGCATGGCCCTTTTGACCGAGGGCAAGCGAGACTTCTTTGTAGCGCTGATTTGCCCTTCCGGCTTGCTTGGTTGGCCGAAAAGGGCGTATGCGTTTTTTCCTGAATATGTTTAGGAAAAAACGCATACGCCCTTTTTGGCCAAGGGCATCATTGTCAACGTTTTGCCGCTTTTCATGTGCTTTAAAGGCGAGTCGAATCTACCTCCTGAAATCTGTTTCCTGCAAATCTGCCTTGCTTTCAAATCCTCTTCGTTGCCTTCCCTCAATATATTTGTGGACGAGAGTTCTCATTTATAACTCTGCACGTTTGTGAATTGCAGTGCCCCTGAGCTCCATTTGTCTCCTCGCTTTTTTGGGAGCTGGCCGCAAAAGCGCAGGATTGCTTCAGGCCCTATTTTGGTTCTGGGGGGCAGGCTGAGCCTGTGGTTCATTCTTCTTCCTGATGGGAAAATGGAGTGACCTGTGCCTGTCCCAACACCTAGGGCTAGTCTTTCGTTGGTTCCCCGTCTTCCCGTTCATCCTCAGGCCAAATTGCAACCTGGACGAAACAGTAGGTTAAAGGTGCTGATTCTCCAAGTAGGGAGATGGTTAGTCAAGCGGCTGGAATGGCGAACCCGAGCACAAGGAGAGGAGAAATGAGGTGCGTTTTAGAAACCTTTCCCGATCTCACGGCATACCATCTTCTGGGTTTCCCATGCATGTTTTGATGTAGGAAGATTCCCTTGTACCTGGAGATTTGAGACCCATGGGGTGGGTACCCCGCGGTATTACTTTAAAGGATCTGCATTTGCTCACCCAACCTCACCAATCCTCTCAGCCCCAAGAGTGTCCAGCCTTATGTCTCATCCAGCTGTGGGTCTAGATATGGTCAATCCAGGTTGCATCAGAGACCCTGAACGGATTTTGTAAGAATTTCTCTCTCTTTCACTGTCTTTGCTTTGTGGGTTTTTTAAAGTAATGTATGTTTAGAATGGGGTTTGGCTGCTTTTCCCTGCTGTGCTTATGCCGCTTTACACCCTCTTGATTCACTTGCAGAGAGATATCGATACATAGGTTTTCAGATTCATACTAGTCAGATATATTCTTGTGCGGTGACTAGGGGGTGTTGAGTCCAGTTCACTGAGCAGGGAGTAGGCCTTGTCTATTACATATTTGGCTTATGGAGCGGTGTCTGAGCTAATTCCAAACCCTTGTTTTATGCATCACCCCACCTCACCTTTCCCGTTAAGCAGCCATAGTGTGTCTTCTAAAGGTGTGACTCTGTTCTGTTTTGTAATTCAGTTCAAGTGTAGCGATTTTGACATTCCCTCTATAAGCGATATCTTAGGATAAGTGTCTTTTTCTGTGTGACTTATTTCACTTAGAGTCATCGTACCTAAATCCACTCATCATGCTGCTAACTAGCCTTATGACATTGATTTCATGGCTGAGTGATATTCCACTGTGCCAAGTACCACCATTTCTTTATCCATTTTTCTCTTTCCTGGGATATTGAAGGTGTACCGAAGTGGAGGTTCTTGGAAACAGAGCAGCCGTAAACTTTAGGGTGCCTGTGTCTTGTTGATTTTTAGTTTTCCCAATTTATACGCCCATGAGTGGAAGTGCCCTATGCTCTCAACGCTGTGTTTATTACTTGTTTCAGGACACACCGTACTCTTCTCCAGAGTGCCTGTTGGCAATTTACATCCCGCCCATCAGCGTAGCAAGGCTTCCATGTCTCCATGGCCTGTCCTGCTTTTCTGGTTTTTACACTTTGTTCAGCATGGCCCTTTTGACCGAGGGCAAGCGAGACTTCTTTGTAGCGCTGATTTGCCCTTCCGGCTTGCTTGGTTGGCCAAAAAGGGCGTATGCGTTTTTTCCTGAATATATTCAGGAAAAAACGCATACGCCCTTTTTGGCCAAGGGCATCATTGTCAACGTTTTGCCGCTTTTCATGTGCTTTAAAGGCGAGTCGAATCTACCTCCTGAAATCTGTTTCCTGCAAATCTGCCTTGCTTTCAAATCCTCTTCGTTGCCTTCCCTCAATATATTTGTGGACGAGAGTTCTCATTTATAACTCTGCACGTTTGTGAATTGCAGTGCCCCTGAGCTCCATTTGTCTCCTCGCTTTTTTGGGAGCTGGCCGCAAAAGCGCAGGATTGCTTCAGGCCCTATTTTGGTTCTGGGGGGCAGGCTGAGCCTGTGGTTCATTCTTCTTCCTGATGGGAAAATGGAGTGACCTGTGCCTGTCCCAACACCTAGGGCTAGTCTTTCGTTGGTTCCCCGTCTTCCCGTTCATCCTCAGGACAAATTGCAACCTGGACGAAACAGTAGGTTAAAGGTGCTGATTCTCCAAGTAGGGAGATGGTTAGTCAAGCGGCTGGAATGGCGAACCCGAGCACAAGGAGAGGAGAAATGAGGTGCGTTTTAGAAACCTTTCCCGATCTCATGGCATACCGTCTTCTGGGTTTCCCATGCATGTTTTGATGTAGGAAGATTCCCTTGTACCTGGAGATTTGAGACCCTTGGGGTGTGTTCCCCGCAGTGTTACTTTAAAGTATCTGCATTTGCTCACCCAACCTCACCAACCCTCTCAGCCCCAAGAATGTCCAGCCTTATGTCTCATCCAGCTGTGGGTCTTGATATGGTCAATCCAGGTTGCATCATAGACCCTGAACGGATTTTGTAAGAATTTCTCTCTCTTTCACTGTCTTTGTTTTGTGGGTTTTTTAAAGTAATTTATGTTTAGAATCGGGCTTGGCTGCTTTTCCCTGCTGTGTTGATGCCGCTTTACACCCTCTTGATTCACTTGCAGAGAGATATCGATACATAGGTTTTCAGATTCTTACTAGTCAGATATATTCTTGTGCGGTGACTAGGGGGTGTTGAGTCCAGTTCACTGAGCAGGGAGTAGGCCTTGTCTATTACATATTTGGCTTATGGAGCGGTGTCTGAGCTAATTTCAAACCCTTGTTTTATGCATCACCCCACCTCACCTTTCCCGTTAAGCAGCCATAGTGTGTCTTCTAAAGGTGTGACTCTGTTCTGTTTTGTAATTCAGTTCAAGTGTAGCGATTTTGACATTCCCTCTATAAGCGATATCTTAGGATAAGTGTCTTTTTCTGTGTGACTTATTTCACTTAGAATCATCGTATCTAAATCCACTCATCATGCTGCTAACTAGCCTTATGACATTGATTTCATGGCTGAGTGATATTCCACTGTGCCAAGTACCACCATTTCTTTATCCATTTTTCTCTTTCCTGGGATATTGAAGGTGTACCGAAGTGGAGGTTCTTGGAAACAGAGCAGCCGTAAACTTTAGGGTGCCTGTGTCTTGTTGATTTTTAGTTTTCCCAATTTATACGCCCATGAGTGGAAGTGCCCTATGCTCTCAACGCTGTGTTTATTACTTGTTTCAGGACACACCGTACTCTTCTCCAGAGTGCCTGTTGGCAATTTACATCCCGCCCATCAGCGTAGCAAGGCTTCCATGTCTCCATGGCCTGTCCTGCTTTTCTGGTTTTTACACTTTGTTCAGCATGGCCCTTTTGACCGAGGGCAAGCGAGACTTCTTTGTAGCGCTGATTTGCCCTTCCGGCTTGCTTGGTTGGCCGAAAAGGGCGTATGCGTTTTTTCCTGAATATGTTTAGGAAAAAACGCATACGCCCTTTTTGGCCAAGGGCATCATTGTCAACGTTTTGCCGCTTTTCATGTGCTTTAAAGGCGAGTCGAATCTACCTCCTGAAATCTGTTTCCTGCAAATCTGCCTTGCTTTCAAATCCTCTTCGTTGCCTTCCCTCAATATATTTGTGGACGAGAGTTCTCATTTATAACTCTGCACGTTTGTGAATTGCAGTGCCCCTGAGCTCCATTTGTCTCCTCGCTTTTTTGGGAGCTGGCCGCAAAAGCGCAGGATTGCTTCAGGCCCTATTTTGGTTCTGGGGGGCAGGCTGAGCCTGTGGTTCATTCTTCTTCCTGATGGGAAAATGGAGTGACCTGTGCCTGTCCCAACACCTAGGGCTAGTCTTTCGTTGGTTCCCCGTCTTCCCGTTCATCCTCAGGCCAAATTGCAACCTGGACGAAACAGTAGGTTAAAGGTGCTGATTCTCCAAGTAGGGAGATGGTTAGTCAAGCGGCTGGAATGGCGAACCCGAGCACAAGGAGAGGAGAAATGAGGTGCGTTTTAGAAACCTTTCCCGATCTCACGGCATACCATCTTCTGGGTTTCCCATGCATGTTTTGATGTAGGAAGATTCCCTTGTACCTGGAGATTTGAGACCCATGGGGTGGGTACCCCGCGGTATTACTTTAAAGGATCTGCATTTGCTCACCCAACCTCACCAATCCTCTCAGCCCCAAGAGTGTCCAGCCTTATGTCTCATCCAGCTGTGGGTCTAGATATGGTCAATCCAGGTTGCATCAGAGACCCTGAACGGATTTTGTAAGAATTTCTCTCTCTTTCACTGTCTTTGCTTTGTGGGTTTTTTAAAGTAATGTATGTTTAGAATGGGGTTTGGCTGCTTTTCCCTGCTGTGTTTATGCCGCTTTACACCCTCTTGATTCACTTGCAGAGAGATATCGATACATAGGTTTTCAGATTCATACTAGTCAGATATATTCTTGTGCGGTGACTAGGGGGTGTTGAGTCCAGTTCACTGAGCAGGGAGTAGGCCTTGTCTATTACATATTTGGCTTATGGAGCGGTGTCTGAGCTAATTCCAAACCCTTGTTTTATGCATCACCCCACCTCACCTTTCCCGTTAAGCAGCCATAGTGTGTCTTCTAAAGGTGTGACTCTGTTCTGTTTTGTAATTCAGTTCAAGTGTAGCGATTTTGACATTCCCTCTATAAGCGATATCTTAGGATAAGTGTCTTTTTCTGTGTGACTTATTTCACTTAGAGTCATCGTACCTAAATCCACTCATCATGCTGCTAACTAGCCTTATGACATTGATTTCATGGCTGAGTGATATTCCACTGTGCCAAGTACCACCATTTCTTTATCCATTTTTCTCTTTCCTGGGATATTGAAGGTGTACCGAAGTGGAGGTTCTTGGAAACAGAGCAGCCGTAAACTTTAGGGTGCCTGTGTCTTGTTGATTTTTAGTTTTCCCAATTTATACGCCCATGAGTGGAAGTGCCCTATGCTCTCAACGCTGTGTTTATTACTTGTTTCAGGACACACCGTACTCTTCTCCAGAGTGCCTGTTGGCAATTTACATCCCGCCCATCAGCGTAGCAAGGCTTCCATGTCTCCATGGCCTGTCCTGCTTTTCTGGTTTTTACACTTTGTTCAGCATGGCCCTTTTGACCGAGGGCAAGCGAGACTTCTTTGTAGCGCTGATTTGCCCTTCCGGCTTGCTTGGTTGGCCAAAAAGGGCGTATGCGTTTTTTCCTGAATATATTCAGGAAAAAACGCATACGCCCTTTTTGGCCAAGGGCATCATTGTCAACGTTTTGCCGCTTTTCATGTGCTTTAAAGGCGAGTCGAATCTACCTCCTGAAATCTGTTTCCTGCAAATCTGCCTTGCTTTCAAATCCTCTTCGTTGCCTTCCCTCAATATATTTGTGGACGAGAGTTCTCATTTATAACTCTGCACGTTTGTGAATTGCAGTGCCCCTGAGCTCCATTTGTCTCCTCGCTTTTTTGGGAGCTGGCCGCAAAAGCGCAGGATTGCTTCAGGCCCTATTTTGGTTCTGGGGGGCAGGCTGAGCCTGTGGTTCATTCTTCTTCCTGATGGGAAAATGGAGTGAACTATGCCTGTCCCAACACCTAGGGCTCGTCTCTCGTTGGTTCCGCGTCTTCCCGTTCATCCTCAGGACAAATTGCAACCTGTACAATCAGGAGGTTAAAGGTGCTGATTCTCCAAGTAGGGAGATGGTTAGTCAAGCGGCTGGAATGGCGAACCCGAGCACAAGGAGAGGAGAAATGAGGTGCGTTTTAGAAACCTTTCCCGATCTCATGGCATACCATCTTCTGGGTTTCCCATGCATGTTTTGATGTAGGAAGATTCCCTTGTACCTGGAGATTTGAGACCCATGGGGTGTGTTCCCCACAGTGTTACTTTAAAGTATCTGCATTTGCTCACCCAACCTCACCAACCCTCTCAGCCCTAAGAATGTCCAGCCTTATGTCTCATCCAGCTGTGGGTCTTGATATGGTCAATCCAGGTTGCATCATAGACCCTGAACGGATTTTGTAAGAATTTCTCTCTCTTTCACTGTCTTTGTTTTGTGGGTTTTTTAAAGTAATTTATGTTTAGAATCGGGCTTGGCTGCTTTTCCCTGCTGTGTTGATGCCGCTTTACACCCTCTTGATTCACTTGCAGAGAGATATCGATACATAGGTTTTCAGATTCTTACTAGTCAGATATATTCTTGTGCGGTGACTAGGGGGTGTTGAGTCCAGTTCACTGAGCAGGGAGTAGGCCTTGTCTATTACATATTTGGCTTATGGAGCGGTGTCTGAGCTAATTTCAAACCCTTGTTTTATGCATCACCCCACCTCACCTTTCCCGTTAAGCAGCCATAGTGTGTCTTCTAAAGGTGTGACTCTGTTCTGTTTTGTAATTCAGTTCAAGTGTAGCGATTTTGACATTCCCTCTATAAGCGATATCTTAGGATAAGTGTCTTTTTCTGTGTGACTTATTTCACTTAGAATCATCGTATCTAAATCCACTCATCATGCTGCTAACTAGCCTTATGACATTGATTTCATGGCTGAGTGATATTCCACTGTGCCAAGTACCACCATTTCTTTATCCATTTTTCTCTTTCCTGGGATATTGAAGGTGTACCGAAGTGGAGGTTCTTGGAAACAGAGCAGCCGTAAACTTTAGGGTGCCTGTGTCTTGTTGATTTTTAGTTTTCCCAATTTATACGCCCATGAGTGGAAGTGCCCTATGCTCTCAACGCTGTGTTTATTACTTGTTTCAGGACACACCGTACTCTTCTCCAGAGTGCCTGTTGGCAATTTACATCCCGCCCATCAGCGTAGCAAGGCTTCCATGTCTCCATGGCCTGTCCTGCTTTTCTGGTTTTTACACTTTGTTCAGCATGGCCCTTTTGACCGAGGGCAAGCGAGACTTCTTTGTAGCGCTGATTTGCCCTTCCGGCTTGCTTGGTTGGCCAAAAAGGGCGTATGCGTTTTTTCCTGAATATATTCAGGAAAAAACGCATACGCCCTTTTTGGCCAAGGGCATCATTGTCAACGTTTTGCCGCTTTTCATGTGCTTTAAAGGCGAGTCGAATCTACCTCCTGAAATCTGTTTCCTGCAAATCTGCCTTGCTTTCAAATCCTCTTCGTTGCCTTCCCTCAATATATTTGTGGACGAGAGTTCTCATTTATAACTCTGCACGTTTGTGAATTGCAGTGCCCCTGAGCTCCATTTGTCTCCTCGCTTTTTTGGGAGCTGGCCGCAAAAGCGCAGGATTGCTTCAGGCCCTATTTTGGTTCTGGGGGGCAGGCTGAGCCTGTGGTTCATTCTTCTTCCTGATGGGAAAATGGAGTGACCTGTGCCTGTCCCAACACCTAGGGCTAGTCTTTCGTTGGTTCCCCGTCTTCCCGTTCATCCTCAGGACAAATTGCAACCTGGACGAAACAGTAGGTTAAAGGTGCTGATTCTCCAAGTAGGGAGATGGTTAGTCAAGCGGCTGGAATGGCGAACCCGAGCACAAGGAGAGGAGAAATGAGGTGCGTTTTAGAAACCTTTCCCGATCTCACGGCATACCATCTTCTGGGTTTCCCATGCATGTTTTGATGTAGGAAGATTCCCTTGTACCTGGAGATTTGAGACCCATGGGGTGGGTACCCCGCGGTATTACTTTAAAGTATCTGCATTTGCTCACCCAACCTCACCAATCCTCTCAGCCCCAAGAGTGTCCAGCCTTATGTCTCATCCAGCTGTGGGTCTAGATATGGTCAATCCAGGTTGCATCAGAGACCCTGAACGGATTTTGTAAGAATTTCTCTCTCTTTCACTGTCTTTGCTTTGTGGGTTTTTTAAAGTAATGTATGTTTAGAATGGGGTTTGGCTGCTTTTCCCTGCTGTGTTTATGCCGCTTTACACCCTCTTGATTCACTTGCAGAGAGATATCGATACATAGGTTTTCAGATTCATACTAGTCAGATATATTCTTGTGCGGTGACTAGGGGGTGTTGAGTCCAGTTCACTGAGCAGGGAGTAGGCCTTGTCTATTACATATTTGGCTTATGGAGCGGTGTCTGAGCTAATTTCAAACCCTTGTTTTATGCATCACCCCACCTCACCTTTCCCGTTAAGCAGCCATAGTGTGTCTTCTAAAGGTGTGACTCTGTTCTGTTTTGTAATTCAGTTCAAGTGTAGCGATTTTGACATTCCCTCTATAAGCGATATCTTAGGATAAGTGTCTTTTTCTGTGTGACTTATTTCACTTAGAATCATCGTACCTAAATCCACTCATCATGCTGCTAACTAGCCTTATGACATTGATTTCATGGCTGAGTGATATTCCACTGTGCCAAGTACCACCATTTCTTTATCCATTTTTCTCTTTCCTGGGATATTGAAGGTGTACCGAAGTGGAGGTTCTTGGAAACAGAGCAGCCGTAAACTTTAGGGTGCCTGTGTCTTGTTGATTTTTAGTTTTCCCAATTTATACGCCCTTGAGTGGAAGTGCCCTATGCTCTCTACGCTGTGTTTATTACTTGTTTCAGGACACACCGTACTCTTCTCCAGAGTGCCTGTTGGCAATTTACATCCCGCCCATCAGCGTAGCAAGGCTTCCATGTCTCCATGGCCTGTCCTGCTTTTCTGGTTTTTACACTTTATTCAGCATGGCCCTTTTGACCGAGGGCAAGCGAGACTTCTTTGTAGCGCTGATTTGCCCTTCCGGCTTGCTTGGTTGGCCAAAAAGGGCGTATGCGTTTTTTCCTGAATATATTCAGGAAAAAACGCATACGCCCTTTTTGGCCAAGGGCATCATTGTCAACGTTTTGCCGCTTTTCATGTGCTTTAAAGGCGAGTCGAATCTACCTCCTGAAATCTGTTTCCTGCAAATCTGCCTTGCTTTCAAATCCTCTTCATTGCCTTCCCTCAATATATTTGTGGACGAGAGTTCTCATTTATAACTCTGCACGTTTGTGAATTGCAGTGCCCCTGAGCTCCATTTGTCTCCTCGCTTTTTTGGGAGCTGGCCGCAAAAGCGCAGGATTGCTTCAGGCCCTATTTTGGTTCTGGGGGGCAGGCTGAGCCTGTGGTTCATTCTTCTTCCTGATGGGAAAATGGAGTGACCTATGCCTGTCCCTACACCTAGGGCTCGTCTCTCGTTGGTTCCGCGTCTTCCCGTTCATCCTCAGGACAAATTGCAACCTGTACAATCAGGAGGTTAAAGGTGCTGATTCTCCAAGTAGGGAGATGGTTAGTCAAGCGGCTGGAATGGCGAACCCGAGCACAAGGAGAGGAGAAATGAGGTGCGTTTTAGAAACCTTTCCCGATCTCATGGCATACCATCTTCTGGGTTTCCCATGCATGTTTTGATGTAGGAAGATTCCCTTGTACCTGGAGATTTGAGACCCATGGGGTGTGTTCCCCGCAGTGTTACTTTAAAGTATCTGCATTTGCTCACCCAACCTCACCAACCCTCTCAGCCCCAAGAATGTCCAGCCTTATGTCTCATCCAGCTGTGGGTCTTGATATGGTCAATCCAGGTTGCATCATAGACCCTGAACGGATTTTGTAAGAATTTCTCTCTCTTTCACTGTCTTTGTTTTGTGGGTTTTTTAAAGTAATTTATGTTTAGAATCGGGCTTGGCTGCTTTTCCCTGCTGTGTTGATGCCGCTTTACACCCTCTTGATTCACTTGCAGAGAGATATCGATACATAGGTTTTCAGATTCTTACTAGTCAGATATATTCTTGTGCGGTGAGTAGGGGGTGTTGAGTCCAGTTCACTGAGCAGGGAGTAGGCCTTGTCTATTACATATTTGGCTTATGGAGCGGTCTCTGAGCTAATTTCAAACCCTTGTTTTATGCATCACCCCACCTCACCTTTCCCGTTAAGCAGCCATAGTGTGTCTTCTAAAGGTGTGACTCTGTTCTGTTTTGTAATTCAGTTCAAGTGTAGCGATTTTGACATTCCCTCTATAAGCGATATCTTAGGATAAGTGTCTTTTTCTGTGTGACTTATTTCACTTAGAATCATCGTATCTAAATCCACTCATCATGCTGCTAACTAGCCTTATGACATTGATTTCATGGCTGAGTGATATTCCACTGTGCCAAGTACCACCATTTCTTTATCCATTTTTCTCTTTCCTGGGATATTGAAGGTGTACCGAAGTGGAGGTTCTTGGAAACAGAGCAGCCGTAAACTTTAGGGTGCCTGTGTCTTGTTGATTTTTAGTTTTCCCAATTTATACGCCCATGAGTGGAAGTGCCCTATGCTCTCAACGCTGTGTTTATTACTTGTTTCAGGACACACCGTACTCTTGTCCAGAGTGCCTGTTGGCAATTTACATCCCGCCCATCAGCGTAGCAAGGCTTCCATGTCTCCATGGCCTGTCCTGCTTTTCTGGTTTTTACACTTTGTTCAGCATGGCCCTTTTGACCGAGGGCAAGCGAGACTTCTTTGTAGCGCTGATTTGCCCTTCCGGCTTGCTTGGTTGGCCAAAAAGGGCGTATGCGTTTTTTCCTGAATATATTCAGGAAAAAACGCATACGCCCTTTTTGGCCAAGGGCATCATTGTCAACGTTTTCCCGCTTTTCATGTGCTTTAAAGGCGAGTCGAATCTACCTCCTGAAATCTGTTTCCTGCAAATCTGCCTTGCTTTCAAATCCTCTTCGTTGCCTTACCTCAATATATTTGTGGACGAGAGTTCTCATTTATAACTCTGCACGTTTGTGAATTGCAGTGCCCCTGAGCTCCATTTGTCTCCTCGCTTTTTTGGGAGCTGGCCGCAAAAGCGCAGGATTGCTTCAGGCCCTATTTTGGTTCTGGGGGGCAGGCTGAGCCTGTGGTTCATTCTTCTTCCTGATGGGAAAATGGAGTGACCTGTGCCTGTCCCAACACCTAGGGCTAGTCTTTCGTTGGTTCCCCGTCTTCCCGTTCATCCTCAGGACAAATTGCAACCTGGACGAAACAGTAGGTTAAAGGTGCTGATTCTCCAAGTAGGGAGATGGTTAGTCAAGCGGCTGGAATGGCGAACCCGAGCACAAGGAGAGGAGAAATGAGGTGCGTTTTAGAAACCTTTCCCGATCTCACGGCATACCATCTTCTGGGTTTCCCATGCATGTTTTGATGTAGGAAGATTCCCTTGTACCTGGAGATTTGAGACCCATGGGGTGGGTACCCCGCGGTATTACTTTAAAGTATCTGCATTTGCTCACCCAACCTCACCAATCCTCTCAGCCCCAAGAGTGTCCAGCCTTATGTCTCATCCAGCTGTGGGTCTAGATATGGTCAATCCAGGTTGCATCAGAGACCCTGAACGGATTTTGTAAGAATTTCTCTCTCTTTCACTGTCTTTGCTTTGTGGGTTTTTTAAAGTAATGTATGTTTAGAATGGGGTTTGGCTGCTTTTCCCTGCTGTGTTTATGCCGCTTTACACCCTCTTGATTCACTTGCAGAGAGATATCGATACATAGGTTTTCAGATTCATACTAGTCAGATATATTCTTGTGCGGTGACTAGGGGGTGTTGAGTCCAGTTCACTGAGCAGGGAGTAGGCCTTGTCTATTACATATTTGGCTTATGGAGCGGTGTCTGAGCTAATTTCAAACCCTTGTTTTATGCATCACCCCACCTCACCTTTCCCGTTAAGCAGCCATAGTGTGTCTTCTAAAGGTGTGACTCTGTTCTGTTTTGTAATTCAGTTCAAGTGTAGCGATTTTGACATTCCCTCTATAAGCGATATCTTAGGATAAGTGTCTTTTTCTGTGTGACTTATTTCACTTAGAGTCATCGTACCTAAATCCACTCATCATGCTGCTAACTAGCCTTATGACATTGATTTCATGGCTGAGTGATATTCCATTGTGCCAAGTACCACCATTTCTTTATCCATTTTTCTCTTTCCTGGGATATTGAAGGTGTACCGAAGTGGAGGTTCTTGGAAACAGAGCAGCCGTAAACTTTAGGGTGCCTGTGTCTTGTTGATTTTTAGTTTTCCCAATTTATACGCCCTTGAGTGGAAGTGCCCTATGCTCTCTACGCTGTGTTTATTACTTGTTTCAGGACACACCGTACTCTTCTCCAGAGTGCCTGTTGGCAATTTACATCCCGCCCATCAGCGTAGCAAGTCTTCCATGTCTCCATGGCCTGTCCTGCTTTTCTGGTTTTTACACTTTGTTCAGCATGGCCCTTTTGACCGAGGGCAAGCGAGACTTCTTTGTAGCGCTGATTTGCCCTTCCGGCTTGCTTGGTTGGCCAAAAAGGGCGTATGCGTTTTTTCCTGAATATATTCAGGAAAAAACGCATACGCCCTTTTTGGCCAAGGGCATCATTGTCAACGTTTTGCCGCTTTTCATGTGCTTTAAAGGCGAGTCGAATCTACCTCCTGAAATCTGTTTCCTGCAAATCTGCCTTGCTTTCAAATCCTCTTCATTGCCTTCCCTCAATATATTTGTGGACGAGAGTTCTCATTTATAACTCTGCACGTTTGTGAATTGCAGTGCCCCTGAGCTCCATTTGTCTCCTCGCTTTTTTGGGAGCTGGCCGCAAAAGCGCAGGATTGCTTCAGGCCCTATTTTGGTTCTGGGGGGCAGGCTGAGCCTGTGGTTCATTCTTCTTCCTGATGGGAAAATGGAGTGACCTATGCCTGTCCCAACACCTAGGGCTCGTCTCTCGTTGGTTCCGCGTCTTCCCGTTCATCCTCAGGACAAATTGCAACCTGTACAATCAGGAGGTTAAAGGTGCTGATTCTCCAAGTAGGGAGATGGTTAGTCAAGCGGCTGGAATGGCGAACCCGAGCACAAGGAGAGGAGAAATGAGGTGCGTTTTAGAAACCTTTCCCGATCTCATGGCATACCATCTTCTGGGTTTCCCATGCATGTTTTGATGTAGGAAGATTCCCTTGTACCTGGAGATTTGAGACCCTTGGGGTGTGTTCCCCGCAGTGTTACTTTAAAGTATCTGCATTTGCTCACCCAACCTCACCAACCCTCTCAGCCCCAAGAATGTCCAGCCTTATGTCTCATCCAGCTGTGGGTCTTGATATGGTCAATCCAGGTTGCATCATAGACCCTGAACGGATTTTGTAAGAATTTCTCTCTCTTTCACTGTCTTTGTTTTGTGGGTTTTTTAAAGTAATTTATGTTTAGAATCGGGCTTGGCTGCTTTTCCCTGCTGTGTTGATGCCGCTTTACACCCTCTTGATTCACTTGCAGAGAGATATCGATACATAGGTTTTCAGATTCTTACTAGTCAGATATATTCTTGTGCGGTGACTAGGGGGTGTTGAGTCCAGTTCACTGAGCAGGGAGTAGGCCTTGTCTATTACATATTTGGCTTATGGAGCGGTGTCTGAGCTAATTTCAAACCCTTGTTTTATGCATCACCCCACCTCACCTTTCCCGTTAAGCAGCCATAGTGTGTCTTCTAAAGGTGTGACTCTGTTCTGTTTTGTAATTCAGTTCAAGTGTAGCGATTTTGACATTCCCTCTATAAGCGATATCTTAGGATAAGTGTCTTTTTCTGTGTGACTTATTTCACTTAGAATCATCGTATCTAAATCCACTCATCATGCTGCTAACTAGCCTTATGACATTGATTTCATGGCTGAGTGATATTCCACTGTGCCAAGTACCACCATTTCTTTATCCATTTTTCTCTTTCCTGGGATATTGAAGGTGTACCGAAGTGGAGGTTCTTGGAAACAGAGCAGCCGTAAACTTTAGCGTGCCTGTGTCTTGTTGATTTTTAGTTTTCCCAATTTATACGCCCATGAGTGGAAGTGCCCTATGCTCTCAACGCTGTGTTTATTACTTGTTTCAGGACACACCGTACTCTTCTCCAGAGTGCCTGTTGGCAATTTACATCCCGCCCATCAGCGTAGCAAGGCTTCCATGTCTCCATGGCCTGTCCTGCTTTTCTGGTTTTTACACTTTGTTCAGCATGGCCCTTTTGACCGAGGGCAAGCGAGACTTCTTTGTAGCGCTGATTTGCCCTTCCGGCTTGCTTGGTTGGCCGAAAAGGGCGTATGCGTTTTTTCCTGAATATATTTAGGAAAAAACGCATACGCCCTTTTTGGCCAAGGGCATCATTGTCAACGTTTTGCCGCTTTTCATGTGCTTTAAAGGCGAGTCGAATCTACCTCCTGAAATTTGTTTCCTGCAAATCTGCCTTGCTTTCAAATCCTCTTCGTTGCCTTCCCTCAATATATTTGTGGACGAGAGTTCTCATTTATAACTCTGCACGTTTGTGAATTGCAGTGCCCCTGAGCTCCATTTGTCTCCTCGCTTTTTTGGGAGCTGGCCGCAAAAGCGCAGGATTGCTTCAGGCCCTATTTTGGTTCTGGGGGGCAGGCTGAGCCTGTGGTTCATTCTTCTTCCTGATGGGAAAATGGAGTGACCTGTGCCTGTCCCAACACCTAGGGCTAGTCTTTCGTTGGTTCCCCGTCTTCCCGTTCATCCTCAGGCCAAATTGCAACCTGGACGAAACAGTAGGTTAAAGGTGCTGATTCTCCAAGTAGGGAGATGGTTAGTCAAGCGGCTGGAATGGCGAACCCGAGCACAAGGAGAGGAGAAATGAGGTGCGTTTTAGAAACCTTTCCCGATCTCACGGCATACCATCTTCTGGGTTTCCCATGCATGTTTTGATGTAGGAAGATTCCCTTGTACCTGGAGATTTGAGACCCATGTGGTGGGTACCCCGCGGTATTACTTTAAAGGATCTGCATTTGCTCACCCAACCTCACCAATCCTCTCAGCCCCAAGAGTGTCCAGCCTTATGTCTCATCCAGCTGTGGGTCTAGATATGGTCAATCCAGGTTGCATCAGAGACCCTGAACGGATTTTGTAAGAATTTCTCTCTCTTTCACTGTCTTTGCTTTGTGGGTTTTTTAAAGTAATGTATGTTTAGAATGGGGTTTGGCTGCTTTTCCCTGCTGTGTTTATGCCGCTTTACACCCTCTTGATTCACTTGCAGAGAGATATCGATACATAGGTTTTCAGATTCATACTAGTCAGATATATTCTTGTGCGGTGACTAGGGGGTGTTGAGTCCAGTTCACTGAGCAGGGAGTAGGCCTTGTCTATTACATATTTGGCTTATGGAGCGGTGTCTGAGCTAATTCCAAACCCTTGTTTTATGCATCACCCCACCTCACCTTTCCCGTTAAGCAGCCATAGTGTGTCTTCTAAAGGTGTGACTCTGTTCTGTTTTGTAATTCAGTTCAAGTGTAGCGATTTTGACATTCCCTCTATAAGCGATATCTTAGGATAAGTGTCTTTTTCTGTGTGACTTATTTCACTTAGAGTCATCGTACCTAAATCCACTCATCATGCTGCTAACTAGCCTTATGACATTGATTTCATGGCTGAGTGATATTCCACTGTGCCAAGTACCACCATTTCTTTATCCATTTTTCTCTTTCCTGGGATATTGAAGGTGTACCGAAGTGGAGGTTCTTGGAAACAGAGCAGCCGTAAACTTTAGGGTGCCTGTGTCTTGTTGATTTTTAGTTTTCCCAATTTATACGCCCATGAGTGGAAGTGCCCTATGCTCTCAACGCTGTGTTTATTACTTGTTTCAGGACACACCGTACTCTTGTCCAGAGTGCCTGTTGGCAATTTACATCCCGCCCATCAGCGTAGCAAGGCTTCCATGTCTCCATGGCCAGTCCTGCTTTTCTGGTTTTTACACTTTGTTCAGCATGGCCCTTTTGACCGAGGGCAAGCGAGACTTCTTTGTAGCGCTGATTTGCCCTTCCGGCTTGCTTGGTTGGCCAAAAAGGGCGTATGCGTTTTTTCCTGAATATATTCAGGAAAAAACGCATACGCCCTTTTTGGCCAAGGGCATCATTGTCAACGTTTTGCCGCTTTTCATGTGCTTTAAAGGCGAGTCGAATCTACCTCCTGAAATCTGTTTCCTGCAAATCTGCCTTGCTTTCAAATCCTCTTCGTTGCCTTCCCTCAATATATTTGTGGACGAGAGTTCTCATTTATAACTCTGCACGTTTGTGAATTGCAGTGCCCCTGAGCTCCATTTGTCTCCTCGCTTTTTTGGGAGCTGGCCGCAAAAGCGCAGGATTGCTTCAGGCCCTATTTTGGTTCTGGGGGGCAGGCTGAGCCTGTGGTTCATTCTTCTTCCTGATGGGAAAATGGAGTGACCTATGCCTGTCCCAACACCTAGGGCTCGTCTCTCGTTGGTTCCGCGTCTTCCCGTTCATCCTCAGGACAAATTGCAACCTGTACAATCAGGAGGTTAAAGGTGCTGATTCTCCAAGTAGGGAGATGGTTAGTCAAGCGGCTGGAATGGCGAACCCGAGCACAAGGAGAGGAGAAATGAGGTGCGTTTTAGAAACCTTTCCCGATCTCATGGCATACCATCTTCTGGGTTTCCCATGCATGTTTTGATGTAGGAAGATTCCCTTGTACCTGGAGATTTGAGACCCATGGGGTGTGTTCCCCGCAGTGTTACTTTAAAGTATCTGCATTTGCTCACCCAACCTCACCAACCCTCTCAGCCCCAAGAATGTCCAGCCTTATGTCTCATCCAGCTGTGGGTCTTGATATGGTCAATCCAGGTTGCATCATAGACCCTGAACGGATTTTGTAAGAATTTCTCTCTCTTTCACTGTCTTTGTTTTGTGGGTTTTTTAAAGTAATTTATGTTTAGAATCGGGCTTGGCTGCTTTTCCCTGCTGTGTTGATGCCGCTTTACACCCTCTTGATTCACTTGCAGAGAGATATCGATACATAGGTTTTCAGATTCTTACTAGTCAGATATATTCTTGTGCGGTGAGTAGGGGGTGTTGAGTCCAGTTCACTGAGCAGGGAGTAGGCCTTGTCTATTACATATTTGGCTTATGGAGCGGTGTCTGAGCTAATTTCAAACCCTTGTTTTATGCATCACCCCACCTCACCTTTCCCGTTAAGCAGCCATAGTGTGTCTTCTAAAGGTGTGACTCTGTTCTGTTTTGTAATTCAGTTCAAGTGTAGCGATTTTGACATTCCCTCTATAAGCGATATCTTAGGATAAGTGTCTTTTTCTGTGTGACTTATTTCACTTAGAATCATCGTATCTAAATCCACTCATCATGCTGCTAACTAGCCTTATGACATTGATTTCATGGCTGAGTGATATTCCACTGTGCCAAGTACCACCATTTCTTTATCCATTTTTCTCTTTCCTGGGATATTGAAGGTGTACCGAAGTGGAGGTTCTTGGAAACAGAGCAGCCGTAAACTTTAGGGTGCCTGTGTCTTGTTGATTTTTAGTTTTCCCAATTTATACGCCCATGAGTGGAAGTGCCCTATGCTCTCAACGCTGTGTTTATTACTTGTTTCAGGACACACCGTACTCTTCTCCAGAGTGCCTGTTGGCAATTTACATCCCGCCCATCAGCGTAGCAAGGCTTCCATGTCTCCATGGCCTGTCCTGCTTTTCTGGTTTTTACACTTTGTTCAGCATGGCCCTTTTGACCGAGGGCAAGCGAGACTTCTTTGTAGCGCTGATTTGCCCTTCCGGCTTGCTTGGTTGGCCAAAAAGGGCGTATGCGTTTTTTCCTGAATATATTTAGGAAAAAACGCATACGCCCTTTTTGGCCAAGGGCATCATTGTCAACGTTTTGCCGCTTTTCATGTGCTTTAAAGGCGAGTCGAATCTACCTCCTGAAATCTGTTTCCTGCAAATCTGCCTTGCTTTCAAATCCTCTTCGTTGCCTTCCCTCAATATATTTGTGGACGAGAGTTCTCATTTATAACTCTGCACGTTTGTGAATTGCAGTGCCCCTGAGCTCCATTTGTCTCCTCGCTTTTTTGGGAGCTGGCCGCAAAAGCGCAGGATTGCTTCAGGCCCTATTTTGGTTCTGGGGGGCAGGCTGAGCCTGTGGTTCATTCTTCTTCCTGATGGGAAAATGGAGTGACCTGTGCCTGTCCCAACACCTAGGGCTAGTCTTTCGTTGGTTCCCCATCTTCCCGTTCATCCTCAGGACAAATTGCAACCTGGACGAAACAGTAGGTTAAAGGTGCTGATTCTCCAAGTAGGGAGATGGTTAGTCAAGCGGCTGGAATGGCGATCCCGAGCACAAGGAGAGGAGAAATGAGGTGCGTTTTAGAAACCTTTCCCGATCTCACGGCATACTATCTTCTGGGTTTCCCATGCATGTTTTGATGTAGGAAGATTCCCTTGTACCTGGAGATTTGAGACCCATGGGGTGGGTACCCCGCGGTATTACTGTAAAGGATCTGCATTTGCTCACCCAACCTCACCAATCCTCTCAGCCCCAAGAGTGTCCAGCCTTATGTCTCATCCAGCTGTGGGTCTAGATATGGTCAATCCAGGTTGCATCAGAGACCCTGAACGGATTTTGTAAGAATTTCTCTCTCTTTCACTGTCTTTGCTTTGTGGGTTTTTTAAAGTAATGTATGTTTAGAATGGGGTTTGGCTGCTTTTCCCTGCTGTGTTTATGCCGCTTTACACCCTCTTGATTCACTTGCAGAGAGATATCGATACATAGGTTTTCAGATTCATACTAGTCAGATATATTCTTGTGCGGTGACTAGGGGGTGTTGAGTCCAGTTCACTGAGCAGGGAGTAGGCCTTGTCTATTACATATTTGGCTTATGGAGCGGTGTCTGAGCTAATTTCAAACCCTTGTTTTATGCATCACCCCACCTCACCTTTCCCGTTAAGCAGCCATAGTGTGTCTTCTAAAGGTGTGACTCTGTTCTGTTTTGTAATTCAGTTCAAGTGTAGCGATTTTGACATTCCCTCTATAAGCGATATCTTAGGATAAGTGTCTTTTTCTGTGTGACTTATTTCACTTAGAGTCATCGTACCTAAATCCACTCATCATGCTGCTAACTAGCCTTATGACATTGATTTCATGGCTGAGTGATATTCCATTGTGCCAAGTACCACCATTTCTTTATCCATTTTTCTCTTTCCTGGGATATTGAAGGTGTACCGAAGTGGAGGTTCTTGGAAACAGAGCAGCCGTAAACTTTAGGGTGCCTGTGTCTTGTTGATTTTTAGTTTTCCCAATTTATACGCCCTTGAGTGGAAGTGCCCTATGCTCTCTACGCTGTGTTTATTACTTGTTTCAGGACACACCGTACTCTTCTCCAGAGTGCCTGTTGGCAATTTACATCCCGCCCATCAGCGTAGCAAAGCTTCCATGTCTCCATGGCCTGTCCTGCTTTTCTGGTTTTTACACTTTGTTCAGCATGGCCCTTTTGACCGAGGGCAAGCGAGACTTCTTTGTAGCGCTGATTTGCCCTTCCGGCTTGCTTGGTTGGCCAAAAAGGGCGTATGCGTTTTTTCCTGAATATATTCAGGAAAAAACGCATACGCCCTTTTTGGCCAAGGGCATCATTGTCAACGTTTTGCCGCTTTTCATGTGCTTTAAAGGCGAGTCGAATCTACCTCCTGAAATCTGTTTCCTGCAAATCTGCCTTGCTTTCAAATCCTCTTCATTGCCTTCCCTCAATATATTTGTGGACGAGAGTTCTCATTTATAACTCTGCACGTTTGTGAATTGCAGTGCCCCTGAGCTCCATTTGTCTCCTCGCTTTTTTGGGAGCTGGCCGCAAAAGCGCAGGATTGCTTCAGGCCCTAATTTGGTTCTGGGGGGCAGGCTGAGCCTGTGGTTCATTCTTCTTCCTGATGGGAAAATGGAGTGACCTATGCCTGTCCCAACACCTAGGGCTCGTCTCTCGTTGGTTCCGCGTCTTCCCGTTCATCCTCAGGACAAATTGCAACCTGTACAATCAGGAGGTTAAAGGTGCTGATTCTCCAAGTAGGGAGATGGTTAGTCAAGCGGCTGGAATGGCGAACCCGAGCACAAGGAGAGGAGAAATGAGGTGCGTTTTAGAAACCTTTCCCGATCTCATGGCATACCATCTTCTGGGTTTCCCATGCATGTTTTGATGTAGGAAGATTCCCTTGTACCTGGAGATTTGAGACCCATGGGGTGTGTTCCCCGCAGTGTTACTTTAAAGTATCTGCATTTGCTCACCCAACCTCACCAACCCTCTCAGCCCCAAGAATGTCCAGCCTTATGTCTCATCCAGCTGTGGGTCTTGATATGGTCAATCCAGGTTGCATCATAGACCCTGAACGGATTTTGTAAGAATTTCTCTCTCTTTCACTGTCTTTGTTTTGTGGGTTTTTTAAAGTAATTTATGTTTAGAATCGGGCTTGGCTGCTTTTCCCTGCTGTGTTGATGCCGCTTTACACCCTCTTGATTCACTTGCAGAGAGATATCGATACATAGGTTTTCAGATTCTTACTAGTCAGATATATTCTTGTGCGGTGAGTAGGGGGTGTTGAGTCCAGTTCACTGAGCAGGGAGTAGGCCTTGTCTATTACATATTTGGCTTATGGAGCGGTGTCTGAGCTAATTTCAAACCCTTGTTTTATGCATCACCCCACCTCACCTTTCCCGTTAAGCAGCCATAGTGTGTCTTCTAAAGGTGTGACTCTGTTCTGTTTTGTAATTCAGTTCAAGTGTAGCGATTTTGACATTCCCTCTATAAGCGATATCTTAGGATAAGTGTCTTTTTCTGTGTGACTTATTTCACTTAGAATCATCGTATCTAAATCCACTCATCATGCTGCTAACTAGCCTTATGACATTGATTTCATGGCTGAGTGATATTCCACTGTGCCAAGTACCACCATTTCTTTATCCATTTTTCTCTTTCCTGGGATATTGAAGGTGTACCGAAGTGGAGGTTCTTGGAAACAGAGCAGCCGTAAACTTTAGGGTGCCTGTGTCTTGTTGATTTTTAGTTTTCCCAATTTATACGCCCATGAGTGGAAGTGCCCTATGCTCTCAACGCTGTGTTTATTACTTGTTTCAGGACACACCGTACTCTTGTCCAGAGTGCCTGTTGGCAATTTACATCCCGCCCATCAGCGTAGCAAGGCTTCCATGTCTCCATGGCCTGTCCTGCTTTTCTGGTTTTTACACTTTGTTCAGCATGGCCCTTTTGACCGAGGGCAAGCGAGACTTCTTTGTAGCGCTGATTTGCCCTTCCGGCTTGCTTGGTTGGCCAAAAAGGGCGTATGCGTTTTTTCCTGAATATATTCAGGAAAAAACGCATACGCCCTTTTTGGCCAAGGGCATCATTGTCAACGTTTTGCCGCTTTTCATGTGCTTTAAAGGCGAGTCGAATCTACCTCCTGAAATCTGTTTCCTGCAAATCTGCCTTGCTTTCAAATCCTCTTCGTTGCCTTCCCTCAATATATTTGTGGACGAGAGTTCTCATTTATAACTCTGCACGTTTGTGAATTGCAGTGCCCCTGAGCTCCATTTGTCTCCTCGCTTTTTTGGGAGCTGGCCGCAAAAGCGCAGGATTGCTTCAGGCCCTATTTTGGTTCTGGGGGGCAGGCTGAGCCTGTGGTTCATTCTTCTTCCTGATGGGAAAATGGAGTGACCTGTGCCTGTCCCAACACCTAGGGCTAGTCTTTCGTTGGTTCCCCGTCTTCCCGTTCATCCTCAGGACAAATTGCAACCTGGACGAAACAGTAGGTTAAAGGTGCTGATTCTCCAAGTAGGGAGATGGTTAGTCAAGCGGCTGGAATGGCGAACCCGAGCACAAGGAGAGGAGAAATGAGGTGCGTTTTAGAAACCTTTCCCGATCTCACGGCATACCATCTTCTGGGTTTCCCATGCATGTTTTGATGTAGGAAGATTCCCTTGTACCTGGAGATTTGAGACCCATGGGGTGGGTACCCCGCGGTATTACTTTAAAGGATCTGCATTTGCTCACCCAACCTCACCAATCCTCTCAGCCCCAAGAGTGTCCAGCCTTATGTCTCATCCAGCTGTGGGTCTAGATATGGTCAATCCAGGTTGCATCAGAGACCCTGAACGGATTTTGTAAGAATTTCTCTCTCTTTCACTGTCTTTGCTTTGTGGGTTTTTTAAAGTAATGTATGTTTAGAATGGGGTTTGGCTGCTTTTCCCTGCTGTGTTTATGCCGCTTTACACCCTCTTGATTCACTTGCAGAGAGATATCGATACATAGGTTTTCAGATTCATACTAGTCAGATATATTCTTGTGCGGTGACTAGGGGGTGTTGAGTCCAGTTCACTGAGCAGGGAGTAGGCCTTGTCTATTACATATTTGGCTTATGGAGCGGTGTCTGAGCTAATTCCAAACCCTTGTTTTATGCATCACCCCACCTCACCTTTCCCGTTAAGCAGCCATAGTGTGTCTTCTAAAGGTGTGACTCTGTTCTGTTTTGTAATTCAGTTCAAGTGTAGCGATTTTGACATTCCCTCTATAAGCGATATCTTAGGATAAGTGTCTTTTTCTGTGTGACTTATTTCACTTAGAGTCATCGTACCTAAATCCACTCATCATGCTGCTAACTAGCCTTATGACATTGATTTCATGGCTGAGTGATATTCCACTGTGCCAAGTACCACCATTTCTTTATCCATTTTTCTCTTTCCTGGGATATTGAAGGTGTACCGAAGTGGAGGTTCTTGGAAACAGAGCAGCCGTAAACTTTAGGGTGCCTGTGTCTTGTTGATTTTTAGTTTTCCCAATTTATACGCCCATGAGTGGAAGTGCCCTATGCTCTCTACGCTGTGTTTATTACTTGTTTCAGGACACACCGTACTCTTCTCCAGAGTGCCTGTTGGCAATTTACATCCCGCCCATCAGCGTAGCAAGGCTTCCATGTCTCCATGGCCTGTCCTGCTTTTCTGGTTTTTACACTTTGTTCAGCATGGCCCTTTTGACCGAGGGCAAGCGAGACTTCTTTGTAGCGCTGATTTGCCCTTCCGGCTTGCTTGGTTGGCCAAAAAGGGCGTATGCGTTTTTTCCTGAATATATTCAGGAAAAAACGCATACGCCCTTTTTGGCCAAGGGCATCATTGTCAACGTTTTGCCGCTTTTCATGTGCTTTAAAGGCGAGTCGAATCTACCTCCTGAAATCTGTTTCCTGCAAATCTGCCTTGCTTTCAAATCCTCTTCGTTGCCTTCCCTCAATATATTTGTGGACGAGAGTTCTCATTTATAACTCTGCACGTTTGTGAATTGCAGTGCCCCTGAGCTCCATTTGTCTCCTCGCTTTTTTGGGAGCTGGCCGCAAAAGCGCAGGATTGCTTCAGGCCCTATTTTGGTTCTGGGGGGCAGGCTGAGCCTGTGGTTCATTCTTCTTCCTGATGGGAAAATGGAGTGACCTATGCCTGTCCCAACACCTAGGGCTCGTCTCTCGTTGGTTCCGCGTCTTCCCGTTCATCCTCAGGACAAATTGCAACCTGTACAATCAGGAGGTTAAAGGTGCTGATTCTCCAAGTAGGGAGATGGTTAGTCAAGCGGCTGGAATGGCGAACCCGAGCACAAGGAGAGGAGAAATGAGGTGCGTTTTAGAAACCTTTCCCGATCTCATGGCATACCATCTTCTGGGTTTCCCATGCATGTTTTGATGTAGGAAGATTCCCTTGTACCTGGAGATTTGAGACCCATGGGGTGTGTTCCCCGCAGTGTTACTTTAAAGTATCTGCATTTGCTCACCCAACCTCACCAACCCTCTCAGCCCCAAGAATGTCCAGCCTTATGTCTCATCCAGCTGTGGGTCTTGATATGGTCAATCCAGGTTGCATCATAGACCCTGAACGGATTTTGTAAGAATTTCTCTCTCTTTCACTGTCTTTGTTTTGTGGGTTTTTTAAAGTAATTTATGTTTAGAATCGGGCTTGGCTGCTTTTCCCTGCTGTGTTGATGCCGCTTTACACCCTCTTGATTCACTTGCAGAGAGATATCGATACATAGGTTTTCAGATTCTTACTAGTCAGATATATTCTTGTGCGGTGACTAGGGGGTGTTGAGTCCAGTTCACTGAGCAGGGAGTAGGCCTTGTCTATTACATATTTGGCTTATGGAGCGGTGTCTGAGCTAATTTCAAACCCTTGTTTTATGCATCACCCCACCTCACCTTTCCCGTTAAGCAGCCATAGTGTGTCTTCTAAAGGTGTGACTCTGTTCTGTTTTGTAATTCAGTTCAAGTGTAGCGATTTTGACATTCCCTCTATAAGCGATATCTTAGGATAAGTGTCTTTTTCTGTGTGACTTATTTCACTTAGAATCATCGTATCTAAATCCACTCATCATGCTGCTAACTAGCCTTATGACATTGATTTCATGGCTGAGTGATATTCCACTGTGCCAAGTACCACCATTTCTTTATCCATTTTTCTCTTTCCTGGGATATTGAAGGTGTACCGAAGTGGAGGTTCTTGGAAACAGAGCAGCCGTAAACTTTAGGGTGCCTGTGTCTTGTTGATTTTTAGTTTTCCCAATTTATACGCCCATGAGTGGAAGTGCCCTATGCTCTCAACGCTGTGTTTATTACTTGTTTCAGGACACACCATACTCTTCTCCAGAGTGCCTGTTGGCAATTTACATCCCGCCCATCAGCGTAGCAAGGCTTCCATGTCTCCATGGCCTGTCCTGCTTTTCTGGTTTTTACACTTTGTTCAGCATGGCCCTTTTGACCGAGGGCAAGCGAGACTTCTTTGTAGCGCTGATTTGCCCTTCCGGCTTGCTTGGTTGGCCAAAAAGGGCGTATGCGTTTTTTCCTGAATATATTTAGGAAAAAACGCATACGCCCTTTTTGGCCAAGGGCATCATTGTCAACGTTTTGCCGCTTTTCATGTGCTTTAAAGGCGAGTCGAATCTACCTCCTGAAATCTGTTTCCTGCAAATCTGCCTTGCTTTCAAATCCTCTTCGTTGCCTTCCCTCAATATATTTGTGGACGAGAGTTCTCATTTATAACTCTGCACGTTTGTGAATTGCAGTGCCCCTGAGCTCCATTTGTCTCCTCGCTTTTTTGGGAGCTGGCCGCAAAAGCGCAGGATTGCTTCAGGCCCTATTTTGGTTCTGGGGGGCAGGCTGAGCCTGTGGTTCATTCTTCTTCCTGATGGGAAAATGGAGTGACCTGTGCCTGTCCCAACACCTAGGGCTAGTCTTTCGTTGGTTCCCCGTCTTCCCGTTCATCCTCAGGACAAATTGCAACCTGGACGAAACAGTAGGTTAAAGGTGCTGATTCTCCAAGTAGGGAGATGGTTAGTCAAGCGGCTGGAATGGCGAACCCGAGCACAAGGAGAGGAGAAATGAGGTGCGTTTTAGAAACCTTTCCCGATCTCACGGCATACCATCTTCTGGGTTTCCCATGCATGTTTTGATGTAGGAAGATTCCCTTGTACCTGGAGATTTGAGACCCATGGGGTGGGTACCCCGCGGTATTACTTTAAAGGATCTGCATTTGCTCACCCAACCTCACCAATCCTCTCAGCCCCAAGAGTGTCCAGCCTTATGTCTCATCCAGCTGTGGGTCTAGATATGGTCAATCCAGGTTGCATCAGAGACCCTGAACGGATTTTGTAAGAATTTCTCTCTCTTTCACTGTCTTTGCTTTGTGGGTTTTTTAAAGTAATGTATGTTTAGAATGGGGTTTGGCTGCTTTTCCCTGCTGTGTTTATGCCGCTTTACACCCTCTTGATTCACTTGCAGAGAGATATCGATACATAGGTTTTCAGATTCATACTAGTCAGATATATTCTTGTGCGGTGACTAGGGGGTGTTGAGTCCAGTTCACTGAGCAGGGAGTAGGCCTTGTCTATTACATATTTGGCTTATGGAGCGGTGTCTGAGCTAATTCCAAACCCTTGTTTTATGCATCACCCCACCTCACCTTTCCCGTTAAGCAGCCATAGTGTGTCTTCTAAAGGTGTGACTCTGTTCTGTTTTGTAATTCAGTTCAAGTGTAGCGATTTTGACATTCCCTCTATAAGCGATATCTTAGGATAAGTGTCTTTTTCTGTGTGACTTATTTCACTTAGAGTCATCGTACCTAAATCCACTCATCATGCTGCTAACTAGCCTTATGACATTGATTTCATGGCTGAGTGATATTCCACTGTGCCAAGTACCACCATTTCTTTATCCATTTTTCTCTTTCCTGGGATATTGAAGGTGTACCGAAGTGGAGGTTCTTGGAAACAGAGCAGCCGTAAACTTTAGGGTGCCTGTGTCTTGTTGATTTTTAGTTTTCCCAATTTATACGCCCATGAGTGGAAGTGCCCTATGCTCTCTACGCTGTGTTTATTACTTGTTTCAGGACACACCGTACTCTTCTCCAGAGTGCCTGTTGGCAATTTACATCCCGCCCATCAGCGTAGCAAGGCTTCCATGTCTCCATGGCCTGTCCTGCTTTTCTGGTTTTTACACTTTGTTCAGCATGGCCCTTTTGACCGAGGGCAAGCGAGACTTCTTTGTAGCGCTGATTTGCCCTTCCGGCTTGCTTGGTTGGCCAAAAAGGGCGTATGCGTTTTTTCCTGAATATATTCAGGAAAAAACGCATACGCCCTTTTTGGCCAAGGGCATCATTGTCAACGTTTTGCCGCTTTTCATGTGCTTTAAAGGCGAGTCGAATCTACCTCCTGAAATCTGTTTCCTGCAAATCTGCCTTGCTTTCAAATCCTCTTCGTTGCCTTCCCTCAATATATTTGTGGACGAGAGTTCTCATTTATAACTCTGCACGTTTGTGAATTGCAGTGCCCCTGAGCTCCATTTGTCTCCTCGCTTTTTTGGGAGCTGGCCGCAAAAGCGCAGGATTGCTTCAGGCCCTATTTTGGTTCTGGGGGGCAGGCTGAGCCTGTGGTTCATTCTTCTTCCTGATGGGAAAATGGAGTGACCTGTGCCTGTCCCAACACCTAGGGCTAGTCTTTCGTTGGTTCCCCGTCTTCCCGTTCATCCTCAGGACAAATTGCAACCTGGACGAAACAGTAGGTTAAAGGTGCTGATTCTCCAAGTAGGGAGATGGTTAGTCAAGCGGCTGGAATGGCGAACCCGAGCACAAGGAGAGGAGAAATGAGGTGCATTTTAGAAACCTTTCCCGATCTCACGGCATACCATCTTCTGGGTTTCCCATGCATGTTTTGATGTAGGAAGATTCCCTTGTACCTGGAGATTTGAGACCCATGGGGTGGGTACCCCGCGGTATTACTTTAAAGTATCTGCATTTGCTCACCCAACCTCACCAATCCTCTCAGCCCCAAGAGTGTCCAGCCTTATGTCTCATCCAGCTGTGGGTCTAGATATGGTCAATCCAGGTTGCATCAGAGACCCTGAACGGATTTTGTAAGAATTTCTCTCTCTTTCACTGTCTTTGCTTTGTGGGTTTTTTAAAGTAATGTATGTTTAGAATGGGGTTTGGCTGCTTTTCCCTGCTGTGTTTATGCCGCTTTACACCCTCTTGATTCACTTGCAGAGAGATATCTATACATAGGTTTTCAGATTCATACTAGTCAGATATATTCTTGTGCGGTGACTAGGGGGTGTTGAGTCCAGTTCACTGAGCAGGGAGTAGGCCTTGTCTATTACATATTTGGCTTATGGAGCGGTGTCTGAGCTAATTCCAAACCCTTGTTTTATGCATCACCCCACCTCACCTTTCCCGTTAAGCAGCCATAGTGTGTCTTCTAAAGGTGTGACTCTGTTCTGTTTTGTAATTCAGTTCAAGTGTAGCGATTTTGACATTCCCTCTATAAGCGATATCTTAGGATAAGTGTCTTTTTCTGTGTGACTTATTTCACTTAGAGTCATCGTACCTAAATCCACTCATCATGCTGCTAACTAGCCTTATGACATTGATTTCATGGCTGAGTGATATTCCATTGTGCCAAGTACCACCATTTCTTTATCCATTTTTCTCTTTCCTGGGATATTGAAGGTGTACCGAAGTGGAGGTTCTTGGAAACAGAGCAGCCGTAAACTTTAGGGTGCCTGTGTCTTGTTGATTTTTAGTTTTCCCAATTTATACGCCCTTGAGTGGAAGTGCCCTATGCTCTCTACGCTGTGTTTATTACTTGTTTCAGGACACACCGTACTCTTCTCCAGAGTGCCTGTTGGCAATTTACATCCCGCCCATCAGCGTAGCAAGGCTCCCATGTCTCCATGGCCTGTCCTGCTTTTCTGGTTTTTACTGTTTGTTCAGCATGGCCCTTTTGACCGAGGGCAAGCGAGACTTCTTTGTAGCGCTGATTTGCCCTTCCGGCTTGCTTGGTTGGCCAAAAAGGGCGTATGCGTTTTTTCCTGAATATATTCAGGAAAAAACGCATACGCCCTTTTTGGCCAAGGGCATCATTGTCAACGTTTTGCCGCTTTTCATGTGCTTTAAAGGCGAGTCGAATCTACCTCCTGAAATCTGTTTCCTGCAAATCTGCCTTGCTTTCAAATCCTCTTCGTTGCCTTCCCTCAATATATTTGTGGACGAGAGTTCTCATTTATAACTCTGCACGTTTGTGAATTGCAGTGCCCCTGAGCTCCATTTGTCTCCTCGCTTTTTTGGGAGCTGGCCGCAAAAGCGCAGGATTGCTTCAGGCCCTATTTTGGTTCTGGGGGGCAGGCTGAGCCTGTGGTTCATTCTTCTTCCTGATGGGAAAATGGAGTGACCTATGCCTGTCCCAACACCTAGGGCTCGTCTCTCGTTGGTTCCGCATCTTCCCGTTCATCCTCAGGACAAATTGCAACCTGTACAATCAGGAGGTTAAAGGTGCTGATTCTCCAAGTAGGGAGATGGTTAGTCAAGCGGCTGGAATGGCGAACCCGAGCACAAGGAGAGGAGAAATGAGGTGCGTTTTAGAAACCTTTCCCAATCTCATGGCATACCATCTTCTGGGTTTCCCATGCATGTTTTGATGTAGGAAGATTCCCTTGTACCTGGAGATTTGAGACCCATGGGGTGTGTTCCCCGCAGTGTTACTTTAAAGTATCTGCATTTGCTCACCCAACCTCACCAACCCTCTCAGCCCCAAGAATGTCCAGCCTTATGTCTCATCTAGCTGTGGGTCTTGATATGGTCAATCCAGGTTGCATCATAGACCCTGAACGGATTTTGTAAGAATTTCTCTCTCTTTCACTGTCTTTGTTTTGTGGGTTTTTTAAAGTAATTTATGTTTAGAATCGGGCTTGGCTGCTTTTCCCTGCTGTGTTGATGCCGCTTTACACCCTCTTGATTCACTTGCAGAGAGATATCGATACATAGGTTTTCAGATTCTTACTAGTCAGATATATTCTTGTGTGGTGACTAGGGGGTGTTGAGTCCAGTTCACTGAGCAGGGAGTAGGCCTTGTCTATTACATATTTGGCTTATGGAGCGGTGTCTGAGCTAATTTCAAACCCTTGTTTTATGCATCACCCCACCTCACCTTTCCCGTTAAGCAGCCATAGTGTGTCTTCTAAAGGTGTGACTCTGTTCTGTTTTGTAATTCAGTTCAAGTGTAGCGATTTTGACATTCCCTCTATAAGCGATATCTTAGGATAAGTGTCTTTTTCTGTGTGACTTATTTCACTTAGAATCATCGTATCTAAATCCACTCATCATGCTGCTAACTAGCCTAATGACATTGATTTCATGGCTGAGTGATATTCCACTGTGCCAAGTACCACCATTTCTTTATCCATTTTTCTCTTTCCTGGGATATTGAAGGTGTACCGAAGTGGAGGTTCTTGGAAACAGAGCAGCCGTAAACTTTAGGGTGCCTGTGTCTTGTTGATTTTTAGTTTTCCCAATTTATACGCCCATGAGTGGAAGTGCCCTATGCTCTCAACGCTGTGTTTATTACTTGTTTCAGGACACACCGTACTCTTCTCCAGAGTGCCTGTTGGCAATTTACATCCCGCCCATCAGCGTAGCAAGGCTTCCATGTCTCCATGGCCTGTCCTGCTTTTCTGGTTTTTACACTTTGTTCAGCATGGCCCTTTAGACCGAGGGCAAGCGAGACTTCTTTGTAGCGCTGATTTGCCCTTCCGGCTTGCTTGGTTCGCCAAAAAGGGCGTATGCGTTTTTTCCTGAATATATTCAGGAAAAAACGCATACGCCCTTTTTGGCCAAGGGCATCATTGTCAACGTTTTGCCGCTTTTCATGTGCTTTAAAGGCGAGTCGAATCTACCTCCTGAAATCTGTTTCCTGCAAATCTGCCTTGCTTTCAAATCCTCTTCGTTGCTTTCCCTCAATATATTTGTGGACGAGAGTTCTCATTTATAACTCTGCACGTTTGTGAATTGCAGTGCCCCTGAGCTCCATTTGTCTCCTCGCTTTTTTGGGAGCTGGCCGCAAAAGCGCAGGATTGCTTCAGGCCCTATTTTGGTTCTGGGGGGCAGGCTGAGCCTGTGGTTCATTCTTCTTCCTGATGGGAAAATGGAGTGACCTGTGCCTGTCCCAACACCTAGGGCTAGTCTTTCGTTGGTTCCCCGTCTTCCCGTTCATCCTCAGGACAAATTGCAACCTGGACGAAACAGTAGGTTAAAGGTGCTGATTCTCCAAGTAGGGAGATGGTTAGTCAAGCGGCTGGAATGGCGAACCCGAGCACAAGGAGAGGAGAAATGAGGTGCGTTTTAGAAACCTTTCCCGATCTCACGGCATACCATCTTCTGGGTTTCCCATGCATGTTTTGATGTAGGAAGATTCCCTTGTACCTGGAGATTTGAGACCCATGGGGTGGGTACCCCGTGGTATTACTTTAAAGGATCTGCATTTGCTCACCCAACCTCACCAATCCTCTCAGCCCCAAGAGTGTCCAGCCTTATGTCTCATCCAGCTGTGGGTCTAGATATGGTCAATCCAGGTTGCATCAGAGACCCTGAACGGATTTTGTAAGAATTTCTCTCTCTTTCACTGTCTTTGCTTTGTGGGTTTTTTAAAGTAATGTATGTTTAGAATGGGGTTTGGCTGCTTTTCCCTGCTGTGTTTATGCCGCTTTACACCCTCTTGATTCACTTGCAGAGAGATATCGATACATAGGTTTTCAGATTCATACTAGTCAGATATATTCTTGTGCGGTGACTAGGGGGTGTTGAGTCCAGTTCACTGAGCAGGGAGTAGGCCTTGTCTATTACATATTTGGCTTATGGAGCGGTGTCTGAGCTAATTCCAAACCCTTGTTTTATGCATCACCCCACCTCACCTTTCCCGTTAAGCAGCCATAGTGTGTCTTCTAAAGGTGTGACTCTGTTCTGTTTTGTAATTCAGTTCAAGTGTAGCGATTTTGACATTCCCTCTATAAGCGATATCTTAGGATAAGTGTCTTTTTCTGTGTGACTTATTTCACTTAGAGTCATCGTACCTAAATCCACTCATCATGCTGCTAACTAGCCTTATGACATTGATTTCATGGCTGAGTGATATTCCACTGTGCCAAGTACCACCATTTCTTTATCCATTTTTCTCTTTCCTGGGATATTGAAGGTGTACCGAAGTGGAGGTTCTTGGAAACAGAGCAGCCGTAAACTTTAGGGTGCCTGTGTCTTGTTGATTTTTAGTTTTCCCAATTTATACGCCCATGAGTGGAAGTGCCCTATGCTCTCTACGCTGTGTTTATTACTTGTTTCAGGACACACCGTACTCTTCTCCAGAGTGCCTGTTGGCAATTTACATCCCGCCCATCAGCGTAGCAAGGCTCCCATGTCTCCATGGCCTGTCCTGCTTTTCTGGTTTTTACTGTTTGTTCAGCATGGCCCTTTTGACCGAGGGCAAGCGAGACTTCTTTGTAGCGCTGATTTGCCCTTCCGGCTTGCTTGGTTGGCCAAAAAGGGCGTATGCGTTTTTTCCTGAATATATTCAGGAAAAAACGCATACGCCCTTTTTGGCCAAGGGCATCATTGTCAACGTTTTGCCGCTTTTCATGTGCTTTAAAGGTGAGTCGAATCTACCTCCTGAAATCTGTTTCCTGCAAATCTGCCTTGCTTTCAAATCCTCTTCGTTGCCTTCCCTCAATATATTTGTGGACGAGAGTTCTCATTTATAACTCTGCACGTTTGTGAATTGCAGTGCCCCTGAGCTCCATTTGTCTCCTCGCTTTTTTGGGAGCTGGCCGCAAAAGCGCAGGATTGCTTCAGGCCCTATTTTGGTTCTGGGGGGCAGGCTGAGCCTGTGGTTCATTCTTCTTCCTGATGGGAAAATGGAGTGACCTATGCCTGTCCCAACACCTAGGGCTCGTCTCTCGTTGGTTCCGCGTCTTCCCGTTCATCCTCAGGACAAATTGCAACCTGTACAATCAGGAGGTTAAAGGTGCTGATTCTCCAAGTAGGGAGATGGTTAGTCAAGCGGCTGGAATGGCGAACCCGAGCACAAGGAGAGGAGAAATGAGGTGCGTTTTAGAAACCTTTCCCGATCTCATGGCATACCATCTTCTGGGTTTCCCATGCATGTTTTGATGTAGGAAGATTCCCTTGTACCTGGAGATTTGAGACCCATGGGGTGTGTTCCCCGCAGTGTTACTTTAAAGTATCTGCATTTGCTCGCCCAACCTCACCAACCCTCTCAGCCCCAAGAATGTCCAGCCTTATGTCTCATCCAGCTGTGGGTCTTGATATGGTCAATCCAGGTTGCATCATAGACCCTGAACGGATTTTGTAAGAATTTCTCACTCTTTCACTGTCTTTGTTTTGTGGGTTTTTTAAAGTAATTTATGTTTAGAATCGGGCTTGGCTGCTTTTCCCTGCTGTGTTGATGCCGCTTTACACCCTCTTGATTCACTTGCAGAGAGATATCGATACATAGGTTTTCAGATTCTTACTAGTCAGATATATTCTTGTGTGGTGACTAGGGGGTGTTGAGTCCAGTTCACTGAGCAGGAAGTAGGCCTTGTCTATTACATATTTGGCTTATGGAGCGGTGTCTGAGCTAATTTCAAACCCTTGTTTTATGCATCACCCCACCTCACCTTTCCCGTTAAGCAGCCATAGTGTGTCTTCTAAAGGTGTGACTCTGTTCTGTTTTGTAATTCAGTTCAAGTGTAGCGATTTTGACATTCCCTCTATAAGCGATATCTTAGGATAAGTGTCTTTTTCTGTGTGACTTATTTCACTTAGAATCATCGTATCTAAATCCACTCATCATGCTGCTAACTAGCCTTATGACATTGATTTCATGGCTGAGTGATATTCCACTGTGCCAAGTACCACCATTTCTTTATCCATTTTTCTCTTTGCTGGGATATTGAAGGTGTACCGAAGTGGAGGTTCTTGGAAACAGAGCAGCCGTAAACTTTAGGGTGCCTGTGTCTTGTTGATTTTTAGTTTTCCCAATTTATACACCCATGAGTGGAAGTGCCCTATGCTCTCAACGCTGTGTTTATTACTTGTTTCAGGACACACCGTACTCTTCTCCAGAGTGCCTGTTGGCAATTTACATCCCGCCCATCAGCGTAACAAGGCTCCCATGTCTCCATGGCCTGTCCTGCTTTTCTGGTTTTTACAGTTTGTTCAGCATGGCCCTTTTGACCGAGGGCAAGCGAGACTTCTTTGTAGCGCTGATTTGCCCTTCCGGCTTGCTTGGTTGGCCAAAAAGGGCGTATGCGTTTTTTCCTGAATATATTCAGGAAAAAACGCATACGCCCTTTTTGGCCAAGGGCATCATTGTCAACGTTTTGCCGCTTTTCATGTGCTTTAAAGGCGAGTCGAATCTACCTCCTGAAATCTGTTTCCTGCAAATCTGCCTTGCTTTCAAATCCTCTTCGTTGCCTTCCCTCAATATATTTGTGGACGAGAGTTCTCATTTATAACTCTGCACGTTTGTGAATTGCAGTGCCCCTGAGCTCCATTTGTCTCCTCGCTTTTTTGGGAGCTGGCCGCAAAAGCGCAGGATTGCTTCAGGCCCTATTTTGGTTCTGGGGGGCAGGCTGAGCCTGTGGTTCATTCTTCTTCCTGATGGGAAAATGGAGTGACCTGTGCCTGTCCCAACACCTAGGGTTAGTCTTTCGTTGGTTCCCCGTCTTCCCGTTCATCCTCAGGACAAATTGCAACCTGGACGAAACAGTAGGTTAAAGGTGCTGATTCTCCAAGTAGGGAGATGGTTAGTCAAGCAGCTGGAATGGCGAACCCGAGCACAAGGAGAGGAGAAATGAGGTGCGTTTTAGAAACCTTTCCCGATCTCACGGCATACCATCTTCTGGGTTTCCCATGCATGTTTTGATGTAGGAAGATTCCCTTGTACCTGGAGATTTGAGACCCATGGGGTGGGTACCCCGCGGTATTACTTTAAAGTATCTGCATTTGCTCACCCAACCTCACCAATCCTCTCAGCCCCAAGAGTGTCCAGCCTTATGTCTCATCCAGCTGTGGGTCTAGATATGGTCATTCCAGGTTGCATCAGAGACCCTGAACGGATTTTGTAAGAATTTCTCTCTCTTTCACTGTCTTTGCTTTGTGGGTTTTTTAAAGTAATGTATGTTTAGAATGGGGTTTGGCTGCTTTTCCCTGCTGTGTTTATGCCGCTTTACACCCTCTTGATTCACTTGCAGAGAGATATCGATACATTGGTTTTCAGATTCATACTAGTCAGATATATTCTTGGGCGGTGACTAGGGGGTGTTGAGTCCAGTTCACTGAGCAGGAAGTAGGCCTTGTCTATTACATATTTGGCTTATGGAGCGGTGTCTGAGCTAATTCCAAACCCTTGTTTTATGCATCACCCCACCTCACCTTTCCCGTTAAGCAGCCATAGTGTGTCTTCTAAAGGTGTGACTCTGTTCTGTTTTGTAATTCAGTTCAAGTGTAGCGATTTTGACATTCCCTCTATAAGCGATATCTTAGGATAAGTGTCTTTTTCTGTGTGACTTATTTCACTTAGAGTCATCGTACCTAAATCCACTCATCATGCTGCTAACTAGCCTTATGACATTGATTTCATGGCTGAGTGATATTCCATTGTGCCAAGTACCACCATTTCTTTATCCATTTTTCTCTTTCCTGGGATATTGAAGGTGTACCGAAGCGGAGGTTCTTGGAAACAGAGCAGCCGTAAACTTTAGGGTGCCTGTGTCTTGTTGATTTTTAGTTTTCCCAATTTATACACCCATGAGTGGAAGTGCCCTATGCTCTCTACGCTGTGTTTATTACTTGTTTCAGGACACACCGTACTCTTCTCCAGAGTGCCTGTTGGCAATTTATATCCCGCCCATCAGCGTAGCAAGGCTCCCATGTCTCCATGGCCTGTCCTGCTTTTCTGGTTTTTACTGTTTGTTCAGCATGGCCCTTTTGACCGAGGGCAAGCGAGACTTCTTTGTAGCGCTGATTTGCCCTTCCGGCTTGCTTGGTTGGCCAAAAAGGGCGTATGCGTTTTTTCCTGAATATATTCAGGAAAAAACGCATACGCCCTTTTTGGCCAAGGGCATCATTGTCAACCTTTTGCCGCTTTTCATGTGCTTTAAAGGCGAGTCGAATCTACCTCCTGAAATCTGTTTCCTGCAAATCTGCCTTGCTTTCAAATCCTCTTCGTTGCCTTCCCTCAATATATTTGTGGACGAGAGTTCTCATTTATAACTCTGCACGTTTGTGAATTGCAGTGCCCCTGAGCTCCATTTGTCTCCTCGCTTTTTTGGGAGCTGGCCGCAAAAGCGCAGGATTGCTTCAGGCCCTATTTTGGTTCTGGGGGGCAGGCTGAGCCTGTGGTTCATTCTTCTTCCTGATGGGAAAATGGAGTGACCTATGCCTGTCCCAACACCTAGGGCTCGTCTCTCGTTGGTTCCGCGTCTTCCCGTTCATCCTCAGGACAAATTGCAACCTGTACAATCAGGAGGTTAAAGGTGCTGATTCTCCAAGTAGGGAGATGGTTAGTCAAGCGGCTGGAATGGCGAACCCGAGCACAAGGAGAGGAGAAATGAGGTGCGTTTTAGAAACCTTTCCCGATCTCATGGCATACCATCTTCTGGGTTTCCCATGCATGTTTTGATGTAGGAAGATTCCCTTGTACCTGGAGATTTGAGACCCATGGGGTGTGTTCCCCGCAGTGTTACTTTAAAGTATCTGCATTTGCTCACCCAACCTCACCAACCCTCTCAGCCCCAAGAGTGTCCAGCCTTATGTCTCATCCAGCTGTGGGTCTTGATATGGTCAATCCAGGTTGCATCATAGACCCTGAACGGATTTTGTAAGAATTTCTCTCTCTTTCACTGTCTTTGCTTTGTGGGTTTTTTAAAGTAATTTATGTTTAGAATCGGGCTTGGCTGCTTTTCCCTGCTGTGTTGATGCCGCTTTACACCCTCTTGATTCACTTGCAGAGAGATATCGATACATAGGTTTTCAGATTCTTACTAGTCAGATATATTCTTGTGTGGTGACTAGGGGGTGTTGAGTCCAGTTCACTGAGCAGGAAGTAGGCCTTGTCTATTACATATTTGGCTTATGGAGCGGTGTCTGAGCTAATTTCAAACCCTTGTTTTATGCATCACCCCACCTCACCTTTCCCGTTAAGCAGCCATAGTGTGTCTTCTAAAGGTGTGACTCTGTTCTGTTTTGTAATTCAGTTCAAGTGTAGCGATTTTGACATTCCCTCTATAAGCGATATCTTAGGATAAGTGTCTTTTTCTGTGTGACTTATTTCACTTAGAGTCATCGTACCTAAATCCACTCATCATGCTGCTAACTAGCCTTATGACATTGATTTCATGGCTGAGTGATATTCCATTGTGCCAAGTACCACCATTTCTTTATCCATTTTTCTCTTTCCTGGGATATTGAAGGTGTACCGAAGCGGAGGTTCTTGGAAACAGAGCAGCCGTAAACTTTAGGGTGCCTGTGTCTTGTTGATTTTTAGTTTTCCCAATTTATACACCCATGAGTGGAAGTGCCCTATGCTCTCTACGCTGTGTTTATTACTTGTTTCAGGACACACCGTACTCTTCTCCAGAGTGCCTGTTGGCAATTTATATCCCGCCCATCAGCGTAGCAAGGCTCCCATGTCTCCATGGCCTGTCCTGCTTTTCTGGTTTTTACTGTTTGTTCAGCATGGCCCTTTTGACCGAGGGCAAGCGAGACTTCTTTGTAGCACTGATTTGCCCTTCCGGCTTGCTTGGTTGGCCAAAAAGGGCGTATGCGTTTTTTCCTGAATATATTCAGGAAAAAACGCATACGCCCTTTTTGGCCAAGGGCATCATTGTCAACGTTTTGCCGCTTTTCATGTGCTTTAAAGGCGAGTCGAATCTACCTCCTGAAATCTGTTTCCTGCAAATCTGCCTTGCTTTCAAATCCTCTTCGTTGCCTTCCCTCAATATATTTGTGGACGAGAGTTCTCATTTATAACTCTGCACGTTTGTGAATTGCAGTGCCCCTGAGCTCCATTTGTCTCCTCGCTTTTTTGGGAGCTGGCCGCAAATGCGCAGGATTGCTTCAGGCCCTATTTTGGTTCTGGGGGGCAGGCTGAGCCTGTGGTTCATTCTTCTTCCTGATGGGAAAATGGAGTGACCTATGCCTGTCCCAACACCTAGGGCTCGTCTCTCGTTGGTTCCGCGTCTTCCCGTTCATCCTCAGGACAAATTGCAACCTGTACAATCAGGAGGTTAAAGGTGCTGATTCTCCAAGTAGGGAGATGGTTAGTCAAGCGGCTGGAATGGCGAACCCGAGCACAAGGAGAGGAGAAATGAGGTGCGTTTTAGAAACCTTTCCCGATCTCATGGCATACCATCTTCTGGGTTTCCCATGCATGTTTTGATGTAGGAAGATTCCCTTGTACCTGGAGATTTGAGACCCATGGGGTGTGTTCCCCGCAGTGTTACTTTAAAGTATCTGCATTTGCTCACCCAACCTCACCAACCCTCTCAGCCCCAAGAGTGTCCAGCCTTATGTCTCATCCAGCTGTGGGTCTTGATATGGTCAATCCAGGTTGCATCATAGACCCTGAACGGATTTTGTAAGAATTTCTCTCTCTTTCACTGTCTTTGCTTTGTGGGTTTTTTAAAGTAATGTATGTTTAGAATGGGGTTTGGCTGCTTTTCCCTGCTGTGTTTATGCCGCTTTACACCCTCTTGATTCACTTGCAGAGAGATATCGATACATAGGTTTTCAGATTCATACTAGTCAGATATATTCTTGTGCGGTGACTAGGGGGTGTTGAGTCCAGTTCACTGAGCAGGGAGTAGGCCTTGTCTATTACATATTTGGCTTATGGAGCGGTGTCTGAGCTAATTCCAAACCCTTGTTTTATGCATCACCCCACCTCACCTTTCCCGTTAAGCAGCCATAGTGTGTCTTCTAAAGGTGTGACTCTGTTCTGTTTTGTAATTCAGTTCAAGTGTAGCGATTTTGACATTCCCTCTATAAGCGATATCTTAGGATAAGTGTCTTTTTCTGTGTGACTTATTTCACTTAGAGTCATCGTACCTAAATCCACTCATCATGCTGCTAACTAGCCTTATGACATTGATTTCATGGCTGCGTGATATTCCATTGTGCCAAGTACCACCATTTCTTTATCCATTTTTCTCTTTCCTGGGATATTGAAGGTGTACCGAAGTGGAGGTTCTTGGAAACAGAGCAGCCGTAAACTTTAGGGTGCCTGTGTCTTGTTGATTTTTATTTTTCCCAATTTATACGCCCATGAGTGGAAGTGCCCTATGCTCTCTACGCTGTGTTTATTACTTGTTTCAGGACACACCGTACTCTTCTCCAGAGTGCCTGTTGGCAATTTACATCCCGCCCATCAGCGTAGCAAGGCTTCCATGTCTCCATGGCCTGTCCTGCTTTTCTGGTTTTTACACTTTGTTCAGCATGGCCCTTTTGACCGAGGGCAAGCGAGACTTCTTTGTAGCGCTGATTTGCCCTTCCGGCTTGCTTGGTTGGCCAAAAAGGGCGTATGCGTTTTTTCCTGAATATATTCAGGAAAAAACGCATACGCCCTTTTTGGCCAAGGGCATCATTGTCAACGTTTTGCCGCTTTTCATGTGCTTTAAAGGCGAGTCGAATCTACCTCCTGAAATCTGTTTCCTGCAAATCTGCCTTGCTTTCAAATCCTCTTCGTTGCCTTCCCTCAATATATTTGTGGACGAGAGTTCTCATTTATAACTCTGCACGTTTGTGAATTGCAGTGCCCCTGAGCTCCATTTGTCTCCTCGCTTTTTTGGGAGCTGGCCGCAAAAGCGCAGGATTGCTTCAGGCCCTATTTTGGTTCTGGGGGGCAGGCTGAGCCTGTGGTTCATTCTTCTTCCTGATGGGAAAATGGAGTGACCTGTGCCTGTCCCAACACCTAGGGCTAGTCTTTCGTTGGTTCCCCGTCTTCCCGTTCATCCTCAGGACAAATTGCAACCTGGACGAAACAGTAGGTTAAAGGTGCTGATTCTCCAAGTAGGGAGATGGTTAGTCAAGCGGCTGGAATCGCGAATCCGAGCACAAGGAGAGGAGAAATGAGGTGCGTTTTAGAAACCTTTCCCGATCTCACGGCATACCATCTTCTGGGTTTCCCATGCATGTTTTGATGTAGGAAGATTCCCTTGTACCTGGAGATTTGAGACCCATGGGGTGGGTACCCCGCGGTATTACTTTAAAGTATCTGCATTTGCTCACCCAACCTCACCAATCCTCTCAGCCCCAAGAGTGTCCAGCCTTATGTCTCATCCAGCTGTGGGTCTAGATATGGTCAATCCAGGTTGCATCAGAGACCCTGAACGGATTTTGTAAGAATTTCTCTCTCTTTCACTGTCTTTGCTTTGTGGGTTTTTTAAAGTAATGTATGTTTAGAATGGGGTTTGGCTGCTTTTCCCTGCTGTGTTTATGCCGCTTTACACCCTCTTGATTCACTTGCAGAGAGATATCGATACATAGGTTTTCAGATTCATACTAGTCAGATATATTCTTGTGCGGTGACTAGGGGGTGTTGAGTCCAGTTCACTGAGCAGGGAGTAGGCCTTGTCTATTACATATTTGGCTTATGGAGCGGTGTCTGAGCTAATTCCAAACCCTTGTTTTATGCATCACCCCACCTCACCTTTCCCGTTAAGCAGCCATAGTGTGTCTTCTAAAGCTGTGACTCTGTTCTGTTTTGTAATTCAGTTCAAGTGTAGCGATTTTGACATTCCCTCTATAAGCGATATCTTAGGATAAGTGTCTTTTTCTGTGTGACTTATTTCACTTAGAGTCATCGTACCTAAATCCACTCATCATGCTGCTAACTAGCCTTATGACATTGATTTCATGGCTGAGTGATATTCCATTGTGCCAAGTACCACCATTTCTTTATCCATTTTTCTCTTTCCTGGGATATTGAAGGTGTACCGAAGTGGAGGTTCTTGGAAACAGAGCAGCCGTAAACTTTAGGGTGCCTGTGTCTTGTTGATTTTTAGTTTTCCCAATTTATACGCCCATGAGTGGAAGTGCCCTATGCTCTCTACGCTGTGTTTATTACTTGTTTCAGGACACACCGTACTCTTCTCCAGAGTGCCTGTTGGCAATTTACATCCCGCCCATCAGCGTAGCAAGGCTTCCATGTCTCCATGGCCTGTCCTGCTTTTCTGGTTTTTACACTTTGTTCAGCATGGCCCTTTTGACCGAGGGCAAGCGAGACTTCTTTGTAGCGCTGATTTGCCCTTCCGGCTTGCTTGGTTGGCCAAAAAGGGCGTATGCGTTTTTTCCTGAATATATTCAGGAAAAAACGCATACGCCCTTTTTGGCCAAGGGCATCATTGTCAACGTTTTGCCGCTTTTCATGTGCTTTAAAGGCGAGTCGAATCTACCTCCTGAAATCTGTTTCCTGCAAATCTGCCTTGCTTTCAAATCCTCTTCGTTGCCTTCCCTCAATATATTTGTGGACGAGAGTTCTCATTTATAACTCTGCACGTTTGTGAATTGCAGTGCCCCTGAGCTCCATTTGTCTCCTCGCTTTTTTGGGAGCTGGCCGCAAAAGCGCAGGATTGCTTCAGGCCCTATTTTGGTTCTGGGGGGCAGGCTGAGCCTGTGGTTCATTCTTCTTCCTGATGGGAAAATGGAGTGACCTATGCCTGTCCCAACACCTAGGGCTCGTCTCTCGTTGGTTCTGCGTCTTCCCGTTCATCCTCAGGACAAATTGCAACCTGTACAATCAGGAGGTTAAAGGTGCTGATTCTCCAAGTAGGGAGATGGTTAGTCAAGCGGCTGGAATGGCGAACCCGAGCACAAGGAGAGGAGAAATGAGGTGCGTTTTAGAAACCTTTCCCGATCTCATGGCATACCATCTTCTGGGTTTCCCATGCATGTTTTGATGTAGGAAGATTCCCTTGTACCTGGAGATTTGAGACCCATGGGGTGTGTTCCCCGCAGTGTTACTTTAAAGTATCTGCATTTGCTCACCCAACCTCACCAACCCTCTCAGCCCCAAGAATGTCCAGCCTTATGTCTCATCCAGCTGTGGGTCTTGATATGGTCAATCCAGGTTGCATCATAGACCCTGAACGGATTTTGTAAGAATTTCTCTCTCTTTCACTGTCTTTGTTTTGTGGGTTTTTTAAAGTAATTTATGTTTAGAATCGGGCTTGGCTGCTTTTCCCTGCTGTGTTGATGCCGCTTTACACCCTCTTGATTCACTTGCAGAGAGATATCGATACATAGGTTTTCAGATTCTTACTAGTCAGATATATTCTTGTGTGGTGACTAGGGGGTGTTGAGTCCAGTTCACTGAGCAGGAAGTAGGCCTTGTCTATTACATATTTGGCTTATGGAGCGGTGTCTGAGCTAATTTCAAACCCTTGTTTTATGCATCACCCCACCTCACCTTTCCCGTTAAGCAGCCATAGTGTGTCTTCTAAAGGTGTGACTCTGTTCTGTTTTGTAATTCAGTTCAAGTGTAGCGATTTTGACATTCCCTCTATAAGCGATATCTTAGGATAAGTGTCTTTTTCTGTGTGACTTATTTCACTTAGAATCATCGTATCTAAATCCACTCATCATGCTGCTAACTAGCCTTATGACATTGATTTCATGGCTGAGTGATATTCCACTGTGCCAAGTACCACCATTTCTTTATCCATTTTTCTCTTTGCTGGGATATTGAAGGTGTACCGAAGTGGAGGTTCTTGGAAACAGAGCAGCCGTAAACTTTAGGGTGCCTGTGTCTTGTTGATTTTTAGTTTTCCCAATTTATACACCCATGAGTGGAAGTGCCCTATGCTCTCAACGCTGTGTTTATTACTTGTTTCAGGACACACCGTACTCTTCTCCAGAGTGCCTGTTGGCAATTTACATCCCGCCCATCAGCGTAACAAGGCTTCCATGTCTCCATGGCCTGTCCTGCTTTTCTGGTTTTTACAGTTTGTTCAGCATGGCCCTTTTGACCGAGGGCAAGCGAGACTTCTTTGTAGCGCTGATTTGCCCTTCCGGCTTGCTTGGTTGGCCAAAAAGGGCGTATGCGTTTTTTCCTGAATATATTCAGGAAAAAACGCATACGCCCTTTTTGGCCAAGGGCATCATTGTCAACCTTTTGCCGCTTTTCATGTGCTTTAAAGGCGAGTCGAATCTACCTCCTGAAATCTGTTTCCTGCAAATCTGCCTTGCTTTCAAATCCTCTTCGTTGCCTTCCCTCAATATATTTGTGGACGAGAGTTCTCATTTATAACTCTGCACGTTTGTGAATTGCAGTGCCCCTGAGCTCCATTTGTCTCCTCGCTTTTTTGGGAGCTGGCCGCAAAAGCGCAGGATTGCTTCAGGCCCTATTTTGGTTCTGGGGGGCAGGCTGAGCCTGTGGTTCATTCTTCTTCCTGATGGGAAAATGGAGTGACCTGTGCCTGTCCCAACACCTAGGGCTAGTCTTTCGTTGGTTCCCCGTCTTCCCGTTCATCCTCAGGACAAATTGCAACCTGGACGAAACAGTAGGTTAAAGGTGCTGATTCTCCAAGTAGGGAGATGGTTAGTCAAGCGGCTGGAATGGCGAACCCGAGCACAAGGAGAGGAGAAATGAGGTGCGTTTTAGAAACCTTTCCCGATCTCACGGCATACCATCTTCTGGGTTTCCCATGCATGTTTTGATGTAGGAAGATTCCCTTGTACCTGGAGATTTGAGACCCATGGGGTGGGTACCCCGCGGTATTACTTTAAAGTATCTGCATTTGCTCACCCAACCTCACCAATCCTCTCAGCCCCAAGAGTGTCCAGCGTTATGTCTCATCCAGCTGTGGGTCTAGATATGGTCAATCCAGGTTGCATCAGAGACCCTGAACGGATTTTGTAAGAATTTCTCTCTCTTTCACTGTCTTTGCTTTGTGGGTTTTTTAAAGTAATGTATGTTTAGAATGGGGTTTGGCTGCTTTTCCCTGCTGTGTTTATGCCGCTTTACACCCTCTTGATTCACTTGCAGAGAGATATCGATACATTGGTTTTCAGATTCATACTAGTCAGATATATTCTTGGGCGGTGACTAGGGGGTGTTGAGTCCAGTTCACTGAGCAGGAAGTAGGCCTTGTCTATTACATATTTGGCTTATGGAGCGGTGTCTGAGCTAATTCCAAACCCTTGTTTTATGCATCACCCCACCTCACCTTTCCCGTTAAGCAGCCATAGTGTGTCTTCTAAAGGTGTGACTCTGTTCTGTTTTGTAATTCAGTTCAAGTGTAGCGATTTTGACATTCCCTCTATAAGCGATATCTTAGGATAAGTGTCTTTTTCTGTGTGACTTATTTCACTTAGAGTCATCGTACCTAAATCCACTCATCATGCTGCTAACTAGCCTTATGACATTGATTTCATGGCTGAGTGATATTCCATTGTGCCAAGTACCACCATTTCTTTATCCATTTTTCTCTTTCCTGGGATATTGAAGGTGTACCGAAGCGGAGGTTCTTGGAAACAGAGCAGCCGTAAACTTTAGGGTGCCTGTGTCTTGTTGATTTTTAGTTTTCCCAATTTATACACCCATGAGTGGAAGTGCCCTATGCTCTCTACGCTGTGTTTATTACTTGTTTCAGGACACACCGTACTCTTCTCCAGAGTGCCTGTTGGCAATTTATATCCCGCCCATCAGCGTAGCAAGGCTCCCATGTCTCCATGGCCTGTCCTGCTTTTCTGGTTTTTACTGTTTGTTCAGCATGGCCCTTTTGACCGAGGGCAAGCGAGACTTCTTTGTAGCGCTGATTTGCCCTTCCGGCTTGCTTGGTTGGCCAAAAAGGGCGTATGCGTTTTTTCCTGAATATATTCAGGAAAAAACGCATACGCCCTTTTTGGCCAAGGGCATCATTGTCAACCTTTTGCCGCTTTTCATGTGCTTTAAAGGCGAGTCGAATCTACCTCCTGAAATCTGTTTCCTGCAAATCTGCCTTGCTTTCAAATCCTCTTCGTTGCCTTCCCTCAATATATTTGTGGACGAGAGTTCTCATTTATAACTCTGCACGTTTGTGAATTGCAGTGCCCCTGAGCTCCATTTGTCTCCTCGCTTTTTTGGGAGCTGGCCGCAAAAGCGCAGGATTGCTTCAGGCCCTATTTTGGTTCTGGGGGGCAGGCTGAGCCTGTGGTTCATTCTTCTTCCTGATGGGAAAATGGAGTGACCTATGCCTGTCCCAACACCTAGGGCTCGTCTCTCGTTGGTTCCGCGTCTTCCCGTTCATCCTCAGGACAAATTGCAACCTGTACAATCAGGAGGTTAAAGGTGCTGATTCTCCAAGTAGGGAGATGGTTAGTCAAGCGGCTGGAATGGCGAACCCGAGCACAAGGAGAGGAGAAATGAGGTGCGTTTTAGAAACCTTTCCCGATCTCATGGCATACCATCTTCTGGGTTTCCCATGCATGTTTTGATGTAGGAAGATTCCCTTGTACCTGGAGATTTGAGACCCATGGGGTGTGTTCCCCGCAGTGTTACTTTAAAGTATCTGCATTTGCTCACCCAACCTCACCAACCCTCTCAGCCCCAAGAGTGTCCAGCCTTATGTCTCATCCAGCTGTGGGTCTTGATATGGTCAATCCAGGTTGCATCATAGACCCTGAACGGATTTTGTAAGAATTTCTCTCTCTTTCACTGTCTTTGCTTTGTGGGTTTTTTAAAGTAATGTATGTTTAGAATGGGGTTTGGCTGCTTTTCCCTGCTGTGTTTATGCCGCTTTACACCCTCTTGATTCACTTGCAGAGAGATATCGATACATAGGTTTTCAGATTCATACTAGTCAGATATATTCTTGTGCGGTGACTAGGGGGTGTTGAGTCCAGTTCACTGAGCAGGGAGTAGGCCTTGTCTATTACATATTTGGCTTATGGAGCGGTGTCTGAGCTAATTCCAAACCCTTGTTTTATGCATCACCCCACCTCACCTTTCCCGTTAAGCAGCCATAGTGTGTCTTCTAAAGGTGTGACTCTGTTCTGTTTTGTAATTCAGTTCAAGTGTAGCGATTTTGACATTCCCTCTATAAGCGATATCTTAGGATAAGTGTCTTTTTCTGTGTGACTTATTTCACTTAGAGTCATCGTACCTAAATCCACTCATCATGCTGCTAACTAGCCTTATGACATTGATTTCATGGCTGAGTGATATTCCATTGTGCCAAGTACCACCATTTCTTTATCCATTTTTCTCTTTCCTGGGATATTGAAGGTGTACCGAAGTGGAGGTTCTTGGAAACAGAGCAGCCGTAAACTTTAGGGTGCCTGTGTCTTGTTGATTTTTATTTTTCCCAATTTATACGCCCATGAGTGGAAGTGCCCTATGCTCTCTACGCTGTGTTTATTACTTGTTTCAGGACACACCGTACTCTTCTCCAGAGTGCCTGTTGGCAATTTACATCCCGCCCATCAGCGTAGCAAGGCTTCCATGTCTCCATGGCCTGTCCTGCTTTTCTGGTTTTTACACTTTGTTCAGCATGGCCCTTTTGACCGAGGGCAAGCGAGACTTCTTTGTAGCGCTGATTTGCCCTTCCGGCTTGCTTGGTTGGCCAAAAAGGGCGTATGCGTTTTTTCCTGAATATATTCAGGAAAAAACGCATACGCCCTTTTTGGCCAAGGGCATCATTGTCAACGTTTTGCCGCTTTTCATGTGCTTTAAAGGCGAGTCGAATCTACCTCCTGAAATCTGTTTCCTGCAAATCTGCCTTGCTTTCAAATCCTCTTCGTTGCCTTCCCTCAATATATTTGTGGACGAGAGTTCTCATTTATAACTCTGCACGTTTGTGAATTGCAGTGCCCCTGAGCTCCATTTGTCTCCTCGCTTTTTTGGGAGCTGGCCGCAAAAGCGCAGGATTGCTTCAGGCCCTATTTTGGTTCTGGGGGGCAGGCTGAGCCTGTGGTTCATTCTTCTTCCTGATGGGAAAATGGAGTGACCTGTGCCTGTCCCAACACCTAGGGCTAGTCTTTCGTTGGTTCCCCGTCTTCCCGTTCATCCTCAGGACAAATTGCAACCTGGACGAAACAGTAGGTTAAAGGTGCTGATTCTCCAAGTAGGGAGATGGTTAGTCAAGCGGCTGGAATCGCGAATCCGAGCACAAGGAGAGGAGAAATGAGGTGCGTTTTAGAAACCTTTCCCGATCTCACGGCATACCATCTTCTGGGTTTCCCATGCATGTTTTGATGTAGGAAGATTCCCTTGTACCTGGAGATTTGAGACCCATGGGGTGGGTACCCCGCGGTATTACTTTAAAGTATCTGCATTTGCTCACCCAACCTCACCAATCCTCTCAGCCCCAAGAGTGTCCAGCCTTATGTCTCATCCAGCTGTGGGTCTAGATATGGTCAATCCAGGTTGCATCAGAGACCCTGAACGGATTTTGTAAGAATTTCTCTCTCTTTCACTGTCTTTGCTTTGTGGGTTTTTTAAAGTAATGTATGTTTAGAATGGGGTTTGGCTGCTTTTCCCTGCTGTGTTTATGCCGCTTTACACCCTCTTGATTCACTTGCAGAGAGATATCGATACATAGGTTTTCAGATTCATACTAGTCAGATATATTCTTGTGCGGTGACTAGGGGGTGTTGAGTCCAGTTCACTGAGCAGGGAGTAGGCCTTGTCTATTACATATTTGGCTTATGGAGCGGTGTCTGAGCTAATTCCAAACCCTTGTTTTATGCATCACCCCACCTCACCTTTCCCGTTAAGCAGCCATAGTGTGTCTTCTAAAGGTGTGACTCTGTTCTGTTTTGTAATTCAGTTCAAGTGTAGCGATTTTGACATTCCCTCTATAAGCGATATCTTAGGATAAGTGTCTTTTTCTGTGTGACTTATTTCACTTAGAGTCATCGTACCTAAATCCACTCATCATGCTGCTAACTAGCCTTATGACATTGATTTCATGGCTGAGTGATATTCCATTGTGCCAAGTACCACCATTTCTTTATCCATTTTTCTCTTTCCTGGGATATTGAAGGTGTACCGAAGTGGAGGTTCTTGGAAACAGAGCAGCCGTAAACTTTAGGGTGCCTGTGTCTTGTTGATTTTTAGTTTTCCCAATTTATACGCCCATGAGTGGAAGTGCCCTATGCTCTCTACGCTGTGTTTATTACTTGTTTCAGGACACACCGTACTCTTCTCCAGAGTGCCTGTTGGCAATTTACATCCCGCCCATCAGCGTAGCAAGGCTTCCATGTCTCCATGGCCTGTCCTGCTTTTCTGGTTTTTACACTTTGTTCAGCATGGCCCTTTTGACCGAGGGCAAGCGAGACTTCTTTGTAGCGCTGATTTGCCCTTCCGGCTTGCTTGGTTGGCCAAAAAGGGCGTATGCGTTTTTTCCTGAATATATTCAGGAAAAAACGCATACGCCCTTTTTGGCCAAGGGCATCATTGTCAACGTTTTGCCGCTTTTCATGTGCTTTAAAGGCGAGTCGAATCTACCTCCTGAAATCTGTTTCCTGCAAATCTGCCTTGCTTTCAAATCCTCTTCGTTGCCTTCCCTCAATATATTTGTGGACGAGAGTTCTCATTTATAACTCTGCACGTTTGTGAATTGCAGTGCCCCTGAGCTCCATTTGTCTCCTCGCTTTTTTGGGAGCTGGCCGCAAAAGCGCAGGATTGCTTCAGGCCCTATTTTGGTTCTGGGGGGCAGGCTGAGCCTGTGGTTCATTCTTCTTCCTGATGGGAAAATGGAGTGACCTGTGCCTGTCCCAACACCTAGGGCTAGTCTTTCGTTGGTTCCCCGTCTTCCCGTTCATCCTCAGGACAAATTGCAACCTGGACGAAACAGTAGGTTAAAGGTGCTGATTCTCCAAGTAGGGAGATGGTTAGTCAAGCGGCTGGAATCGCGAATCCGAGCACAAGGAGAGGAGAAATGAGGTGCGCTTTAGAAACCTTTCCCGATCTCACAGCATACCATCTTCTGGGTTTCCCATGCATGTTTTGATGTAGGAAGATTCCCTTGTACCTGGAGATTTGAGACCCATGGGGTGGGTACCCCGCGGTATTACTTTAAAGTATCTGCATTTGCTCACCCAACCTCACCAATCCTCTCAGCCCCAAGAGTGTCCAGCCTTATGTCTCATCCAGCTGTGGGTCTAGATATGGTCAATCCAGGTTGCATCAGAGACCCTGAACGGATTTTGTAAGAATTTCTCTCTCTTTCACTGTCTTTGCTTTGTGGGTTTTTTAAAGTAATGTATGTTTAGAATGGGGTTTGGCTGCTTTTCCCTGCTGTGTTTATGCCGCTTTACACCCTCTTGATTCACTTGCAGAGAGATATCGATACATAGGTTTTCAGATTCATACTAGTCAGATATATTCTTGTGCGGTAACTAGGGGGTGTTGAGTCCAGTTCACTGAGCAGGGAGTAGGCCTTGTCTATTACATATTTGGCTTATGGAGCGGTGTCTGAGCTAATTCCAAACCCTTGTTTTATGCATCACCCCACCTCACCTTTCCCGTTAAGCAGCCATAGTGTGTCTTCTAAAGGTGTGACTCTGTTCTGTTTTGTAATTCAGTTCAAGTGTAGCGATTTTGACATTCCCTCTATAAGCGATATCTTAGGATAAGTGTCTTTTTCTGTGTGACTTATTTCACTTAGAGTCATCGTACCTAAATCCACTCATCATGCTGCTAACTAGCCTTATGACATTGATTTCATGGCTGAGTGATATTCCATTGTGCCAAGTACCACCATTTCTTTATCCATTTTTCTCTTTCCTGGGATATTGAAGGTGTACCGAAGTGGAGGTTCTTGGAAACAGAGCAGCCGTAAACTTTAGGGTGCCTGTGTCTTGTTGATTTTTAGTTTTCCCAATTTATACGCCCATGAGTGGAAGTGCCCTATGCTCTCTACGCTGTGTTTATTACTTGTTTCAGGACACACCGTACTCTTCTCCAGAGTGCCTGTTGGCAATTTACATCCCGCCCATCAGCGTAGCAAGGCTCCCATGTCTCCATGGCCTGTCCTGCTTTTCTGGTTTTTACTGTTTGTTCAGCATGGCCCTTTTGACCGAGGGCAAGCGAGACATCTTTGTAGCGCTGATTTGCCCTTCCGGCTTGCTTGGTTGGCCAAAAAGGGCGTATGCGTTTTTTCCTGAATATATTCAGGAAAAAACGCATACGCCCTTTTTGGCCAAGGGCATCATTGTCAACGTTTTGCCGCTTTTCATGTGCTTTAAAGGCGAGTCGAATCTACCTCCTGAAATCTGTTTCCTGCAAATCTGCCTTGCTTTCAAATCCTCTTCGTTGCCTTCCCTCAATATATTTGTGGACGAGAGTTCTCATTTATAACTCTGCACGTTTGTGAATTGCAGTGCCCCTGAGCTCCATTTGTCTCCTCGCTTTTTTGGGAGCTGGCCGCAAAAGCGCAGGATTGCTTCAGGCCCTATTTTGGTTTGGGGGGCAGGCTGAGCCTGTGGTTCATTCTTCTTCCTGATGGGAAAATGGAGTGACCTGTGCCTGTCCCAACACCTAGGGCTAGTCTTTCGTTGGTTCCCCGTCTTCCCGTTCATCCTCAGGACAAATTGCAACCTGGACGAAACAGTAGGTTAAAGGTGCTGATTCTCCAAGTAGGGAGATGGTTAGTCAAGCGGCTGGAATCGCGAATCCGAGCACAAGGAGAGGAGAAATGAGGTGCGTTTTAGAAACCTTTCCCGATCTCACGGCATACCATCTTCTGGGTTTCCCATGCATGTTTTGATGTAGGAAGATTCCCTTGTACCTGGAGATTTGAGACCCATGGGGTGGGTACCCCGCGGTATTACTTTAAAGGATCTGCATTTGCTCACCCAACCTCACCAATCCTCTCAGCCCCAAGAGTGTCCAGCCTTATGTCTCATCCAGCTGTGGGTCTAGATATGGTCAATCCAGGTTGCATCATAGACCCTGAACGGATTTTGTAAGAATTTCTCTCTCTTTCACTGTCTTTGTTTTGTGGGTTTTTTAAAGTAATTTATGTTTAGAATCGGGCTTGGCTGCTTTTCCCTGCTGTGTTGATGCCGCTTTACACCCTCTTGATTCACTTGCAGAGAGATATCGATACATAGGTTTTCAGATTCATACTAGTCGGATATATTCTTGTGCGGTGACTAGGGGGTGTTGAGTCCAGTTCACTGAGCAGGGAGTAGGCCTTGTCTATTACATATTTGGCTTATGGAGCGGTGTCTGAGCTAATTTCAAACCCTTGTTTTATGCATCACCCCACCTCACCTTTCCCGTTAAGCAGCCATAGTGTGTCTTCTAAAGGTGTGACTCTGTTCTGTTTTGTAATTCAGTTCAAGTGTAGCGATTTTGACATTCCCTCTATAAGCGATATCTTAGGATAAGTGTCTTTTTCTGTGTGACTTATTTCACTTAGAATCATCGTACCTAAATCCACTCATCATGCTGCTAACTAGCCTTATGACATTGATTTCATGGCTGAGTGATATTCCATTGTGCCAAGTACCACCATTTCTTTATCCATTTTTCTCTTTCCTGGGATATTGAAGGTGTACCGAAGTGGAGGTTCTTGGAAACAGAGCAGCCGTAAACTTTAGGGTGCCTGTGTCTTGTTGATTTTTAGTTTTCCCAATTTATACGCCCTTGAGTGGAAGTGCCCTATGCTCTCTACGCTGTGTTTATTACTTGTTTCAGGACACACCGTACTCTTCTCCAGAGTGCCTGTTGGCAATTTACATCCCGCCCATCAGCGTAGCAAGGCTCCCATGTCTCCATGGCCTGTCCTGCTTTTCTGGTTTTTACTGTTTGTTCAGCATGGCCCTTTTGACCGAGGGCAAGCGAGACTTCTTTGTAGCGCTGATTTGCCCTTCCGGCTTGCTTGGTTGGCCAAAAAGGGCGTATGCGTTTTTTCCTGAATATATTCAGGAAAAAACGCATACGCCCTTTTTGGCCAAGGGCATCATTGTCAACGTTTTGCCGCTTTTCATGTGCTTTAAAGGCGAGTCGAATCTACCTCCTGAAATCTGTTTCCTGCAAATCTGCCTTGCTTTCAAATCCTCTTCGTTGCCTTCCCTCAATATATTTGTGGACGAGAGTTCTCATTTATAACTCTGCACGTTTGTGAATTGCAGTGCCCCTGAGCTCCATTTGTCTCCTCGCTTTTTTGGGAGCTGGCCGCAAAAGCGCAGGATTGCTTCAGGCCCTATTTTGGTTCTGGGGGGCAGGCTGAGCCTGTGGTTCATTCTTCTTCCTGATGGGAAAATGGAGTGACCTGTGCCTGTCCCAACACCTAGGGCTAGTCTTTCGTTGGTTCCCCATCTTCCCGTTCATCCTCAGGACAAATTGCAACCTGGACAAAACAGTAGGTTAAAGGTGCTGATTCTCCAAGTAGGGAGATGGTTAGTCAAGCGGCTGGAATGGCGAACCCGAGCACAAGGAGAGGAGAAATGAGGTGCGTTTTAGAAACCTTTCCCGATCTCATGGCATACCATCTTCTGGGTTTCCCATGCATGTTTTGATGTAGGAAGATTCCCTTGTACCTGGAGATTTGAGACCCATGGGGTGTGTTCCCCGCAGTGTTACTTTAAAGTATCTGCATTTGCTCACCCAACCTCACCAACCCTCTCAGCCCCAAGAGTGTCCAGCCTTATGTCTCATCCAGCTATGGGTCTTGATATGGTCAATCCAGGTTGCATCATAGACCCTGAACGGATTTTGTAAGAATTTCTCTCTCTTTCACTGTCTTTGTTTTGTGGGTTTTTTAAAGTAATTTATGTTTAGAATCGGGCTTGGCTGCTTTTCCCTGCTGTGTTGATGCTGCTTTACACCCTCTTGATTCACTTGCAGAGAGATATCGATACATAGGTTTTCAGATTCTTACTAGTCAGATATATTCTTGTGTGGTGACTAGGGTGTGTTGAGTCCAGTTCACTGAGCAGGGAGTAGGCCTTGTCTATTACATATTTGGCTTATGGAGCGGTCTCTGAGCTAATTTCAAACCCTTGTTTTATGCATCACCCCACCTCACCTTTCCCGTTAAGCAGCCATAGTGTGTCTTCTAAAGGTGTGACTCTGTTCTGTTTTGTAATTCAATTCAAGTGTAGCGATTTTGACATTCCCTCTATAAGCGATATCTTAGGATAAGTGTCTTTTTCTGTGTGACTTATTTCACTTAGAATCATCGTATCTAAATCCACTCATCATGCTGCTAACTAGCCTTATGACATTGATTTCATGGCTGAGTGATATTCCACTGTGCCAAGTACCACCATTTTTTTATCCATTTTTCTCTTTCCTGGGATATTGAAGGTGTACCGAAGTGGAGGTTCTTGGAAACAGAGCAGCCGTAAACTTTAGGGTGCCTGTGTCTTGTTGATTTTTAGTTTTCCCAATTTATACGCCCATGAGTGGAAGTGCCCTATGCTCTCAACGCTGTGTTTATTACTTGTTTCAGGACACACCGTACTCTTCTCCAGAGTGCCTGTTGGCAATTTACATCCCGCCCATCAGCGTAGCAAGGCTTCCATGTCTCCATGGCCTGTCCTGCTTTTCTGGTTTTTACACTTTGTTCAGCATGGCCCTTTTGACCGAGGGCAAGCGAGACTTCTTTGTAGCGCTGATTTGCCCTTCCGGCTTGCTTGGTTGGCCAAAGAGGGCGTATGCGTTTTTTCCTGAATATATTCAGGAAAAAACGCATACGCCCTTTTTGGCCAAGGGCATCATTGTCAACGTTTTGCCGCTTTTCATGTGCTTTAAAGGCGAGTCGAATCTACCTCCTGAAATCTGTTTCCTGCAAATCTGCCTTGCTTTCAAATCCTCTTCGTTGCCTTCCCTCAATATATTTGTGGACGAGAGTTCTCATTTATAACTCTGCA